>NC_090271.1:137467500-138667500 GCF_040414725.1 Anabrus simplex | reverse complement strand
GACCTAGGAGTTGTTGGAAGGAAGCGGCCTGGCCTTAAGTAAGGTACAGCCCCAGCATTTGCCTGGTGTGAAAATGGAAAACCACGGAAAACTATCTTCAGGGCTGCCGACAGTGGGATTCGAACCCACTGTCTCCCGGATGCAAGCTCACAGCCGCGCGCTCCTAACCGCACGGCCAACTCGCCCTGGGAGGTTACGCCCCTCAGACTCTCTTTGCTTTCCCCTTCCCCTGAAGCACAACGGTTACTAACCAGACCTCACCAATCCAGACCAACGGTTTCTTCGCTGGCCTGGTCTTGTAAAGATTATCTTGGTTACCTTGTAAAACACGCTATGGCATCGTCCTAGCCAGGCTACATTGGATCTGCAACCTGTGTTTCGCGGAGTCTTAGCGTGTAATACAATTAACGATTTTTTAAAGAGAGTTTAAAAAATCGTATTTCAGTTGTAAATCTCTATTTTCACAGGAAATGAATCACAGTTCAAAATATCGATTTAATTTTCATCCATTCTGTGACAAGAGACCACGGGAGTTCTAACTCCTCATTCAGTAATTTAATGATTATATACATTTTAGCAATATAAATCACTGAAAGTTCCTGACTAATACAGCATTGCAACAAAACAACTTGCCACAATACATACATTAATAGGCCTATAAATGCTAGAATGAAATGCAATCGTAGTTCTCAATCACAAAAAAGATAAAAGGAACTTACCTCCCTAGAGCAAGCTTGACAGACTTCCCTTCCATTCGTAGTGAAATTGGGATCCTCTGTGATCTACAGCTTCAGCCAGTAGGACTTCGACGATTTTTTTTAGGCATTTCCGCAAACACACTTCTTATTTTTCTTCTCTTCACAATAAATCACAACAGGTTCTGAACATAAAGCGTACGCGTACAACAGTTCGCATCGAAAGGGAAATACAGGGCATATGGGTTGTGCAACATACAGTTCTTCGAAGTTGACTGGTTCTCGCATATGTCTTAGGAGGTTGGAGGGGTTGAAGTCTTCAAGGTCAAATTGTTCCTTGTTTCTCCTTATGGAAATTTCCCTTAGAACTGTTTCTGGTGACTTCTGAGAATTCAAATTTTTCTTCGTGGGGTAAACAGGTATTGAGAAATGAGAAGATAATTTAAAATACAGTCAAAAGGCATCATATAGACAATTATATTCCAAATAGGCACAAACCCCTGAAATAGGTATTTATAGGCACAATAAAACCAACGAAATATAGCTAAAATTACCCTAAAATGGATTTATATCTCAAAAACCTACGTTTCTGAACACAGGAATAAAATAGGCAAATAGGCAAATTCCCATCTCTAGTAATAATGTATTAAAATTCAGGAAAAATATCCAGTTCACTGCCAGGGTCCATGTTAAAATATGGCAATGTTGAAAGTGTTAAGGAGCTCATAAAACACTGTCCATTTTGTCTCCATCGTATACATAATTACCGAGAAACCAGTAGCAAATTTGTTCTTTTTAAAAGGGACTATACTAAAAGTTCACCCAATAGAACTGCTAAAAATCGAGCAACAAGTTCAGTGATTTGCTAATGTTGTAAATCCGACTATTACTTTTGCAGATGCTGAGCAAGTGGCTGTGCAGTTTGGATTACGTAGGTATCACCTTGTATTCGAGAGATAGTGGGTTCGAACGCCACCTTCAGCAGCCCTGAGGATGGTTTTCCGTGGTTTCCCATTTTAACACTCAGGCAAATGCTGGCGCTGTACCTTAATTAAGGCTTGGTCGCTTCTTTCCCACTCTTAATCCTCTCCTATCCCATCATCGCCATAAGACCTTTCTGTGTCGGTGCGACGTATTGCAGATTGTAAATATTTTTTTTAAACTTTTGGAAATATTAAAGGGTGTCATGTGTAGGCTTTACACAGAAAGTGATGCACCACTCGTTATGATGATATAGATGTTGATTCCCATAGGGAATAGTGAATAACGGACCAACTAAATTGGTATTATATACTCGCTCTGGTGTCGAGTGCATGCTGCTTGACTCACCTTGTTGATAAAAACACATACCTCACCCTTATCTTGAGCAGACCTGGAGAAATAACTGTATGGTATACTGCATTTTAGAATTGTAAAGCTTTTTGTTTCATTGACATTGATTGGAAAGGGATGAGTTAACACAATGAAATTGTAATACTTCAAAATTCAATGAATGACACAGTTATTGGAAAGAATGGATGCAAAAATTAATGAAGACCATTATTGTTGGGTTCTTTGCTCAAAATGTGAGATTGAGGTACCTTAGCAACAGACTGGTTGAGTTGGGAATAAATTTCCATTGGTATACTAGCATACTCTCACTATTTAGACAAAAGGATTTGGGTATTTTTATTTTTATTTTTAGGAGATGTAATATACAAGGGATATTACTTACCAATAGTGACATATGCAGAAGAAACCTGCACAATGACTCAGAGAGATGAGAGTAGAGTACAGAGAGCTGAAATGAAATTCCTGAGGAGTATGGTACAGAAGATAAGGAGGGATAGAGTGAGACATGAAGACATGAAAAGAGCTAAATGTGCAAAAACGAAATGACAAACTGGAACAAAACAGTTTGAGGTGGTCTGGACATGTCGAGCGGATGAAAGAAGAAAGACTGCTAAAGGCAAGCTCTGGACATGGAAGAGAGGACGAGGGATGGACTCTATGAAGAACGGCATAGGACAACATAACCTGAACTGGAACACAGTATGGGATGAGGAGTGGTGGAGGGACAGGATGAAGTGGAGAGGAACCATGTTTGCCCCTACCCAGTGTCAGCTGGGTAAAGGGAATTGATGACGGGGAAGAGGAGAATTGTTTCACTCTCCAACCAGTTCTGTTGTGCAGGGAAATATACAGTCTCGCAAAAGGTGGTTGGATGCATGGTATTATTTAAGTCTCACCCAGGCACATCCACGCTTGTATTAAACTATCTCACTTGGTTTACATGTTCTTAAAAAACAACACATGTTCGAATAAACCGAGTGAGATGGTTACACACAAACGCAAATGTGATGAGAGAGAGAGAGACTATGCACTAGACAACTTTTTGAGCAACTGTACATTTCCCTGTGCAGTGGAAGTGGTTGAAAAGGGGGAGAATGAAACAATGCTCCTAAAATTAAAAAAACTTAAACCATTTTATGTAAACAGCATACTAGCATACCAATAGTAATTTATTCCCAACTCGACCCTGTCTTGCTAAGGTACATTGATATTTCATGTTGGCTTTAAGAAGGACCAAAGAGCCCAATAATAATGTTCTCTGTTAATTTTTCCATCCATTCTTCCCAACGACCATGTCATTAATTGGATTTTGAAGTTCATGATTTCATCTCATATATTGTGAACTTATGAGAACGACAATACAGTAAAGCCCTTGAAGTATTACAGTTTCATTGTGTTATCTCATCTCTTTCCCACTCAACGTCAGTCGTACAAAAGCTTTGTAACTCTGAAATACTGTACATCGTACTGTTGTTTCTCTGGGCCCACTCGAGGTAAGGGTGACTCTCTCTCTCTCTCTCTCTCTCTCTCTCTCTCTCTCTCTCTCTCTCTCTCTCTGTGTGTGTGTGTGTGTGTGTGTGTGTGTGTGTGTGTGTGTGTGTGTGTGTGTGTGTGTGTGTGTGTGTGTGTGTGTGTGTGACATCACAGCAAATGGCGCATTGCTTTCTCTTTCTGTGTAATGCCTACATATTGAACCATTGAATATCTCCAAAAGTAGTCAGATTTGCAAAATAAGCACATCACTGAACTTGTCACTCAATTTTTAGTTGTTCTATTGGTGAAATTTTATCATAGTCCCATTTTAAAGAAAAGAAGTTGTTACCGGTTTCTGGGTGATTATATACGTGATGGAGACAAATAGGACAGTATTTTATGAGCCCCTTAATACAATTTGAAAACTGTGTATATATCTAATGGATCAGAAGATATTTGAGGTGGACAACTTAGCTGAATAACACTGTATATGTGCCAGAGAGAATCTGGAAAAGGGAATGGATGAAGAGAAGAGAAGAGAAGAGAAGAGAAGAGAAGAGAAGAGAAGAGAACAGATGTGCAAAATTGTTTTTGTTGCATGAAATTATCAATGATTATGAATGGATAATACCATGAACAAGTGCCAAAAAAAAAAAAATCATTTGAATACTAAAATTCTGTTTAACCTCTTCAGTGGCACACCCAATAAATTCTTGGGCGCTGTGCTTTTGCCCACAACATGACTGCCCGAGAAAATCTCGATTGACTGCAGTGTTCATTTCACGAGTGTCCGAAATTTTCTTGGGTATTGTAATCTCTTTGGAAAATGTCTCAACAGAATGATAGGAGGGATTACTGCATTCATAAAGTCTTTGGTATAAAATATGCCTTATCTACTTTACATACAATCTCTGACTACTTACGAGGTAAAAGAAATGGCGAGTGAGAAACAGAAGATACGTTTGTCTGAACACAAAATAAGGGACAGCATCGAATATGAATCTCTAAATAATATTAGTATTTTTGATAGTAGTGACAATGATTTGAAAGATCGTTCAGATTATGACTTTGTTGGTATTTATAGTGGGAGTAAAGAAGATATTACGTCAGAAGTAATGGTGATGCTAAGAGATGCAGAACATATATTCATACACATACATACATACATACATACATACATTATAGACAATTATGCATTTCAGCGTTCAGTCTGCAAGCCTCTGTGAACTTACTAAACGTCACCACAATCCTTTATTTGCAACTAGTGCTGTGGCCACATTTAGTTCTATACTTATTATCTTTAAATCATTAGAAACTTACCATCCATATCAGAGTCCATTATTCTCCTAGGTAACCTATCCTCCATTCATCTCACATGTCCCCACCACTGAATCTGGTTTATGCATACAGCTTCTTCCATCGAGTTCATTCCTACCTTAACCTTTATCTTGTCGTTCTGAGCACCCTCCTGCCATTGTTCCCACCTGTTTGTACCAGCAAACATTCTCGCTAATTTCATGTCTGTTACTTCAAACTTATGAATAAGATATCCTGAGTCCACCGAACTTCGGCTCCTGTAAAGCAAAGTTGGTCTGAAAACAAACCGATGTAAAGATAGTTTCGTCCGGGAGCTGACTTCCTTCTTACAGAACACTGTTGATTGCAACTGCGAGCACACTGCGTTAGCTTTACTACACCTTGATTCAATCGCACCTGAGAGAACGCACAACCTAAATACTTGAAATTATCTACCTGTTCCAGCTTTGTATCACCAATCTGACATTCAGTTCTATTGAATTTCTTACCTACTGACATCAATTTAGTCTTCTAGAGGCTAATTTTAATACCATACTCACTGCACCTATTTTCAAGTTCCAAATTATTAGACTTCAGGCTTTCGGCACAATCTGCCATTAGCACAAAGTCGTCAGCATAGGCCAGACTGCTTACTACATTTCCACCTAACTAAATCCATCCCTGCCACTTTATACCTTTCAGCAGATGATCCATGTAAAAAAGCAAACAGCAAGGTGAAATATTACAGCCTTGTCTAACCCCTGTAAGTACCCTGAACCAAGTACTTATTCTACCATCAATTCTCACTGTAGCCCAGTTGTCAACATAAATGCCTTTGATTGATTTCAATAATCTACCCTTAATTCCATAGTTCCCCAATATGGCAAACATCTTTTCCCTCGGTACCCTGTATATGCTTTATCTACATCTACGAAACATAAACACAACTGTCTATTCCTCTCGTAACATTTTTCAATTACCTGGCGTATACTGAAAATCTGATCCTCGCAGCCTCTCTGTGGTCTGAAACCACACTGGTTTTCATCCAACTTCCTCTCAACCACTGATCGCACCCTCCCTTCCAAGATGCCAGTGAATACTTTGCCTGGTATACTAATCAATGAGATACCTTGATAATTGTTGTAATCCTTCCTGTTCCCTGGCTTATAGATAGGTGCAATTACTGCTTTTGTCCAATCTGAAGGTACCTTAGCAACACTTCATGCTAATTTTACTATTCTGTGAAGCCATTTCATCCCTGCCTTCCCAATATACTTCATTATTTCAGGTCTAATTTCATCTATTGCTGCTGCTTTATGACAATGGAGTTTATTTACCATCCTTTCCACTTCCTCAAGCATAATTTCACCAACATAATTTTCTTCGTCCCCACGAGCTTGGTTGTCCGTGACACCACTAAGAAGATTTCCTTTTACGTTTAGAAGATTTTCAAAGTATTCCCTCCACCTGTCAGGTGATTACCTGGGATCTATTATGAGTTCACCTGAATTACTCAAAACACTGTTCATTTCCTTTTTCCCTGCCTTCCTAAAATTCTTCATTACAGTCCAGAAATGTTTCCCTGCTGCTTGACCTAGTCTTTCCAGGTTATTACCAAAATCTTCTCATGACTTCTTTTTGGATTCAACAACTACTTGTTTCGCTCTGTTTATTTCATCTACGTACAATTTCCTGTCTGCATCAGCCCTTGTTTGGAGTCATTTCTGATGAGCCTTCTTTTTACGTTTACAAGTTGCTCTCACTTCATCATTCCGCCAAGATGTTCGCTTTTTCCCATCTTTACACACAGTCGTTCCTAGGCATTCCGTTGCTATTTCTATTACAACATCCCTGTATGCCACCCATTCTCTTTCTATACCCTTAACCTGCTTACTGTCCACTGTTTGAAACTTCTCACTAATCATCTCCATGTACTTCTGTCTAATTTCCTCGTCCTGGAGATTTTCTACCCGTATTCGTTTGCAGACAGATTTCACTTTCTATACCCTAGGCCTAGAGATACTTAGTTCACTACAGATCAGATAGTGATCTATATCATCGAAAAATCCCTGAAAAACCAATACATTCCTAACAGACTTCCTGAATTCAAGGTCGGTTAAGATATAGTCTCTTATGGATCTGATACCCCTAGCCTCCCATATGTAGTGGTGAACAGCCTTGGGCTTGAAGAATGTATTCATAACTGCTAAGACCATACTAGCACAGAATTCCAGCAAACGCTTCCCATTCCCATTAGCTTCCACATCTTCCCCACATTTACCAATCATCCTTTCGTATCCTGCAATTCTATTTCCAACTCTCACATTGAAATCACCCATTAGCACTATTCTGTCATTGCTGTTCACCCTGACCACGATGTCACTCGATGCTTCATAAAACTCGTCAACTTCATCCTCATCTGGACCCTCATATGGCGAATACACTGAGACAATTCTTGTCTTAATTCCTCCAACTGCCAAATCTACCCACATCATTCGTTCATTTACATGCCCAACAGAAACTGTATTATGTGCAATCATCATCATCATCATCATCATCATCATCATCATCATCATCATCATCATCAGTGTCCCACTCCAGTCGCCCGGGTGTGGTTAACAAACCTCCTCCACTCATTTCTGTCCTTCCACTTTTCCTGCTCCATTACTTCCGCCACATCAAATCCAACTTCTCTAATGTCCTTCCAAATCTGATTCATCCACCTTCTTCTCGGTCTTCCAACTGGTCTCTTTCCCTTAACTTCTTTTTCCAATTCCCTTCTTGCTACCCATTCCTTTCCCATTCTTTTTACATGTCCGAACCATCCCAGTCTTGCTTTCTGTATGTTCTGTACTAACGGTTCTATATTTAGCTCTTCTCTGATTTTTAATATTTTGAATTCTATCTCTTCTTGTCTTTTTAACCAATGTTCTTAAAAATTTTATTTCTACTGCTTGGATCTTACTATATTGTCTCTTGATAGTTACCAGCATTTCTAGTCCATATGTTATAATTGGTATGAAATACTGTTTATATAATGTTAATTTCGTTCTCTTGGGTACTTTGTCATCCCATACAAGCTCTTTGACTTGATGATAAAATATTGTACCTTTACTTAGTCTGTTATAAATTTCAGGATTGATTTCATTACTTCCATTAATAATGCTACCCAGGTATGTAAACTTTTCTACATTGTCTAACAGTTCTCAGTCTTTGTTCACTTGGCTTACTTTTTTCTCTTTTCCACAGTGCATGAGTACAGTTTTCTTTTTAAATGCAATAAAAACTTTTCAGTTTGGCAGACACACAGCAATTACAATATAAATTATAACACTATAAGCATACATGTAAAATACACACTAATATACAAAGAATGACATGTTTCGGTCTACAAGAACATCCTCAGATTCTATCAAATCACTTAAACCCCCTGTGGGTGGGGGACGCAGATGAAGAATACACCCACAGTATCCCCTGCCTGTCGTAAGAGGTGACTAAAAGGGACCCGAGGGGCTCTCAACTTCGGAGTGTGGATTGGCGACCACGGGGCCCTTAGCTGAGTCTTCGCATTGCTTCCACTTACTTGTGCCAGGCTCCTCACTTTAGTCTATCCTGTCCGACCTCCCTTGGTCAACTTTTTCTTTTCTGACCCCAACGGTATTAGAGCATTCGAGGCCTAGGGAGTTTTTTATTTTCACGCCCTTCGTGGCCCATGCCTTTCTTCGTCCGTTACTTCGTCTTTTGAAGTGACGGATCTCTTCTTTCTTCTTCTTTTCTCTCTCTCTCTCTCTTTACCCCCTGTGGGTGGGGGACACAGACGAATAATACACCCACGGTATCCCGTGCCTGTCGTGAGAGGCGACTAAAAGGGGCGACCAAGGGATGATTGAATTAGAACCATGAAACTACTTTTGATTCATACCATCACACGGGAAACACCATGGGTTGCCTGTACTTGCGCGTAGTACCACTATATTAGGTACGAAATAGGTTTGTGATTAGTAGCAGCAAAGAGGCTGGTTTGTGGGTTTCCAGTACCCATGCGTCATACCCACGTGAGCAACACCGCGGGTCTGGGCGTTGCCTGCGAGTTGTACAACTATATGAGCGACACTGTGGGTCTGCGGTGCCTGTGATTAGTACCCACTATGTGAGGAACACCACGGGAATACTGGCACCCGTGACTAGTACACCTAGGTGAGGAACCTCATCGGTTTGCGTTGGCTATGAGTGGCACCATTGTGTGAGAAACACCATAGGTCTGCGTTACCTGTACGAAGTACAATACTTGTGAGTAGTACCATCTTATGTGGAACACCGTGAGTCTTTGCTACTGTTTATTAGTACCCCAACATAACAACTTTACTTGCGACATGTACCATTCTGTGGGGCCTTAGACATGGATTTTGGACCCCTTTAGACATCAAGCATCCTCGATTCAGGATTATGCTTTATGAGTGGTCCCTTCGTCAGTAATAATATTATTTATGATCTTTTTTTGTGTCGGATCCACTGTTTTTTTGTTTGTTTTTTGTTTTTGTTTTTTTTGGGTTCATGTCCATCCATCCATTCTTCATGATATTTTCTTATTTTGGTCAGTGGATGATTTTGAATTTTTTGTTGCCATTTCATTTCATACCATTAGGGGCCGATGACCTCAATGTTAGGCCCCTTTAAACTACAAGCATCATCATCATCATCATCAAATCACTTAAAACATGCTTATATATGTACAGTATTGTTTACGTTTACACAACGTTCTCTAACAGTTCTCCGTCTATGCTCACTTGGCTTCTCTTTTTCTCTTTTCCACAGTGCGTGAGTACAGTTTTCTTTTACACAATGTGAACAATACTGTACGTATATAAGTATGTTTTAAGTGATTTGATAGAATCTGAGATTATTCTTGTAGAACGAAACATGTCATTCTTTTTATATTAGTGTGTATTTTACAGGTATGTTTATAGTGTTATAATTTATATTGTAATTGCTGTGTGTTTGACAGACTGAAAAGTTTTTATTGCATTTAACTAAGTCGACACTGGAAAATGGCTTCAATCTTAACAAAAAAAACAAACAAAAAACAGTTTTCATTTTTACTAATTACCATTCCAAACTCCAGATTTTCATTCCAAACGTCCAGTCTCCTTTGTACTTCCTTTTCTCCCTTTCCCCAAATCACCACATCATCTGCAAATACCAAAGCATTCACTTCATCACTACTGATTCTCTGTTTTACCCGTTTTATGATTTCATCCATCAATATAATAACCAATAATGGTGACAGTGCACTTCCTTGCTTGAGACCTTATTTTGTATAAAATGTTTCAGAGTCACCACTCCCCACATGTACACTGCTTTTTCTCTCATGATACTACATTTTTATCTTGTTAATTAATGATTTTGGTTCATTCCATTTCAGTAGGCATTCCCATACAGGTTTTCTCTTAACTGTATCATAAGTTTTTTCCAAATCCAAAAATACGAAGATGATTTCCTTATTCCTTTCCAGATGTTTTTCCATTATCATTCACACTGTAAATATCAAGTCTATTGTTGTTCTATTTGGTCTAAAGCCATATTGTTCTTCCTCTAACTGTGTTTCTATTATATCCCTCATTCTTTTGTCTATGACTTTCTCCATTACTTTTAGCCCATGTGATAATAGGGTTATACCTCTATAATTTTCACATTTCTTCTTATTTCCTTTTTTTGAACAATGGTACAATGCTTCCTTGTTGCCAATCTTCAGGTATCCTTTCATCCTTCCATATGGCATTGAGGGCTCGGTATAACCTCTGTAGTCCAATGCTCCCTGCTGCCTTAATCATATCAGCATTGAATTTGTCTTTTCCACTTGCTTTCACTGCCCTTTCAAGTTCCAACCATGTTATCAGGTTCTCTTCTTTTTTTTCCATCTATTATTTCCATTTTCTTATCTCCTCCTTCATCCAAGCAGTCATCCTCATTATAAAGTGTTACAAAATACTGTGGCATCACCTTCTGAAAACCCTTTTTGTCATGTTCTATCGATCCATCTCTCTCTAATGCCTTGATTTTTTCTTGATTTATTCTTTTTTGATTTTATTACTCTGTATAGTAGTTTGATTTCCTCAACTATCTTGCTCAATTTTGTTGGTAAACTCTCCCCAACATTTCTCATTTTCTTCCTTGATACTCCTCTTTACTTGTAGTTTCAATCTTTTGTATTCTACATGTAACCTTTTTAGTTCTCATTCCTTTGATACGTTTTTTGCTTTTCCTTATCCATTTCTTTCTTCACCTTGTTCCTTTCTTCTATTTCTTTTTTTTATTTTGTCTGTCCACCACCGTGTCTCCTTTCCCTTAACCTTTGCTTTTGTTTTTCTGCATACCTCAATTGCTGCTTCCTCAAATGTCTGTCTTAAATTGTCCCACCCTTCTTCTCCACTTCGTATTTCCATGTTAGGCAACTTCCTTTTCATACAATCTTGGAATGCCATTCTTTTATCCTCCTCCAATTCCCAAATCCTGATCTTTGATTTCTTCTTCAATACAATTTTAGGGATTTTTACTTGTTTTAATTCCACAATTATGATCACCCTCCATACTTTTGCTGGGGATTATCTTTGTATTCATGGCGTATCTTCCCCATGCTCGGTCTGTTGTTATAAAATTGATGAGTGTTCCATACTGTCCATCCCAACTATATCGGCTGATCTTATGGCTATTCCTCTTCATAAACCACATGTTCTTTATTATCAGGTTATTTCTAATACAAAAGTCCAACAGTTTCTCTCCATCTTCAGTTCTATTGCCATACCCATGTGGGCCCAGAACATTCTCATATCCCATTCTATCAGTTCCCACATGAGCATTCAGATCTCCCATTATCATGATCTCATCTCCAACAATATGTGTTTCCAGTTCATTGAGGAACTCTTTTCTTCCATGCTACATCCTGTCTGTGGAGCATGCACGTGCATTATTATAATTCTTTCATTTACATACTCAACTTCAGCTATTGGTTTAACATCCTGATTCACTACAAATCCCACTCCATTTCTTTTCTCTTGACTGTTACCCATCCAGTACAAGGTGTACCCCTTTCTTAGTTTCTTCATTTCTTTCCTTTTCCATTCTACTTCATTTAATCTCGGGATGTCCAGTTTTCGTCTCCATTAGGTCAATTAATTCATTTTCCTTCCCATTCATTGTTATAATATTTATTGTTCCAAATTGGGTTTTGTTCTCTGATCTAACACTTGCACAAACATCAGGATTACCATCATACTGTGCAATTGTAGCCAGAGACTTGTCAATTCTATTTCTTTTTTTAAACTTCCATCTGAGACTTGTATTATAGTTGAAAGCAAGTACAATTTTACTCGTCTGCTGGCCTGCTAAGCCTAATGCATCTGAGGATTTTCTTTTGGGGGTTTACTCCCTTAGCCTTTGAAGATCCCTCTTCTGCACAAGGCAGTGGTTTCCTCTTCTAATTTTCGAAGAGAGGATGGGTTGCCTCATCCACCATCTTCACCATTCTTAAGGTCTCCTTCTTTGCCTAAGATGCTTTTAAGGTCTTCACCCGTAACCCTGGGCATGGGTTCCACATTATACCCCATGAGACTGGGTCCCTGCTCTCCTTCACACCGGCCTACTGATGTGGAGGATACCCACCCCCGCAACGTGGATACGCCAGACAAGAATTACTCAAGTGAAGGATAGGGAAGATGACCCTATCTCCCTTGAGCTGTGTTAATGGTTGTGTATGATGCCACAACCAATGTGCAATAGTATTCCTGATAAACAGTCCTACCCCATACTCTGCCCTTCCCTTTTTAACACCCACCAAGAACACTTTATAATCTCCTATCTCTTCCTCATTATCTCCCCTTACCTGAATTTCACTTTCTCGTCGTACATCCAGGTGCATCCTCTTTGCTGACTCAGCCAGTTCTACTTTCTTTCTTCCATAAGCCCCATTAATATTGATAGCTCTCCATCGAATTCCATTTTGTTTCAGATCAGAAATTAGATGGATGGCTTTTCCGGCGTTTGCTCTATTAACCAGCGTTTCGTCTTAGGTCTGACACTAGACTCTTCAGAGTGGGATTGTTTCCAATGAGTCCCTCACTGAATGAGAGTGGGACTCCATTACTCCCATAGGTCCGAGGCTTTTTTAAAATGTTCTGAGCTTGGTAAATTCATGAAGCAGGATGTTACCCTACTTGCACATAGTCCAGGTGAGGATCTCTCCTCTAAGGGGTTAGGGAACACCGGTGGATTGTATAGTCCTAGCCGCCTGAGCACAAGGGGGGCCATGACTCAGAATATGTCCGAGATGCTTACTCCCATTCCGTAGCAACTGGTATGCAGACTCTCAGGACCACTTACCAGGCCACTCAGCCGTTGCCCATGGTTCACGAACTAGGACGTGACTACAGTTACCCACACACTAGAATTGAGTGTGATTGACTGTTGTGAACTATTTCTAATTGATGATGATGAAAGTCTGGTAATGATCTAAACCAATTCTTATGCTGAAATGTGCATTGAAAAAGTTGTAAATAAATCTCCACATGAAAGGGCACGGTTTTGGAAATAAACTTATTCTTGTGAAATTTGGCATTTTATTGCGTTGCATTCCTTAATAGGAATAATACCGGTACAAAAGCCAGAGATAAAAAGGTATTTGCCACAAGACAGTTTTCTCAAAACATGAATAAAAAACAAAAAGAAAAGTGTAAAAAAGCCTGTTGTAAGAGGAAGTGTATAAATAAATTGTGCAGTAAGTTTTTAATAAGCATTGAATGTTACATGAAAGTGACAGTCTCACTTCCCTTAATAACTTCCACTAATTCTTTACTTCTAATAAATATATAATTTCTCCTGAGAAACCTCACCTTTCTGGTGTAAGAATTCTGAGAAACTGCCACTGAAGGGGTTAAAGGGACCCCAGAGCACCTCTATGTGTGTAGCGAGTCCCAACAGATTCAGTAGGCAGTTGAGTTTTGAGCCCTCATTAACTGTTGCAGTTCAACTACAGGTCTTAATTTTGACCACAAATTGGGCTATCAATAGCCTTAATGTTTTTATTTTTGAACTCTGTAGCAATTATTGTAATTACTTCCTTGTTCACACCAAACTATTTGAATATCAAACAGAATAAATTATCAGATCACATTGTCTTAGATTTTCTGAATTAATTTCGCACTCACCATGTGTGAGAAATGATTTTTTGTGATCATCAGTGGAAATATGGTATAAGGGGCATTGCTCCCTCAAAGTTTGATGCTAAAAGAGGGCTATTAAGTAGGCAAAACTGTATTCTTGAATAAAAGAATGTACACCTATACATCTGCCTCCATAATTGAGGTCAGTGTTGTTTTAAAGATGAGGTCTTGAAACATATGGAAGGGAATAAATCTACTTCCAGTCAGTAAAATTTTGGGTTCTAGTCATGCAAAAAGCTTACTGCATGGAGTATTAGAGGAAGCAATATGACTCTCATATACTGTCGGTAAGGTAATTTATTTTTTTACTTAAAAATCTTCCCACAACATTTGCAGGTTGCCATGATGTTGAAGAGTACCAAACATATATAATTAATTATTATTTAACATTAGATATTGGTATCCAGCAATCTTGGTAAAATCATCCTGTGTTGACAGTGGCAGTCTGATAGAAATTAGTCTTTTTTTTTCACCTATGTAGCAGATACTGCAAATCCTAGACTCAAAGAACATATGCATCATACCAAGAACCAAGATATGGAAATTTCAGCTATATCCAAAATCTTGTTTTTAAGGCACACAGCCCTTTCGGTACTAAAAGTGGTTACACCGCTAACATGACACAAATACAAAATTGTTCAAAATCTGTTTTACATGGCATTTCAGTTTGCTGATGTTGTGCAACTTGTTTCATCCCACAAAATCTTTACAGACCTGTGTAATTTATCTCACAGTATATTACAAGAAGAGGGTGGCTGAGCTGCTATGAATTTCAATAGCATTGTCATGTTTACTTTCCATTCTAGTTTTCTTTTTTTCTTTTCAGTTAGGAGGACTAGTATTTGACAAGGAAGTGCGAGCTTTGGTAAGCTACCTTACCAGCTCTACTTCTTGGTCTATTCGTGACAAATTTTCTCGCCTCACTCAAATTGCAACCATACTCAATCTTGAGAAGGTGTCAGAAATAGCAGATTACTGGGGCAGCAATTCTGGTCCACTCACATGGAGATGGACACCTACAGAAATTCGACAAATTTTGTCTCTCAGGTAGGAGTTTCCTCTAGTAAGTTATTTTGGGTGCAAAGAAGTAATTCAGTAACTATTCATAGAAACAAAGATTAAAATAACCTTAGAAATATTTTATCAATTTTTTTCCTTTTGTTGCAGGAGTGACTTCCGCAGTGAAGATATCAAACGACTCAAGCTCTAAACATTGCCTCCTCAGATAACTGAAATGCAAAATTATTGTAAAAAAAATAAAAAAAAATAACATAAAAAAACATATAAGAAATATATATTTATAAGCTCTAAGTGTTAAACTGATTTCAGCCGCAAAGAGAGATTAGTTGGATTTTCAAGTGCTGTATATAGATAGGGACCTCTTATTTTTGCAAATGGGTTTTTCACAAATTGTAAGGTAGATGTATTATAAATGCATTTTAATGTCTGTTGCACGATTTGCAAATGTTTTGCAGTCATGACATATTTTAGTCATTTTACACTATTTTCACAAATTCATATAATTCACAATTTTTTGCAAATTTCTATGTGATTTGGACAATTTTGCAATGGAAACTGTGATATATTGCAGGATATGGACAGAAGCGGTGATTGGGAATTAGTAGTCGGGGAGGGGGCAAAAAATTGTACAGACAAGTACCCGGGGGATCTGGTGGGTGGGCAGGGAGTACGGGGGGGTGTTGTGCAGTGTATATACATCAAAACTGAAGGGGAAGAAAAGCTGCAAATTTGTGAGTTTTTTTAATGTTCTGTGAGCAAATTTCGATAGTCGACAGAGAGCTAAAGGTTGACAGTGTGGTAATAATAGTTTTTGAGATTTAGATTCAATACTACACAATAAAACTTTCACCAAATGAACAACATTACACATGTATTACAATTAAATAGAAGTGCAGCTTGATTATACAATTCAAAATCAGTATTTGACTACATATTAAGAAACTAACAGACTGCCAGGCGAATGTCCATGACCTTGGCTAAAATATATACACCTGCTACCCTTCCTCACAGCACATGCATAGTCTCCACTACTTGCTGTAGTGCTACACAAATTGGTTAGTTGTGATGAACGACATTTTGTGCGTATTTCAGCTAATAACTTTGTTAATAATTAAAGAAAATAAAGGAAAGAATTAGCTGATAAGACAACAGGGTTTGTACAAATTGCTTGGTTTTAATAATTCCTAGTTTCAGCCAACTAAAATGTAATAAATTGTAATCCACAAAGTGAGGGGGGGGGACTGCCCCCCCTTAATCGCAGCTTCTGGATATGGACCACCAATCGATCTCATTGTAATAATTGATATACAGTCAACTCTCGATAACTCGGACTAAAGTGAGTGGAGATCGGTCCGAGTTACGAAAAGCTGTGCCTAATGATTGAAAACTAATACCGTACATAATACAGCAGTAATATTATACTGAAGTTCAATGAAACAAAGTTATCAGTACATACCAGGTTCTGTAAAATGGAAACACAAATAACACAGCTAGGTATACTGGAGCTATAAAATTGATGCATTACAGTACTAGTTTTATGCACTAAGTATATTAATCAAGAGTCTGGTTCAGTAGGCGTGTTATAGGAGAGTGAAGATGATTAGTATGCCACCATGTTGATAGGTTTGAAAACTCTGCCGAGCTTCTTTTGTGAAAAGTTTTTATGTTGCCTGCAAACAATTATCTCGCGTGCAGCCCTAAAGTGTCTTTAGAATGGCTGTAGTTCAGCGTTTGAAATAGAGTCTATAACATCAATAAGTACGTCCAGAGCTTCATGAGCACAACAGTTTCAGCTTAGACAAGGGTTGTTCTTCTTCCTCCTCATCCCTCGTCCTTGGAAGTAGGAGACAGTAAATCATGAGCAGTCTCTTCTTCTGTCTGGATGTGGTAGCCTGGGTCTCTATCTTCTCTGTCTAACCACTCGTGAATGTCTTATTTAATTTAATTTCCGGGTTGAACCGTGTTGTTGGTTTCAGACCTGGAAGATCGACGATGGACCATATTTTCACCATGAGAATGACTCTGGAAAAGACATATGAATACAACGTTCGACTAGGGCATCTTTTTATAGATTTTAAACAAGCCTATGACAAAGTTAAGAGATCGACATTGTGGGAAACAATGAAGGAGTTTAAATTCCCACAGAAGTTAATAAAATTGACTAAGATGACCCTGGAGAACAGCAGAAGTCAGGTAAAAGTGCAGGGAAGTCTGTCAAGATCTTTCAGAACCGAAGAAGGCCTAAGGCAGGGAGACCCCTTATCACCAGTGTTATTTAATCTAGTGTTGGAGAAAGCTGTAAGATCAGTAACTACTAATTCGGGTGGTAATATTTACAATAGACTGATCCAAATTTTGGCTTATGTAGATGATGTGGTGATATCGGCTAGAAGTAACGAGGCACTTACAACTGCCTTGAGGGAGCTGAAAGATGCGGCTGGGTCCTTGGGCTTGGAGATAAGTGAGGCTAAATCTAAATATATGGTAACAGAGAGAAATGGAAGGAACACTGAAAAACTCCAAGTGGATGGTTACACCTTTGAAGCAGTAGATAGCTTCATATATCTTGGCTCAGTAATAACATCAGAAAATAAAGTTGAGACAGATATTGTAAATTGAATTAAGGCTGCCAACAGATCCTACAGAGCACTGAATCCCCTTCTGAGAAGTAAAAACTTAAGCAGGAAATTAAAACTGACTCTCTACAAAACAATAATTAAACCAGTGCTTATGTATGGGAGTGAGGCATGGGTATTGACTGAGGCCACAGAGAGGAGATTAAATGTGTGGGAATGGAAAGTACTGAGGAAGATATTTGGACCGGTGAAGGAGGGAGATTTATGGAGAATAAGAACAAATGAAGAAATAAGATTATTGTATAAGGAGCCGGACTTCGTGACATCAATCAAAATGAGAAGAATTGGATGGCTGGGGCATGTACAACGGATGGAGGAGGAAAGACTTCCAAGGAAAGCACTGACAGGACACCCTGGGGGCCGGAGAAGGAGAGGTCGGCCCCGGATGAGATGGCTGGAGGATGTGGAGGCTGATCTGAGGACCGTTGGAGTCAGGAGGTGGCGTAGGCGTGCTGAAGACCGGGACGACTGGAGAGCTGTGGTCAAGGAGGCCAAGGTCCTTAAAGGACCGTAGAGCCATGGAGTAAGTAAGTTGAACCGTGTTGTACTTGTCTGCACATCACGTACAGTTTGCCGACGTTTCAAATACGTTGCAGTATTCTTTGTCAAGGCGACTGAAATACCCCTACTTGATCCGAGGTAATCAGTCTCCCAGGCAGAAATTACACTACTAGAGTGGCCCTGATCTTGGCCTTTTATATCCTAGCCTTTCTGGCTGACGTAAGCCCTGGCTGTCTTGTGAGTATTCTGGAAAGTATGTGTCACAGCCAGGTAGTGGGGGCTTGCCCGCGCTGTTATGTAATGGGGTTGCGGCCCGTGTGTTTATGTTGTGGTCTGTATATCTTAAACTATGAATGATAGGCATCCAAGAATTACTGATTTTATATCCTTCTAAATTTATGTTGTTCGGATGTTTCTTGATTTCGATAGTCTCGCGGATTTTCCTTTCCAGATTCCAAGGGATAGCTGCTAGGATCTTGGTCTTGTCAAATGATATTCTGTGCCTAGTTTCGTAGGAATGCTTGGCTACCGCTGAAATATCTGTTTTGGTTCTTGGTGTGACGGATATGTTCTTTTAGGCGGGTGGAGATCAGACATTTTGTCTCATCTACATAACAAGCTCTGCAGCTACATTCAGTGTGATATACTCCAGGGGCCTGTAATTCTGTTGTGTCTTTTACTGGTGGTAGATAACGGGCTAGCTTCCGGTGAGGTTTATAGATAGTTTTTATGTTGTGTTTGTCCAGTATCTTGCCGATCCTGTCTGTAGTGTTTTTAATGTATGGCAGTATCACTGTTTTCGGGCGGGTCAGTTCTTCTTTCCCGTTGTTTTCTCCTGCGGCGGCCTTTTCTTTGTTCTCTTCTGATTTTTTAAGGACTTATCGGATGTTATTGAGCGAGTAGCCATTTTTCCTGAAGGTTCTCGTGAGGTGTTCTTTCTCTTCCTCGAGGTGATCTGCGTTAGATATCGCTATGGCCCTGTTCACCAGTGATGTTAGGACAGCCTGCTTTTGTGATGGGTGATGATGAGACGAGGCATGTAGGTACCTGTCTGTGTGAGTGGGTTTCCTGTATACTGCGTGACTCAGCATCCCATTGGAGTTGCGTATTACTAGCACATCCAGGAATGGTAGTTTTCCGTCTACTTCTATTTCCATGGTGAACTGAATATTTGTGTATGGAGTTGAGATGGTTGAGAAATAGCTGTAGGTTATTGTTCCCATGAGGCCAGATTACGAATGTGTCGTCCACAAAACGGAGAAAACATTTCGGTTTCAGGACAGATGTAGCTAAGGCTTTCTTTTCGAAGTGTTCCATATACATGTTTGCTATTATTGGAGAGAGTGGCGACCCCATCGCGGCCCCTTCTGTCTGTTCATAGAACTCCGCGTTGAAATAGAAATAAGTGGCGCTAAGGCATTCTTTAGCTAGTGTTGACAGGTCTTCTGGAAGTTTCTGGTCTAATAGCGGAAATACTTCTGTTAACGACACCTTGGTGAAAAATGGCGTGACGTCAAAACTTACTAATAAGTCCGTACTTTCAATTGATTCCTCCTTAAGGAGCGGGATGAAATGTCGGGAGTCCTTCACGTAGGTTTCAGTGTGTCCTGTATGTGGCTGAAGTAGTCCAGCTAGGTAACGGGCGATAGAATTACAGGCCCCTGGAGTATATCACATTGAATGTAACTGCGGAGCTTGTTATGTAGGTGAGACAAAACGTCTGATCTCCACCCGCCTAAAAGAACATATCCATCACACCAAAAAGAAGTCTTTTCCTGCAGTTGGCAAGCATAGAAGTTTTTACTTCATTCCAAACAGAAGCCCAGTTAAAAATTGTTGACTTGATGATGTAGGTGTGAATGTTCTGCAGTATTCTTTGCCCTTGCATGTCATCCTTCTTCGTCCTTCATCGTGCTTCAGGAACAAACAGTTTTGGAAACCAGTCCATTATGATTTCTTGGGTGAACCATGCATTTGTATAATGCACAGATAGAGTAGAGCACACAAGGTCAGTGAGATTTGCCAACTATAATTGATTTAAGGCGATGACTTCCACCTGCATTTGCATACAATAAGGTCAAAAGTTTTGCCTGGCTAAGCTATTGACTTGGTACAGTGCCCTCATGCTTATAAGCTTGCATGTTTTCAGGTGGAAAACGCCAAAACAGCCCAGTCTTGTCTCATTGCATAGTTAAGCGTGTGTCAATTCTTCTTCCTTGATAAGTGTGTCAAGTAGTGTTCTAAATGGTTCAACACTAGTTTTATCAGCACTTAGCACTTGACCAAACCCTTTCTTGTTTACAATACCATGCTGCCTGCACAAACGATAGAACCAGCCATCGCTAACTTAAAATATAATGTTCAATTTTAGTCTGCCATTTTTTTTTTTTTTTTTTTTTTTTTTTTTTTTTTTTTTTTAAACAGGGTCCAAGTTATTGAGCCTTTACTGTATTTCAATATCATATGTATTGGAAAGGAACAAGGAACTTATTTATTTTTGATATCGTGCTGTTCAAAATATCAAAATTGATTCCTTCGCTATCTAGCAATTTTATATACGCACATCATTTAAATCTTTTGGTGCTAGAGACTATATTGTATGTTCTGACTTGATCTGAAATTTTTAAACTGTCATTTATTTCAAAAATTAAGTTCCCAGAAGGGCACCATGATTTTATATCACCAATTGCAAATATTATATTCAAGCTATTAAGACCTTTCCAGACTGCCATTTATTTATTTATTTATTTATTTATTTATTTATTTATTTATTTATTTATTTATTTATTTATTTATTTATTTATTTATTTATTTATTTATTTATTTATTTATCATATGGCTTTTAGTACCAGGAATGTCTTAAAGACATGTTTGGCTCGCCTAGTGCAGGTTTTTCTATTTGACGCTCATAGGTAACCTGCAAGTATCGAGATGTGGGATAATGTTGAACAAAAATGTATTTATTAAGCTGAAAAGGACTTGAAATTTATACACCCTCACCCACTCTCACACATAAAGCGAATGACGAGATCAGCAATATTCTCATCATCGGCTAGTATGTGTTTGAGTTTATCCTGCAAGCCGAGGTTCTTAGGCCAGAGAGATCGGCGCACTCTGCGAGGATGTGGGCCACGGTGAATTCGGCAATACACTAACACAATGGGGTGTCTTCCCTCTTTAGGAGGTAAGCGTGCATAGATCTTCCATGACTTTTCTTCAGCCTACACAAAACTACGGCCTCTCTCCATGAAGGCCGGAAAGAGGACTTCCACACCGTATTTGTCTTCTTAATTGCTCTGAGCTTTCTGGCAGTTTGTGCGGCTGCCAAATTAGTTGCTTAGCGAAATGGAGAGTGAGGAATCTGCAGGTATCTGCCACTGGTAGGACACAGTTTCGCAAGCAGAGCTCTGGTTCAGAATGCACAAGCTGAAGTTGACAGAAGTGCACAACTGAGGTTTTCACTGCTGAGAATTGAATCAAAAACCATGTTGCAGGGCACACTCACTACCTGGCACTGGCCTTGGCGAGGGACTCAACACTACTAATTCCAACCCCTCCCATCCCAATAAATAAATAAATAAATAAATAAATAAATAAATAAATAAACAGCTAGGTATACTGGAACTATAAAATTGATACATTACAGTACTAGTTTTCTGCACTAAGTATATTATTGATGGTTATGAATTTAATCAAGAGTCTGGTTCAGTAGGCATATTATAGGAGAGTGAAGATGATTAGTATGCCACCATGTTGATAGGTTTGAAAACTCTGCCGAGCTTCTTTTGTGAAAAGTTTTTATGTTGCCTGCAAACAATTATCTCGCGTGCAGCCCTAAAGCGTCTTTAGAATGGCTGTAGTTCAGCGTTTGAAGTAGGGCCTATAACACCAATAATTACATCTAGAGCTTTATGAGCGCAACAGTTTCAGCTTAGACAAGGGTGGTTCTTCTTCCTCCTCATCCATACTCTCGTCCTTGGAAGTAGGAGACAGTAAATCATGAACAGTCTCTTCTTCTGTCTGGATGTGGAAGCCTGGGTCTCTATCTTCTCTGTCTAACCACTTGTGAATTAATCTGCATTTAGGGCAGTTGCCCAGGTGGCAAGATTCCCTGTCGTTTTCCTAGCCTTTTCTTGAATGATTTCAAAGAAATTGGAAATTTATTGAACATCTCCCTTGGTTAGTTATTCAAATTCCTAACTCATCTTTCTATAAATGAATATTTGCCCCAATTTGTCCTCTTGAATTACAACTTTATCATATTATGATCTTTCCTACTTTTAAGGCACCACTCAAACTTATCACTCTATTAAATCTATTCGTTAACATTCTAGCCTGGCTGGCATTTGGCTGGTTTTCGTACCCGTAGTGGTATTCGGTATTAAAAAGGCATTGATAACTTGGATGTTGCAGCATTTCATGAATTTTGGCAGCATACATGAGGAGCATCTGCTGCTGCATTCTTGGTGAAGATGGAACTTCTGATTTTTTAAAAATTTATTTATTTCAAAAGAGGCATCTGAGCCAAGGCTCATAATGGTGCAGTACAATTAATTACATTTGGCAACAAAGAGGAGATTTGAGAACATCAGCTTCTAGGACAAAAATATAATATACAGTACAATGAATAATAATAATAATAATAATAATAATAATAATAATAATAATAATAATAATAATAATAATGTATCATAGTGATAGAAATCAAATATGAACAGCAGTGATATAGTATACTAAATCAGTACTCTATAGGCTTGGCATTTTTACTTTTAGAAAATTAACAAGCTTGGTTTTAAAGATGGGTAATTTAACGGCTTCTCGAATATGCTCAGGAAGGCTATTGAAAAACTTTACAGAGAAATGCCATAAAGAATTAGTGCCATACTTAGTAGACTTTGATGATTTACAGTGAATTTTAGTAGATCCTCTTGTACTTTATGAATGTATATCAGAATTCAAGTTGCAAAATGTGTTCGAATGAGTTAGTCCATTTTTCAATTTATACAACATAATAGCTGAAGCTTTTTTACGAAGACCATCTAGTGACAGCGCATTACAGTACTGGTAGACCTGTATGGTTGGTGTTAAGGTGGGTAAGTTGAAGAATATTTTCAGTGCTCTTTTCTGTAAGATACTGATCTTTTCAAATTGTTCTTTACTGCAACATGCCCAGATATGATTAATGTAATTCAGGTGGCTTTCAATTAGTGCATGATAAATACTCTTCAACAGTCCACGAGAAACTTTGTATTTTAATCGGCTGAGTACACCAATAGCAGGAGTTATTCTATCTCACAGCATTGTGATGTGATTTTCCCGAGTTAGCGACTCATCTATGCTAAGTCCTAGAAATTTGGTTGATTGAACTTGAGGTATCACTTGGTCATAGAAACTTAAGTTGATGTCCAGAGGAAATGTACGTAATGGTTTGTGAAATATGATATAGTTAGTTTTATTATGATTAATTCTTAGTCGGTTGGTAGTAAGCCAGGTCTGAATTAACGTAAAGATATGTCATGTTGCATCTTTTCTTCAAGATTATATATACAATTCCCTGTGTAGAAAATATTTGTGTCATCAGCAAATAATGACAATTTGCCGAACAGCGGCAAGTTACCAATATCGTTGACAAATACAAGAAATAATATTGGTCCTAGAACAGAACCTTGAGGTTTACCAGTTGTTATAGTCTGCAACGTGCTTCCTGCTCCCATACAACTAACGAACTGTACCCTGTCTCTGAGATAATCTGTAAACCAGTTAAGTGCTAAACCTCTAACCCCTGCTGCATCCAACTTCAGTAGCAAAATGTTGTGGTCAACTGTGTCAAATGCTTTCTGAAGATCTATAAAGAGGCCTGATGCTACCATACATGAGTCTAAGGACTCCTGTAACTTAATAATAATGTCTTCCACAGCATTGTAGGTACTAGAGTTAGGCAAAAATCCATACTGATATGGATAAAAATAGTCATTACGTTGTACGTATTTTAATAGCCTATCTTTAACCACTATCTCTAGGATTTTTGATACAATGGGAAGGACTGATATAGGTCTGTAGTTATTAAGATCAAATTTATCAGACCCTTTATACACAGGTATGACCTTGGCAATTTTTAACTCACGTGGAACAATACCCTCACTTAACGATTTGTTGATTAACTTTGTAATGCATGGCATTAAATGCACAGCTAGACTCTTTAAGTAGGTTATTACTAATACTGTACACATCACTACTGCTGCTGTTTTTTAATTTTCTTATTATTTCTGCAACTTCAATGTCATTAGTAGGTTTCAAGAACAATGAATTACTTGGCCCATTTCCAATATTAGGTGATTTGTGGGTAGGAGTATTGGTAACTAACTTTTTTCCTATATTAATAAAATGGTTGTTAAATATTTTTGATATTTCAGCTGGACAAGTCACAACATTATCTTGAACTTTGAGTTTGAAATTCCTGTTTTTGTTAAAATTTGATGTTAAGATTTCATTGACGATTTTGCAAGGATTGTTTTTGGCATTACTTAATCTATTTATGAAATATGCGTTTTCCAACTGTCTTTTAAGTTTGGTTACCTGATTACATAATATTTTATAGTCATTTATCAATTGCTGTGATGCATAATCACAGCCCGTTTTTACTCTAAGTTGTTGCCTTTTTATTTTACCGTAAAGTTTATTCTTTTGGTCAATGAGGCTGGAAAGTGTCCCATTCATCCATGGGCAATATTGCCAACCTTTGAATGTCTTATTATTTGGTTTATAATTCTGATTTATAGGCCTACTGCTACTATTGGCTTCCTGCAGATAATTGTTAAGTTTATTAACTATCACCTTCACTGATGATCAGAGGATTGGTAGACATACAAGCATTCATGTTCTTCACATTACATGTTTTTGGTTTCAACTATGAATTTTCTGTTCTCACTTTCGGTAACAAATTGATATCGCAGACTATAATCATTAATTATATTATACAGTTTGCACCTAAGCATGATCTAACAGACTAGCTGTACTGTTAGTAATCCGGCAGAAATTTTCTCACGGCACTGGAGTGTGTATCGTAGAGATAGGATAGGAATGGTGGGAGGGGGAGTGTTCATTCTGGTGAAAGAAGAATTTGTAAACTACGAAAAAGTTAAAGATGAGACACATGAAATTCTAGGTGTAAGGCTCATTTCTAAAGATAATAGGCAACTTGATATATTTGGAGTGTACAGATCGGGAAAGGGTAGCACTGACGCGGATTCGGAATTATTTGATAGGATAGTCAGCTATGTGGGAAACGACATGGAAAGAAATGTGATTGTAGCGGGAAATCTGAATTTGCCAGATGTCAACTGGGAAGGAAATGCGAACGACAGGAAGCATGACCAACAAATGGCAAATAAGTTAATATGGGAAGGACAGCTGATTCAGAAAGTGATGGAACCAACAAATGGCAAATAAGTTAATATGGGAAGGACAGCTGATTCAGAAAGTGATGGAACCAACCACAGGGAAAAATATCCTGGATGTCGTGCTGATAAAACCAGATGAGCTCTATAGGGAAACTGAAGTAATAGATGGTATTAGTGATCATGAAGCTGTTTTTGTGGTAGTTAAAAATAAATGTGATAGAAAGGAAGGTCTTAAAAGTAGGACTGTTAGGCAGTACCATATGGCTGATAAAGCAGGCATGAGGCAGTTTCTAAAAAGTAATTATGATCGGTGGAAAACGGTAAATAAAAATGTAAACAGACTCTGGGATGGGTTTAAAGAAATTGTTGAGGAATGCGAAAACAGGTTTGTACCATTAAGGTTGGTAAGGAATGGTCAAGACCCACCTTATTATAATAGAGAAATAAAGAGACTAAGAAGGAGGTGCAGACTGGAAAGAAATAGAGTTAGAAATGGCTGTGGAAGTAAGGAGAAATTGAAGGAACTTACTAGAAAATTGAATCTAGCAAAGAAGGCAGCTAAGGATAACATGATGGCAAGCATAATTGGCAGTCATACGAATTTTAGTGAAAAATGGAAGGGTATGTATAGGTATTTTAAGGCAGAAACAGGTTACAAGAAGGACATTCCAGGAATAATTAATGAACAAGGGGAGTGTGTAAGTGAGGATCTTCAAAAGGCAGAAGTATTCAGTCAGCAGTATGTAAAGATTGTTGGTTACAAGGAAAATGTCGAGATAGAGGAGGAGACTAAGGCCAAAGAAGTAATAAAATTTACATATGATAACAATGACATTTACAATAAAATACAAAAGTTGAAAACTAGAAAAGCGGCTGGAATTGATCAGATTTCTGGGGATATACTAAAAGACAATGGGTTGGGATATAGTACCATATCTGAAGTACTTATTTGATTATTGTTTGGTCGGAGGACCTATACCAGATGAATGGAGACTTGCTATAGTAGCCCCTGTGTGTAAAGGAAAGGGTGATAGACATAAAGCTGAAAATTACAGGCCAGTAAGTTTGACATGCATTGTATGTAAGCTATGGGAAGGCATTCTTTCTGATTATATTAGACATGTTTGCGAAATTAATAACTGGTTCGATAGAAGGCAATTCGGTTTTAGGAAAGGTTATTCCACTGAAGCTCAACTTGTAGGATTCCAGCAAGATATAGCAGATATCTTGGATTCTGGAGGTCAAATGGACTGTATCGCGATTGACCTGTCTAAAGCATTTGATAGGGTGGATCATGGGAGACTACTGGCAAAAATGAGTGCAATTGGACTAGACAAAACAGTGACTGAATGGGTTGCTATATTTCTAGAAAATAGATCTTAGAGAATTAGGGTAGGTGAAGCTTTATCTGACCCTGTAAAAATTAAGAGGGGAATTCCTCAAGGCAGTATTATCGGACCTTTATGTTTTCTTATATATATAAATGATATGAGTAAAGGAGTGGAATCGGAGGTAAGGCTTTTTGCAGATGATGTTATTCTCTATAGAGTGATAAATAAGTTACAAGATTGTGAGCAACTGCAGCGTGACCTCGAAAATGTTGTGAGATGGACAGCAGGCAATGGTATGATGATAAACGGTTTTAAAAGTCAGGTTGTGAGTTTCACAAATAGGAAAAGTCCTCTCAGTTTTAATTACTGCGTTGATGGGGTGAAAGTTCCTTTTGGGGATCATTGTAAGTATCTAGGTGTTAATATAAGGAAAGATCATTGGGGTAATCACATAAATGGGATTGTAAATAAAGGGTTCAGATCTCTGCACATGGTTATGAGGGTGTTTAGGGGTTGTAGTAAGGATGTAAAGGAGAGGGCATATAAGTCTCTGGTAAGACCCCGACTAGAGTATGGTTCCAGTGTATGGGACCCTCACCAGGATTACCTGATTCAAGAACTGGAAAAAATTCAAAGAAAAGCAGCTCGATTTGTTCTGGGTGATTTCCGACAAAAGAGTAGCGTTACAAAAATGTTGCAATGTTTGGGTTAGGAAGAATTGAGAGAAAGAAGAAGAGCTGCTCAACTAAGTGGTATGTTCCGAGCTGTCAGCGGAGAGTTGGCGTGGAATGACATTAGTAGACGAATAAGTTTGAATGGTGTTTATAAAAGTAGGAAAGATCACAATATGAAGATAAAGTTGGAATTCAAGAGGACAAACTGGGGCAAATATTCATTTATAGGAAGGGGAGTTAGGGATTGGAATAACTTACCAAGGGAGACGTTCAATAAATTTCCAATTTCTCTGAAATCATTTAGGAAAAGGCTAGGAAAGCAACAGATAGGGAATCTGCCACCTGGGCGACTGCCCTAAATGCAGATCAGTATTGATTGATTGATTGATTGATTGATTGATTGATTGGTGGGAAATCTGCTGTTGCATGGATTTTGGTTATAGCATTCACTTAACCTCTTTAAGTTCAGTTGTTAGTAGACTCTGCTGAAGTTTGTCAATATTGAAATCTCCTACAGTAAAACACATATAATTACTGTATTTATTCCATATGTCCTCAAGTACATTAAGAAACTCTTTGGAAAATTTCAAATGGGGATTATAACATCCCAAAATAAGAATATCCCTCTCCAGACCACTCACTTTAACCAATAAAAATTTGTACGGAGTACCAGGAGTGTTAATCGAAACTAATATTTTGCTTTATAGGGTTCTTTAATGTATATAGCAATCCCTCCCCCTCTATCTTTTGTTCTGGAACAAAAATAACCTTCATAACCTTTCAGATTATAATATTTCTCATCTTGTGGAAGTAAACATGTTTCTACTATAATAATGATTTCTGGGATCTGTACATCTACAATTAAACTGGTTAAGTTTAGCCATTTATTATTGATACTTTGCGAGTTAGCATAAAAAATTCTCAGATAGCAATCTCTGGTTTTAGGTTGTCTTAAGTTTATTAACTGAGCCTCTACAATTTCCATATCATAATTAAAGCTGATTCAAGATTAAGAACATCTTCGATATTTCGTATGCTTATCACATTAGAGTTGTCCTCTTTCCTAACAAAAATCTTACCTTGCCGTGTCCACACATACTTATAACCTTTCATCCTTAAATCCTTGGCCCTCTTAAGAAGACCTTTGACTCTGGGTGTAAGATGATCATTGATGTAAATCATATGATCTGAAGCATTGAAGCCCACTGCTACAGATGATATCTGCCGGACATTCTTCTTTGCTGCCATAAATTCCTGTTTTTTCCATCTGTTCACAAATTTGACAACGATGGGTCTGGGTAGTGTCTTGTTTGCCGAGGGAATTCTATGAGCAATGTCTACATCACACTTATTTAACTCAAATCCAATAGCTTTACTAATATTTGTCACAACACCTTAAACGTTTTCATTCGGAAGTTCTCGTGCTCCATGGATTTCAATATTGTTTCTCCTTAAGTATTGGTTAACATTCTCCACTTCGTCATGGGAATCGGCCTTCATCTTGTGAAGTTCCTGCTGAAGTTCCTTGATCCTTTCATCCCATTTATTGATTTCCAGTTTTAAGTCTTCAATTACTTTAGTATTGAAATCAATACTTTCCTTCATCCTGTCAATAGATTGAGAATGGGACTAGTACAGAAAGCTCTTTACTAGCCTAACTCCACTATCTAAAAGGTTCAGCACAATTTTTGATACTGAACCGTATTCTGCACTAACATAGTCCATTTGGGATGGAACCATGACCATGTAAAAAGATAACTAGTGCACGGTCAGCACCCATGAAATGCCGGTGAGAAACTGAAGCATGTTAAGTTTCTTCTTGCAGGCAACCTTCAACTAACAGATGTGGGGCTGTCAAATTAGTTGCCTAGCAAAATGGAGACTGAGGAATCTGCAGGTGTCTGTCACTGGTAGTACACAGTTTCGCAAGCAGAGCTCTGGTTCAGAATGCACAAGTTGACATTGACAGAAGTGCACAACTGAGGTTTTCGCTGCTGAGAATTGAATCAAAAACCATGTTGCAGGGCACATCTGTCAACTCGGATAATAACTTGCTGTAACTGTCTCTCAATAACCACCAACCTTCTGGAGCTGAAATGTAGAGCTAAATTGTCTTCATACAGCAATGGAACAACTGCAGGCCCAGCAGCAGCAACTATGCCGGTAATGGCAGTTGTGAACAGTGTCACACCCAGTACAGATCCCTATGGTACTCCATTTTCTTGGACGTAATACTGAGGAAATGCATTCCCTATTCAGACTTGAAAGAGATGGAGGGACATGAAATTTTTAGTAAATATCGGTAAATTTCCCCAAAATACCAACTGGTGTAGGGTGGAGATAATCCCATAATGCTAGGTAGATTAATAAACCTTTTCCAAGTCCAAAACAGGGTGACTGAGTGCTCCTTCCGAAGTAAGGCCTCTTGAATTGCACTCTCCAGTCTAACCCAATGATTTGGCGGACAGATCTCAAGTTGCTGGTTTACCATCCTTTCAAATAGCTTTCAGAGGCCATTTGTAAGGCATATTGACTTATAATTATACAGAAGTTTTGAATCTTGGGAATTAGTATTCTAATTCCCTCACGCCCTGGAACCGTGTCCCTGCACAGTGCAAGTGCACTCCACAATTCCCACGTCGTGAAAGGCACGTAATAGGAATACCAGATGCAAATGGTAGCTGATGAGCCTCTGCCTTGCACTTAATAGGCAGAAATGTGCAGTCATATCGACAAGAGCTGGATGTATGAGCAAAATGTGACACAATGTTATCTGCAATGACTGAAGGAATCGTAACTATACTTCCATTAATAGACATTCCGGGGACTGACGGGATGTTCTGGACTCCGACAATATGGCGGAGTTTGGTCCACACTTGTGATGGAGTATGTGCTATCATGCAAGCTGCATACTTTTCCCAAATAGCTTTATAAACGGATTGTAAACCTAAAGTTGCAAGTCGCTCCTCCTCTCCCAACGAGACTGCCAAACTTGTGCACAGTTTACTTTATTGTAGTTGCATTGCCACGTGTTCTTTGCTACCACTCGAGTCATGCGTGCAAAGAAATCGCTCAAGGGATTGGGGATGCTAATAACGGAATCGCTAACAGCAGCAAGAAAGGACATATTAAACACGGCACATGAGCACTTCGGTCAGAAATCTATATGGACTCAGCATGGACAAATAATTATTATAAATTCTGATGGGAAAAAATTACAATTGACCACATGAGTTGACCTTAACACTGTTATTCAAGCAGCTAGGGGGTGAAGCAGTGTAATGAAAATGTAGATCATTGTTTTGAAAAGTTTTAATTGTCTGTTTAATATTTTCTTCAAGTGTTTGCATGTTCGTGTGGTTGTTTTTTTTTTTTTGTGGTGCTAGTAATAGTCAGCGGTCTCTTTCTCCAGGAAGTCGAAGTGGATACGCATTGCCGCTGTCAATGTATTTGTAAGATAATCCTACTATACAGTTAGAACAAAGTCCACTCACTACCTGGCACTGGCCTTGGTGAGGGACTCAACACTACTCATTCCTACCCCTCTCAACCCAATAAATAAATCAATCAATCACTTAATGATCGGCATTTAGGGCAGTCGCCCAGGTGGCAAAATTCCCTATCTGTAGTTTTCCTAGCCTTTTCTTGAATGATTTCAAAGAAAAAATTTATTGAACATCTCCCTTGGTAAGTAATTCGAATTCCTAACTCCCCTTCCTATAAATGAATATTTGCCTCAATTTGTGCTCTTGAATTACAACTTTATCTTCATATTGTGATCTTTCCTACTTTTAAGGCACCACTCAAACTTATTTGTCTATTAATATCATTCCAGGCTATCTCTCAACTTACAGCTCGGAACATACCACTTATAATACCAACATAGTTGGTCCGTTATTGGACAATATAAATTTTCCAGCTAACTCATTCCTGGTTGCCAGCGTTTCGCCCCAGTGTGCTAAGTTGGGCTCATCAGTTGGTAAATAGCACACCTACCAAGACGCATGGCTAGTGCATACCGTGGAGGCCACTGCATAGGCTACTTGGAGCCACCGACAGTGCCAATGAACTATGAGAGACTTTGTCTCATTTTCAAACATTGATGCCTGCCTGGCCATCAGTTACCTATGGGAATCAACATCTTTATAATTTATCACATACCACTTAGTCGAGCAGCTCGTCTTCTTTCTCTCAAACTTTGCAACATATTTGTAACATTACTCTTTTGTCAGAAATCGCCCAGAACAAATCAAGATGCTTTTCTTTGGATTTTTTCCAGTTCTTGATTCAAGTAACCCTGGTGAGGGTCCCCTACACTGGAACCATGCTCTATTTGGCGTCTTACCAGAGACTTGTATGCCCTCTCCTTTACATCCTTACTACAACCCCTGAACACCCTCATAACCATGTCCAGAGATCTGTACCCGTTGTTTACAATCCCATTTATGTGATTATCCCAATGAAGATCTTTCCTTATATTAACACCTTTCACCCTATCAATGCAGTAATTAAAACTGAGAGGACAACCTGACTTTTAATCCCATTTATCACCATACCATTGCCTGCTGTCCAACTCACAACATTATCAAGGTCATTTTGCAGTTGCTCACAATCTTGTAACTTACTCTATACAGAATAACATCATCCGTAAAAAGTCTTATCTCTGATTCCACTTCTTTACTCTTATCATTTTTATATATATATATCTATATATATAAAGTAGCTTGTCCTGACTGACTGACTGACTGACTGACTGACTGACTGACTGATTCATCATCGCCGAGCCAAAACTACTGGACATAAAGAAATGAAATTTTGGAGATATATTCATATTAAGATGTAGGTGCTCGCTAAGAGAGGATTTTTGGATATTCCGTCGCTAAGGGGGTGAAAAGGGGGGTGAAATTTTAAAATGGGTGTGTCTATATCTCAAAACTTTAAAAGTTTACAGATGTGAAAATTGGTATTTAGAATCTTCTTTAAAAATAAGGAAACACGTATTTTTTTGTTTTGAGACAATCCCAATAGGAGGGGTGAAAAAGAGTGAAAAGGGGGTTAAATGCCTTTAATCAGGATACCGGTACTTATATCTCAGAAACTGAAGATATTACAGACCTCAAAATTGGTACTTTTGATCACTTTTAAAAGTAAAGAAACACGTATTATTTTTTGTTTTTGGAAAATCCAATTAATGCGAGGGTGAAAAGGGGGGTGAATTTTTAAAATGAGTGCACCTATATCTCAAAAGATTTTAAGTTTAGAGATGTAAAAATTGGTATTTAGAATCTTCATTAAAAATAAAGGAACACGTATTTTTTTGTTTTCGGAAAATCCCAAAGGTGAAAAAAGGGTTGAATGCCTTTAAAGAGAATAATTATATCTTAGAAACTGAAAATATTACAGACCTGAAAATTGATGTTTGGGATCTCCTTTAAAAATAAAGAAACGCGTATTTTTTTGTTTTTAGAAAATCCAATTAATGGTGGGGGGCAAAAGGAGGGTGATTTTTTAATATGAGTGTATCTATACCTCAAAACTTTTAAAGTTTATAGATGTAAAACTTGGTAATTAGAATGTCCTTTAAAAATAAAGAAACACGTATTTTTGTTTTCGGAAAATCATAATAGGAAGGGTGGAAAAGGGTGAAAAACAGGTTGAATGCCTTTAATGAGGCTACTTATATTTCAGAACCTGAAGATATTACAGACCTGAAAATTGGTATTTGGAATCTAATTTAAAAATAAAGAAACAGATATTTTTTTCGTTTTTGGAAAATTCAAATAATGGGGGGTGAAGAGGGGGGTAAATTTTAAAATGAGTGTGTCTACATCTTAAAAATTTACAAGTTTACAGATGTAAAAATTGGTATTTAGAATCTCCTTTAAAAATAAAGGAACACGTATTTGTTTGTTTTCTGTAAATCTCAATAGGAGGGGTGTAAAAGGGTGAATAATGGGTTGAATGCCTTTAATGAGGATACATATATCTCAGAAACTGAAGATATTACAGATCTAAAAATTTGTTTATGGGATCTCCTTTACAAATACAGAAACACGTATTTTTTGTTTTTGGAAAATTCAATTAATGGTGGTTAAACAGGAGTGACAAATTGGGGTGAATGTTTTGAAAGACTATATCTACAGAATATCTGAGAAACGTAAAATGTTACAGACGTAAAAAGTGGTATTTGGAATCTCCTGTAAATGTAAAGAAATATAGGTGATTTGTCTTTGGAAACTCCACTTGAGGGGAACTAAAAAGGGGTGAAATTTTAAAATGAGAATTTCTACAGTATATCTCAAAAAACTTAACCTGTTACAGAAGTGAAAACTGGTAATTTTTTTATCTCTGTTAAAAATAAAGAAACGTGTACTTTAGTTTTCGGAAATACCACTTGGGTGGAGGGAGGGGGGGTAAACGTGATTGAAAATGGTGTTGAATTCTTTTAATTAGGCTACTGATACCTCCAAAATGAAGATGTTACAGACGTAAAACTTGATATTTGGAATCTGCTTTAAAAGTAAAGAAACACGTTTCTCGGAAAATCCAATTAAGGGGGGGGGGGGGTGAAAGAATTGAAAAATTAATGACTTAATTGTATGAGAATACATACATCTAATAAAAACTAAAGTTGTTACAGACGTGAAAATTGGTATTTGAATCTTCTTTGAAAACAAAGAAAAACGCGTTTTTGGGGGGAAAGCATCTTGGGGGGCGGAAGTGAAAAGGAGTTGAATTCCTTTCATGAGGACACATACATCAAAAACTGAAGAAGTTATAGTCGTAATAATTGATATTTATAAGATCATTTACTATTAAAGAAACAGTATTTTTTGCCGGAAAATTCACTTGGGGGGGTGAAAGGAAGGGGAAAAAGTGAATTATTTTTATGGGGATACTTATATCTCAAAGCTGAAGGTAATAGACGTGAACATTGGTGTTTGGAATCTCCTTCAAACATAAAGAAACACGCTTTCTTTTAATTTATTTGGAAGGGGGAGGATAAATGAACTCAACGGCAGTGGGGTGTAAAAGGAGGTGAGACCAATTGATTTTACTGTTCATAATGTACTTATAAGGAGCCTCCGTTGCTCAGGCGGCAGCGCGCCGGCCCATCACAGCTGGGCTCCGTGGTTCAAATCCCGGTCACTCCATGTGACATTCGTGCTGGACAAAACGGAGGCGCGACAGGTTTTTCTTCGGATACTCTGGTTTTCCGTGTCATCAATAATTCCAGCAACACTGTCCAATATTTCATTTCATTTTTCATTCATCGTTCATTGCCCCAGTGGAGTGCTTCGGGTGCCGGTACAATTCCTATTGTCGCCGCTAGATGGGGCTTTATTCATTCCATTCCTGACCCTGTCGAATGACTGGAAACAGGCTGTAGATTTTCGATGTACTTAATCTGATCATAAACCGATTATTTTTAATCTTTCCTGGGTTCGTTTTCAAGAACCATCTTTTCCTTCGGAGAACGTTCTTAGATTACAGTCTATTCTCCTGATATATAAATAAAAATTTAAACACATTTGAAATAAACAATAGGAATGAGATTGCCCGTCAAATTTTTCACCTCTATAATAAGGCCAATAATGCACGGAAGTATGTCATTCGTATCGCCAGAAATCCCGCACACGTGCCTACGCGCGACAATGGTGCTGGTCATATTGTAAACAATGATAATGGCAGCAGATGTAATTTACCGCCAAGTAGCGGTCTTGCATCTTGCTGTGTGGTCCAGAACATCTATAATAATAATAATAATAATAATAATAATAATAATAATAATAATAATGTTCTGGACCGTCGTCAAATGTGCGGACCGCGCTGGAAACGGGTCCTCGACGGGTAATGACTAAGAATGCAGTCCGGCTGCGGGTTCAGTACCGCCAAGGCACCGAAGACGACACCACGCCGGATCTCCTGAAGGATTTGATCAATATTAAAAATGCTTATAAGAAAAGATGGCAAAGATTTATGGACCCAACTGACCGGGTGGAATACCTGGAACTAGCCCGGGAAGTACGAAATCGATTGCTGGAAAGAAAGATTGAAAAATGGGAGGAAACTTGCTGTAATCTATTAGAAAATGAGTCAGATCGCGAATTTTGGCGGATTCTCGCAGAAAACGAGTCAGATCGCGAATTTCGGCGGATTAAATATCTAAAACAATAAGCATTCAATTATAAATTTCAGTGTAATACCGTAGCGAAGCACGGGTATCTTGCTAGTATATATATATATATATATAAGAAAACATAAAGATCCAATAATACTGCCCTGAGGAATTCCCCTGTCATTTATTACAGGGTCAGATAAAGCTTCACCTACTCTAATTCTCTGAGATCTGCTTTCTAGAAATATAGCAACCCATTCAGCCACTCTTTTGTCTAGTCCAATTGCACTCACTTTTGCCAGTAGTCTCCCATGATCCACCCTGTCAAATGCCTTAGACTGGTCAATTGTGATAACAGTCCATTTGACCTCCTGAATCCAAGCTATCTGCTATATCTTGCTGGAATCCTACAAGTTGAGCTTCAGTGGAATAACCTTTCCTAAACCCAAACTGTCTTCTATCAAACTAGTTATTAATTTTGCAAACATGTCTAATATAATCAGAAAGAATGCTTTCTCAAAGCTTACATGCAATGCATGTCAAACTGACTGGCCTGTAATTTTCAGCTCTATGTCTATCGCCCTTTCCTTTGTGCACAGGGGCTACTATAGCAACTCTCCATTCATTTGGTATACCTCCTCCATGCAAACAATAATCAAATAAGTACTTCAGATATGGTACTATATCCCAACCCATTGTCTTTAGTATGTCCCCAGAAATCTTATCAATTCCAACTGCTTTTCTAGTTTTCAACTTTTGTATGTTATTGTAAATGTCATTGTTATCAGAGGTAAATTTTAATACTACTTTAGCATTAGTCATCTCCTCTATCTGGACGTTATACTTGTAACCAGTAATCTTTACATACTGCTAATACTTCTCCCTTATGAAGATCCTCACATGCACACTCCCCTTGTTCATTAATGATTCCTGGCATGTCCATCTTGGAACCTGTTTCTGCCTTAACACTTTGAGTTTGTGAGAGTAGTCAAGTTTTTGAACTTCACGTCCCCATGTGGGGTCGTACGTTCCTTCGAAATCGAGAAATGTGCCAACCCATTTGGGTGTGCAGTAAGTGTGTGTTCGAAGCTGTATAAAGTCTCTTCCTGCCATCTGTTGGCCGTTCTTTAAGTACGTGCATAGTCCACCTTCCATTCATCAGTTCCTATTTTGGCATGACCCCGTACGTCAAGAGTGCTTTGTAGTGTGACAAAGTCATTGTCTATCTCACGCACGGATTGTTTATGTAAGTGTGCAATGCTGTGAGTTTCCTTTTCCTCTAAGTCACTATGAGTAAATCGAGCAATAAAGGACTTAGTGCAGATAATCTGGACGATATATTGGACAAGTTGGAATGATGATTTAAACGAAGTATATAGTTACAGTGGATTTTTTAATCCAGTATAGATCAAATAGCGATCTCGCACGTTCATCCACACCCCCTGCGGGTTGGGGACGCACATGTAGAATACAGCCGCGATATCCCCTGCCTGTCTTAAGAGGCGACAGAAAGGGGCGACCGAGGGATGATTATATTAGAACCATGAAACTCCTTGTGATTAGTACCACCACGTGGGGAACACCATGGGTCACTTTTCCTTGCACGTAGTACCACTATGTTAGGTACCAAATAGGTTTGTGATTAGTAGCAAATGAGAGCATGACGGCTTTTACAGTACCTGTGATTAGTAACACTACTGTATGTGAGTGACACCATGGGATGACGGAACCAATGGTTCTGGCTTGCCTGTGATTGGTACCCACTATATGAGGAACACCACAGGATAGTATGAGTCCCTGTGGTTAGTACACTTAGGTGATGAACATCAAGGTTTGCGTTGCCTGTCAATGGCGCCGCAATGTGTGAAACACAGTAGGCCTGCAATACATGTGTGAATTTCATTACGAGTGAGTAGTACCATAATGTGTGGAATACCACGAGTCTATACTACTCTTGATTAGTACCGCAACATGACAAATACCATGGTTCTACTTTTCTAGTGATAAGTACCATTATGAGGGGCTGATGCCTTGGATTTTGGACTCCTTTCGATTACAAGGAGCATCGATTCAGTATAGTGCTATAGAAGCAGTCCCTTGGTCAGCAATGCTATTGTTTTACGCCAGCTTCTGTGCATGTGGGACACTGTGAGTAGGTTCCACTGATCGTTTTAAATTCATACCCTTCCATCCACCCATTCATTCTTCGTCCTCACGTTTTGAATTGTGGTCAGTGGAGTATTTTGGGTTTTTAATTTGTCGTTTCATTTCATACCATTAGGGGCCGATGACCTAGATATTAGGTCCCTTTAAACAACAAGCATCAATCATCAATCGTTCATCAACATTGATGCATTACAATCTTTAGCATACATTTCTCCACTGTACTCCAGGTTTCCAAGCCAGCTGTTGCAACACTTACGACCGTCTTCAACGATATAGTCACTGGTTTCCCATGCTCCACAGGCATCGCTGCTAGGTTCTCTTACCAAAATTAAAAGTTATACAAACATAATTATATACATATTCAATATCCCCTAACTACAAATTCTTCTTATAATTTTATTCTCTTACATCCTAATTTAACAAATTCACATGATTTTCACTACTTTATATAACATTTTATACAAACATTTCCTAACCTAAAATCAGAAAATCGCCATTTACAAATCGTTCCTGACCTAAAATCGGGGACCGTACATTTTTACGGCTCCAGTATGAACAAGCTAACAGGTTTCTCATAATCAACGGCATATAATGCGTCCATGCAAAGGAAAAGGTAATATGACTGAGCATCGGGGCAGTAACTACTGTATAAGTGCAACCCCATATGGGGACACATGTACGTGTACAATTCGTAATGACCAATATGATCCCATTCGGGGTCGCAACATTTTACCTAATATACATAATAAGTTAACCTAATATATCATAAATTTATCCTCATTTCAGTGATCATTTCCTTGGTTAAGCCTGTGAACGTTTTGGCACCAGGGAGTAACTCGATCTTATTAGTTCATGGCACTAGACGGCAATCCTATGAATTTTTGTCTGGCACTCGACGTGTTAAAGTACCTATACATACCCTTCCATTTTTCACTAAAATTTGTATGAGTGCCAATAATGCTTGCCCTCATGTTACCGGTATCCTTAGATGACTTCTTTGCTAGATTAAATTTCCTAGTAAGTTCCTTCAATTTCTCCTTACTTCCACAGCCATTTCTAACTCTATTTCTTTCCAGTCTGCACTTCCTTCTTAGTCTCTTTATTTCTCTGTTATAATAAAGTGGGTCTTTACCATTCTTTACCACCTTTTTTACATTCCTCAGTAATTGAATCGTGTTTTTTTTTGAAACAGCACATGTCAATAAATCTTAGTTTGGAGATATCCACCTAAAACGTACAGTGTCAGTGACAAGTGCTGTTTCTCCAACAAACTATTATTTCCCAGGCAGAGCTACTGGATAAAGCAATGCAGTGATGTGTGTAGTTTCTGCAGAAAACGATAGATCTATACTTAAAGACTGTATTACTTGCCTTAACTCAATTGTGGCAAAATCTTGACATGTGTCGTTTCAAAAAAAACGATTCAATTGCTTTAAACCCATCCCAGAGTCTGTTTACATTTTTATCGTTTTCCATCAATCATAGTTACTTTTTAAAACTCCCTGATACCTGATATATCAGCCATATGGTGCTGCCTAATAGTCCTACTTTTAAGACCTTCCTTTCTAACACATTTATTTTTAACCATGACAAATTCATGATAACTAATACCATCTACTAATTCGGTTTCTCTATAGAGCACATCTGGTTTTACCAGCACCACGTCCAGTATATTCTTCCCTCTAGTTGGTTCCATCACTTTCTGAATCAGCTGTCCTTCCCATATTAACTTATTTGCCATTTGTTGGTCATGCTTCCTATCTTTTGCAATACCTTCCCAATTGACATTTGGTAAATTGGGATCTCCCACTACAATCCTATCCCTTTGCATGTTGTTTCCCACATAGCTGATTATCTTATCAAATAATTCTGAATCAGCGTCAGCGCTACCCTTTCCCGGTCTGTACACTTCAAAGACATCAAGTTGTCTATTATCTTTAGAAATGATCCTTACACCTAGAATTTCATATTTGTCATCTTTAACTTTTTTGTAGCTTACAAATACCTCCTTCACCAGAATGAATACTTCCCCTCCTATCATTCCTGTTCTATCTCTACAATACACACTTCAGTTCTGTGAGAAAATTTCTGCATCCATTATATCATTTCTCAGCAGGCCCTTTCCGCCACAACAGTCTTACAATGTGGTCATTTGAACGCTTTCTCTCTTTCCGCACACATTTATGAAATACAGGCAATTGTTGATGATAATATCTTACACGTCTTGTATATTAGCAAAAGTTGGCTCACCTCTACCATTCCATCTTTGATGGTAGCACTTGGTCGTTATGAACTGGTTCGCTGGGACAGATCCAATGGTAGAAAAGGGGGTGGAGTAACCCTTTATTGTCTGTCTGTTAGGTCATCAGCCCAGAGGCTGGTTGGATCCTCAAATAGCGTCACCAAAGGCTATGTAGTTATAGGGAAACCACAAAAACCAATGGCAGTTCCAAAATGAGGCGTATTAGGCAAGATGAGGAGTGAGGTAGTTTGCCATTGCTTTCCTCACTGGGCCAGAGTGTGCTAGAGTGCCAGAGACACACTGGTTGTGCTCTGAATGTCATTAATCAGCACCACCCATACCCCAGCAGCATCCATATTGTCACAGCCACTTCAGTGGAAACTACACTTTGCTCTGGCCTGTGCCATGAGATGGATGCAAAAGTACTGTATCCATCAAGAAATGACAGCTGGCAGAACCCTTTATTATAGGAACGAATTAAAAGGTAAAGTATTATGTACGTCATTGTGTAGTGCTCAGCCAGGACCCGAGTTCATGTTCGTTGAGTTTACTGTGAGCGTGGTGAAAGTTCTCATCGCAGTTGTCTATAAACCTCCTGACATAATGAACATGATTGAGTTCGAAGCTTGTTTATTTGTTTATTTGACTTCGTGCCTAACTATGAGCATGTAATAATAGTAGGTGACTTTAATATCAACCTAATGAAAGAATCAGCCCAGAGTGAAAAATTAGTAGATATGTCTTCTTGTAACTTGGCTATCCTTCCTTTTAAACCTACCAATTGTACAAATAATCACACCTCACATACACTACAACTAAGATTTGGTTGAATGGAGAATCCCACCTTCCAATACTAGGTTAAATTTTTGTTATAAAGTTTTAAAATGTTGAAGGGAGTCTGTAACAAAAGAAATGAAAATTGTTTTATAGAAAGGAAATAAAGGAAAAAACCTTGTTAATATATGGTGGTGAAGTGTCGAAGGAACGATGATAATGCTTACCTTTCAGCCGGTCCTGCTATGTTTACTTCTTCCCTTACGTCGTAGGCTGATTGAGTGTGTATGTGTATGGCTGTGAGAGGAGCATAAGGCGAAAGAGGGGAAAATGGAGGAGAAAGTAGGGGAAATGTCATGAGGAGTGAAGTCGGCGGATGGGAGATGAACGGGATGTTTCTCCAGATCCTTTTTGATGGCATTCCTATGTAAATATAGATTGGAAGCCTCTTCCAGAAGTATATTTATATTCTCGGTTATTTCATTTACATTCTGACTAGGGTTTTGTCTTTGATCAATCTCAATATAAATGTTTTCTAAAATATTCATCAATTTACCCTTATTTAATGTTTGCAGAATGGTTAAGTCTCTTTCTGTTGTAGTAAAACTATGATTGTATTCGGTCATGTGTAAGCTCATGGCCGAATATCTCTTGTATTTTTCAGCATTTACATGTTCCTGGTATCTCACTAGAAAATTTCGTTCTGTTTGCCCAACATAAAAAATGGCACAGTCTACACACTTGAGTTTATATATCCCTGAATTTAAAAATCTATTAATACTCGCAACACTATGGTAATTAAATATTAGATTTGGTTATTTCTTGGTACGAAAGGTTATATTGAAACTAAGTCTCTTTAAGATGTTGGGGATTTGATAAATATTTCCATTATTATAGGTGAAGGTGGCAAAGTTATTCTTCCTATACTCTCTTTTCAGCTGCGTATGAGGTTTACTTTTTTATTTTGTTTTATAATTTACCAATGTAGTTTTTTTTTATATAACCATTACTTGTCACTATTTTGTAAATAAGGCTAATTTCTTTCTGAAAATCATTCTTAGGCAAGGGGATATTAAAGGCTCTGAAATGGAAATGACGTATGGGTTTTAGTGCTGGGAGTGTCAGAGGACAAGTTCGGCTCGCCAGTTGCAGGTCTTTTTGATTTGACGCCTGTAGGTGGCCTGCGCATCATGATGGGGATTAAATGATATTGACACAACATACACCCAGCCCCTGTGCCAGCGAAATTAACCAATGATGGTTAAAATTCCCGGCCCTGCCGGGAATCGAACCCGGGACTCCTGTGACCAAAGGCCAGCACGCTAGCCATTTAGGAATGGAGCCAGACATTAAAGGCTCTATTCAACATGCTTAGGAAATAACTTCCTTTTGTACTTCAGGGTGGTGTGAATCTTTCTGTATAGTATTTATGGTTTGAATGGCTTTCTGAAAATCAAAAAGGATAGGTTTTCTTCTTTTCTTTTGAGAGTTAGATCCAGAAAATTTATTTTATTATTATTCTCAGTTTCTAATGAAAATTTTATAAAAGGGTCTAAACTTTTGAGTTGATCTATTAAATTGGCAGTATTATTGATTTGTTCATCCACAATTACAAAAATGCCATCAGGCAACCTTGGGCAAACGACAATACCTTTTTCATCATTTACAATTTTGTGCTTCTCTAACTAATACATGTAAATTTCAGCTAAGATGCCCGATGCCAGGGCTCCCATCGGGAGACGTTTTTGTTGGTACACTGTGTCATTGAAGGAAAACTGTTGTTGATGGTAAACTCCAAATTCCATTGCTGAAGTGGAACATGTAATAGCTCAACTCCCAGTAAATAAACAAACTGAGATTAAATATGAAGGTTAAAAGAAACTTCCACAACTATTTAAAGACCAGAGAGTTAATATGCCCATTTTCCTTGAAAAGACCTCAAAAGTTTAAAACAATAATAAATGACAACAATCTTATAATCACAAAGGCCGAAAAATAATGTGTCAGTCGTCATGTACAAGAAAGAATACCTAGAAAAAACATTAATTTCAAGTAACACCTTTACTAAAATGAAAAGACCCTACCAACTCTATCCAAAGAAAATTGAAACAGTTACTAAAGAACATTAATTTCATCCTTAATTATAATGAAATTTTGGGTTTAATTAGTATGAACCCAAGACTACCTTTAGCAAGAGTTTTACCCAAAATACACAAACCTGATATACCCATAAGACTGATTATTAATTTAAAAAATAGGCCCACTTATAACATCTCTAAATTTATTCACAACTAGGTGGTGTACCTGTGCTTTGCTACGGAATCCTACACTGTTTACAGAATTCTAGGTATGGTAGTGGACACATTGTGAGCAAGATTGTATTAAATTGCATAGCTCTTAACGTTACCCTAGAAACGTGACGGGGAAGTCACCAAATGTATTTTCTTATATGAAGTCTGTGCTGGGGAATTTTCATTGTAATGGTAGGCCTGCTTGCCTATCATCAGTCACAATCAGGTTAGGGAGTTTTCATTATAATGGCAGACACACTTTCCACGTGCCTTTTTACATCCTCAGAAAGATTGTCTTAGTGGTTTTCCCAACTGAAATGAACATAGGTCATTATAATGGCACGATTAAATGCAGTGCTTTCATATGAAATACTTGATCAAATGAAAAACTGCACATTTTCGTACTACACTGCCGATCTACCAGTCCACAGTTCCAGAGCTGGAATGACTAAGCCGCAGACAGCCGTGATCCGTGAACACTCTTAGATTTTTTCAGCCGGGGTGGGGGGTGGGGGGTCGAATAGAGGAGAGTCCCAGGGCAAAAACTATGCCCTTTTGTCCTTTTTCTAATCTGTTTCCTAGAAGTACCCAACGAGTTGGAAAATCTCAATTCACTACACTGGCGGCAGAAAAATCTATCTGACTTGGAGGCAAATTTTTCCTCCAAGCCAGAAGAGAAACCCCCTCTTCACTCCTAATTTGGAATAAAATGAATATATAATTTAATAAAAGTGAAGAGGAAGAAGCTTTTCTTAAGAAACAGCTCTTTTCAGGGTTGAATTTTGTGTTAGTGAATTGTGGTGTTATAATTTGGAATAGGTGTAAGTTGTTATTCTAGACCAGGTTATACTACTACTACTACTACTACTACTACTACTACTACTACTACTACTACTATCACCTTCAATTGAAGGCAGGGAAACTATCATTAGATCCATCAGCGTACAGGCCACTTTGCTTATTAAACACCTTGAGCAAACTTTACGAAGGATTGATTAAAACTAGACTGGCGAAAGAATTTGAACAACAGGGAGGACTTTCTTCGAACCAGTTTGGGTTTAGAAAGGGTAGAACCACAACCCAAGCTATGGAGAGGGTGATTCAAATACAGGCAGAAAGCAGTGAGAAATGGGCTGCCTTGATGTCAAAAATGCTTTTGCTTCTTGGAGCACTATTTTGAGAGAAAACTTCGTAGGATGAACATTTCTCGGTATGTACAACAAATAATCGCTAAGTACTTCAAAGGACGAAGAATACGACTTCATGATCTAGAAGACCTTGAAATGAGTGCTGGCATTCCACAGGGATGTGTCCTTGGACCCACCTTGTGGAACATTCTATATGATGGTGTCTTACGCCTGCAGCTGACAAAAGGGACAACATCTATTGGTTATGCAGATGACCTTGCAATAGTGGTAATAGCAGAGAATGTAGAAGAACTGACCTTCCGAGTAAATGAATCACTGAGACGAGTTAACCTTTGGATGGTAAATAATAAATTGAGATTGGCTCCACATAAGACTGAGGCTGTAATTTTGAAAGGTTCCAGGAATTGGAAAAATGTCCGTTTCTTATTAAATGATACAGTGATTATCCCAGGGAAGTCTGTGCGATACCTTGGGGTTCTTATTGACAGGAATTGCACATTTGGTGCACATGTGAAGGCAGTAACCCAAAAGGGAGAGAAGGCATCGGCATTAGCCAGACTTATGCCTAACATCGGGGGACCAAGAACAGTTAAGAGACAGATTATGTGCTCTGCAGTATATTCCATTTTACTTTATGCTGCACCTATCTGGCACAATGCACTCAGGAGGAAGATTCACCGAAGAGCTATGGAAAGAGTACAGAGGAAAATGCTGCTCAGAGTTACCTGTGCATATCGAACTGTTTCGACAGCAGCTTTACAAGTTGTAGCTGCCAGTATTCCCATTGACCTCCTCGTTGTAGAGAGAAAACTTTGGCATGAAAGGGGTGCAACTATATCTGCTGAAGAAAAGAAAGCCTTGAGGAACCAACTCTTACTGGACTGGCAAGACCGATGGGATGGCACAACCAATGTTGGCCAATGGACAAAAAAGCTAATACCCGACATAGGAGACTGGCTTAAATGTAGACATCGGCAGGTAGATTACTATCTGTCGCAGATCCTGACAGGACATGGAAGATTCGGCGTATACGCCATGAAGATGGGAAAGACGCAGGGAGATGGTTGTCGGTACTGTTCTGGAAGGGATACAGTAGAACACACTTTTTTCTACTGCGTTCGATGGGAAGAAGAATGAAAGAAAGCCTGCCAACAACTTGGCTGACGACTCACGCCAGGGAATCTGGTTCAGATCATGTTAGAGAGCCCATTTGCCTGGAACACAGTAAAGGCAATGGCGACAAGCATTATGGGGATGAAGGAAAAAGAAAAAGGAAGAACTTAATAATATACATCACTCCATCCTGATGTCATGCCGACAAGCAGTTCCAGAATGGGCTGAGTGAAGAGGGCAGGGGTTTTTAGTTGGTGGAAATCCAACTCCCACACAGAGTGGTGGTGTCTTTACAAGATTTTCCCCTGCCATAACAAAAAAAAATACTACTACTACTACTACTACTACTGTCTCTGCCTTAGGCCTAAGTGTGCACAATGTTAATTCAAAACAGCGCGTCAGAGTAGGGATCGAATAGCTGGAATACTATGATGAACCAGTGTGTTACGTACCAGTAGTGTCAGAAAATGTATGATCCAGAGGAATGGCATGCTAAGGAAGAAAGTTATCTAACTCCCCATTTATTTCCCACCAATATTCAGTTGGACTGTTATACTTAGTACGCAGCAGTAATCCCATCTATCGGAGTTGAGTGGCAGAATAAGAGACAAAGGACATCACAACAAACAATGGTCAATGTAATGTTATTGTTGATCAATGTTATGCGCTTTCAATGTTGTAGGCCTTACATTTAGTTTTCTTCCAACTTTGAAATACCACTCTTACCATAGTCGGTATGATAAAACTGCATAAAACATAAATGGTTGGAGATTTAATTCTATATAACTTTAGTTATGTAGTATTTATCGATAGGACTACTGATAATATAATATTTGAGAATTAAATTTTAGGCCTTCCCCTAAACTACCATTTCACTCAGCGTGAATAAAATGATTTATAGCCTAGATTTTAGTGGCTTATCCTCCGACTTTACGTACCGATTTTCTTTAAATTCTCTTCGACCGTTTTCTCGTGATGCGTCTACATACAGAGACAGAAATTATGGAAAAGTAAAAAGTGCATGTCCTTGTTACGGTGGACATGACCGATACAGAAATATCATTCTTTTCAAATTCTGAGCAATGTATAGACAAAACACTTATTTTATATATATAGATTTCTTAAAAAAGCACTACACCTCTCAAAGTGAAATCTACAATTAGAAATTCAATTGAATTTTGCAAGACTACTAAGAACAAAAAATTGAAGCTCTTTCACCGTGAATTCATTTGACGTTACCAATATGTATTCCAGCATCCCAACAAAAGAGACCCTTTACATAATCAAGAAAAACTTAAGGACACACAAAGAGCTTATTTACCATGAAATTGAAGAATTCATGCTACTTTTGGAAATTACCCTCAACAACAATTATTTTTCTTTCAATGACACAGTGTACCAACAAAAAGGTCTGATTACATGGATTATTTAGATAAACACAAAATTCTAAGCAAAGAAAAAGGTACTGTTGTCTGGCTAAGGTTTGTTGATGACATTTTTGTAATTGTAGCTGAACAAATCAATAGTAGTGCCAATTTGATAGACCAAATCAATAGTTTAGACCCTTTTACAAAATTTATATTATTGACTGAGAATAATGAAAAACTAAATTTTTGGGATCTAACTATCAAAATAAAAGGAAAAACCTATCCATATCGATTTTCAGAAAGCCAACTCAAACCATAAATACTACACGGAAAGGTTCACACCACCCTGAAGCACATAAAAGTTCTTTTCTAAGCATGTTGAATAGAGCCTGTAATATCCCCTTATCTAGGAACAATTTTCAGAAAGAAATTAGCTATATTTACAAAATAGCGATAAGTAAAGGTTATACAAAAAAGTCTACATCAGTAAACTAATAAATACAATAAGACAGCATAAAAAGGAAAACTTTGCCACCTTCACCTATAATAACAGAAATACTTATCAAATCCCTGACATCTTAGAGAGACTTAGTTTCAATATAACCTTACGTACCAGTAACAATAGCCAACACCTAATATTTAATCACCATAGTGTTGCAAGTAATAATAGATTTTTAAATTTGGTGATATATAATCTCAAGTTTTTATGTTGGGCAAACCTGACGAACTCTTCTAGTGAGATACCAGGAACATGTAAATGCCGAAAAATACAACAGATATTCGGCCATGAGCTTACACATGACCGAATACAGTCATAGTTTTACTACAACAGAAAGAGACTTAACCATTTTGCAAACTTTAAATAAGGGTAAATAGATTAATATTTTAGAAAACATTTATATTGAGATTGATCAAAAATGAAACCCTAGTCAGAATGTAGATGAAATAACCGATAATATAAATATACTGTTGGAAAAGGCTTCCTATCTACACTGACTTAGCAAATGTCATGGGATAGTCACCTAATAGCGTGTGGGGCCTCCTCTGACCTGCGAACTGCAGCGAGACGCCGTGGAAGTGAGTCGACAAGTCCCTGGTAGTCCTCTGGACGCAGTTGACACCAAATTGTTTGCAGAGCGACCGCCAATGCTGATCTGTTCATGGGTGCACAAAAATCAAATCAAAATCAAAATCTCTTTCTTTGCAAATCAGGTGTCTACCTCGGTGGCAAATGGTACACTAAAATACATTATTGTCAAGCACTAAATATTAAATTAACAAGAGAAGAAAATTTTCCTATAATACAATTTACGCTAACAATGTTTTCTATTAAACACACAGCTCATCCTTAATAAATTTATATTGTTTACAAAATTCTACTTATAATATCTCCTGTACTACTTACAAATATAGTCAACTGATATACAGTATGTGTAATTACTTCAAATGGTACTATACAACTGGTATAAGATTAATATTTACATTGCATTTATTTACTTATTTACTATTTTTTTTCTTTTTTTTTTTTTTTACCCGTTCTGGAACCCAAGTAGCATAGCGACCTACTGCGTCTTAACCCTCTACTGCATACTGTTGCCTTTAGGCAACAAATAACTTTTCACCTGTATAAATGGATAAATATTGTAGACAAAGGTAGTTTTACGGCACACATTCAACTGTACAATCAATTAAACACATATCCCAGTGATGCCTTGTTTTTTTTACATAACATAAGACAAAACAGCCCTACAACCAAAGGTACTTCTTCCACCCCGTCAACATCCACGCGAACCAACCACCGTTTATTTTACGTGGGCCCTCCCCATCACATTACCACAGGCTTCAGGAGTACCTCTGGCTCAACCTCAAAGACATTACCGACCTACAGTTCTGCAGTACGTACCCATGGGCAGTAGGTAGTAATGTTCAGTCTTTGAATGTTAAAAGCTTAGCATAAAATCGTGAAAAGTCGTATATATATTCAACTATGGCAATCCACATCACATATGAGTGTTAAGCTATTAGCCCCAATTAAGAATTGCTGGTACATCTAATACACTGAAGGTAGGTTGAACATTAAAGTTTGAAATTTTCTTCACCAAACGAAAACGAAAAATAATTCATGCAGTAGAGGGTTAACCAGAGTCCCTTTTACCACCACTTTTCAGAGTTCCTGAAGGGCCTTCACAGCTATAGTAGCGGTCCCAGGGCCCTCGAAGTACCCACTGTACTTCACCCCTACAGGCAGTCCCCTACTTTGGCTGTCCAAACTCCTTAGACCAGGGGATGGAATTAATTTATTCACACACATTTTTTTAATTTACAATAACCTGCACTGGTCGAATGCCCTCTAACACTTCATTTATTTTCTCTGTTGCCGTTTATTCTCTTCTTGAATATCTGTACAGACTTTGGAAAAGGATCAAACACTACCCCTGGTAAACTGTTCCACTCCTTCACACCCTTCCCAATGAATGAAAATTTACCCCAATCACATCTGCTAAAATTTCTTCTAATTTTATATTTGTGGTCAGTCCTGCCAATATAATTATTTTCCAACTGAAGCCTCTCACGGATATCTCCCCATGTTTCTTCTCTTGTATAGGCTCTATATAATCCTATAAGTCTAGTTTTCTCCCTTCTCTTACTTAAAGTTTCCCACCCAAGTTCCTTTAACATTTCTGATACACTACTCTTTCTCCTGAAATCCCCTGTTACAAATCTTGCTGCTTTCCTCTGCACACTATCTATTTCTTTTATTAGGTATTCTTGGTGAGGATCCCAAACACTGTTTGCATATTCCAATAATGGACAAACCATACTTAAGTAACTTTTTTATTTTAATTCTTTGTTGCATTCTTTAAGTAGCCTCATTATGACATGTAATGATCTGTATGCTTTCCCAACAATGTCATCAGCATGACCCTTCCAGTGCAAATTACTTTCAAATCTCACACCTAAGTATTTGCACTTGCCATTTTTTGGGATAACTACCTCATCCAAAGTATATTCAAATTCAGTTTTAAAGCTCCTGTTTGTAAAAGTTGTAACAGTTGATTTGTCTCCATTAATCTTCATATTATTTTCTTCAACCCATTGTTGGATACTTTCAAGGTCCCTTTGTAATTCTGAACAATCCTCAATGTTGTTTATTTCCCTATAAACAATTATGTCATCTGCATACAATCTTATTTTTGATGTTATATTGTTCCCTAAATCATTTGCGTATATTAAGAAAAGTAACGGACCGATTATACTACCCTTCCAAACTTTCTCTTCCTGAGATACATTATTTCCTACTTTGACTTTCTGAACCCTTGAATTTAGAAGTGTTTTTATCCAACGTGTAACCCTTACGTCCAATCCTATTCCCCCCAATTTCTTTAATAATATTCCATGTTCCACTCTATCAAAGGCTTTGGAAAGATCTATGGCTATGCAATCTAACTGACCTGAATCCAATTGATCTGATATGTCCTGCTGAAATCCCACCAGTTGTGCCTCACAAGAAAATTTCTTTCGAAATCCATACTGGCTCCTCATGAACCAATTTTGTATCATCACATATCCCTCTGATGTACTTCGATATTAAACTCTCCAGTATTTTACAAACTATACTGATCAGGCTGATTGGTCTGTAGTTCTCTGGTTTCCTTTTATCACCCTTTCCTTTATAAATTGGTATTATTATAGATTCCTTCCATTCCTTTGGTATTACACTATTATTTATGACATAGTCAAAGAGAAATTTTAAATAAGGCACTATGTACCACCCCATTGTCTTTAATACCTCCCCAGTAATTTGATCACTTCCTGCTGCTTTTCCTTGCTGAAGCAGTTGGATTTCTCTGAAAATATCTTCATTTGTGAATGAGAAGCTTCTTGTTTCCCTCTGTGTCTCTCCCTCTCTATCTTCTGTTTCGGTTTCCAACTTTTGACAATCATCTACTGAATTTCTGAATTCCCTACTAAATAGGTTTGCTTTCTCAGTATCTGTTAAATAGTGTTCACCCCCTTCTCCCACCATTGTAGGAATTTGGATTCATTTTCCTTTTTGATTCCTTATATATGAATACAGCTTTTTCCATTTCCCTTTGTGGTCATTACCCTCTTGAAGTATGCCATTCATATAATTCTCTTTTGCTTCCTTTTTCACTCTATTCAGTTCCCTCATTAGCTGTTTTCTAGTTTCTCTACTCTCCCTACCCTCTTTGATTTTCCTGTTTACTATTCTAAATTTTCTTTTTAATTTTCTTATTTCCCTTGTATAATAAACAGGGTCTGAGGTCATTTTACCCTTCTTAACAGGTACAAATCTCTTCTCTCCTTCCCAAATGATTCCTTTAAATTTAGCCCAAAGTGTATCCACGTTACTCCCTTCACTTATCCAACAACTGAATTGTGATTTAAGGTAAGTCCCAAATTCATCAACTTTTTCTTGTCTTGTGTAACCCTCTTATTAAGCCTTTTTGGTACGAGTCCTACATCCATTATTACAGCCTTATGGTCTCCTATTCCTTCAATTACCTCAGTTTTATCAACAATTTCCCATGGTTTAACCAAGAATACATCTAGTAAGTTATTGAGATGAGTCGGTTCTTGTACTACTTGTGTAAATCCTACCTCCCAAATTAACTTATTTGCCAGTTTCTGTTCATGGGCTTCACTTGCAGCTCCATTCCATTCGACTTCAGGCAAATTTAGATCTCCCCCAATTATTACCATATCATTATTATTGTTTTTATGAGTATAATCTATTATTTTCTCAAAGATTTCCATGTCTCTTTCCTCTCTTCTAGGCCTGTATGTTCCTATAATTCCCACCTCCTTCATATTTTCACAAACTAATTTTATCCCTAATATTTCATCCCTTTCATCGGTAAACCATTCATGTGAACAGTAAGTTTCCTTCACCAGAATAAACACCCCACCAATCCATGGCACGGAGCCTGCGTTCCAGGACATCCCCGATATGCTCGATAGAGTTCATATCGGGGCTCCTAGGTGGCCATGGCAGTCGTTGGACATCCGCTGCATGTTCCTGAAACCATTCCCGGGCGACGTGGGAGCGATGTGGCGGCGCGTTATCATCTTGAAACACCGCAGAACCGTCTGGGCGCTGGAAGGCCAAAAATGGGTGGAGATGGTCTCCGAGCAACTCAACATACCGCATACCATTCAAAGTCTTTTCCAGAACAACTAGGGGGCCCATTCCATACCAGGAAAATGCACCTCAGACCATAACAGAGACACCAGCGCCCTGGACCACACCTTCGAGGCAGGCGGGATCCATCGCTTCATGCGGTCTGCACCATACACGGTGCCTCCCATTGGCATGAAGCAGTTGAAATCATTATTCGTCCGACCATATCACATTACGCCATTGTTCCAGTGTCCATCCCTGGTGACTGGCGACAAATGCGCATCGTTATGGCCGATGACGTTGGGTTAACAGTGGCACCCGTGTGCGGCTCCCATACCCCATATAACCCATGTTCCTACGGATTGTCCACTAGGAGACGTGTCTAGCACGGCCTGTGTTGAATTGAGCCGTAATTTGTTGCATGGTTGCCCGTCTGTCACTATTGACAATCCGTCTCAGATGTTGCCGGTCACGGTCATCAAGAGTGGCTGACCGGCCAGTCATTCGTCTGTTGTGGACGGTGACACCCGCATACACCGTGGACACGGTTGATCGCGTGAAGCCGAATTCCCGCACCACTTCCAAAATCGCACTTCCCATCCGTCGGGCACCGACCACCATACTCCGTTCGAACAGTGTCAGCTCACGACGACGTTCCGTGTTACACCTGTCACATGCACAGCCACTGCTCACAAGGTCTCCTATACAACTGCCGCTGGCACAGGGGGTGTGTGGTGCGCCGACAACACACCTGCACACCAGTGCTCCGCTATCCATGACATTTGCTCAGTCGGTGTATATTTATGTAGGAAGGCCATCAAAAAGAATGCGGAGAAACATTCCGTACATATCCCTCCCATCGGCTTCACTTTTCATGACATTTCCCCTACTTTCTCCTCCATTTCCCCTCTTTTGCCTCATGCACTCTCACAGCCATACACATTCAATCAGCTGACGACATAAGGGAAGAAGTAAACATAGCGGGACCGGCAGGGAGGTAAGCATATGCAGTGTTCCTTCAACACTTCACCACTCTATATTTACAAGGTTTTTCCTTTATTCCCTTTTTTAAAAACAATTTTCATTTATTTTGTTACAGACTCCTCTCAACATCTTAAAACTTTATAACAAAAATGTATTCTCAACTTTGGTTACTCTTTAGGAGTTTCCCCTGATCATTGTATTTAAAATTTTACATTTTAAATTTTAAGTCTATCCTCAAGATATTAAAAGTACACATTTCTCCAGCTGTTGAAGAAAGAAGATCCCTTACATCAGATTTTTTAATCTCAAACTTGAACATTGAATTGTTGAGGTTTTAACCCAACATTTTATTTTATCATCATCATCATCATAAGTGATTTTTATTTCGTTTTTGCCCTTTTTTTCGTATCCTTTTAAGTTGGAGATGTTCCACATTATGAACGAAACGTGTACTTAAATAATGCAATTAAGCTCGCTTATGTTTCATAATTACGTGGACTAACAGTAAAAAAATAAAATAAACAAGTATTGGAATGTGTGATTCCCCATTGAACCTAACCTTAGTTGAGTTGATGCCAATACGGGACAGAATGAGGTTTATAAATTAACCAAGCTTGATAGCTGCAGTTGCTTAAGTGCGGCCAGTATCCAGTAATCGGGAGATAGTGGGTTCGAGCCCCACTGTCGGCAGCCCTGAAGATGGTTTTCCATGGTTTCCCATTTTCACACCAGGCAAATGCCGGGGCTGTGCCTTAATTAAGGCCACGGCCGCTCCCTTCCAATTCCTAGGCCTTTCCTATCCCATCGTCGCCATAAGACATACCTGTGTTGGTGCGACGTAAAGCAAAATAGCAAAAAAAGTTTATAAGTTGTCACATACACTAATCGATCATATCACAACTAACAATCTGCAGAAAGTTCTAAACCATGGCCAAATTCCTTTTCCATGGAACTCAACTCACAGCCATGTTTACTTATCCTACTCCATCTGTGTACCTAAATACAAGCCAAAGTTTATCACCTGTAGAATTTTAAAAGACATTAATTAGGATCACCTAATGTATGTTGCTGATGATATTGACTCAAACATTGACAGATTTAATTCTCTTGTTACCGGACTGTATGACAAGCATGCTCCCAAATGACTTGTTACTGTTGATAAACATAATAGGTATTTTATTTGATCCTGTCTTGACTTGTCTAAATCTATTAAATAAACTATTTAAAATAGTTCATGTTGGGTCCACCTTGTCAAGACTTTTAATAATTGAAAATGATTTATTCTATCATACATATTTCAGGAACTGTTGAGAATATTTATATATATTCATATGACTCTGGCTGAGCCACCATCAAGTAACACCACCTATACACTACGTTTTCTTTGTCCATTCTGACACGTCACGATTGTTATCTCCATGTCCATTGTTTTCACTGCATCCATCTTGTGATTTACGTATGTAATAAATAGTGTCATTTTAATATAAACCATGCTGACCTTATTACTTTTCAAATCATCGTGCCTTTTCAACAGGTTATGGGCCCAGAGTGCACGTTTGGAAAGTGGTAAATGTGTAGTGATAAAATACACTGAAAAATAGACGCGTGAAAATATCGTGTCTCGCACGGTTGGTGAGGTTGAGTTAAACCTTTAGCCAAGTGTCTTCTGCGAAGAAATAGTGTGTGAAGATGAGCACTTAAAGTATGGTGCGCATCGAAACAGTGTCAAAGGACAACTTTGACACGTGGAAAATTCACATGAAGGCTGTGTTAGTAAAAAATCGTACGTGGGCGTACGTAGCTGGTTAAACCTGAACCGGTCAGTGAGAACGTGGCCGCTAGTACAGAATGGGCAGAACGTGACAGCAAAGCAATGTCAGATATCATCTTGGCGATTCAACCCTCGGAATTGAAACAGGTAAAAGACTGTGTCACTTCGCGCAAACTGTGGCAAAAACTAGAGTCGATTTACCAATCGAAGGGGCCAGCGCGGAAAGCAACATTATTAAAGCAGATAGTGCTTCAAAAAACGAGTGAAGATGGGGATGTACGCGATCATTTGCGGAGATTTTTCGATGCCGTAGACAAGCTCAATGGTACGGATGTGGCAATCGATGACGATTTATTATCCATATTACTTCTGTATAGCTTGCCAGCCAGTTTCGAATACTTTTGGTGCGCGATAGAATCTTGCAACGAACTTCCAAACCGAGGTATTACACATAAAAATTGTCGAAGAAAGTTATGCGAGGAGCAGTGATCGGAACGTGATGCAAAACTGTATGACTGTTGAACGAAAATGTAAGAACAAGAATTATAAAAAGCCCACAAGCAAAGTCGATAAAGGCGAAAAAGGAGTATCCACATCTCTTCGTTGATATTGTTGTAAAAAGATAGGTCATAAGGCGAAGGAGTGCAAATCGAGTAAAAATTATCATGACAATGCTCACAAGGCTGAAGGAAGTACCTCGTTATATATTACATCAGAACTGAACTGAACTGACGGACCGCGATGCAAATACAGTGTGGTGCCTAGACAGCGGTTGTACATCGCACATGTGTAAAAATCTGGACTATTTTTCACAAGTAGAATCCAATGTTTCTGACGATTTAAAATTAGCGAACAGTTCTACAACAAAAATAAATGCAAAAGGTGTTGTGACAATGTCAATGAACGTTCATGGTTGTGATAAAAGTTTCAACCTATGCGATACATTATACGTACCTGATCTGCGAACTAATTTACTCTCATTCGGGAAGATCGTAGATAGAGGCCACCGCGTAGTGTTTGACAAAACATCCGCTCGAGTTACAGATGCGAACGATAGTACCTTATTCATTGCACATTGAAAAGACGGACTTTATTACATTAATGGGTCGTACGCCGAAGAACAGGGAAAAATTGCCCAAGAAGTTATGCGAAAAGGGTCTATTATGGACTGGCACATTCGATTGGGGCATCTAAACATAACGGATCTACGTCAGGCAGTGAAGAATAAAAGGATAGAGGTAATCAAAGTCATCGACACTGAAGAGGATTTTGAATGTGAGATTTGTCTCCAAGGACAGATGACACGTACCCCTTTTCCGAAGAAGTCCGATACGAGAATGGAACCAGGGGAATTGATTCATTCCGATATTTGTGGCCCAATGAGGTTTCCTTGAATGGAAACGCGCATTACTTCGTCACATTCGTCGACGCGACTGGATGGTGCGAAATGAAGAAATGAAAAAGAAAGGAAAAACCGTCCACTCGTCGAGATGGCCAGATGTTCATTAATGCAGTCCGGACTTCCTCCTTCTTTCTGGGCAAAGGCTATTTCAGCGGCGAATTACATTAGGAACAAATGTCCTACAAGTAAACAGGATGGACGAACTCCCTACGAAGCCTGAACTGGAAAGGTTCCAAATGTTTGTAAATTCGAAAGATTTGGATGTGAAACCTACTGCCTAAATCGATCGCCGAATATTGGAAAATTTGACCCTTGGGGAAAAAAGGGCATATTCCTCGGATATGCGGAGCAGTCCAAAAGTTTCAGAATTTGGATACCACAGGAATGAAAAGTGGAAATCTCACGTGATGTCAAGTTTTTGAAAGGAGACAGAAAAGAGCAAAAATACAATCTTGATATTTTTCCAAGTCAGCACCCAAATGTAGAGCATTTTGATGAAGATCATCCCAGGATAGAGCCAGAGCAGGTTGATCCTTTCATCAATGTAAACATAACTCCTAGAGACAGAACGTACAGAATGCACCAAAGATCTGGATAGTTCTGAAGAAGAATGTCTTGGTTTTGAAAATGAACCAGAACCAGAAATACGACAATCTCGACATGCTCCAGGAATACCAAAAATGATTCATTCGGGCACACGAGGCAGACCTTGAAAGCTTTACCAGGAACACGGTGGAGGACAAATTGATTCGGTATGTCTGGCTGAGGTTCCAATTCAGATGGCATTTTCAGGTCCAGAGAAAAATGAGTGGATGTTGGCCATGGCAGATGAATTTGTCTCAATTCTAAGAAACAAGACCTGGGATCTCGTAGACCGCCCAGAAAATAGGACAACAATTGGAAGTTGTGTAGTCCTTAGGAATAAGTACGGAGCAAATGGTGAGATCACAAGAAGGAAGGCTAAGAGTCGTGGCCAGGGGTTTTTCCCAGAGACCAGGTATAGATTATACTGAAACATTCGCACCAGTAGCACGACTCAGCTCAATACAAGTGGCTATTGCTCTCGCTGCTCATCATGGAATGTATGTCTGACAATTCGATGTAGCAACTGCATACTTAAATGGAATCATTGAAGAGGAAATCTTTATGGAAGTACCAAACTACACCAGAGAAATACTTGAATTCATCGTACAGGAAAGCATTGCATCATCCGAGATCATAGCTGAAGCCAAGAGGATGCTGAAGATGTTGAACAAGGATTGTGTGTGCCGTATTAAAAAGGTTCTGTATGGCTTGAAGCAAGCTGGCCGCTGTTGGCACCGATGCTTGAACGAGCAACTACTAAAGCTTGGTGTCAAACCAACGTCCGGCGATTCGAGCATCTGTGTGAAGGGTTCTGATGCTGATGCTCTCCTAATCATAGGTTATGTTGATGACATTTTAGTTTTGTCACGGAACTCGAGAGAAATTGACGAGGTCCACAAATTTCTACAAAAGTCCTTTGAGGTCAAAGACCTAGAAGACATTGTCTCGGGATTGAGTTTTCTCGAGATGAATCCGGTATCACCTTGAAACAGAAAGGTTATGTTATGGACATCTTAGATCGCTTTCGAATGTCTGATTGCAAGCCCGTGGCCACACCAATTGAAGCTGGAACTAAACTGTCAAGATCAAGTACTTGGTCCAAGGATGATGGCGAGAGGCTCTCCTACAGAGAGCTCATAGGTGCTCTTACGTATCTATCAATCGCAACGCATCCAGACATATCTCATGCAGTGAGTATCTTAAGCCAATATAATGATTCTTTTGGCAAAGAACACTGGCAAGCAGCAAAGAAGGTACTGAGGTATCTGAAGGGTTCTTCTGATGTGGGAATCACCTTTGGAAGCGATACCAGTAATTTGCTGATGATGATGATGATGATGCTTGTTGTTTTAAGGGGCCTAACATCGAAGGTCATTGGCCCGATCCAGTAATTTAACTGGCTATGTAGATGCTGATTGGGCTGCATGCATCAACGATCGCAGATCATACACTGACTTTGCCTTTACAATGTATGGCGGAGTCATATCGTGGGAATCCAGGAAACAATGGCCTAGGCCACCATAGCTCAATTGGTAGAGCAACCGACGCAAAATCGGGAGGTTGTGGGTTCGGATCCCACTGGTGTTCGGCTGGCCATTTTTGTTCTGTACTTAACATCTCTTCAACACGCACTACATGTACGTAACACGACCTAATACGTTGAAAGTCTGTTTCGATTAGAATGCAGTCGTGAAAATTCAATATTCAATAATAATAATAATAATAATAATAATAACAGAAATATTTGCAATTATTAAATTTTTCACAAACTTTCTAATATTTCCAGAAGTAATTAATCCATCCAAAATTCATACTATACATAACAAAAGTTATAGGAACTAAAATTTTGGATAATTTATTCTCGTACATTTTTACCACATGGGCTATAATAACATATATTCACAAATTCTGGTTTTTAATGCAAAGTCCATCAACGCCGAACATTGCTGCCATGGAAATATGGTTCAAATGCTATGGAACTGAGGTACATGATTATGATGGTCGTTGGATTGTTTTTAGTACAAAACCCCATGATCATTACCTCATAATGATTGGGAAGATGATTAAGATAACCATCAAAATGAGAAAGAAAAAAGTAGTACACGAAGAAGGAGTCGTGAAGTGAGGTAGAAATGAAAGATTCCCTTTATCTTGGATGGCCTAATATCAATGAGCCTTAAGAAAACTAATTGCAGTAGCCTAGATTGTCCTAACCTATTAAGATGAAAAACAATGTTACAATGTGAAGATGTGTTATCTCTCTTTGACGGCCTCTCATCTCTGCTAGATAGCATTGCCACTGCAATTGTATAAAAACAAATTCATCAATAATTTAAAGATATAAACATTTAAAGTTCCACCTCGGGGACGAAACATGTACTGTACCTACAACTTCGTTTCAAGAAGAAAAACTTTTCTATCTATTGTAAAGGTGGAACTTTTAATGTTAATATATTTAAACTCTTCAAAGTTGACAACACGGGCTAAACATGTCATATATTACTTGTAAAAAATACCTCAATCATAGGTTCAATAGTTAGTAATAAGCAAAGTAGACATAAATATTGCCAATACCAAATATGGACAAATGCATTATGTATACCATTGTCAACATTATACTGGACCCATTCAACCAATTAATGGGTACATACTCCACTTGTTAGGAATGTTACAACTATCTGGGCTTAAATGAGGCATGATTATTCAACACACTTTGGCGTTTGCAGCAAAGCATTTGAGTCGCAGTTCTTGTATAGAAAACCACCATGTATTTCAGGTGATGAGTTAGTGGATCTTAAATTACGCTACGGAGAAGGAAATGCAATACATGGGAAGTACGGCACTTATACCAACAGTTTCCTGGACAAAGCCTACAAACAGCAGATATATTTCGAAGGCTTGAAAGATGCCTGCACGACATGTCTGTTGAGAGGGAACCATCTGATCAGGATGGGCCAGTGTTGTCTGGTGATAACAAAGAAGCTGCCCATAATGCAAATGATAACGCGCATACTAGCCATTTTGAGCTCTTGCTTCATTAATCAGCTCGCTGTGAGTCAAGGAATCTGATGTTGAACCACAATTCCATTGCACCTTCGGCTGCAAGATTGCTCTCACTACAATGAGCTGTTTCAACGTGGTGGCGGTGGTGATTTTTGTTTTAAGAGGAAGTACAACCAGGTGATCATCCCCTCTGAACAAATTAAGTGGAAAAGAAATTTAAAATAAAATAATTTATTCAACAAAGGAATTTCAAAATGAATTACAAAATAAAACAAAAATGATTGTATTAAATCGAAAAGGTCACAAATGAATCAAAAAGGCATTGTAAGTTTCCTGAGTAACAGAATACTTGAAATTTAGCTGGGGTGAGTGGCTCAGATGGTTGAGGCGCTGGCCTCTGACCCCAACTTGGCAGGTTCGATCCTGGCTCAGTCCGGTGCTATTTGAAGGTGCTCAAATACATCAGCCTCGTGTCGGTAGATTTACTGGCACGTTAAAGAACTCTAGCGGGACTAAATTCTGGCACCTTGGCGTCTCCAAAAACCGATAAAATGTAGTTAGTGGGTCGTAAAGGAAATATTATTATTAGTTGAAATTTATGTACCCTTGATTAATCTACTCTCACACATAAAGCGAATGACGAGATCATCAGTAGTCACGTCATCGGCCAGTATGAGTCCTGCAGGTTGAGGTTCCATCTTAGGCTATAGAGATCTGTGCACGCTGCGAGGATCTGAGCCAGGGTGAATTTGGCACCACAAGAACACACTAGCGAGTCTCCCCTCTTTAGGAGGTAAGAGTGCGTAGATCTTCCGTGACCTATCCTGAGCCTGCACCAAACTACGGCTTCTCTCCGTGAAGGCCGAAAAGAGGACTGCCACACGGTAGTTGTCTTCTTAATTGCTCTTAATCTGTTGGGAGTTCCCAGGATGCCAAGATGGTTTGACATGGCTGAGAACAAATATCCTAGCAGGTACACTCACAGGTGTAGGAGGTAAAAGTACTGCTTCCTTTGCAGCTTCATCCACAAGTTCATTTCCGGCAATCCCAACATGGCTTGGAAGCAACGTGAAAGTGATTCTGGTGCCAACATCACACAACCCGGCTAGGTCATGAATCTGCTGTACCAGTGAGTGTTGTGGGGTAAAGGGGTCAGTGGACTGCAGAAAACTTCAGTCGGTACCCACGAAAAAGTGGTTTCTTTCATCACCCAGTGTAAACTGCAGAGCTTCTAAGGTAGCAAAATGCACTCTACTGACTCAAGGAAGTGGGATCTTCATGCTAATATTATCAATGACGAAAGAGCAACCCATATTTTTCTAAGATCTTTGAACCATCCGTGAAGACATGTCTGTCTCACGGCCGGATACTGGTGAATGAAGTCCTGGAAATACCTCAGATGAACAGAGGCATCCATGTTCATCTTGGTTCAATGGAGTAGACCTAGCCTCATATCTGGTTGTTGAACTAATCACTAAGGTACCTCCCTAGAAGTCCCTTCAAGACAACCACAGATAGTCACATCTAACACAAGACAAAAGCTATCTATTCAGAACCCAGCCGGCCGTGCAGCATTTACCGGTTTTGGTACTTTTGGTGGTATTAGGTACTAAAGATTCATTGGTAGTTTGGATGTAGCGGCATTTCATGAATTTTGGCAGCATACACGAGGGGTAACTGCTGCCTTGTAATTTGTAAAGGTGGAACTCTTGCTTCAGCGAGTAGGCTGGGAATGGGGCTAGTACTAGCATACATCTTGATGCTGAACCATAAGCCGCACTACCATAGTCTGTTCGGAAGAAGACAGTTGCCGTGTTGAAACATAGCAGCTCCCAACAAGGTGCCGCTGAGAAACTTAAGCAGACAGATGTGAGGTTGCCACGTTAGTCTGTTATCAAAATATAGACCCAGGAACCTGCAGGTGCCTATACCTCCCTATACTGTTTCGCAAGCAGATCTCTGGTTTAGGATGCACAAGCTGACGTCGACAGAAATGTACAACAGGTTTTCACCACTGAAAATCAAAAACCATGTTGCAAGGCCCATCTGTTGACTTCGTTAATGGCTTGCTGTAGCTGTCTCTCAGCAAACGCTATCCTTCTGGAGCTATAATGTAGAGCTAAATCGTCTACATACAGCGATGGAACGATTGCAGGCCCAGCAGCAGCAGCAGCAGCAGCGATGCCGTATATGGTGATTGCGAGAACAGTGTGAACATAATATTGAGAAAATGCATTCCCTATTCAGACTTGAAAGAGCCAGAGGGACATGAAGTTCTCAATAACTGTCAGCAAATTTTTCCGAAACCCCGACTGGTGTAGCGTGGAGATAATCCCATATCATCAGGCAATGTTGTAAGCTTTTTCCCGATCAAAAAACATGGCGAGAGCAGAAACCACACTGGTAGTTAGTCATGAGACCTTCCTTTTCCATGGCCTAGACGAGTTGCTGGTTCAACATAATTTTATATAGCTTATAAAGGTCTATTCTAAGACTTTTTGGCCTATAACTATCCAGAAGTTTTGGACCTTTACCTGGCTTGGGAATGCTTAAGTAGTTGATTGTGGATTTTGTCCGGTTCAGGAGCCGTGTCCCTGCACAACATAAATAGTCTGCACTAGAGGCAAAGGAGAGTTGGTCTGCCTCTACTTCCTGCTTCTCGCTTAATAGGCAAGAATGGAGGGTCGTATCCCCCAGAGCTGGACATATCTGCAAAATGTAATATGCTGTGATCTGCAGTAACTGAAGAAATCAAAACAACATCCTCATTAACTGAGATTCCATGGACTGAGGGCAAGTTGTGCATACCAACAGTTCACACTTATGATGGTGGAGTATGTGTCGTCATGGAAGACGCATAGCTTTCTTACTTTCTTGAATCAAGAAATGGGCTTTAGCGCACAGACACTTAAATGTGATAAGATTGACCATCGTAGGATTCTGACAGTAATGCTTAAAAGCCTGTCGGCGATCACATATGCCTGCTGCAATTTCATCGGTCCACCATGGAGCCTGTTTCCAGCGAAGGATACCAGATGTGGAAGGAATTGTTTGCTCTTCAGCAGCCAGAATTCCAGTTGTAATGGAAGAAACGGCGTGTTTTGAAAATTCTGGCCGTGCCTGCCGAAAGTAACCAGCGCTTAGGCATTTTGGAGTGTCTTTGATTCTAGAGCATGAGAAGTATCAGGAAGTGGTCACTATCACAGAGGTATATTTGCCACCGTAACAGCGGAACTAGTGCACGGCTACACAAGGCGACATCCAGGTGCGAGGATGTGCCATGTGCGCTACTCAAATGTATAGGTTCCCCTGTGTTAAGCACGCAAAGATTGAACTGGTTGATCAATCACTCAAGAATCCTCCTCCTAGCACAGGAAGATGGAGAACCCCAGAGGGTGTTACAGGCTTTCATGACTCCCAGCAACAGAAAAGGAGGTAACTGAGCGATCAAATCTTGGAGTTCAGGCATTCGTAGATTGTAGTCTGATGGAAAGTACATGTTGTACACTGTTGTCTACTGAGATGGATACAATGATAACTATTGCAGTTCCACTGCCATTGTGTGGATGCATAGCGGAATGAAATTAGGACTATTTCTTGTCCTCCTTTCAGTCCACTACTTGCCAGTTTCTGCCATCTTTGTCAGTGTCTTCCTCACCATCCATGATGTTGAGTAGTTCAGTCTCCATTGTCTCCACAGTAGAGAACTTGGAGAATGAGTGCTCCATACGGTAGATGGTGAGCTCTCTGATTTGGAACAGTGGGCATTCTTTATGGGAGAACTGGGTTTCCCAGAAAGGGATCAAAAAGGAGGCCATCAGGGCCTCTCACTCTTACCCACTGTTTCTTTATATTTGAAGGGGAGCTAGCAGATGGTTTGCCAGTCTTTTTCAGGGATCCTGTGACCCCTGATTGGGTTGGAGAAGGCTTCTTCTCCAACTTTTTAGGGGAACGCTGTGGCTTCCCCTTCTCCTCCGTCTCGGGGCTTTGATAGGAGGGCTGGAAATAACACACTAGATGGTTTCCCCGAAGGTACGGGTACTTTCTTGGGACCGTCACTATTCTGCATAGCTGTTGATTATTGGTGGCTTCTAATTGATGTTTCAGTTCTAGAAGTGCTTGCTGTGGGTACAAAACTCTCTGGCGAGATCCATACTTGCGCGACCTTTTCAGTGAAGGAGACGGAAAAGTCTGTAGCACCCATAGAGTTAAACTTCCTTCGGGCATCTAGGATAGTTTATCCAGTGTTTTGATCTCTTGGATCCTTTTCTCCTTCCTGAAAGTGGAGCAGTCCTTGGATATTGGAGCATGCTCACCAGTGCAGTTGTGACACACATAGGCGGTGGTGTGCGCTGGACATCAGCATGTTCCAAATTTCCACAAAGCCCACAGGTCGACAAACCTTGAGAATGCAATGAGGTATGGCCAAATTTTAGACAGGTATAACACCTCATTGGTGTTGAAATATAAGTTCAGATTGTCAGATGGTAAATGGCAACTTTGATCCTTTCAGGCAGTGGTGGCTCGTGGCTGTAAAGTATGGTGAAGAGCTATAACCCGTTCAGTTTCGAACGACAGATTTAGGAACAATGTGTTGTTTTTGGTTGTTTTGTACTCGTACCTCGTACCTGTGACTGGCGGAGGGATCAGCACGTGACCCAAAATGTATACAGACCGGAGCGCTGTGTAACGTCACAGCGCGGCAACCATGTAGCTGCCTTTGCTCTACAATGCAAAGTAGAGATAAGATCTGACCGGGAGACTAACAATTATGGAAGCGCGGCACCCTCAGGAAGAGTTGGACATTTTATCGTGTTTTCATTTACGACGCACAGCTGTTTACTTTACAATGGCTGTTTACTGACACTAGAAACCGAAAAAGTTATAGTAGTAAAGAAAATACATATATTTACATTAATTGTTTTCTTAATAATTGAACTCACCTATTTTTTGTACATCAAGTCGATCCTCCAGTCCTTTAAAGCTGCAAACTTGTCGGTAATGTCTTCACAGAATGGTTGTTTGTTCATTAACTGCAGAAGTAGTTCTTTCTGAATAGCAATATTTCCCAAATAAGAAAGTCTCTCTTCTGAAATTGCATTTCTAAGGTATGTTTTTATATGTTTTAGGCAAGAAAAGCTTCTTTCCACTGACGCAGTAGTAGATGAGATGAACAGAATAAGGGAGAACAATTTATAAGCGTCCGTAAAAATGTCTTTATCTCCGTGAAGCATTTGGAACATGTTTTCAGTAGAAACATGTCTGTACTTTTCATCGGCATACAAAATAGAGAGTTCGTTTTTTAAGCGATGCATCTTGGGAAACGCAGATCCAAAGAAATTTTGCACGTTTTCAAGAGCGCTAGAAGGAAAGCACGTGTTGTATTCTTCAAATTTTGTGTAATCGGCTAAGCAAACAAATTTAATTTTATCACAATCGCGAAATCTCTCATCAATTTCCATCAAAATGTTATCCAAAATTTCAAAATATGAAACTCGATATATCTGAACACATTAGTTCTGAGTAAGGGTGCTATACTCTCGGGTTTGGCGCATATCCGTCATTTTGCTGGCCCTTTTCGAATATAATTAGAAAATGTTCATCGGTCCTCTTGTTTCTTAGAAGATCACATGTTGTTCTTATTTTTTATATACAATTGTTCACATCCAATGACTTCTTTTGCAAAATATCATAAAGAATATCAGTTAAACAAAAAATGTCATGAAACCCTTCTGCCAGAAAAGTGAATTCAAAACTGTTCATGTCGTGAAGAAAGCCTCTGGCAAGTAGAATATATTTGTCACCGGACTCTTCACTGGTAACTATATTTTCGAAAACTTCTTTCAGCTTTTCCCAGTCATCCACAATTACACAATAATTTTGAGTTCGAGCTCCAGCGGACAGGAGTCACGGTTGGAATGCGTGGCCCCGATACAGCAGAAATGGTGTTAAGTTCTCTTCGCCAAGTGATGGAAAAAGGATGGTATTCCAGAAATTGATGAAAAAAATATACGTCACTTTCGTATTGTTTTACAACTCTGTTGTAAGACCAAATTTAATCGGTGCGCCAAACAGTGTACAAATACTGCAAGATGAGCTTTCTCTGGAGTCCATTTAAATGGCCAGACATCACGCTAGCACCATCGTAACACTGTCCTACTAATTTGTGCTCGTAATTGAATGGTCCCAAAATTTTGTCCAATAAAGCAAACAAAGCATCTGAGGATATGTCAGCACTTACATCATGGAAACCTAAGAAACGTTCCACTATAGCCCCGTCAGCATTAACAAACCTCACAATTACAGAACACTGAGACACCTGTGTGATATCTGTCATATCGTCCACCTGAACATAAAAAACATCAGCACTCGTCAATTCTGTTTTTACGAAATCATCGATGTATTCTGAAATGCACTTGATTAACTCATTTTGAATACTCTTTGATTCGCCACTAAACACACTTTTTATCTTAGAATACTGGTTTTATATTTCTGCAGGGCTCCTTGATACCAGCAATGTTAACAATTCCTTAAAATTACCACGATTTATTGAATTTAATGTTTCGTCATGACCACGAAAAGCTAATTTCTTGCTTACTTAAATAGAGCACTGCATCAATTACCAACTGAAGGAAAAGCATATTTAAACGCACATTGTCATTGAAGTGTACTATATACAGTCTACCATTTTCCTTCAGGGCATCAGAGATTGTATTTTGGTTTCTTTCCAAAGTCCTCAAATGTTCTGCAGAGTTTGAGTGCTTATATAAAGAACGTGTTGTGTTCAAAAGGGCTGAAAATCCTTCTTTATTCCAAATGTTATTTTTATTGATACAAAGCAAGCAGGGCCAACAAAACAACTTCTGTAGAACTGGAGAGGAGCACAACCATAGAAATTGCTTAAACCACGATCGTTTGAAACTAAGATTGTAAGATTTACCGGAATGTTTCACTTCTTTTGTAGCACAAATTCGCAGTGATTCAGTAGGGCAACCAAAACGTAGAACTTCATTCTGATCTTCGTTTCTCCAACGTGAAAATGTGTTTCTAATAAAATACACACTCTGTCATAAACAGGATACATGTTTAAATAAAACAGCACAACACTACGAATGAACCACGATGCATAAGTACTCGTACTTCACACAGGATGACAAAACATTCCGATCTTCCCGCAACTTCACTTGTACATTTCGCACCGAGTTAAGTACGCGGGTGACGTCATGGTTGCCATGGCAAAGGCCAAGGCCAAGCGGCACTTGGGAGGTAAAGTCAGCTGCTGAATCTCTCGTCTTCACTCAAGCTCACGCGCCGTACTGTGGGTGGCCAACAGCCGGCGCTTTCGTGAGTTCCCCTAGTTCTCATCAAGTAATGCGAACTCTTGGTGCTCCAAATGCCATACAAAAAACATTTTCTTTCCATAAAACCAACAAATGTCATAAGAAAAGTAAATTTTAAAAAAATCATTCTGGTAAAAATAAATGGTGAAGTGGCACTTCACCTACTTCACCTGAAAAGCCGCCCCTGCTTTCAAGCAATGATTGGGCGTTGAATGTTAAGATGAAAGCACCCGTATCAAGCAGCTTATCACCAACACACCTTTTTAACCTATGCATTCTTGATTATTGAATATGGTACATTGGTGTTATACAATAAAAATTGGTTTGTGAATGAGAGTAAAAATCTTTGATGTATATAATAAAGAAAAACGGTGAGATAAAATTGAGGTCCACTCTTCTGTTATCAATGGAGATTTAAGTCAAGGTCCAGTGTTGTGTATGGATGGCAAGGCCATCAAATATTTGTTTATGGCCAGTACGCTTAAAGTTACATTACTCCATTATTTTACCCATTGTTCATTTAGCCTTAAATGTAAAAAATTGTTAACCGTTTGTACTTTGCATTGCATGTATGATGTACACAGTTATGTTATGTACCCTGCCCATTTTGTAACTTCCAGCTCTAGATGACGCCACTATGCATCGAAACCGGTTCTAGTAACTAATAAATAACATGTTGTAAACATCTTATACAACATACTTAGTATTGAAGAGGTTGAACCTTTCCCCAATTCTAATTGTATAAACTTGATAGTATATCATTGGCAGTTATTGTGTGAAATAACGTTCCCATATGAGAACGTGTGAGCCAATACATTTTGTCAAAAGCCTGGAAAAGTACTGTATGTTCAACTATGAACCCCTTAATACCATTAACTAACGTGGAAACAGAATGTCTGAATAACCATGCATAATTTGTGAATAACTGTAGATGGGATGTACACCTACTTGGATACTAGAGGCGTGCATTATTCGAACCTGAGACGGCGAAGATGTGCTTTGCTACATATGCAACCCCCATTACACAAGTGGAACGTGTAATCTAAAATGCCCGACTTGGCTCCAATTCTTTCAGCAGGGGTGATGGGCAACGCTCTCGAGACCGATTCTCGTGTGCTACGAGTTCTGCGATGTCCCATTAACTATGAGTGTAATTTGATAGTTATCATCAGCAGTTCTGATATGGAAACGTGTGTGACGATAAATTTTGTCAAAAGACTAGGAAAGCACTGCATGCTGAAGTATGAGCTCCTTAATACCATTAACAAATGTGAAAACAGAATGCCAGTATTTTAAACTGTTCACGAGTTATGTCAGATGGACTTCTTAGCTGAATAACCTGTATAATTTGTTAATAACTGTTATTAGGATGTAAACCTACCTGGATGCCTCACAATCGTCAGCAGGGTGGCTTCTTGTGATTCAGACCGGGCCGGAGGTGTTCTGTGACTATTCCTCTTCATTTATATTATGTGTTTTTAAGTGTCGGATCATCCCAGAAGTATTTCTGCAGACGTATTTTACTTATTTTGAATAAGCAACTCAGTGGGCTGTGCTATGTGACATCTCTTCAAAATAACCGACATCCACGACATCGGACATAGTCTTCAAGTTGTAGCATACAACTAGACACAATTTCACATTGCACTGTCATATATCGAAGTACCTAATTATGACGCGAATATATTGTAAGGAATTATTTCCTTAGTCACCAAAATATCGGTAAACACAAGCAGTGGTCATGTGTTATTGAATGTGGGGTCTGATAACGATGTACACCTACCTGTTGAAAGAACTGAAGCAAACTGAAGCATTTTAGATTACACATTCCACTCGTGCGTAATGGTGGTTGCCACTGCAGCAAGACGCATCTTGCCTCGTCTCGGGTTTGAATAATGCACGCCTCTAGTATCCAGGTACATGTACCCTACAGTAGCCATCAGGTTCTGTACTTAAACCTTTATTTTGTGTACCTACCAGTGCATACAATGCCAGAATGCGTATCCTTTATAACTGCTTCAAAATAGACCTTAGTAGAAATGAACGCCCTAGTCGCTTGTTGATATGTATTTACAAAATTGAGAAGGCCCATGGTTGGCTATTCGCATACTCAGCACAAACAACATTCAGCTCCGACTATCTGGAGGCCTACGACACACTCCTCACCACACAATGCGAGGACAACGCTCTGGAGATCTTTTGAAATTTCTCGCGAGAAATAGTACCTGCGCTAGTCTTGAGAAATCCCGAGAAATCTCGAGACCTCACCTCAGACTGCTCATCACTAATATATTCAGTCAAGCTTGATAGTATATCATCAGCAGTTCTCATACGGAAATGTGCGTGTCGATAAATTTTGTCAAAAGCCTGCAAAGGTACTGCATGTTCAACCATAAACCCCTTAATACCATTAATGAAAGTGAAAAGAGAATGTCGGTATTTAAAACTGTTCATGACTTATATGAGGTGGATATCTGAGCTGAATAACCATTACAATTTGTTAATAACTGTAGATAGGATGTACACCTACGTGGATACCTTGCAACTGTTGCCGACAGGGTAGCTTCTTGTAAAGTAGACCACGCTGGAGGTTTTCTGTGACAATTTCTCTTCATTGATATTGTGTGTTTTTAAGTGTCGGATCATCCCAGAAGTATTTCTGATGACGTATTTTACTTCTTTTGAACAAACAACACAGCAGGCTGTGCAATGTGGCATCTCTTCAAAATAAAAGATATCCACAACTTAAGTTGCGTTTCGGATATCATCTTAAATTTGTCACGTATAATTAAACAGAATTACATGTTGCACTATCATATACCGAAGTACATAATTATGACGCGAATACTCTGCAACATTGTAAGGAATTCTTTTCTTCATCAGCAAAATATCGGCAAACACAAGCAGTGGTCATACGATATTGAATGTGGTGTGGCAACGATGTATACCTATATCCTATCTACAGTTATTCACAAATTATACAGGGTTATTCAGCCACGATGTCCACCTCAAATAAGTCGTGAACAGTTTAAAATACTGACATTCTGTTTTCACTTTCGTTAACGGTATTAAGGTGTTCATAGTTGAACGTGCAGTACTTCTGCAGGCTTTTGACAACATTTATTGGCTCACGTTTCCATATGAGAACGTTACTTCACGCTAACTGCTTATGGTATACTATCAAGCTTACACTCATAGTTACTGGGACATCACACAGATCGCAGCACAGGAGAACTGGTCTTGAGAGCGTTGCCCATCACCCTTGTCAAAAGAAATGGAGCAATCTCAGGCATTTTAGATTACACGTTCCACTCATGCGTAATGGTAGTTGCATATGCAACAAGGCGCATCTTGTCCCATCTCACGATCAAATATTGCACGCCTCTAGTATCCAAGTAGGAGTACATCCTACCTACAGTTATTCACAAATTCTTCAGGGTTATTCAGCTAAGATGTCCACCTCAAATAAGTCTAAAACAGTTTAAGACACTGAAATTCTGTTTTCACTTTCGTTAAAGGTATTATGGGGTTCATGGTTTAATATGCAGTACTTCTGCAGGCTTTTGACAAAATTTATTGGCACACGTTTCCATATGAGAACGTTATTTCACGCAATAACTGCTTATGGTATACTATGAAGCTTACACTCACAGTTACTGGGACATTGCATAGATCGAAGCACAGGAGAACTGGTCTCGAGTTCGGGACAAATATTTCAGATTCCCTATAGGAATCAATATCTATATCATCTGTGACATCAGTCTCAAGCGAGTGCATTGCCCATCACTACTTATACTACCTGAGACAGAGAGAATGGCTAGACTGTAGTAAGAGAAATGAAATTTAAGAAGGTTAGGATAGGAAGGCAGAAATAGAAATGAAGACAAAAAAGAGCACAGACACCTCTCAGGCACCTCCAGGGTCACCTTGTTAACCCATTGAGCCCTGCGTATTTGTTGAATTGAAACTGCATTGGCGCTGGGATTATTTTGGAGGAAATATAGTGTCGCTTCATACCATGAGAAATTTCTTAGTTACAAGACCATTGAAGATTTAAATATACATGAACACAAAAGGCTTCCATACCACAAACTGCGGAACAAGGAATACAGTAAAACACTTTATTTTATTAGCATCATGGGACCGTAGGCCTACTCAGTCCGCCTGCTGAGCTGTAACCCAGTTTTCTCTTTGCACTTTCTCTTCGATTTCCACATCTATTTGTTATTCAGGAGCATTGCTCACACTAGTACTAATATTACTACTAATTTCACTGAAAAAATTACATTCCTATTCATCATTACTTCCTAAAAGGGGTTATATATCCGTAAATATCAGTTCTATATTGGCAGCCATCTTGTTTACAAGCGAATCTCAAAGGTAGAGATAGCCCACTTCAAACTAATATTACCAAGCACACTATCGATATATATTACCAAAGAGCATATAACATTGCAAAGAAAGAGTCCCTACACAAATCACAAATGCAACTCACTCTGCCATCTCTTGAGGAAAAGTAGAATTACGTAGTAAAATGAGACAACGGAACAGTTCCGTGGTCCGGCGTTTGGTCCACCGAGACGAAGCACGGAACGGTTCCGTGGCTCGGGCCCAATGAGTTAATCTGGCTCCACACCAACACCAATCCAGCGTGGGTAACCCTGAACTGCCACAGCTCTCGTGATCAACAAGCACACAAGCCCCCCACCGATGTCAAGGTCACGATGTCCCCAGATGGGGGCTGTATTAAGGGCTACTTGACATGAAAATGTAAAACAATTTCTGTACATTTAAAATTTTCCTTTTTCATCTGACCATTTGCCATCCGCCCCTATGTACGCGGTCTGTTTATTGTAACCTTTAATCTAAGAGTCTAGAGGTGTAGCAAGTAAAATTAGAAATGAATGCAAAATGGGAAAGAAAAAAAAACCAATAAATTAGTTCTAGGTGTTCATGTTCACACACATTTCATTCTAAACAATTGAAATTACAAAATAAATGTATAGTTATTTGGAAGAACAGAAGTAAGACTGTACATAATATTTTACAAATAAAAACTAATGATACAGATCATGCTCATACAAAACTTATAATATATTAATGGAAATTGTCACTTAAAGAAAAAATAGCTGAATAAGTTAACAGTTTTTATACTGTGATTAAATAAATTCACAATAAAATACAATAAGATTTTTTCAGCAGTATAAAATATAACCAACCATATGCTACTTTTGGTGAATTAATAATATAGATTCTCTTGTTCTGAAATTATTGTATTAAGTCTGGATCATCATTCCTCCCTGATAAACACAGTAGTTGTTGACTAGAAATAAACAGGAGTGAGTAAACCCAAGATTGACCCTCGGGTGTGATGATGGGTATTCCATTTTATTATACTCAGATGTATGTTTTCCATACCATATAGTATTCAACAAACTCCTTATAACTTTAATAATGTCATTGACATGATATGGAATACATCGATAGCTGAGTTAATAATATGTGTATCATTTGTTACAATTAAATTTTATATTCCTGAGAAATTCATGCTAAAGATTTTCTGGAAAAATAATGCATATTGTAATTATTAACTACCCTTGTTTACGTGGTCATTATATCCTTGAAAAGACAAGTATGAGGTTTATAAATATTCTGTTATCATGTGTAAACAAACTCAAATATTGTGAATTGCTCACACATATAACTGCCTGGTATATCTGTTCAACACTGAAGTGCTATCTTGTATATCAGATGAAATATATTTTTGTACATCTTTCTTCGGATGAGAATTTTTCCATAACAATATATTATTTGCAATACACTGTAAAGTAAAATAATTCAACTTAAATATTTTAAAAAATGAGCATTCCACCTCCAACAGAAAATAAACATATACATGAATATTAACATCAGAAAATATTCGCAAACATCCCAAGTATATTATAATGATTACATTCAAACCAGGACGAAAAGAATAAATTAATTTCCACATCTCGAAGTTCACACTCGTTATGTATAAAACTCTGTAATTTGCAGGGAATAAATAAACAAAGCAATATTTGTGCATATAATAATTTTTTAGAAAATGCCATTAAATAAATAAATAAAAAAATACATAAATAAAATCTTAAGCACCAAAGTGGAAAGATAAAATATATTTAAGGAGATTCAACGCATGTATATCATGCTCTGAAAAAGATTTTAAAAGGAAACTAACCTCTTTCATGGCTCATATTTCTTAAGGTACAATAAAACTCCAAACTAAACATTTTTCAGTCCTTGCAAAACACTGAACTAAAATGGTTAATGAAGACAGGTGAATGACCAACAGGGCAATTACTTGTGTAGTCTAAATGGATAAGACATTATCTGTAGAGTAATCTTTTTCTTTACAATGTAATAGTAAATAATTACAAAAGCATTAGAAACTCACATTTTGCCTGCAACTGAATTAATACTATAAGGTAAAGCTCTACTCTGTCAACTCTCTGAAGTATAACTAAATATACATTTATAGTTCATCCTGGAATACATGGATATTATGCAGGTGATCACCATAATCTGTAGCTTCACTTCCAACAAATGTGTCATGATGATCTAGAATCTCCTCCATAGATAACATTTCATCATGATTATCATCAGATGCTGCAAATAGGTGGCTTACTTCATCTTCTGCAATTTCACTGTAAACAGACAAGAAATATGAATTAAACCGATGCTCTTTCTTTCTTTTTTTTTTTTTTTTTTTTTTTTTTGAAGGACAAATGTTGCAGAAGTTACAGCAACAGAAACTTCCTTATTCATGGCCTTCTGTTTAATGCAAAGAGAACTATTTATCAACTGGTGGCAAACGTACTGTTTAGTTTAGGGATAAATAAGGAAAACCTTAGCTTCTTAGAGGCAAACATAGTTCCAGACGCTGTAGTGACTGTCTACATCATATTTATATAAACAATTAACAAATATTAACATCATTTATGATGGATTTGGTAAGCTGTGCCTCAGGTATCTTGTAGCCATATTTTACAAATGTTTTCTCCCTCCGAACAGCATTGCCACAATTTCACTGTAACACAAGTGGTGCAACAACTAACTGAATGGTTAGCATACCGGTTTTTGGGTCGCTTCCCGCATGGGCTGAGCACTTTAATTGCATATTGTTAATTCCTCTGATTCTGGAATCAGATATGTGTTTGCCTCAATACACGTCTCTTCATATATACACTACACACCACGAGAAAAACACAAACTAGTGAAAACATCCCCAGCCATAAAACTGGGCCGAATCAATATCAATTGTTGACCTCAATAAATTGGGATTAAGGCCAGAAAGAAGAAAAATTGGTGCCACAATTCTCAAATTAGATGATGTAAAAATTGATGCAAGTGCGATAACAGGTAAAGTACATGCCCTATATTTCCAAATGCATGTCCTAGATTTTCCGTGTTGTCTCCTGTTCACGAGAAAAATAGTTGCCATGACTTATGACTCGCCTACGTACACACACTCTCTCTCTCAGTAACACCAGTACAGTAATTATTCTGAGCTGAATATGCTAATTACTTCCAGCTATTCAAAGTACAACAGCCATAGAACTTCCAGTGAGGAGAGAATGACTTATTGTACCTGGCAAGGGCATGTACCAAGGATTAAAGGATCCATGAGAAAGTATATTCCATTGCCTATGGGGGAAGTTCATGGGGTTTTGAAGCATGAAATCTCTAATCCCAAAGTATTTAATTACTACGATGTGGGACATGAAAACATAAAGTCAGAATATTAATATTTAAATTAAAATGAAAATACTGGATATTATTACATGATATTAACTTCATTCAGTATTGACAGTCTCGATTGTATAATATAAATGTCTAATGAATCCTCCTATTCAATACATTATAATATACTTTATCTATAAAAATGTTGTTTTTACATTACCATAAATGTTTCGACCCATATTTCGAGTCATCTTCAGTGGATTTAAAATCTTAAAATACGTAAATTACAATCCAGTAATTTTATGAATGAACTTTATTGAACATTAGTACAATGGGTCTCATTTGAATCCTAATTATCTACAAGTAAAACATAGTTTGAATACTGCTTGAGATATAATCTCTTGTCTTGAAATTTTTAAATCTTGCTGTGTAGTTAAAATCTCTAAATCTTCAATCCTAAGTTGAACTAATTTCTTAAAACTATGTCGTAGTCACCTATATAGTGACATTAGGAGGTAAGTGGCATGTTACAATCTGTCATATGCATAATGTTAATCGAGTACTGTCAATAGAACGTCCATGTAATCTGCAAATGGATGGCAAAGCTATGTAAATATACCGTATAATCTCAAATACCACCCGCCACTGAATAAGACCCGCACTCTTATTTCGAAATTACAACATTTAAAAAAAAAGTGAAGTCAAAATTATTTACAATCTTTACTAACACACATCAAATGATTAGAAAATACAAATAAAAGTAAACAAACATTTCCAGAACGATATCCAATGAGTTAATTCATCAACATGATCACCATCATCATCGGTACCAAATTCGGAACTTTCATAACCATCACCTTCCCACAAAATGTCATCATCGCATAGCATCCATAGCATTAGAAATGCTACATTTCCTGAAGCTCTTCCGTATGAGGTCTCCAGGGATACGATTCCATTCCGTCAAAATCCACGAACACAGCAGCTGAACTTCCGGGCGCTGAATGCGACCAGTTGGCGTCAGTGTGTGATTATCAGCCGCCATCCATTCTGTATAGAGCTGTTTCAAGGCTGCTTTAAATGGACGGTTCACGCAGACATCCAGCGGCTGTAGCATAGACGTCATCTCGCCCGGAATGACTGCTAGGTCGGTTTTCCCATCCTTGATATGCTTCTTTACAGTATCTGTTGTGTGGCCGCGGTAACTGTCGAGTACAAGCAAGCTCCTTTGTCCCAATAATGCACCAGGGTGACGTAGCCAGACACTTTACCCAGTCTTCCACAAGTGACCTGTCCATCCAGCCGGAGTTCTGAGATCTGACGATAACACCAGCGAAGTAGATTTTTAGGAAGAGTCTTTCGCTTGAGAACAATGTATGGCGGCAATTTGGTTCCGTCAGTGAGAATACACAACATTAACGTACACCATTGTTTTTCATTATCACCTGTTCTAATTGTAACACTTTTCGCACCCTTAACATTCACAGTCCTGTCCACTGGCATTTCAAAGTAGACTGGCGTCTGATTTGCATTGCCAATTTGGGAAAGCAAATATCCATTTTCCTTCTGCAACCGAATTATGTGACGCTGAAACGACAATAACTTCTCATCGTAGGCACCAGGAAGACGCTATAAAACTGAGGTACGCCTTCGTACGCTCAACTCATTTCCTTTATAAAAATTACAAACCCATCCTCTGCTTGCCTTAAACGCTTCCGCTGAAAGTTCCTTTGCGATCTGTAATGCTTTTAGCTGACACATTTCGGTTGACACACCATACCCCAATTCCCGCCTTTCTGTTACATATTTATAATTTTCTTTTCAATTTCTGGAAACTGTACACTCAGTCAACGAAAAGTTCTATAATCACCACTACATGTTAACAGCACATTTTTCTTCTTTCTCCAATTCCGAATACACGACTCGTCAATATCGTATTTCCTACCGGCGGGATTTCCAATAATTTTGGCTTCCCGAACTACTTTCAGTTTCTCACTCGCAGTAAAAGATTGCAAACGCTTTGTGGAATTCATGCTGATACTCCGAGAACGTGCGTGAGACGCCAAGCGCAGAAGTAGCGTATATTGAGAGCGGAGAGAGCATTGTTGCCAAGCTGCGCTGACGGTGATGCCTGATTTACGCGCATTCGGAAAGATATATTTCCCAAAATTTTAAATAAGACCCGCACCCAAATTTGGAAGTGATATTTTCGAAAGAAAAAAAAACAATTCGGGTGGTACTCGAGATTATACGGTATATTAGTAAAGGAGTCTGAATTGTGTGTGACTGAACTGAAATATCAAACTCGCATGTCCCACTTATCCATCTAGAATCTGTTTGTTACAGAGTTTTCCTGTCAGTGAACATGTTCTGATGGGTGAACTGTTCTTACCAGTGGCCATGTGGACTGATATTGAGGGGAGCAGTGGGGTTTGTTGGGAAAGTGGGTGATGAGTAGGGATGGGAAGGGATTCGTGTGCAGGAGGAGGTGCCAATCTCGTGTGCTGTGGGTGGAGTTTATTTTGGTATTGTTTACAATGGGGTAAAAATATCTAGTAGTATGTTTCACTTGTCATTAATTTCGTTTAAATTATAATATGGATCTTGAATTGAGATGTTAATGTAGATGTTCTCCAGAATATTCAGTAGTGGACACTTTTGTTCAAGCCGCATAATTGTTAGATCCTGTTCTATTGTGGTGTATTTGTGGTTCATATACTCATGATGTTCACTCATAGCCGAGAATCGGTTGTGTTTGTTAGTGTTATAGTGCTCTGTATATTTTGTAATAAAGCTTCTACCCATTTTCCTATATACATAGGCGGAAGTGCACATTTCTGGATTGTAGGTTATGTATTTTTAGATTTAAATCCACTGAAGATGACTCAAAATAAGGGTCAAAACATGTACGGTAATATCATAACAGCAGAAGTTCCACTCGCCATTTGGCTAGCACCTGGCAGGTTCTTAAAATGGGAATTACCTTCAAGAAGGGAGAATGAATATGCCCATAACTCATAAATTTTTCGATCAGATCCTTATGGACCAATCTCAATCTGATCTAAAAGTACTGTCTACCTGACTACTGCCATTTTGTCACTGATGTCATATAAGGACCTAGGCATCCCCTTCCAGGGACATTCAAATAAACTATCTTGTGCAGGACAGATGTGTGAAGGTCTCATGGAACACTTTCCTTTGTGTGAATATTTAATGCAGATATTCTGAGGGGAAAACATTATTAAGAGTGATCTAGGATCAGTATAAATTACCATTTAAAGAAACCGTGTGCATGGACAAACTATCTGATCAATTTTATGCACGAATACAGAATATCATCATCATTACTCGAAACAAAAGGAGTGATCTGAATTAGAACTGAGATCATTGCAGTGCGAATGTATGCTTGTAATTAAAAGAATTAGATATGAGTGATTAATTAAAATTCCTAAATTCCAATATCTGATCCCGGGACATTTAAATCAGAGACACTGTGTCATAAAGTGAGCGTTAAAAGGAGACTTTCGGATTGAACATAATCATGGGTGTTTTGTGCTGCAGCATTAAGACTGGAGACAAGTGCTGCAGGATTATGGATCCACATCCGAGAAGCAGGTGCCAGGATCTGGTCATCACGGGAGTCTACCAGGAGAGGATGTCGAACTAGAAACCTCAAAATCGAACTCCCAACATGAACGGCCATTTATGAGGATAAAGGACAAAGGCTGAGTATGAGTATATTTTATTAGCATGGCACGTGGTGTGACAGATTTTCCTTTTAAAATTCATTAATATGTAAATTATAAATGCTAGGTTTCAGAGCAAATGTGCCTATGGCACAAGTGTAGTTTTAGCACCAAGTCCGAGTGATTTAAATTGATATAGATGTTGATTCCCATAGTGAATCTGAAATATTTGTCCCGAATGAGTAAATTTATAATACCATTTATAAATGGTCCGTTATTGGACATTAAAAATTTTCCAGCTAACTCATTCCTGGTTGCCAGCGTTTCGCCCTCGTGTGCCAGGCTGGGCTCATCAGTTGGTACCTAGCACACCTACCAAGACGCTGGCTAGTGCATACCATGGAGACTACTGCGTAGGCTAATTGTAGCCACCAGCAGTGCCAATGCACTATGAGAGACTTCGTCTCATTATCAAAAATTGATGCCTGCTTGGCCATCAGATGATACAGATGTTGATTCCCATTTTTAAAAGACGACCATATATTGTTTTGTGTGCTACCTATTTGTTTTCATCTTGTAGAGAATCAGCTGTAGAGAAAGAATTAGGTTGGCCTTGATCTTGGCCTTTTATATCCTAGCCTTTCTGGCTGACGTAAGCCTTGGCTGTCTCGCGAGACTTCTGGAAAGTATATGTCACAGCCAGGTAGTGGGGGCTTGCCCGTGCTGTTATGTAATGGGGTTGTGGCCCGTGTCTTTATGTTGTGGTCTGTATGTCTTAAACTATGAATGATAGGCATCCAAGAATTACTGATTTTGTATCCTTCTTCTAAATTTATGTTGTTCGGATGTTTCTTGATTTCGATAGCCTCACGGATTTTCCTTTCCAGATTCCAAGGGATAGCTGCTAGGATCTTGGTCTTGTCAAAGATCAAGGTCACTCTAGTAGTGTAATTTCTGCCTGGGAGACTGATTACCTCGGATCGAGTAGGGGTATTTCAGTCGCCTTGACAAAGAATACTGCAATGTATTCGAAACGTCGGCAAACTGTACGTGATATGCGTACAAGTACAACATGGTTCAACCCGGAAATTACATGCAATGAGCATGAATTAAAGTCTGGAAAATGGAAAGAGAAAAGGTTGTACTCGGTACCTTGAAAATAGTGTTAAAAAATGAGAGTCTAAGACCGCTTACCTCTTATGTTGGAAGAGCTAGGACTGGTCTCCTTAGCCGTTCGAGGGGGTCTGGTAAACGTCTGCCTGATGCTACGTGTGTTGTTATCGGTGTGTTTGCTTGGGTGGAGAGCAAGTCGGGAGGGGAGGGGTAGGTGCAACAATGAGAGCGCTAGAAGTTGGCGGTGGAGACTTCCATTCTTCCAGACTTCAATTCATGCTCATTGCGTCTTATTTCTCCATCTATGAACTTAAACTCCCACTAAAAATGATGACACCTGTCTTCGGCTTTAACCATTATTTTAGAGGAACTAGATATTGGCCTATACCTATAAGCAGCTTCAGGCGTGATCAATCCTGTCTGAAGTGTTACTACTCCAAGTCAACTACAATATGTGATTTCTCGTACCCGACTCAGGTGTCTAAGCAAGAATGAGTTTTAATTAGTTAACCATTCTTATCACCTTTATTCCATTGAACATAAAAAAATAATCATTTTTATGTATGAACATTCTTATTGATTGACTAATAGCAATGATATCATATATGATTTTAATTACTTCACTACCAGCTCTAGGTTGTACTTTATGTTTTTAACCTCTGTCAACACGATTGTGTGTTTTTTTCTCTTAGCCATGTCGAATATTGTTATATGTTTTCAAACTAGTTTTAAGCCTATTTGATTTTCTATAATGTAAATGTTGATTCTTAGGGTACCATATATTTTAAGGACACTGGGTTCGGGGCCCTGACCTAACTTTAGGCTAAGATTTATTTCGGCTGATGATGCTTACGACAGTTAAGCGAAACATGTCCCAACTTACAACACCAGTTGTAATGTTTATATCCTAAATATAAGGAAAGATAAGTATTGGAAAGGTGGTATAAATTATTATTCTTGTTTTGATGTTTATAGCTATATAAGCCTGGTGAGAAGCAGGTCATTCATTCAGTTCCTTCTTGCTAGTCAGCCAAGCTACTGAGGCAAAAGCTCTACAAAGACCACTGTTCTCATAACATATGAGTAGTGCAAAATACAAAGTATGCAATCTGTAGTGTAACTTACGAACTTGAACTTTTCATGAACATGTGACACTCAAGGTGTGTGAATAATTTGCTAAGGCAAGACTTGTTAACTTGTATTATTTCACTGTCACAGAAAAATCAATCGCTACTGATCTCCATTTATTGTTTTTTAGTCTTTTCTTAAATAATTGCAAAGAATTTGGAAATTTATTGAACATATCCCTTGGTAAAATATTCCAATCCCTATCTCCTCTTCCTATAAACAAATATTTGACCCAATTTGTCCTCCTGAATTCCAACTTTATCTTCAAATCGTGATCTTTCCTTCTTTTAAAAACACCACTCAATCTTACTCATTTACTAATGTCATTCCATGCCATCTCTCCACTGACAGCTTGGAAAATACCACTTATAAAAAAGATGTTGATTCCCATAGGGAACTTGAAATATTTGTTCCAAATTAGTAAACTTAAAATTATAATAATCATAATTATAATAATTTATAATAATAATTATTATTACATACCACTTAGTCAAGAATCTCGTCTCCTTTCTTGCAAGTCTTCCCTCCCCTAATTTTGCGACATTTTTTTTAACGCTACTCTTTTAACGGAAATAAACCAGAAAAAATCAAGCTGCTTTTCTTTGGATTTTTTACAGTTCTTGACTGAAGCAATCCTGGGGAGGGTCCCATACACTGAAACTATACTCTAGTTGGGGTCTTACCAGAGACTTATATGCCCCCTCCTTTACATTCTTACTACAACCCCTAAATACTCTCATAACTATGTGCAGAGATCTGTACCCTTTATTTACAATCCCATTTATGTGACTACCCTGATGAAGATCTCTCCTTATATTAATACCTAGGTACTTACACTGATCACCATAAGGAACTTTCACCCCCATCAATGCAGTAATTAAAACTGAGATGACTTTTCCTATTAGTGAAACTCACAACCTAACTTTTAACCCCATTTATCATCATACCATTGCCTGCTGTCCATCTCACAACATTGTCAAAGTCTTTTTGCAGTTGTTCACAATCTTGTAACTTATTTATTATTCTATACAGTATAACATCATCCGTCTGACTCATTGGCTGAATGGTCAGTGTTGAGGCCGTCAGTTCAGAGGGTCCCGGGTTCGATTCCTGGCCGGGTCAGGGATTTTAATCGCCTTTGATTAATTCTTCTGGCCCGGGGAATGGGTGTTTATGTTTGTCCCAACACTTTCCTCTTCATACTCAAACAACATACTACACTACCAACCACCACAGAAATACACAATAGTGATTACATCCCTTCATATAAGGTTGGCGTCAGGAAAGGCATCCGACCGTGAAACAGGGCTGAATCCACATGTACAACACAATTCGCACCCACGACCCTGCAGGCGTGGGAAAAGCGGTAGAAAAAGAAGAAGACAGTATAACATCATCCGCAATAAGCCTCATCCCTGATTCCAGTTCTTTACTGATACTATCATGTATATACCAAATGATTTTCTTTGCACCTATGTTACGTGCTCCTGATCTCAACCTTTCTCTTACCTTGTGCATACTTCATCGCTCCGTTCCTGTAGACATTATACTGCTCTGCTTTCGTTCCATCTGCTTGCTAGTCTCCCTCACTACTGCTTGGGCTTTCGCCCCTCCTCGCGTCACATCGTGATGTCATCTGTCTCCAGTACTTTCTAGGCCTGCCTTCCCTGGCCTATATAACTCGCCGCTTCCCTTCGACCGGCGATCAGGTCTGCTTCGCATATTGTAATAAGCAGTGGGAGTTTGTGCCTTCCGCACGGCTGGTCCGTGTTGGTTTTAACCTACCTTCAATCTTCTTCTTCAGACCGGGTGAGCAGACTTATTCTTATTATGCTTTCATATTTGCCCTTTTCTTGCCTCGATAGGCTTTGCCACTGGTTTGGACTCTGAATTTTAGTCCCTTCAGGACTCAACAAAAATTATGGTGCACTAAATCTCGCTTCTGTGACCTATTATCGGAGTGTGAAGGAAAAGGAGTTGTGGATCGGCAACCTCATAAGTGACCTGGAACTTTTTTCGTGTGGTGTAGTGAACGTCATTTTCCATCATTTTGAACTGGGACTTTGCAGCCTGATCCCTACCTATTTTTCCATTCCCTTTCTTTCGCTTCCTTATTTTTCTTTTACTGGTGTTTTCCCTCGTCCTTTCCTCCCTCTTTTCTTTCTATGTTACTTTATGAAGATCTTAAAAGCTAATCAATGGTAAAATCGTGGTCTGCGAATCAGATAGTATACCTTCTCTTTACTTGTGAAACATTCTATCTTCTTTCCTATTTGAAGCAAAGTGTGTTTATTTGGGGGGGATAAGATATTGTTTTACTTGGTCTCTTCCTAGCTTAGGGAATGTTCCATTCTACTTGTGCCAAAAATTGATTACGCTTCCTCAAAACTTCTTCGTAGTTCGACTTTGAATGACTTCAATTCACGTAAAATTCTTCTGATCTAGTCATTTTGTACCTTAACAATGAAAATATTAATGATAACTTGTGTTTGATCGTCTGTTATTCCCATTTTTCTTGTACCTGTGTATACCAAAGATAATCTATTTTACTCACTCTTGTATGATACATGTTATCTCTTTTTTGATGCTACTATAATACAATCTGTTACTTGAAACCTGTTGTTTCGGGTGATATCATTCTTGTATCCCCTCCCATTTATTCTAAGTGTACCTACCACGGAATTCCTCTTTGGGAAAAGGCCCAAAATATAATTTCATACGTAGTTATCTCATACCTCACGCTTCCCTGCACTCTGCCTGGTCTGGTGTTCTATCACAGCACATTAGCGTATGGTTGAGGGAGTCATCCCCTCCCTCTTTTCTTAGGAATCATTACTATTATTATTACTCTGATTACCAAGCAAACGTAACACCTACTAATTTTGTTCTATGCAGCCCAACTAACCAGCGGTTTTATATATGTCAAGAAAATATCAGCTTTTCTGGTATGCACAGCAAAAATAAACAGATATCTTTGCATTTACCGCCTTACCATAATAGGAAGATGTTATGATGTAACATTATTAAACAATGGAAATCACAAGTGCTCTCTCTAAATTAAATTTCGGTTTTTGTAAATTTTACCTCATTGTACATGAAATATCCTCTTTTATGCATATTTTCGGTGAACAACAGTATATGTTGCCCTACAAAGGACCGATCTGACATCAGGGCCGGATAAATATGGGATTGGGAGTAGGGGGAACCAAACTACACGACAATCTTAGAAGTAAAGCTTCCACGGTGTATAGAGTTATTTAGTTCTTCTTCTGGGCTGAACCGTGTTGTTTTCTGTACATACCATACAGTTTACTGTCGTTTCAAATACATTGCAGTATTCTTTGTCATTGCGACTGAAAGTCTTCCAGGCAACAATCAAACTACGAGAGTAGTTACTGACCTAGGGCTTAAATATCCTTCTCTCCTGGCTAACATAAGCCCCCTAGCAGTCTTGTGAGAATTCAGTTACATTATATGTCACAGCCAGGTGGTGGGAATTGCCAGTGCCATTAAATAACTTGAGGACGAATCTTCCGGCGAGCGATTGCGATCTTAGTCATCTTATGACTTCTCACTTGGAACGTCATGGTGCCCAAGGTGATTGGTCATATGGTGGATGGCCATCATAGATGACCAAGAGAATTGGCCATGCGGTTAGGGTCGTGCAAATTTGAGCTTGCAATCGGGAGATAGCGGGTTCAAACCCCACTGTCGGCAGCCCTGAAGATGATTTTCCGTGGTTTCGCATTCTCACACAAGGCAAATGCTAGGGTTGTACCTTAATTAAGGCCACAGTCGCTTCCTTTCACTCCCAGCCCTTTCCTATCCCATCGTCACCATAAGACCTATCTGTGGTGGTGCAACGTAAAGCAAATTGGAAAAAAAAAATGTTAGCTACCCATCGAATTTCATTTCATCTGCCAAGTTGTTTCTAAAGGTACCTTAATCTATTGAATGGAAGTGAAACTCTGGTTATTTCCATAGGCTTGCTTATTTACACATGGTTCCAGTGAGAATCTTTCCACTAACGGGTTAGGTACCACTGGTGGACTGTACAGTACTAGCTGCCTGAGCACAAGGAGGGTCATGACTCAAAATATGTCCGAGACACCCACTCCTATTTCATAGCAATTGGCACACTTCCATGCTGCCATTGATATTCTTTGCAAAAATATATCAAACACATGTTTCCAACTTTATAACTGAATATAAAAATACTAAAACATCTGTTAGTAATCTCAGGGGCAGCAATTGTTCTTCTGAGCATCCAACTATTGCTTTAGCTAAGACCGCTTGGAGCACTAGTAGCAGCTGTTCTCATTTTAGCGCCGAGTGTTTGGTAATGGCGTTATACAGTATTTGGTATAACCTCATTTTCTATGACTGGAAGTTATCGTGAGTGAGATGCTGTCTTCAAGGATAGTACCTTTATCTTGAATCAATTTTATGCTTTTCTTATACTAACTATACCTTAACCTTTTATCTCATCTCTCATATTTCTTCAGCTACTGACTTCGTACTCAAGTGTTTAGGTTGAAGTTGTACTGAGATACCAGAAGATTAATGGAATAAAAAACAAACAAGAAATACAGGATAAAGAAGCCTCCCCTGAAGAGGAAGAGAGTAGCACGAAAATGGTTTGACAAAGATTTGGAGGGAAAGCGACCTAGGCGCAGACCAAGGACATGATGGATCTCTAGGGAAGAGGAGTGGAATTGTGTATAGTTGAAGAATAAGAAGAAGTGTACTTGCAGAGACATAAGTCGAGAGCGCTCTTGCACTGCACCCAGGAAACTGGAGATAGTTAGATGATGATGATGAAGAAGAGAGACCCAGATTACAATGGTTGATATGGGTTAAAGGGGAGCACTAATTAACAGAACCTAGACTAGAACATGGCGAAAGATGGAGGTTTAGTGGAAAAAACCATTTTCTCTGACTCAGTTGATCTAGAAAAGGGGGAATTACTATGATAATGTACATGTCTTTGCCTTGATGTATTCTGAATGGGCCGATGACCTAGATGCTAGGCCCCTTTAAACAATCATCATCATCATCATCATCATCATCATCACGTATTCTGAAAAATAACACTAAATACAAACAAATTATTTTTTAAGTATTCAAGATCTTAAGGCCTTTTCAATTGTGAAATACCAGCATTTTGCCTCAGTGTGGCAGTGGGCTTGTCAGTTGTACTGCTACACCTTTCCAAGATGCTGATGATTAGTGTGCTACTGAAACATCACTATAAACCTCCTTTGTTTCCTTCTAAGAAAATTTTTGATACAATAGCCAGAGAAGGCAATTATATGAATGGAGATACCTATCTCCCCAGGTGCACAGTCAATGCATTGTCCCTATCTCTACCAACTATTTTTGTTGAAGATATACCTCAATATAAAAACTTACTCATTGCTCGGAACGACCCATGATAGTATTTCAGGACCATTCAATTTTCCATCTCCATCTTTGTCATATTCATGATCAAATTTGTCCTTCTCAGCTACCAACCATTCTTTGTCTTGAAGCTTCCCTGTAATTTAAGAGTGTATCCAATTACTTTTTATATTTAAACACAGAGTACAACATTTTCACAATAATGATAACAATCTGTCGAATTCACTGCAAAGAAAACTTGGAAATGTTACAGCACACCATACAATAAAGCTAATTTGGTATGTTTAACTAAGATAATTAATACAGGATTTCATGAAAGGTAGTAAAATTTTGTATCCAAAATAATGGGTACGCTGTTAGACATAAGAAATGTAGCATACATGCAGGGTTTAGAATTATACTTAGTATAAAAATGTCCGTATATCTCGCTGGGTTATCTGCTATGGGATGGAGTAGACCCTACAGTCAGCAACTCAATGCCGAGTGTTGGGCGGTGGCATATAACCCAACTTTCTACAGGGGCTAATGGCTTTGAACAGAGGAATTCCTTTAAGTGGGTGCTGATCCCCACTCTGTGAGACAAACTTTGTTAAGGTGGAAGGTAGGACGCAATGAATGAAAATGTGGAGCAAGCCAAGGGAAAAGAACATCTGGGTCCCTTAAAGGAGAATACACTCCGTAATGTATTAGAAGTACAAATGATATTCCCTGGTTACAGGAACTGGCACGTTCTAAATGTTCAGTGGTTCAGTTCCCCCTAGAAAAAGATAACACTTAGTTAAACTGTTCATCAAAGGCCTATTCCTTTAATTAGCATTGTATATTTGCACACGTAGCGATAATTTTAACATCAATACTGGGTTGGTCTCCGGAACCAGCGAAGAGGTTCAATTTCAGGACTTGAGGGTGCTGGGTTGTGCAATCTAAGGAGGGTCTGCAAGGTATGGATCTATGAGAAGCAAGGAGAACACAGCACAGGTATCACTGACGAGTGAAACAGTGATAGATCGGACAGCCCCGAAATTAGCTGAAGCACTGTCTCAAAGCATGCGGTTAAAATTTGCCGTATGTGATAGGTTTTGAAAGGATTTTAATATCATAGTTCTTGAAAGTATCAACGTTCTTGAAAGTAACAAAAAATTCCAGAAGATTGGAGTAAAGGAGTCATCATCCTGCTGTTCAAAAAGGGCAACCGACAGAAATATGGAAATTACAGAGGCATCACACTGTTGTCACACTCACTGAAGCTGCTGGAAAAGATCATAGAAACAAGACTTAAGAAGACAGTGGAACCTTTGCTTGAGGAAGAACAACACGGGTTCAGGAAAGGTCGAAGTACTGTGGATCTTATCTTTGCAGTAAAGATGCTGACAGAAAAGTACTGGGAATATGGAAGAAATCTTGTGATTGCATTTGTGGACATTGAAAAAGCATATGATAGTGTTCCTCGAAACAAGATATGGGAATGTCTGGAAGACCTAAAGGTGCCAAAGTACTTAATTGACGAAGTCAAGATGCTATACCAGAAATGCTACAGCTGTGTCCAGATAAGCAACGGACAATCAGAATGGTTTGAAACAAAGAGAGGTGTCTAACAAGGAAGTGCTCTGTCACCACTCCTGTTCGTAATAGTAATGGACAAGGTCATCAAATCTATCAAGAAAATTGGCAGTGAACCAAACGCCCTGGTATTTGCTGATGATGTGCTTTTATGGGGAGAGACAGAAGCTGAAATTCAGAAGAAACTTAACGAATGGAACAACACATTCAAAAATTTTGGACTGAAGATGAGCAAAACAAAGACAATGGAAATGACCATCAACAGGGAAGGAACAAGCTCAAATATATTTCTGGAAGGAGCAAAAATCAAATCAGCTTCCCACTTCAAGTACCTCGGAAGCACAATATCGAAGGCCAGACAAGCGAAAACAATCGTGTACCACACTTACTTCGTACCAATCCTCACGTACGGTTTAGAGACATATACCCTACTAAACAAAGACTTCAGTGGAATCCAAGCAACTGAAATGAGATTCATCAGAACCATGAACCAAACAACCAGAAAGGACAAGATCAGAAATGAAGTGAATAGGAAAGTAGCTGGTATTGAGGTTCCTATTATCAGTGTCATAAAGAAATGCAGACTTCAGTGGTATGGGCACGTAATGAGAATAAACAGGGAAAGACCTGCCAGAAAATATTTCGACCTTAATCTCGTAGGAAGAAGACCACAGGGAAGACCAAGAAAATGTTGGATAGAGACTGTAAGATCAGATGTGCAGGAGAGAGGATACAAATGGGAGGATGTACTGGATCAGAAGATGTATGAAGACAGAAGGAGATGGTGAGTGCTTGTACACCACACCCGGGAAACTGGAGCTGGGAAATGATGTTGATGATGATGATGATGATGATTTTTGATGTAATTAACTGCAATGAACCAGAATGTTTTGGTAATTACGATTTGTACAGCTTCAATATGCATACGTAGCATAAGTTTATGTAATTAATGTACATTTTTTATTAGTACTACGGTTTTATGAAAAGTAAACAGCAAAATACTTCCAAGACATAAATAACACTAGTCTGCCTAACACGTTCTTGAAGCTGTTATTGGTATGCCAGCAACGTTCTCAACATCAGATAAAACTGGATTAGCTAAAGGTAATTGCACATCATTTTCTCTCTCTTTCATTTCTCATTGTTTTGGTAACTTCTTCGAGCTACAGTCGTGAGCCTTAAAAGGAAAACTGTGTTAGTAATTAAGCAACGTCACTATTTTACATCTATGCTAACATCAAGTAACAATCAATTTGAACATTTTACTATTTATTTGTTCAAAGCAATGAACCACGAAATGTTTTATCCATGCGCCGCCACTGTGTAGAGGTCAGAGAGAGAGAGAGAGAGAGAGAGATATGAAACATGACAGAGGGGTTGATAAGTGGTGTATCATTGTTGGACTGTTCACTATCATTAACAAGTGTTCAAAGCCAATTTCTAATTGTGACTTGAATACTGGTGGAGACGCAGGTGCTGTAAACAGTTATTATTAAAGCAAATTGTATCAATCAGGTTTTTGTTTGCATGTGGTAAAGCAGTGTTAGTCCTTTCTCCTTTCTTTTCACAGAACACGAAACTGGGAACACACTGATTAGAAATATCACATTTGGTCCTGAAATTTATTTATTTATTTATTTATTTATTTATTAAGTGTAAGGCTTTTCAAGTGCTGGGAGTGCCCAAAGACATGTTCGGCTTGCTGGGTGTGAGGTGATGATAATAAAGAGGTAGGGAGCCACGTCACTATTTTACATCTATTCTAACATCAAGTAACAATAAATTGACATTTTACTATGTCCAAGGACATGTTTGGCTTGTTGGGTTTGAGGTGATGATAATAAAGAGGTAGGGAGAGGGTAAAACCCCGTGTTGGTACATTGCCTACTACTACGAAATAGCAGCATGGAATCCGTCCAAGGCTTAATGACCCCATCTGCCATATGAATCACCATCATATTCACACAGATCGATATATTAAATGAACCCTCTGGTCTGTTTATGGAATACTTCCCACTCCAGGAACTCATCATGGACGCTTGCCGAGCAATTACACCTGGAATGCTTCAGCGTGCAAGACAGTCCATAATGTGCCATAATGTGCATAAACCAAAACGGTCATCATCACAGTGAGCATTTGCTGCGATAAAACATTGTCAGGGCAGTTGTGTTCCTATTATTTCCAGTCTGTATGTGTCCGGCCTGCTAACTGATCGGCCCTTCTTAGGACCACAAACACATTCATTCACACACAGTTTGCATGAAAGCGGGTATTGAACTTTCATTGCATGCAGTACGTATTGAACAAATATTTCCACCTGTCACGCAAGCCCACTCCACCACTCCTTTACCACTACACTATGGTTCCGTAAGGCACACTGGGTAGCTTATAGCCATTGTAGGAACACACTATATATACAAAGAAATACACGATAACTCTATTACAGTATTATGCTTGTTATTTAAGTAAACGCACTCATATTGCACTGAGGTTCTTACAGCTACGAAGCATGACTGGCGCCGACTGGTTGTGACAGGGGCAAGTTATTGCAAATCCATGGCCCAAGGGCCATTAACCCTGTCGCCGAGCATAGTATGCCAAACCATTAGGATAATCCAAACGGAATTTCCTTTAATCACTGAAGATCACATGTTTCCATTCTTCTGTCCAAGTCATAGGCTCTCTAGCTCAGTTAACGCTGTTCTCCTAATGCAATACTGCAATGCACGACTGCTTCTCTTTTTTCTTGTATTTCAATGTTGCTCTGACTGCCTTTTAGACGTGTGAGCATCATAGTACGATATGGTGAGAGTTGTCCCAACATTCACTATGACAACAAAAAACTTTCCTGAGCTTATCCCAGATATTTCTGGGGTCGCTGGAGCCTCGCAGGCTCATTTTGGTTTTGGCTGGGGGTTTAAGACCGGAAGCCCTTCCTGACGCCACGTGATTCTTGAGATGAAAATCTCAACCCAGGAACGACCGGGATTCGAACCTCAGCCTTCCAGGTGGGAAGCCAGCAGCTAAGCTACTGAGCTAATCACACCCCCATTCACTATGACAACAGTTTATGACAATAATTTATTTATTATCCCAGCATTGTTCCACCAGCACTGTTTCCTAATAACTAATCATTTCTAAGGCCTGGTTTCATCAAGAAGTTTAAATATACTCGAACCCTGCATATGTTAACTTCGGGTTAATATTTTAACTCGTTCTTGTGAATCACGTGTTTTGTATCAATGCTTTACTACACAGTATTCAGAACATGTCAATGCAAACAAATACAACATATTTTCTGTCATGGGCCAGCATATGGAGGAATTCAATCACAAGTTTACATCCATTGGGAAAAACACGATTCTTAAAGTGGCTGCTAAAGGCTTTATGCTTAACATAATGGAAAACTGCTTTATCCATTTAGAGCAATATTCTAATCCTAATGCCGGGCTGAGTGGCTCAGGCAGTTGAACGCTGGCCTTCTGAAACCAACTTGGCAGGTTTAATCCTGGCTCAGTTCGGTGGTATTTGAAGGTGCTCGAATACGTCAGCCTTATGTCGGTAGATTTACTGGCATGCAAAAGAACGCCTGCGAGACTAAATTCCAGCACCTCGGTATCTCAAAAAACCGTAAAAGTAGTTAGTGGGACGTAAAACCAATAACATTATTATTCTAATCCTAATTTCAATCTCATTGAGATATCTGAAAAACCAAGTATCTTATTGACATCACTATTCTGATCCATAATGAAAAAAGATCAGATAAAAACAGATTACCCCTCCAGGAACCTCCCACCATCCCGCACCCCTCAGCACCGCCATAGCGGTAACCACGCCTCACATCACCAACCCTCCCCTTTTTCCCTTCACCTACATCTATTCAACCTCATGTTATTGTGATTTCTGTTATGGAATCGACATTAAACATTGGACTCCACAATCAGGGAGTGAGTCACATTTTAACCATTACGTCATAAACTTCAATCTTTTTAATAACGCAGCTAATTTTCGTTCTCCGTTCGTCTCTTTCACACACTTTTCTTAACTTGATCTGCAATGAAAACAACTCCAGCACTTCTTATGTACTCCTATGAACTACTGTACTGTATATCAAGATGCCCCCAGTGGATATTTAATCATGTTGTTTCACTTTAATCAAATACAAAACAGTCAGATACCATTAAGTCGTGTTATGATGTAACTTTTCAATTGAATATTCTGTGTTAACTATTTTCAACCACAAGCCAAGATGTGAAAACTTTATTTCATGTTTCCAGAATGGAATTTTAATGTCATTTCTCAACTCAACAATGTGTAGTAATCACGATTTTAAATTTTAATCTTCAAGTTTTTACAACAGAACTCAGTTTTTAATACTCGTTTAATGTACATATTCATGTCAGTTTTATGGTTCTCATGGCTGAAGATGATCTCAATGGAGGTCGCAACTAGTACCATAATATTTTAAGCACTTACATTAATAAAAGTGTATTGAACAGGTGGAAACATTTCTTTTCTCTATTTGAATTGTATTTGAAATATTCAAGTGTTTTGGCACACCATATTAACGCTCGCCAGAAACAGTTATCATACCAATCAAAGAGGCTGTGACTGAAAATTAGAGGTTATGACCACACTTCTTGCATGGTTGTTTTGTTTCTTTTTTTGTGTGAAATTTTTTCTTCCACAGTTCCATGGTAGCCTGCATTATTCTTTTATAAGGCCTGATAGCAGTGATCAAAAAAGCAGAAGAGATTCAGAAGAGAAACAAAGGCACACAATTTTCCTATTTTAGAAAAAAACATTACTCACCACGTCAGTCTCTAAGTATCAAAGTGTGATAGAATGCAAGAAGACTGACGATGTGAGATTAAAAGAAAAAGAGGACACATGTGAAAAAATTACAGGGGAATTTAACAACACTGCCCATGCAACAGTGCAAACTAACCAGCGAGTTAAACAGTTCTACAATACTTTAGAGACCATTCTGCTGACCATAGCTTTTGATACCCCAATGATGTCTCTTGACCAATTTATGAAACGACCCTGCAGCATGAAATCTTAATGCAATCAATGTCTGTAGTACAGGAGAGATGACTTGTTTCATTCTGTTGTGTATTCCAACCACTTGTGAATTTCATCGATCTTACTGATGATTATTTTCAAACGTTGTTTGTCAGAATTTGAAAAATAATTTCTCCTAGTAAAATAAATTTGTGTCCTCATCCCCCTGAGCTTGTGCAGTTCTTTTCAAGCACAACCCCTGCATGTACCATTTTGACTACCTAACAGCCCTCCTGCCATTCTTAAATTTCTTGCAGTACCATGAATCGAACCTGGGTCTCCAAGGACGGGAGCTAATAGTGCTAATCGTTATGTTACAGAGGCGGAAAAAGTAAAGTTGTGTCCTCATTCCAAGGTGCTGCAGCTCTTTTCAGTCAAGTCCCCAAAATATGTGAACTGCATATACCATTTCAACACCATACCAGCCCTACCACCATTCTTAAATTTCTGGCGGTATTGGGAATCGAACCCGGGGCCCAGAGGACCGCAGCTAACAACCTTAACCATTACACTTCGGAGGCAGACATCCCACTTAATGGCCTATTTCTGTAAATTACTATCTAAATATAGTAACTATGTTTCTTACGCATGATTTAAAGAGGCCATTTTGCTTTCAGCCTCCAGCAGACAGTTTAACCCAGGCAAAGGGAGGTGTTAACTTAACCCCAACCTTAAAAACCTAGAATTAAAACTAACCCTCCTTGTTGAAACAGAATTAAAAGTCAAATTCAGAGATGAAATTGGGTCTAAGTGTTCTGTGAAGTCGCTATGAAATTGTTCCATCCAAAAATATCCCCGATAATGACGTACGAATTAGAATTGATACGGGAACATCTCAGTAAAAGAAATATTCGAGACATTGAAAGTGTAAAAGCAATCTACATGAAAAAGGTATTATGTTTGTCCAAATTCACTCCTTCAAGACTATGTAATGAGCTGACAAGAGAACTCTTCTATACAGAAGAACTACATCACAAACTAATATTGCCATCTACAGATGCATTCAACCAGTTACAAACAGAGCTGCAAACCAAGAAGGGAGATATATGGGAAACATTTTACACCACAGAGGCTATGACCAGTACGGATTGGATGAAGGCGAATTATGAACTCAGGCACAAAGTTACTAGATTAGCAACACAGTTTTCATCACTGCGTGTGTCCTAACAAAACTTTTCACACCCCGAGAAAGGAACGTATATGTGTACTGTGCGAGAAGACTTGCGACTTATATCATGTTGTGACATATACTAAAAGACAGACGGGACTAACCAAATTCTGTTTAATGTAATTAGTCATGTAAACATATTTTAATGGCCATTGGCTGCAGTAAAATCTTTAATATAATCTTTATTATAAGTGTTCTGTGGTCTTCCAGGCATCTCCGTTTGTTCATAATTTTATTTTAATTTCAGGAAATTGTTTTTTTTTTCAAGCTGCTTTGCATTGCACCGACACAGATGGCGATGATGGGATAGGAAAGGGCTAGGAGTGGGAAGAAATCATCCGTGGCCTTAATTAAGGTATAGCCCAAGCATTTGCTTGGTGTGAAAATGGGAAACCATGGAAAACCATCTTCAGGGCTGCCGACAGTGGGGTTTGAACCCACTATCTCCTGAATACTGGATACTGGCCACACTTAAGCGACTGCAGCTATCGAGCTCGGTAGGAAATTGTTTACCACAGTATATGATTGCCAATTCTCTGCGCTATTTCCAACAAAGACTGCCTCTTCTTTGTAGGTTGTAAAATGTCCCTGCCTGAAGCAGTACAGTTGTGCTTCTGGCCCATTTGACTTTGCCCTGCGACCTTCACACACATAAAATGCAGGAGGTACCTGTAGCTCATACTGCATATATAGCCTAACTAAAAAGGAAATAAAATTTTAAACAACATTCCTATTATCAGAAGGAAAGGGGGGTGATCTTATAATTTTGCAACAGTAGGTAGCACTGTGAGTGAGAATAATCTGTACGTCTTTCAAACGTTGTGTGTTCCTGTTCACAATGCATAAACCAGTTTCATGTTCAGACTGCTTATTATGCCAGTAAACCACAAAAACATCATAACGTCTTATCAATATGAAATACCGAGCGAGTTGGCCATGCAGTTAGGGGCATTTGGGAGATAGTGGGTTCGAACCCCACTGTCTGCAGTCCTGAAGATGGTTTTCTGCGGTTTCCCATTTCCACACCAGGCAAATGCTGGGAATGTACCTTAATTAAGGCCATGGCTGCTTCCTTCCCATTCCTAGCCCTTTCCTATCCTATCGTCGCCATAAGATCTATCTGTGTCTGTGTGATGTATGGCCAATTATAAAAAAATAGTAAATATAGCTCCCTTCCATAATTTTTGGTTCCAATTCTTTTACCATTATCTAATGAATAGTGTTAACAACATTAACAGAAAAACACTGACTAAATTTTCCTGATTAGTATGAATCAAATATCCTCTCACCTCTCTCGCCAATGTATTCCTGGAAACTTATGAAGCCATCACCATCTAAATCCTTTTCCTCTAATGTTTGTTTCAGAATAAGCGGTAACATTTCAGGATGTTCTTCAGGATGAGTGAACATGAGAAATTCATCTTTATCTAAAGAACCATCTTTATTCTTGTCTGCTGCTTCAAACATCTTTTTGTCTTCTTTAATAAGCTGCAATGGGAAACTCCCATTTAGAAACATATTGGAATTACAATACATACAGATTTAGAAAATCTGTGCATGATACTAAAACCATGAATACTTGAACCTCTTTACTCATCAGTCAACTTCAGGACAACATACATACCTTTTCATCTTCCACATTCTCTCCAGTCAGGGAAATATCTTCATCTCCTTGAATTCCATATGCATCAGCAACATATTCTGACCATGTTACTATGCCATCTTCATTTTCATCTGCATCCTCAAACCGATCGTGTGATTCTTCCTTGGATAACATTCTGTAGGTTATATACAACAAGTTCAGAAACAACAGTTTACTCAGTTTTATCAATTATTCTGAGAAGCTTAGTTTTCATTCTTTGTTTGTCTTTAGAATATACAATAGTTTTCTTTCCTATTTCTAACAATGTGCCTTATCAGAAATATTTATTTATTTATTTATTTATTTATTTATTTATTTATTTATTTATTTATTCATTCATTCATACTTCCCAGTAAACAAAATGCATTATAAAATTAAAAAGAAAAATTGACCAATACATTTATTGCTAGTTATAAAGATGATATCTTAGAAGTTGAAGAGAGTCTCTTAACCCTCTGTCGGTCGCGCCTTATCCAGAAGGCGGCAGCACTAGTTTTTCGCGCCCTACTTCACAGCGCATGCGTCTGGTGAACCTGACTCACAGTATCTTCATAGCTCCCAGTGTCTTACAATGCAGTTGAGAAGTTGTCATTGTTGATAACATTAGTGTTGGGATACTAAACGTTGGTGCCTACTGGATGCCACGCGACCCAAACCTTCCGTGTTTTTAGTATGGCCGGTAAATGTCAGTTTTTCAATTTAAACAATCCTAGTGACCTGAAATTAATGCACAGTTTACTTACTGATGATAATTTTGACAAAGAGCAACAGAATGAAGAGGAGAGTGATACTGACGCTGAAGATCTTCTGGCTGAGAGCAGAGAAGACAACTCTAATACTGAGGAAATTGGAACGGAAGATGAACCTCTTCTCAGGGACATCCTGTTTTATGCAGGGAAGGATGGAAACACAAAATCGGGTAAGCACCCTGAATCTAATCGTAGGAAGAAAACACCCCCATATAACTTGCTCATCAAACTGCCAGGAGTTATTGGTGATGCACGTCACGTAAAAGATGAAGGCGAGTGCTGGAAATTGTTTATAACTGACGGAATGTTACACAATGCCATTCGATATACATATCAGTATATAGAACATGTAAAAGAGCATTTTCAAAGGGAAAGAGATGCAAAAATGACTGATATTATTGAAATAAAGGCATTGTTAGGACTTTTATATATTTGGCTGGTACTTTACATGCAAACAAAATAATGCTGGAGGACTTGTGGGGCACGGAAGGCAATGGAGTGGAAAAATTCTGTCTTGTTATGAGTCTGAGGCATTTTAAATTTTTGCTTCGTTGCTTTCATTTTGACGACAGGGTTACAAGAAAGGAGCGTAAGAAGTTAGACTAGTTGGCAGCTATCCGGGAAGTATTTCAATCATTTGTTGACAGCTGTACGAAGAGCTATTCCCTTGGGGCGTTCGTAACAACAGATGAAAAGCTTGAAGCCTTTCTGGAAGATGCCGGTTTAAGCAGTATATTGCATCAAAACCAGATTATCTTATGTCAGCACAATTTGAAAGAATAAAAGATGTCTGCCACCTGAGCTTACAAATGTGAAACAAAGGACAGTAAACTCATCAATGTTTGGTTTCAATGAACATGCCACTTTAGTCTCCTATGTTCCTAAGAAAAACAGAATTGTCCTGCTCGTTTCCAGTCATCATTTAGATGACGACTCGATTGATGAAACTGGAGAAAATGCCAAACCTATAATTATGACATGCTACAACGGGACAAAGGGTGGAGTATATGTCGTGGATAAAATGTGTGGGAGTTACAATGTAGCCCGAAATACCACACGTTGGCCACTAGTTATTTTCTTTGCTATGTTGAATGTAGCTGGCATAAATGCTCAAGTAGTGGCTATTGGGAACGGAATGAATGTTGGTAGGAGGACACTGTTTCTGAGAACACTATCTGAGCAGTTGGTGTCAGAAGAGATTAGGCGAAGGAGCATGAATCCAACAGGTCTCCATTCGATACTGCTTTTCCAATTTGAAAAGTACTGACCTGCAGAGCAAGACAAAGAAGCAATAGCCACTGGAACTAAACTTCCTCCACTTGCTGAAAAGAAACGATGTGACACTTGCAAGCTCGCTAAACCGAAGAGGATCACTAGAATGACAAGGCACAGCTGCAGGAAGTGTAAGAAACATTTCTGCATGAAACACGAAAGAATGATTTGTCATGAATGCTTCGAAAATCTGGACTTGGGAAAATAAAAGGAAAGATGAACAGTTCATTCTGTATTTTTTCATTAGTTCTGTACTACATTGCATACTTTTCTGTTTTTAAGTTATTATTACCTACTTCAAATTCTGTTAACACAGTTATGGTAAATCATGCTATAGTTCTTATTGTTGAGTATATTATTGTGTGTGAAATAAATACTAGCTAAGAGATATAATACTGAGCATTCTTGTAATATTTGAAAGGAGATAAAATAACCTGCAGGACTTTATTGTTGCTGTTAACAATGGAAATAAGGAGTAAAAGGAATGTCAGCATTATTTAACTCAATTATATCCAAACATGTCTACAGGAAATGTATTTTTAAAACTAATAACATAATGGCACCTCCTAGATGCCGCGCGACTTATTGTGTCGAAATTAGAGCATGACCGACGGAGGGTTAATAATGCCACATCTTTATATAGATTATTTCCAAGATGAAAATGAGAACAAAACTGTTGAAATAATTTTGGAATGATACCCCTGCAACCCACTAGCAACCCAGCGCATGTGACAATGTCTGCATGAAAGAGCTATACCAAGAGTTGCTATAGTAGCCAATTTGTACAAAGGGAAAGGTGATAAACATAAAGCAAATAATTACAGGCTAGTTAGTTTGAAATGTGTTGTTTGTAAGCACTAGGAAAGCATCCTTTCTGATTATGTTAGACACAGTTGTGAAATTACTAGCTAGGTTGATAGAAGACAGTTCAGCTTTTGGAAGGGTTATTCCAGTGTGGCTTAACTTGTAGGATTCCCACACATTATAGCAGATATTTTAGATTCAAGAGGTCAAATGGACTGTATTTCTGTTGACCTATCCAAGGTTTTTGATAGGATAGATCATAGGAGACCAAAATAAAGGCTACTGGACTTAACAAAAAGTGGTTGAATGGGTGGCTTAATTTCTAGAAAACAGAACTCGGAGAATTAGAGTAGGTGAAGCACTATCTGATCCTGTAATGATTAACACTGCAGTGGTCGTGCGTTCTACTATTGTAGAACAGATCAATATCTTTTCCAGCCCTGAGCGGTTGGCAACACCTGTGGCCTTGAGGGTCAATGTACCTTCACCCCATACCCTTCCACGTACCACAGTGCAGTTTTGCACGTCTAGCTGTCACGTACTCAGCTTGAGCTGAACAACAATGTAGTGTTTTACTATTGTAGATCGCATGATGATCACTCATGTACCATTTGTGTTTCGTAATTCTCACATGTATTTTTTCTCTCCATGGCCTTTTTGGCAACGGAATGATTATATAAATTGAAAATGTCGGAATGTGACAGGGAGCAAGTGCGAATGTGGTTGGAGGAGGCAGAAAGTGATAATAAAAGTGTGCTTGGTGTTGAGGATGAAGACGATCTAGAGGAGGATTTTGCAGAAGCAACTGCAGAACACAGTGATATAAAGGACACACCAGGACCAATAGTAGAAGAAGAAGAAGACGAAGAACCCGTGCCGATACAGCCTGCTGTTAGAGCAACACATACAGATGCAACATCAATGTTTATGCGTGGGTTTTACATTGGTAGAGAAAATAGAGAAAGGAAACAACCATCTCGCTGGTATCTAGAACCCTTAGTTCCATGAACTTCAAGAACACCAGATTTCAACATAATACCGGCTTTTCATAGGCCTGCGCCTCTCAAAGAAATGCAAAACACGCAACAAGTCCATTAGCATCATTATGGTATCTTATCAATGATGAAATGATTCAACATGTAGTTTCATGCACAAAGATATATACACAGATAAGATAAGAAATACATTTAGCAGAGATAGAGATGCTAAATATACAGATGAGTTGGAAATCAAATCTCCGCTAGGCATTATGTATATGTGCGGTGTTTTAAAATCAAGCAGGCGCAATGTGTTTGAGCTCTGGGACAATAGTTGTGGGACTGGTTGTGAGGTGATCTATGTCACGATGAGTGAGCATCGATTCAGATTCCTAATTCGATGTTTAAGATTCGATGACGTACGTGTCAGAGAACAATGTAGAGCTCTGGATAAATTAGCTGCTATTAGGCTAATTTTCGACAAATTTGTCTCAAACTCTGCTAATTAATGCCTTCAAACCGTCTGATTATCTTACCATAGACGGACAGCTTGTGGCTTTTCGTGGAAAATGCCCATTTCGGCAATATATGCCAAAGAAACCCGCCAAGTTTGGAATTAAGGTTTATGGCCTAGTGTCTTCATCCAACTATTATACCACTAATCTAGAAGTGTATGTAGGGCAACAGCCAGATGGCCCGTTTCGCAAGAGCAACAAGGTAAATGATCACGTGTGTCGTCTAGTTGAACCGATAGTTGGGTCACACAGAAATATAACAGCGGATAATTTCTTCTCATCGATCCCTCTAGCTAGAATCCTTTTGCAAAAATCTCTGAATTATGTGGGACTTTGAAAAAAATAAGCCGGAGATTCCTGAATGTTTTCTACCGAACAAAGATAGGGAACCTAGAACCAGCCTTTTTGGATTTCAAGACAAGTGTACACTTGTATCCTATGTTCCACAGAAGAACAAGGCAGTGTGTACTATATCAACCATGCACTACAACAAGGCAATTGTTGGTGACACTGAAGATGAGAAGAAGCCTTGTATCTTCACAATATACAAGCAGACTAAGCATGGAGTGGACATTTCAGATAAAATGAGTAGACATTTTGACGTGTCCAGGAATTCCCGCAGATGACCACTAACAATCTTTTTTCATGTTATGAATGTTGCGGGTGTGAACTCTATCAACATTTACAAAGCCAACAAGAATGATGCAAATATCAGTCGTAGGCAATTTTTGAAGGATTTGGCATTTGAACTGATGGAACCAGCAATAAGACGCCGTGATGCCATGGAAACCTTGCCAAAAGAGATACGAGGAAGAGGAAAACCTTTGCTTCATATCCCTGAAGAAGCTCCAGCGCCAAGAGTGCAAGCTGGTACAGTAGGAAAATGTTTTCTCTGCGGCAGGTGTCGCAATAAATGAACGAGGAAGACTTGTGAAACATGCCAGAGATGGGTGTACCCGGACCACCAGAAAGTCGTGTGTGACGACGTACCCGGACCACCAGAAAGTCGTGTGTGACGACTGCCATGAATAGATACTTTCTGTAGCAAATCATTGTTCCTCAAAGTGGCATTACAAAGAAAGGTTCATTTTTTTAAAATTTTGGATATCTTTGGACACTTTTCAGGTGTATTAAGTAAAAATAATGCTGATATGACACTTACAAAAACACTTATCATGTAACACCAAGTCCAAAATAATTGATAAAAGTTATTTTAACAAGTGTAAAAAAAAATTAACCTGTATTCACTCGGGACCATTCACGTAATGCTATGAGGCGCGACCACTGCAGTGTTAAGAGGCAGTATTATTGGAAACTTATGTTTTCTTTTGTATAATACGTATAAAAATTATGTGAGTAACAAACTAAAATCATAGATAAGGCTTTTTGCAGATGATGTTATACTGTATAGAGTATTAAAAAAGTTACAGGATTTTAAGCGAATGCATAAAGACCTTGACAAAGTTGTGGGATGGAGAACAGACAATGGTATGATGGTAAATGGGATAAAAGGCTTCGCCAAGAGGAAAAGTCCTGTCAATTTTAATTACTGTGTTAATGGGATGAAAGTACGTAACGGGGATCATTGTAACTATCTAGGTGTTAATATCGTTGGGGTAATCACATTAACAAGGTTGTAAATAAAAGTTACAGATCTCTTCATATGGTTATGAGGGCATTTTGGAGTTGTAGTAAGGATGTAAATGAGAGGGCACGTAAGTCTCTTGTAAGACCTCAATTAATGGTTCCGGTGTACTGGACCCACACCAGGATTACAAAAACTGGAAAAAATCCAAAGGAAAGCAGCACAATTTGTTCTGGGTGATTTCTGACATAAGAGTGTGTTATGAAAATGTTCCAAATTTTGGGCTGGGAAGACTTGGGAGCGAGGAGATGAGCTGTTTGACTAAGCTGTTTCGAGCTGTCAGTGGAGAGAAGACATTAGCAGCAGATGAATAAGCTTAAGTAGAGCTTTTATAGGTAGGAAAGACCATAATATGAAGTTAAAGTTGGAATTCAAGAGGACAAATTGGGGCTAATATTCGTTTATCGGAAGAGGAATTAGGGAATGGAATAACTCATCAAGTGAAATGTTTGATAAATTTCAAAGTTCTTGAAAATAACTTCATTTGATTTAAATGAACTCTGATGCCCCCGTTGGTAGACTCACAGCATTTATCTTATCACTAAATGTAGAGTTATAAAGAGAGACTGAAGTGGGAGAAGCACAAGAGATGTAAGTGCTCGTATTGCAAGGTCCTCTGCCATGTAACCTAAAAGGAGAAAAGATCATAATATGATGATCAAATTAGAATTCAAGAGGACAAATTGGGGCAATATTTGTTTATGGGAAGGGCAATTAGGATTGGAGTAATTTACCAAGGGAGATATTTGATAAATTTCCAACAACTCTGAAATAATTTAAGAAAAAGAATAGGTAAAGAAGTGATAGAGAATCTACCACTTGGGTGAAAGTCCTAAATGCAGATCATGATGACTGATTGACTGTGATGGATAACAGAACTGATTGTACTTTCCTACACAAAAAGTAACTGACTGAAAATTACCAAGTTCCTATGAATGCAAGACCAAAGGGAGGGAACAAATTATCATGGAGATTTCTAGTTTTTTCTATATTTTGCCAATAAAAGGATGCATTGCTATGCTTTTAGAGAAAGTTTAAATGTTAAAATGTGCTACTAAGTGCTATAAGCGCTGTTTGCTACTTTCCTGGCGTTTATTGGCAAATTCTGTACTGGAGAAGTGTTTGTACATAGGGATTTATTAAACACACTGTGCACATGTATAAAGAAGTTACAAAGTGTACTCACGCAACGTTTCTAACATCTGCATAAAAATCTAAAGAATTTGTCCTTTACCAGCCGGGAATATGATACTGTTGGTAGCATTGTTTACAAAGCGTGCAAGTACTTTGAATTGAGTCCTCATGTTATTCTCTCCGGTCACAGATTCTGTAACGAAATCCAAGCGCTGCAGACCTAGTGGAAAACACGTCACCATGCAAAATTAGCCTGTTTCCCTTTGCTGGTCTTCATGATACAATAGTGTTCAAAAGTACAGTATTTTGTCATTAGGTATTGTACGTTGTCAGCATTGTTTACAGGTAGGCACAGCAGGGCAGAGCCCTCAGGTTCGCTATGGGAATCAACATCTTTATCATCTAATGGCCAGGCAGGCATCAGTTTTTGAAAATGAGACAAAGTCTCTCATAGTGCATTGGCACTGCCAGTGGCTACAAGTAACCTATGCAATGCCCTCCACGGTATGCACTAGCCATGCGTCTTGGTAGGTGTGCTATTTACCAACTGATGAGCACAACTTAGCACACTGGGGTGAAATGCTGGCAACCAGGAATGAGTTAGCTGGAAAATTTATAATGTCTAATAACGGACCAACTATATTGGTATTATAAATTTACTCATTCGGAACAAATATTTCAGGTTCCCTATGGGAATCAACATCTTTATCACCCTCTGCAGAGTCATGCAGTATACAGGGTGAACTTTAATAAAACCGACAAACTGCAGGGACTTATTCCTGACTGGAAATGGAAAAAAAATTGTCCTATGAACATGTGTCCGGAAATGCATCGTTGCGACGGTAGATGGCACTGACGAATGAAATTTACTTTGACTACTTACAGTGTGTTTCTTCTGTTGCAGATAGTGTGATTGAAGCAGCGTACTGTTGGAAGCAGAATGGTCCGGTATTTATGTCGGGAACAAGCCGAGATGGTGTTTGTGTACGGCCAAACCAATGGAAACGATCGAGAGGCAGCACGGCTATACCAAAACAAGTACCCTCACAGACACCAACCACAGCACACATTTCAAGCCATTTTTGGGCATTTGTGTGATCATGGGTCCTTTCAGACAGCCGAACGCGCGGGGAGGCGGCGGACTGTGCGTACACCAGCTCTGGAGGAACAGGTTCTACGGGACATTGAGACGAACCCTAGTACAAGCTCCAGGTAAGTGGCCCGCCAACATGGTGTAAGCCAGACTACGATTATGTGTATCCTACAGGACAACCGCTATTATCCCTATCACCTGCAACGAGTGCAAAAATTATCAGCAGCGCATTTCCCTCTACGGGAAGGATTTTGTCGATGGTTTTTGCACCAGGCCATCACAGTTATGGGATTTCTGTCGTCAGTCCTCTTTACTGATGAAGTAACCATTACCAGAAATGGCATCGACAATCTGCATAATAGTCATCTGTGGGCTACAAAAAATCCCCGGGGAATGGTTGAAGCATCTCACCAACATCGGTTCAGCATCAATGTTTGGGCAGGGATTCTTGGCGACCACATACTTGGACCAGTTATTATTCCACAACGCCTCAACGGAGGAACGTACCTGGACTTCCTGCAGAATACTGTGTCTGGATTGCTTGAGAATGTGCCTTTGGCAATAAGACACGTTATGTGGTTTCTGCACGATGGAGCACCGCCCCACTTGCGCATTACAGTTCGCCAACCCTCAACAACATCTTCTCCAGGTGCTGGATAGGACGCGGAAGCCCTGTTGCATGGCCTCCTAGATCACCGGACTTAAACCCCCTGGATTTTTACCTCTGGGGACATCTGAACAGCGTTGTGTATACTGAACCAGTTCCTGACGTGCAGACCCTTCAACAGCGTGTTCACGACGCATGTGACGCTATTTGGCGGGAGGCCGGAACGTGTGAAAGAGTGAGGCAATCCATGATACGTTGTAATTTTAATAATGATATTAATAAATAAAATCATGAATAAAATATATAAATAAAATTACTCAAAAACTTAATAAAATTAATAAGCATAATTAACCGAAATGTCCGTAGTATGGGCGCCAGAGTTCACCAGAATGGATCCCTCGAATTTAGATAAGAGCATGATAAACTTTATATCCCAGGGCGTGTACATAATGCTGCGTACTGGTACATCTGCTGCAGGCCTTACCTAACCTCCTGAAAACGACTAATTAGGTAGGAACTGCACCTAGGTTTATCAATAACACTGATTCTAAAATAGCTAACTATATTCTGAACAAATTCCGTGCATGAGCACCTCATCAACATACAACATTATACATATAATACACACATAAAATATTGCTGGAAGACTCCATATTTACAACAACAACAATAATGAAAACCGTGGGAAAACGAAAGCGAGAACTAAGCTACCATTTGTAGATGGTCCGATGAACAATGTACATGTATGATGATAAACACCCTTCACTGTCTCTATATTAATTCGATTTACCGATCCTCATAATCGGCAGTTATCACATCACACAGATACTGTACCTTGTACTACTGTGTTCACATATTTTAACACTTGTTGTAAAGATATATACACATGTCTGTCGATCCTCAACATAAATATGGAAAGTCTGAGATAGCTTTCACCAACATATAATGCTAGGCCGCCACAAGTGCTACAATACTTAATGCGCAAGCACTCTCCACAATCAGCCACTTTCCACGAACATAACTAGACTACGCTCCACGAACGTTTGAAGTCCAGTCCATTGCAGCCGTGTCACTCCAGTACCGTGTATCAGCACCACTTCCTTCCCGTACAGTGCCTCAGTTGTAGTTGTAGTTGTAGTTATCTTCCTTCTCGTTCCTTTACAGTCACCTCTACAATCACCCTTACAATGTTTCTTTACAATGTCCCCGGTTGCCGCCGTATCATCAACCTTTATAGACATCAACATCCCCCTCCTCTCAGATGATACGTCTGGATTGGTGCTTGCCAGCCAATCATGGGTGGTCCTCTTCTCAAGCCCAAGCTCTGAACTACTTCTTCCTCCCAAGACAATAACAAACTCTGGGGTATATTCCATGAATCACCAAACTTTCCTAATACAACAACAAGCTCATCTCATCAGGCTGGGATATATACATGACTCATGAATTTCCCGACACAAGTACATCCCAACAAACACTGGGGCAGCCATATGACGCATTCAAATTACCGGAGTTATTAAAGCAATATTTTCCCACTCATGCAAAACAAATTACTCATACCTACATATGTGGATATCTTCCAGCTTATAAATATAAATGACAAAAACCTACAAATGAAATACCGATAATAATAATAATAATAATAATAATAATAATAATAATAATAATAATAATAATAATAATAATAATAATAATAATAATAAATCGAATACTGACAATAATATCTCTAACTTCTACATATAATTCGGGGGTGTGATATATGTACTATCACAACGTCTGAATACGTGCATTGCAGCCCATGGAGGCCACTTTGAACATCTGCTGTGACGTGGATGCGTTTCAGCTATGTACTGTGTTCTGGGACTATTTGTTGTCGTTGCACGCACACCGTCCATTTCTGGACACATGTTCGTAGGACATTTCCCCCTCCATTTCCAGTCAGGAATCAGTCCCTGCAGTTTGTCGGTTTTATTAAAGTTCACCCTGTATAGTGGCATGTTACCATGTTCGCCTGACTTCAGGAGATTCTCGTAGGAAAGTGACAGAACACAGGCTATTGGTAAACATTGTTTTATTATGGTATAGACAGCAAATACACTAGACTACGTACAAAGGACAGGTCTCCACTGGTTACAAACCTCCAAAATAATCATCCAAGGCTTCCATTGTGCGTTGCCAGCGGTGGGGCAGGCGCTGAATGCCATTCGCTGCATGTGTATCACTAACGTGTGACACCTCTCTCCGAAATGCTGTTACGATGTCCTCTTTGTTTGCAAACTGTTGTCCACGTAATGGCTTCTTGACTTTGGGGATTAGATCATAGTCACATGGGCTCAGATCAGGTGAATAAGGTGGGTGTGGAAAAACCTCCCATCCCCACTGTTGCAAGCGACACTGAACAATGGCTGCTGTGTGAGCTGTCGCGTTCTCGTTTGAACGTCTCCAACCACCTCGCCACTGCTCTTTAGGGCATGGCATCCACACCTAATGCTTCCAGATCTGCATGGCACTGGCGTGCATTTCTTCTGCGGAGAACTGCTATTTTAATATAAGATCGTTGCTCCTACTTCTTCACTTCCATTTTGTGACGCTCTCACTCACACACTGAACTTCGGGGCATGCTTAGACCCACACTGTTGTTTACATACACCATCTAGTGGCAATCATACGCAAGTACATAAGTACGTTTCCAAATGCATATCTTAGGTTTTCCGTGTTGTCTTCTGTTCGCGAGAAAAAAATAGTTGTCATGAATTATGACTCAACCTACGTAGTATCCATAAAAACACATTTTATATAGGCTCGTAAGTATTCCAAATGGTATATTGTACGATTAAATGGAAATATGTTATATTTATATACAATTTTTAAAAGCTATTGTGAACATGTCAAAACAGAAGGAATATTCTGTAGATCTAAAATAGGCTTCCCTTAAACGTTTTAAAAGAAGGGATATTCCAATCGAGTGTTGCTAGGGAGTTTGGGACAAACCAACAGCTGGCAAGTGTATCTAATTGACATCAACAAGAAGAAGGAAGAGTACACAACAAAAACCCAGGTTGGGCTGGCTTCAGAAAACAACCATACAGGAGGACATGAAAATTCGAAAGCAATCCGTTGTTGATGCCAAGAAATCTGCAAGGAAAATCAGGGATTGTTTGCTAGAGCACCATGGACTGGATTTTCAGGTTTCCTTGTAAAATACCATAATGTGAGGTAATTCCGAGGCGATCATTCAGTCTTCCTTCTGAAAATTGAGCCTTCACGCGAAACTGCAACAACAATGGATCCACTACGTGGCATTTTAACGAAGGGAACATTATAGGCTAGCTGAATTAGTGCTAAGAATATGTGTAGTTCTTTTCTACAATTCACTAGGTGAGGTTGTTAAGACGTGAGAAATTTATTAAATTATCACTGTCACCAGAAAATTCAGTTTCAGAACGTCACATACCATACACTGATGAAAAGTTAATTCTGCAATCCTATCCCATATTATGTGGTATCATATAAAACTTTTGCGCGAGTTTCTATGTTACACTTATCGTTCTACAGTGCGATTTTATTTGACGTAAATAAATATCACACGAGAACACGTTCACTTCCTTGTATAAATTACTTTATTTACACTGTACGTCACAACACACAATTATACACACTAGCAAATGATACTATATACAACACTCAATAGCGGAGTACCCTGAAGTCGATTCTGACCAGTACAGATATCAACAACACTGATGCGCCCAGTATAACATACTCTCTCTTGAATTCACCGCCTCACTCACTTGAGCCCAATACTCAGACTCCACCTCAGAGCCCAACAGTCACTGCCAGTCCATCACTTGCCTGAGTCCCAAGAACCAAGATCTGCGAACTTAGAACTGAGAACTGACTTCACTGACTGACAGCTCAATATTTATACTACTCGAGCAACCATCTAGAATGATCGACTTCTGGAAGAGTTCTTACAACACTCTAATGGAACACACTCGAAACATCGATCGACCAGCTAGTCGAATGGGTTTTTTTTTTTTTTTTTTTTTGCTAGGGGCTTTACGTCGCACCGACACAGAGTCGAATGGGTACTCGAACTATCTTTCAATATTTAAAAACCCCTATGGAAATATCTACAACATTCGTAATGTCTCTACATGTATCTGGATAATAAAACCTTACAGTAAGTTTCCAGAACCCTTCATATATATACCAAATAAAGTACAATAAGTCTAACATACCAACATTATGGAATTTTCTACTGCTTTCGACTCTATAGATTTTGAGGTTATAAACAATACGTATTTGAGGTTATACAATTTTATACTACATATTTACAGGGAAATCATATATTAATCATATTTAACATTTAATAAAAGATAATTTAGCCTTCTATAAACTATAATTAATATATATTAAACATAATAATTGAAGGTTTTACACCAGTTACAGCGTCGTACGTACGACACACTGCTTTAAAGTTACGGCATTTTATATACAGTACGAAATTGTCTTGTTGTACGGTAATAGCGATCATGGTGAGGACATAAGTGAAGAAACTGGGACCTGGCAGAAGTTCTTAACTTTAAATAGATATAACCCTATCCACTTAGAGAATGCAGTAAAAGCTGTCCATCAGGGAAAAATGAGTATCTGGAAAGCACCTGAACAGTTTGCTGTATTGTATACAACACTAAATGATAAACTGAAGAACAGATATTCATACAAGGTGGGTGCACCAACAGTCTTAACCAGGAAGGAGGCAAAAACTGTTGTCGAAGGGCTGCTGCTATGTGCCAGGTGGGGTTTCCCGTTCAGAAATACCAATATGCGTAATATCGTGCAGGGTTACTTGAACCATGCTGGGAAGGTCGAGAAAAGGTTCGCAGATAACCGCCCCGGGCTAGAAAGGATTTGAGGATTTCTCAGGAGGAATCACAAACTCACAGTGAGAACTGGGGAGAACACCAAACGATCCAGGGCAGCTGTTACGAGAGATACTATCATGGACTATTTCCAAAACCTGCAACACACACTGGAGGAAGTGCCTGTCTCAAATATTATAAATTATGATGAGACAAATTTCTGTGATGACTCAGGGAATGTAAAGGTGGTTCTAAAACGAGGGGTCAAATATCTAGAGAAAATTTTAGACTCATTGAAAACGAGTCAGTGTTACGGTGGCTGCGGCTGAAGATGGGACAGTATTACCACCATTCACTGTCTACAAAAGTAAGCATCTATATGACACGTGGACAGAAGGAGGGATCAGTGGTGCTGATTATAGCCGAAATATGAGTGGCTGGTTTGATCTTACGATGTTTGAGGCATGGTTTAAGAAAATGATGTTGCCTTATGTAAAGACATTACAGGAGCCCAAGGTAATGACTGATGATAACTTGTCGAATCATCTCTCAATTAATGTAATCAAGCTGTGTGAAAAGCATGAGGTCAAATTTGTTCTACAGTATTGCCTCCAAATGCTACCCAGCTTTGCCAACCTTTTGATGTTGCCCTCTTTCGTCCCCTCAAGATGGCTTGGTGAATTGTGCTGGATGAATGGATGAAAATAAATAGGGGAGTGGCGCACAAATCAGAGTTCCCTAAACTTCTAAAAGAGACATTTAAGAAGATAGGTGTAAATTTATTGTGCAACCAATGTTTTATCTGGGTTCAGGAAAACGGGTATTGTTGCTTTCTGTCCGGAAAACATACCACGCCAGATTCCATATGATGACAGTGCTGATGATATGAATCGACAACAATCGTGGACTGTATCGTTCGTTCAACATCTTGAGCGGGCTTGCGTTGGAGAGGCAAGTACAAGCCCACCGGTTTGCCGTGCAAAGCGCCTGACTGTTCCTCCCGGCATAGGGATCGTGGTGAGAGATTTGGCCACCAATAATGGTGCCGACAAGGATGATGATGAAAGTACAGAGACTGAAGTAACTTCAGAAGAAGAATCAACTTAATCAGAACGAGACAATTCAAGTTTTCAAGCGAGCAAACCATGTCACGCCATCTCCACCGTAGAAGCTGTAGCTTCTCATGAGAGAGAGGAGGAAGATGAGTTGTCTATAAATGACTTTATTCTTGTTGCATTTCCAACGAAGAAAAGAATTTGGCATTTCATTGGCCAGCTGACTAAAATTAGTCCGGGCACACTCAAAGAAAATTTTCTGAGAAAGAAGATCCTAGCGGACACAACATATTTTGTATTTCCAGACAATTCAGAACATAATGGAAAACAAAAAGGGGAAAATTTAGAGGAAACTTGTACCAGCATCCTGCAAATGAGAGGAGTTTGTTTTCTCTGATATAGAACATATTGATGTGGAGTAGAAAGTTACTATGTTCCTGAGTAAAAAATTGTAATTAATGCCTCTTAAATGTACATTTTTATTTATATAACCAGTTTAATATGTCTGATATATTTAATATATTTTTATTATGGTATGTTTTACTTTACTATTAACAAACTTAATATTCCATATCTTCTTTATGATTGGTTAAAATAGTCTTACTAAATAGCTTGAAAATAGAATGTGTTTTTAGAAATTTAATCTTCGGTGTAATTCTGTCAATTTTATTATTTTTAGTGATTTAAATTATTGTTTATTTGCTATGTTTTAGGTTTATATGTTAAGAAATATTTAAAAAAAGTAAATATATGGTCAGAATTACCCCACTCTATGGGGTAACACTGATCACTGATCTTTTTATTTATTTTTACAATATTATCAACTACTTTTCGTTATTACGTCAAATAAATGCTAAAGAATCATTAATCTTTTACCGCTATATATTTAATTTTGTAAGTAATACGTAAATAACGCAGCACATATCCGAGAAAACATTAAAAAATGATCGGAATTACCCCATTTGACGGTGCTGTTGAGTGGCTGCAGATTTATATGGTAGGCAACCTGCAAGAAAACCACTGATCAGTCCAAAAAAACATAAAGTTAGAGTTTGCAAAGAAGTATGTCACATGTTACAGTCAAGATTGAGTGAAGGTTTTATGGAGCAATGAAAGTAAGTTCAACCTTGTCTCGTCTGATGGTATCAGGTATATTCGTTGATCGACAAACCAGAGAGAAATAATATACGACACCAAATACCGACCATTAAATATGGAGGTGGTAGTATCATGGTGTGGGACTGTTCTTCTAGACATGGAGTTGGTCGTCTCACATGAACAGAAGGGCAATGGGTTGTTTTATGTATCGTGACATACTAGATTGTCACATGATATGACATGGAAAGAGGAATATCCCTTGCAAATGGTTACTTCAACGAGACAATTATCCAAAGCATTCCACTGGCCATGTGGGGAATTTGTTTTCAGAGAAGAAAGTCAAAGTTTTGGATTAGCCAAGCCAAAGCCCAGACCTAAACCCCACTGAACACATATGAGAGAAATGGACTGATGTGTAACATTGCAGAAATTACTCAAATGAAGATAAGTTCTTTGCTGCTTTACAAGAGGAATGGCCCACCCTTTCATCTGTACTTTTGCAGAAGCTTGAGGATTCTATGCCACAAAAACGTGCTGCTAGCCAGTGCTCACAGATATGCGAACAAGTACTAAATTTGTACCTCAACACCTGAAAGTGGATATGGATATTAATACGAAATTGATCGCAAATATACATGTGTTTTGTGCTAATATTATGTCATTTAAACAGTTTACTTAAAAGAATTTCAAACAAATGCTACCCACAAAATACAGTACTTCTGAGCACTACTCTAGGTGTTTGGAAGAACTCAGGATCTACCAAGGCTGCTTGCTGCTCTCTTCCCATTAAATAAGTTTTATATGCTGGGGTGGCTGGTAAATTGTTAGCGAAGGAGCCAGCGCCAGTTAGAAAGTTTACCAGTATAATCAGTACATTTCTTGGAAGCTGAAGAGCTTTTCTTAGACATATAGCTTTTACAGATTTTAGTATGCTTATACATTTATACTTGGCAGGGACTTTCTTCCTCGACCTTAGCCGCCAGTGATGGTTCAGTTGCCGGCTACCGCATGTGCGTATGTACGGCAGAATACGGTGCTCAAAATCACTATCATGCATTTTACTCACCATGTTTACAGTTTATGCTCAAAAATCATTATCATGTATTATCATACATTTATCATGCATTTTACTCACCATTTTTACAGTTTATGCTGAAAATGTTCCCCATGCGCTGCCAAAATAATTGGCATCCCCTAATGAAGTTTGGTTACTCTACCAAGTTCTTCAGCACTGATGGATGCAATTGCAACTCTTATATTGTCTTTAAGTTCATCTAGTGTGTGAGGGTTGTTCCCATAATCTACATTTTTTAACATTCTGAACAAATAAAAATCACACGCCGTTAAATCTGGGCTACGAGGGGGCCACAGATTTTTACTTATGAACCTCGTACCAAACACGCTTCAGTAAGGAGATAACGACCTTTACGTCTATTTTTATTGTTTAATGAACCTGTAGGTTTGAATCTCTTGACCAGTTGTTTTATTGTCCGATTGATAGGAATGGGTCTCCCTGGAAATTTCGCTCAAAACTTTTGTCTTGTCCTAGCGCACAATTTTCTGCACTTAATGTAAGTATTGTGCAATTATACACGTTCACGTAACGAATATTTCACATACATTACAGCACTATACACAATCACAATAAAACACAATACAATACGACATACAGTACGCAGTAGCTTCATTGAACACCCTACTATCTCGGAGCTCAGCTCTCAGCAACTGCAGAAGTGCCGGAAACCGTGCGCGCCAGCGGCCTGTCATCGGTGGCCAAGTTCGAGCGATAAAGTCCCTGCCAAGCATAAATAAAGACCTTGTATTTGCAGGTTTTAGGTGTGTCAAAATTTGAGTGGCAGTATGCTATTGGGATAATCTTAATAAAGATATAACATACTGTGGTTTCTAGAGGTAGTTTTTCTAGATTTTTTAATCTCAAATACAGTCTTAACTGCTGTAGTATACCTTTCTTCGATATGCATGGTGAATGTTATTCCAGTTACTTTTAAGGTCAGGCCTAAGTATAAATATGAGGTCACAAATTCCAATTGATCATTGCTGCAGATATGGATACTGGTGCATGAAATATCTTCTCCTCGTCTGAACTTAATAGATTTGGACTTGACAGTATTTATAAGCCTGTCCGTTTGCAACCCATGATGTAATTTGTCTAGTCCATATTGAATAGCCTGCCTGCTTCTTGATAGGAGTATCACGTCATCCACATACAAGATCATCCTAACATCCTCTGTGGCAATGTTGTCAACCACATGGTTGGACGGCTGAATATCAGTAGACAACAGGTCCTCTTAACATAGATAGTTTGTGCGATGAGACCAGAATGTCCTACTCCATCATGAATCAGTATATTTTTAATCAAATATCATTATATCCAAATATATCACACCATTTCTTCATTAAAATAGTCCTATTTACACCATCAAGCACTTTAGTGAAGTCTACAAGGGCTGCGTATGTATGGCCACTGGCTGTTTTTGATGAGTCCTAGAACACATGTGATATCTGAAGCCATCTCTTTTCAGTTTCGACTCAGTTAATTTATAACTGTTAGGTTCTACAGTCTGCCAAAACGAATTCTGAATTAATATGTTTATAAACTACCTGAAAAAGAAAACATATTGTAACAGAATTATGCCTGAAAAAGAAACAATTTAATTTAAATAGAATGACATACTTTTGATTTGACAGAATTTGATGATGTTCTTTTGATGAGAATTTTTTTTTTTTTTTTTTTTTTTTTTTTTTTTTCCAGGTACTTTATAAATGTATTCAAAATTTGTTTTGGCAGACTGAAGAACCTAACAGTTAAAACTTACTTCTACTGCATGAATTGTGGATCCTCCTGGGATAAATCTGTAATGTTCTTCTGGCATGTACCTTAAGGCTTGTGGTTGTAAGCACATTCAAAATTATCTACCTTGCTGAAGGGCAATCCTGTGACCTCTGGACCCCTTTCTCTTGTCCAGAATGTTATTGTATTCTCTTCAGTCTAAGGGTGTTGCTGAGGTTCAAGACAAGCACTGAAATCTGCAGTCCAGATTTGAATTGCAACTGGTAATGATTCCTTCAATGCTTTATTGGTCAGGTTGTCAGGTCCAGGGGATTTTTTAATTTTTTAACTAGCTGTAGTACCTGCTGTTCACCAGACAATCATATAGCATGTGCTAAATTATCTAACTCCCCAGTTACTTTCTGCCAATATTCCGACAGGCTATTTTACTTGGGATGCAGCAGTAATCCCATCTATTGGCAATGAGTGGCAGCAGAAGAGACAAATCACATCACAACAAGTAATGTTGTTGTTGATCAGTTTTATGAGCTATCGATAGGGTAGGCCTTCACATTTAGTTTTTTGCAACTCTATGATGTTACGGTATCTAATGCAAAGGGAGTCCTTCCTTCTTTCATGACTCCCTCTTATCTTATTCTTCAAGCAATAGTTCTTTTACAACTTTTTTCTCATTTTTAATAATTATCTTCACAATTTTTTATGTCGATATGGATTGACGGTTTTACACCTCATGACAAAAACCATCACCAGTTAACACGATTAGCCCGCGAGTGGTCGCTAGCCGAAATGTAACTGAGTGGTCGCACGTGAGACTTTCCCTCACATTAAAATATTTATGACATTTTTTACAGTTTTATTGGGCGTAAGGCTGAAATTTACTACTGAAATGAAACACAAGTTCTACCTTATATATTTTAGACAAAAATGAGATGATAAGCTGTTTATTAAAGACACTACTTAAAATAACATATGCAGTGTACATAAAAATAATTTCCGTCCTGAAGTTGTAAAAAATAAAATCTCGCACATGCATTATAATATCTAGTCATATTTACGTACCAAGCAAGGTTTCTGAACAAAATAACATTTTCAAAAACAAGAAGGGCTCATAATACAAATACTAACACGTACAACAGGAGTAAGTTTCCCGCTCCACTTCAACGTAACACCAACGTCATTAGTCGCGCGATGAGAGAAACTCTCACGCAGTGCTCACAAACATATAGGAACCTTCGTTCTGACTAGGAGAGGGGGTGCTTACCCTTCAAATGTGAATCACTCAACTCACGACAGTTATAAACTCAGCTAGAAGAGGGAACAGTCACCTCCCTTTCATCACTGTGAAGTAATATCACAATAAAAAATAATATGAGAGAAAATCTCATATAGCGACCACTCGCGGGTTAAATAACATTTTCATGTTAGCAATACTCGGCGTTGATATGGCCTAAGCAACAAAAGTCTACATTCATGAATTCTATTATTATGGTCGGTGTGGTAAAACTGTATGACATAAAAGATTGAAACTTGTATTCCCTATAACTTTTGTTGTGTTATACTTTTCGACTGGACCAATAACATAGGTATTTAAAAAAAATTTAGGCACCTTCCCCTAAATTATTTCATCCAGACTGTATAGACTGTATTACTTTATTCCATGACTTAACATACCGATTGTTGTTAAATTCTGTTCACCCATCTTCTCGTGGTTCGGCATTGATAAGGTCTTAGCAGCAACAAAAATAAAAATTCATGAATATTTCTGTTATCATAGCTGGTACGGTAAAAATGTACAAGACCTAAATGATCGGAAATTTAATTCTATACAACTTCAGTTATGTAGTAATGTATTTACCAATAGAAGCACTAATAACATAAATATTTGAGAATTAAATTTTAGGCATTCACCTAAACTACCATTTCACTCAGTGTGAATAATTTTTTTTACAGAGATGATGGAAAATTAAAAAGTGCATTTTCTTGTTACTGTTCTTTTAAAATTCTGAGCAATGTACAGACAAAATTACCCATACTCCTTCTGGCATGACAGAAGCCAGTATGACTATAGCTGGGTCAAAGGGGCTTCGATTCTCCAATCGGGTGTTTGAAAAACTGTAGCGAAATCCTCTTTCTATATTGTTCTCCTGGGTCCTAAAATAATGCAAGGAAATCTTTCCACTACCAACACAATATTTTCAGCTCTTTCTACTGTACATATTGGAGTCTTATTTTTGAGCAATGTTTTTTATTTCAATCTTCCTTCCTCAGTGAGTTTTTCCTCCGTTTTTATGAACTCTCTTGCTGTGCAGTTTGTCCAGAATAGTCTTTCTCTGAACACAATACTCCTCATCAAACCAGGACTTCCTTCTTCTGTTTGCTCGACACTCTACTGCCGATTCCAGAATGGTGACTTCTAGTTCCGACAGTTCACCATCAATATTTCCAGCCTTGACAAGTGAGATCAGTTCATCCTTGTTGATGTTCTGGTTTCAGGCTTCTGAGTCAAATTCCAACCAATCATGGCTGCAGATATGGATATTTGGTGCATGAAATACATATATATTATTTTTTTTTATATATTTGTTTTTAACAAGTTGCTTTACGTCACATTGACACAAACAGGTCTTATGGCGACAATGGGGCAGGAAAGGGCTAGGAGTGGGAAGGAAGCAGCCGTAGCCAGGTAATTTGCCTCGTGTGAAAATAGGAAACCACAAAAAGACATCTTCAGGGCTGCCGACAGTTGGGTTCAAACCCACTGTCTTCCAAATAGCATGAAATATTGCCTCTTCTTCTGTACTTCATAACCTTAGACTTGCCAGTATTTATAAGCCCATCCGTTAGTGGCAAGTGATTAATGTGCTGCAATGAATTAAAGGTCTTTTGTATGATTTTATTACACAGGTCAATCAAATTCAATCCAATATTGGTCCTCAAATTGAAGGTGGTTTGTATCAGTGTGTGTGTGTGTGTTCATATGGGCATGGTATGTGTTTCTGTTTGATTTTTACTTCTTGTCCTCTGTGGAATACTAGATCAATTGTACTGAAGCCATTGTAGGTGATATAAGTTGGAAAATCTGCCTTGTTGACTAGAGAGAGGCCCTTTGAGGTTTCCAACAATGCTTGTGCCTTCTTCTCAGGCTTGTATATTAAAGAGTAAGACAAGAAATATTTTTAAAAAATCAAGCTCTTTAGGATTTTTCAATCATTAAATTACCAGCGTTTTGCCCCAGTGTAGCAGTGGGCTCATCAGTTGGTTTGCTATACCTTTCCAAGATGCTGGCGGCTAGTGCGCCATTGAGACACCACTGCAAGCCTCTTATGTAGGAGGATGCAGTGACGGTGCACTAGGAGAAGCATGTGCCTCCACTTACATAAATGCCTGCCTTTTGCCTTTATAATAAAAAATAAGGTTTCTAGAAGGAAATCATTTTTATTCATTTTTTGAAGAAGTATTTTATTACAAAAGACCAAAGCACACGGCCAAGTATGCAGAGTTTAACAATGATTCTTTCTTGCTAGAGTCTGCTCAGTTTTTAGGTACTTTACATCTCTGCTGTGAGTTACCTGTGACAATGAATAATGAAATCAGGAAATTACATATAGCCTAAATATTTGATGTATGGACTTGCTGAACATTTGATAACATTATTTATCTTACGTTCCTTCAATTTCAAATTTTGTTCAGCACGAGTTCTTTAATGTGACAGAATCCAATGACACATAGTTGTCGCATATACACAACATAAAATGCTACCAACTTCAGACAGGATCAAAACCACTATCTTGAAATATATTATCGTGTCTATCCTTTGCACGTGTTATTGTGCTCCTTTCTAGCTTCTTATCTTTGATGATGTTTTACAGTAAATCTGAAAATAAATCACTGAATTTGTAAGAGGACATACGGCTTTGATACAAAAATCAATCTCCAACGTTTTTATTTAGTCCATGTGAAAGCTCACCAGAAAATCAACAAATTTCACGTCAGCCTGTACAGCATGTGGCCAGGTAATAGTGACATATAAAAATCAAGCAAAACAGAGAAAAGAAACTACCCAAGTCTTAAGAAAAATAAAAAGTCAGCATCATAAGGACACACTGCAATTAACTGAAGAAGAATTCAATAAAACTCAATCAAGGGACTACTACAAAACCCTGAGAAAGTAGCTCCGAAAATATGAACCTCCAACACTACTGATGAAGGATGAAAATGTTAAGGTGGCTCATAACAATAAAGACAATGCAGAAATTCTAGCTAAATATTTCAACAAGCTTCTAAATTGCGAGGAACCTACAGAACTCCTTCATTTGGATACCAACACCTCAATAAGAACACCACCAAAGAACATCAATCCCCCAACAATAAAGGAAGTCTACCAATCACTGAATAAATGAGAAAACTATAAAGCACCAGGAGAAGATCAGACCTTTGTGGAAATCTGGAAATATGCAGAAAGATCAGTACAAGTTGCCCTCCATCAACAACTTTTCTCTATCTGGATTAAAGAAGAACTACCAGAACACTGGAAAAACAGCCCTCATTCACCCACTGCACAAAAAAGGAGACAAAACCGACCCTAATAACTACAGGGGAATCTCACTCCTAGACATAACATACAAAATCTTCTCAATAATCATGCTTAATAGGATAAGTTTACAATTCAAGAAAGAACTATGAGAATATCAAAGAGGTTTCAGACGCTGGAGGAGTTGTCCTGATCAGATCATGAGTCTTAATTTGATTAGTATAGACTATACTAAGGGCACTAGGAAAGTTTTGCAATATGCAAAAATGGTTGGCTGGACACCCCTGTTATGGTGAGGGATGAAAAGAGGGGTGAAAACCGGTCTAGAAGACAGCAAGGCGCGACCTTCACACTAGTTGTTACCAAGCAGTGGGACGGAAAGCAAGTTAAGATGTCAGTGTGGTCTAAAGGTGAATATCGCGCAATTATCCGCTACAATTTTGCTCGTGGATTAACTGTTGACAAGTGCCTGGAGGAAAGGACTCCTGTGCTAGGGAAAGACTGTCCACATCGAAAAACAATTTTCCGCTGGTACAAAGAGTTCCAGAGGGCAAATTTTGGGGTTGAAGACGAACCTCGTTCTGAGCAACAGTCTGAATCAGTGACTGAGGAAAACATTAAAGCTGTGAGGAAAATGTTGCAGCAAGAGAGGCGGTTGACATATCGGCACGTAGAAAAGACCCTCCACATCCCTGCACCAGCTATTCATTCAATTCTACACGATCATCACCATGTTAGAAAGGTTTGTTCCCTTTGGGTGCCCCATTCACTTTCGGTGGAACAAATGGCACATCCAGTGAAATGGTACCCAAAAATGCTATAACAGTTTGAAAATGGGACTTTGCGTAACGTCAATAGCATCGTTACAGATTACGAAACTTGGCTTTATTATTACAATGTCCTAACAAAATCCCAGAACAAGGTGTGGCGTTTGAAGATGAGGGTAGTCCTGTGACTGTGCGAAAGTCAAGGTCAGTGAAGAAAAGGATGATTGAAGTATTCTTCACTAAACGGAGCATCCTGACTCGGGTTGTGCTAGAAACACAAAGGACAGTTACTGCGAAGTGGTACAGTGAGACTTGTCTGCCTCAGGTCATCCAGGCTCTCAAGCAGCTCCGTCCAAGGTCACAGCTCAATACTTGGCTCTTGCATCAGACAATGCTCCAGTACATCGTGCTAATGTAACAGTGGATTTTCTTGCCAGATCAGGGTTGACTGTGCTTGATCACCCTCCATACAGTCCTGATTTTGCCGCATGTGACTTCGCACTCTTCCCAGAAGTGAAGATGAAACTGAAAGGGCGGCATTTTGCATCGGATGAGGAGCTTCTGGCAGCATGGGATCAAGAATGTGAAAATGTAACCGAAGAAAAGTGGCGGAGTTGGTTCAGTGACTGGTTTCGACATATGGAGAAGTGTATTGAGTGTGGGGGAAATTATTTTGAAAAAGACTAAAGCGTTCACTAACATTGCAAAACTTTCCTAGTGCCCTTTGTAACAGGAGAAGAAACAGAGATATGGCGATAACATTTGTAGATTTCAAGAAAGCTTATGATTGCATCCATAGAGAATCCCTGATTAAAATTTTAAGACACCTTGGACTACATCCCAAATTAATAAAGATGATAAAATAAGTTTAGGGGTGAAATATCAGAGTCATTTGAAATTAAAACTGGACTATGGCAGGGAGATGGGCTCTCACCACTATTATTTAATTGTGCTCTAGAAATTGTAATGAGGGAATGGTTTAGGAAATGTCCTCCAAAAATAAAGAAAAATCAAAACAAACTGCCTGGGTTTCGCCAATGATTTAGCATTACTAGCAGTTGATATAAGAGAAGCAAAAACCCAGATATCAGAACTTCAAAACATTGCAAATAAAATTGGCCTCAAAATATTGTTTGAAAAAACAGAAATTATGCCCCAAAAACCAACTAAAAGAAGTTAACATAAATGGTAATAAAATCAAAATAGTAACTCAATTTAAATATCTTGGGGAAGTAATTACACATAACCTAGATGAAAAAAATCTCAATCCAAACAAGAACAAATAGATTAGCTAACGCACAAAAATTAACATTAACATGAGACATCTACAAAAGGAAATGTCTATCAATATATGCAAAAATAAAACACTACAAACAGTTATAAAACCGGAAGCAGCAGTAGAAACACTTGTTCACCTGAATAAACAATCAAAGACTGACAGACTTCTGAAAACTGAGAGGAGGATTGGAAGAACCTGCATCAACAAAAAATACTAGAAAGATGGACAAAGGCGGATAATACTCAAGAAAGTCGTGTACAAAGAGCTAGAACCCATTACAGATACTATGCATAAGAGGAGACTGGGATTCTTTGGACATATGAGGATGCAGGCTTCGAGACTTCTGAAACAACTAGTACAACACAATCTCATCTCAAAAACTACCACAACAGGATGTAAATGAATCAGAGAAGTAAGAAAGGATCTGAAGGAAATAGGCCTTACAACAGAAGACACCACAAATATGATAAAACTTAATACAAAATTCAAGAATACAAACCTTCGCTTTACCCTTAAGCAAAACAAACCAACAACACTCACATTTTCAACTGAGGAAAGGGCATGAAGATCAGAGTGTCTGAAGAAGTACTGGGAGGACCGCAAAGCCCGAACAATCTCTTCAAAGAGACCTGAACGATGGACTAAGTGATCCTATGCGGTCATAAAACAAGAAGAAGAAGTGACATATCACAGAGCAACATCTGATCACAATGACCAGATAATGTAGGATCTTTATTCTGATTATTATGCAGCAAGGTATCCTAAATCAACTGGCTTGCAAAACTTACATCCTAATGTCGCCGGTAGAGTTACTGTTGTCATTATGGTTGGTCTTACGTTCCTTTCCTCACATTCAACACTACACTTCCTCCATTCCAATTACATGCAGGTTCATATCACATGGTGCAAGTAGGGGCAAAAGATCTCTATAGGTCGACGCCCCGAACAAATAGCATAAAAAAAAATAAAAAATAAAATGGTTGGTCTTTCTTCTGGATGATGTAAAGGTAAGGGCACGAGGACTATAGTGGGTGTCTATTGACCTGACGGTCCGCATGACTTCATCTGGTCGATATATCTTCACCTTAATTAGCCACTGACAGATATCGTGTAGTTCAGCGCTCCGCCCTTACTTACGACTGCACCTATGACCCATTTTTTTTAAATTGGGAGACCTGTAGTCACAAATGGCTACCCTTTCGCCTTCGGAGAAATATCTATTGTAGAAGGATGTTGTCTTTCTCATTTTTTCAATCACGTCCTTAACGGGATCCGGTTTCAGGATGTCCAGTCTGGACCGTATCTCACGTTGCAAAAACAGCTGGTAGACAGGCACATCTTCTTTCTTGTACAAATTGAGCTTGTTGGGGTGAACACGTTTCAAATTAGATGTTCCTCCTGTTGCAAACGAACGCTCACACACTTTACATTTGGCCCACTTCTTGCCAGTGTCTCATTTGAAGAATGACCAAACTACTAATTGAAGTCGCAGCATTTAGTCTAAAAATGTGGATACTGGACAGGGCTCACTTGTGTACTAACCACTCCTTCCCTCCTAACGTCCTCCAGTTACTTTGGTGTCCCTCGCTACTTCGAGTACTTCGCTGTCACTCGGATATCTCCGGTTATCTCTGGAGGGGCGCTGCAGTCAATCACTCGGAACAGGAGCTTCACTCCCAGCGCTATCCTGTGGTACTGACAAGTATTAAAAGCTAAGTTTAGTATAGAGCAGAGCTGGCCACAACGAGGCTCGCGAGCCGCATGCGGCTCTTGAGTCAGTCTTGTGCGGCTCTTGACACCAACCTTAGAGTTAAATTAAATGATATAATTAATGGAATATAATGACATCTCGCGGCTGGCGTCAGTCAGTAGCAGTGATGTGCGGCTTAACGTTATTAGCGCTGTAGGTCAGTGGTAACACATGGGAGGTGAAGATAGTTCCGGCGCCTTCCATTTGATAGTGCTTTGAGCGGGAGAGTGTGTCAGTGAGCCAGTGTCGTGAGGTGAAGCAGTCGCGTTCACGTATAGGCAGTCATGTGCTGTGCTGAAGAAATCAATGGCAGATTTAATGATTTGAGATCATTCCTGGAAAATCCTTTTTCTGTTGATGTGAGCGATGGCAGTCCTGTTTCATCACCAATAACAAAGGATACAGCAGCTGTAGAGTTGGAGGTACAAGAACTGCAAGAGGATGAAGGATTAAAAGGACTCAAACGAAGTGGCATTTCTACCATAGAATTTTGGAAAAATGTTCCAGAAGAAAAATACGCACTAACAAAACAGTGTGCCAATAGACTAATCTCAATTTTTGGGACTACTTATGTGTGTGAATCACTGTACTCAACGATTAAATTCATTAAATCTACATATCGATCTGAACGAACTCATGAACATTTAAGTGAAATTGTGCGAACTGCGCTTACCAATTATCAGCCAGATTTCAAAAAACTAACAGCAAAAATGAACACTCAGAAAAAGCAATTCTCAAAAGTAAAATCTCATTCCTTGATGTGTACCTGAAAAATAATGTTCTGTGTAGTGTAGAAAATAAATGTTCCATCATTTGTTATAATATGAAAAACGTGTCTTCATTTTACAAACCATTTTCTAAACATGCTCCCAATTTTTTGTCTCCTAAATTTGCGGCTCCCAGAAGTAACGTTAGTGGCCACCCCTGGTATAGAGTATGCTAGAATACAGGGTAATAAAACAACATTTAACGTAGCCCTGCATGTTAAATGTGTTTTGATAGGTGTTTAATCAGAAATATACACAATTATTAATGCCAAACATCATCTTTACATTATTTTGATTCCCTGCCTTGGAAGGCCAGGCCTTTACAGCTCGACTTTATAACCCTTAGTCTACTGAGGAGATAAATTTATCTATTATTGATTTCTATTCATTGCTTATGTACCACCGTATATACACAAAATAATATTAATATTTTTTATTTCATTAGTGTGTTTTAACTAATGCAGAGCACAACTGCAAACCTCAAGACTCAGAAAACCACCAGAGTTAGACCCAACAAGCAATTACCAAGGTTTAAACCCAACTATCCCATTTGTTTACCAATGTTGATTACTTTACATTTTACATATTATGTTCATTTCTCAGACTGTACAGTGGTACAAAAAGACAGGTTTACATCTCCTATTTCTCACAACAAAATAACAATATTCTTTCAACTTTAAAATTAATATATACTGTATAGATAGTAACCATGTCCCATAGATGCTCTAGTGAGCTGAGATCTGGATTGCATGCATGCCATTCTGTCAGCTTAATCCCTACTTTGTTGAGGTACTGAAGGACACATCTTGCCACACGAGGGCGCACGCTGACCTGCATTAGCAGGAAATCTTCAACAATGATTGGTGCAAAGGGGAACATGTTCTTCCAGGATTTCTTCCATGTAGTGATGGGCAATGAACTCCCGAATGTGAAAACGGGCATCGATGAGATGATGAAAGACAAAGTGTGAGGAGAAAGAATTCAAGAGTGAAATGACATTTGCTCCCGTTAGTAAACAAGTGGTCTCGTTGTGAACCCCTTTTGCAACAGACTAACCAACTGCACCACTGAGGTCGGTGAACAATATTTGTTCCTTTGTTTGACATTTCCTAGAAACTGAATGGGATTATGGAGGCTAAACAATAGAATAACAACTTGCTTCCCTTTGTAATGTAATTGCTTCCCTTTCTTTATTTTTTCTTTTTCCTGCTATTTTTAATTTACAGAAGAAGTGGCGGAAGATGAAATCTAAGATGATGAAGATTTTGTCTTAAAACCTTCGTCCCATGGAATGGACTAAAGACAATGCCCACTTTTAGTAAAGCTAAGGTCAAGGTAGATCCAGATTTAACAGCGAAAATCATGGAGCCACTTCTAACTCTAATATGGAATGAAGAACATCTTTCTGAGGAATGAAAGAAGGGTGTCCTCGTCAAGATACTGAAGAAGGGCGACTTCTCAGATTGCAATAACTGGACGGGAATAACGTTGCTCTCATATGGGGGGAAAGTGATGTCAAGAGTCATACTGAACAGAATAAGCATAGCCGTTGACAGGAGACTATGTCACGAACAGGCAGGTTTCAGAGAAGGTTGGTCTACTGTGGATCAGATTAACACACTAAGGCTAATCATTGAACAATTTGCTGAGTATCAGACATCTCTATATACTTTTCATTGATTTTGAAAAGGCCTTTGACTCTTGTCAACCAGAGGAAAATGTAGAAGGCTATGGAACAGTTCGGAATTCCACAAAAGATAGTCCGTCTTACACAGACAATGTATGATGGACATATGTACTTGACCAGTAGAACATACAGGGAAGCTGTCTGGACCTTTTGCTGTAAAATCTGGAGTAAGACAAGGATGTCTACTGTTGCCAATCTTGTTTATCATGACACTGGATTGTATCCTGAGAGAGGCAACGAATAGAAAGCGTGGCATTCAGTGCGGATTAAATAAGCGATTGGAAGAACTGGGTTATGCGGGTGATCTCCGTCTTCTTGCAGAATGTTTTCGGGACATGGAAATCAAACTTAAAAATAGAAGCTAAAGAAGTAGGCTTTAAGATTAATAACAAAAAGACTAAGGAAATGCCCATAAACCATCATAACAATAGCTTGACTCTAGATGGAATGGATATAGAAAGGGTAGAGGAATTTTGCTACTTAGGAAGCATGGTACGCAAGGATGGAGGTGCTTTTAGAGATGTGGTGAGTTGTATAAATAAAGCCAAAGGTGATTTTGCACAGTTATGACCAATATGGAGATCTCCTGACATTTGTATAAAAATGAAGCTAAGGTTATTCAACTCAAATGTTAAATCTGTGTTACTGTATGGAAGTGAGACCTGGGAAGCGACCAGAGACATTACCACAAGGTTACAGACTTTTATAAATTGGTGTTTGAGGTACATTATGAGAATATGGTGGCCAAAGACCATCTCAAACAAAGACCTTTGGGAGGCCACAAGTCAAACTCCCTTACAGGAACAGATAATGAGAAGAAAATGGAGATGGATTGGGCACACCCTGGGAAGACCACAAGAAAGTATCACAAGGCAGGCATTGAGTTGGAATCCACAAGGCACTTGCAGGCAAGGCAGACCAAGGATTACCTGGAAGAGAACCACAGACAAGGAGATTGCTGGAGTTAACAAGACATGGAGGGAGGTGAAAGCATTGGCGGCAGATAGAACAAGCTGGAGAAATTTCGTCGAGGCCCTACGTCACCTGGAATTAAAGGAAATAAGTCAAGTCAAGGTCAATGTACAAATCTGCGCAATAGCTTTCTTCGCCTGTCAATATGCCACATGCAATGTTGGAGATTTTCACATATTGTGGCCATCTTGTAGTGAGTGTTTAAAATTTTCAAAACAATAGATCAACCCGCCAACTGTTATTAGTTTCTTGAATGCATGGAACATAAAACCAGCTGAAATTCATCACTAAGTTTGTGAGTTGTATGGTGAAAATGCAATGATGGATGGAATGGTGAGGAAATGGATTTGAATGTTCAGTAGAGGTCGTCAACATGTTCTTGATGTCCCACAGAGCAGCCAACCATCTGCCGTCAGAGATTTGGTGTGTGCGGTTGAAGCAAAAGTTTATGATGACAGATGAACATAATTTTGTCACGCTCTCTACTTTTCCCACAATGTTCAAAGTCCGTTCTCCACTATATTGTGACAGATCACGTAGGATTTCAGAAATTGTGTGCACAACAAGTACCACAACACCCCACTGAGGAAAACAAAGCCAAATGAATGGGTAGTCCTTTGGCCTTTCTAAAACAATATGCTGTGTTAAACAACATTGTTACAGGAGACGAGACATGAATATCCCATGTCAATCCTTAATCAATCAAAGTGGCACTTAAGTGGCAACATTCTATGATGAAGACATACACAAATTGGTGCCCTGTTATGACAAGTGCCTTAATAATGGTGGTGCCTATGTGGAGAAGTAGTTTAAGGTGTGTGGAATCCAAAGAAAAGAAAATATTTTCAAAATAATATTGTGTTTCTTTGAAAAAAAAGTATTTATTCAAAAAATGTGCCTCATACTAACATCATTATTGGAGGATAAGACATCTGAAGTAATGTAGAATAAACAGAAGATTTTAAAGTCCATGTAAAGAGAGTATAATATACACATTACAGTATATAGCACAGTGTTAATCTAGCCCTTAAATTATGCAGATGGTGACGTTATTATTATATCTCCCTCCATTGTTACTGCAAAAGCATTTTCAATTTTTGACATACCCTCCTCATTAAAATATACTGTTAAATGCATCATGCATATATAAAGCAGTACCTACTTAAAAGATCGTACAATCCAAGCATGTAGTTCATTTCTGTCAATTGCGTTATCCTTGTTTAGATCCATTTTGCTAACCAGTATTCTCAGTCTCCGTTTCGCTTCCCCAGGTTCCAACTGATCAAATTCTTCTGCTTCTTTCACACTCCCTATAAAAGAAAGAAGTATACAATTTACTTTTTGAAAAATGAAGGAAATAATCTGGCTTATGTTTGATGACTTCACAACTCTTCCACTTTAGTTTTCTTGTAGCTCAGTGTAGTAATCTTTTTTGATAACACATTCCACTTTTCATGCATGATAGAAATATTAGAACTAGTAGCTGTAAGCTACTGTTCCAATATACAAATAAAGTAATAATAATGTCAAAAATGGAGATTATAGAATATAAAGGAGGAGGCCATTACTATCAGCATATCGTCGTTGCTGGGACAAAACCTCCTTAGCGATAATATTTTTGGATATATACTGACCTGCAGCACATACATTAATGACGAGCGAGAATGCCTTGACAATATTCACAATATTGCACCTTAGATGACAGAACCTTACCAGTCAAAGTTCTAGGAAATGGGATGGCCTAGGGAGCGGTGATAAGGGAACTGGAAATCAAGTAGGGATGACATAAAATTGTTAGTGTTGAACTGTAGAAGTATTGTAAAGAAAGGAATAGAATTAAGTAATTTAATAGATATATATTTACCAGATATTGCAATAGGAGTTGAATCATGCCTGAGAAATTATACAATGGATGCAGAAATTTTCTCACGGCACTGGAGTGTGTATCGTAGAGATAGGATAGGAATGGTGGGAGGGGGAGTGTTCATTCTGGTGAAAGAAGAATTTGTAAGCTACGAAAAAGTTAAAGATGAGACACATGAAATTCTAGGTGTAAGGCTCATTTCTAAAGATAATAGGCAACTTGATATATTTGGAGTGTACAGATCGGGAAAGGGTAGCACTGACGCGGATTCGGAATTATTTGATAGGATAGTCAGCTATGTGGGAAACGACATGGAAAGAAATGTGATTGTAGCGGGAGATCTGAATTTGCCAGATGTAAATTGGGAAGGAAATGCGAACGACAGGAAGCATGACCAACAAATGGCAAATAAGTTAATATGGGAAGGACAGCTGATTCAGAAAGTGATGGAACCAACCAGAGGGAAAAATATCCTGGATGTGGTGCTGATAAAACCAGATGAGCTCCATAGGGAAACTGAAGTAATAGATGGTATTAGTGATCATGAAGCTGTTTTTGTGGTAGTTAAAAATAAATGTGATAGAAAGGAAGGTCTTAAAAGTAGGACTATTAGGCAGTACCATATGGCTGATAAAGTAGGCATGAGGCAGTTTCTAAAAAGTAACTATGATCGGTGCAAAATGGTAAATAAAAATGTAAACAGACTCTGGGATAGGTTTAAAGAAATTGTTGAGGAATTCGAAAACAGATTTGTACCTTTTAGGGTAGTAAGGAATGGTAAAGACCCACCTTATTATAATAGAGGAATAAAGAGACTAAGAAGGAGGTGCAGACTGGAAAGAAATAGAGTTAGAAATGGCTGTGGAAGTAAGGAGAAATTGAAGGAACTTACTAGAAAATTGAATCTAGCAAAGAAGGCAGCTAAGGATAACATGATGGCAAGCATAATTGGCAGTCATACAAATTTTAGTGAAAAATGGAAGGGTATGCATAGGTATTTTAAGGCAGAAACAGGTTCCAAGAAGGACATTCCAGGAATAATTAATGAACAAGCGGAGTGTGTTTGTGAGAATCTTCAAAAGGTAAAAGTATTCAGTCAACAGTATGTAAAGATTGTTGGTTACAAGGATAATGTCGAGATAGAGGAGGAGACTACGGCCAAAGAAGTAATAAAATTTACATATGATAAAAATGACATTTACAATAAGATACAAAAGTTGAAAACTAGAAAAGCGACTGGAATTGATCAGATTTCTGGAGATATACTAAAGACAGTGGGTTGGGATATAATACCATATCTGAAGTACTTATTTGATTATTGTTTGGTCAGAGGAGCTATACCAGATGAATGGAGAGTTGCTATTGTAGCCCCGGTGTAGAAAGGAAAGGGTGATAGACATAAAGCTGAAAATTACAGGCCAGTAAGTTTGACATGCATTGTATGTAAGCTTTGGGAAGGCATTCTTTCTGATTATATTAGACATGTTTGTGAAATTAATAACTGGTTCGATAGAAGGCAATTCGGTTTTAGGAAAGGTTATTCCACTGAAGCTCAACTTGTAGGATTTCAGCAAGATATAGCAGATATCTTGGATTCTGGAGGTCAAATGGACTGTATCGCGATTGACCTGTCTAAAGCATTTGATAGGGTGGATCATGGGAGACTACTAGCAAAAATGAGTGCAATTGGACTAGACAAAAGAGTGACCGAATGGGTTGCTATATATCCAGAAAATAGATCTCAGAGAATTAGAGTAGGTGAAGCTTTATCTGATCCTGTAATAATTAAGAGGGGAATTCCTCAAGGCAGTATTATTGGACCTTTATGTTTTCTTATATATATAAATGATATGAGTAAAGGAGTGGAATCGGAGGTAAGGCTTTTTGCGGATGATGTTATTCTCTATAGAGTGATAAATAAGTTACAAAATTGTGAGCAACTGCAACGTGACCTCGAAAATGTTGTGAGATGGACAGCAGGCAATGGTATGTTGATAAACGGGGTTAAAAGTCAGGTTGTGAGTTTTACAAATAGGAAAAATCCTCTCAGTTTTAATTACTGCGTTGATGGGGTAAAAGTTCCTTTTTGGGATCATTGTAAGTATCTAGGTGTTAATATAAGGAAAGATCTTCATTGGGGTAATCACATAAATGGTATTGTAAATACAAGGTACAGATCTCTGCACATGGTTATGAGGGTGTTTAGGGGTTGTAGTAAGGATGTAAAGGAGAGGGCATATAAGTTTCTGGTAAGACCCCAACTAGAGTATGGTTCCAGTGTATGGGACCCTCACCAGGATTACCTGATTCAAGAACTGGAAAAAATCCAAAGAAAAGCAGCTCGATTTGTTCTGGGTGATTTCCGACAAAAGAGTAGCGTTACATAAATGTTGCAATGTTTGGGTTAGGAAGAATTGAGAGAAAGAAGAAGAGCTGCTCGACTAAGTGGTATGTGGAAATTCTAAGTTCCCATGGAGGGAATTAGGTATTTTTCCACCAATAGAGCATATCAAAAATCTGATCAAAAATTAGATGTTGGCTTTTCAGGCGTTTGCTCTGAGTTGTTCTGAGCTGTCAGCGGAGAAATGGCGTGGAATGACATTAGTAGACAAATAAGTTTGAGTGGCGTTTATAAAAGTAGGAAAGATCACAATATGAAGATAAAGTTGGAATTCAAGAGGACAAACTGGGGCAAATATTCATTTATAGGAAGGGGAGTTAGGGTTTGGAATAACTTACCAAGGGAGACGTTCAATAAATTTCCATTTTCTTTGAAATCATTTAGGAAAAGGCTAGGAAAGCAACAGATAGGGAATCTGCCACCTGGGCAACTGCCCTAAATGCAGATCAATATTGATTGATTGATTTCACATAGGAGGTTTTGTCCCGGCAGCGACGATATATAATATTAGAAAATATATATTGTTCTATACACCTCACTCAAGATAAAAATGAAGTACATGACAAAAATTTGAAAGTTATAGACAAAATTATAATTTATTTTCCTTGCATAGATTATGATAATTAACTTATATACACTGACGAGCAAAGAAAATGCAACAATTCAGATTTTGCAAAGAAAGTGACTTGCTTACTTAACTTCTTTGCTGTCTGCCTGAATACGTACTCGGGCTCCCCATTACTGCCACGGCATAAGCCCAAATACGTACTTGGGCTTCTGCAACGTTGCTTTAATTGCTTTGATTGTAGCCAAAATTGAATGCAAACGCCATCTGTTGCACATAGTTGGAATCACAAAGATATTCTCTTTGCTGTAGTGCTGCTCTAAGTATTTATCCTCCTTGAATGGCAGAACTAGAGACAAAAGAATGACTCTAGCTGCTGTTTGTTTACACTATGGCTGCCTCATCGCACAATGTTTTGTGTTTTTTGCTAAATGATGATAATGAAAGAGAATTGTATTGTGATAATGCGAGTTCAAGTGAACCTAGTGATGATGAAAATACCAATTGTGATGAAAGACAACAATGGTATTCTCGATTTTGTTTTATCGACAACAGGTGGTGGTGATAGGAGTTCACATTACAGTAAATTCCCCCAAATTTGTAGATTCTGTTCCTATCCCCGATAAGCTAAAATATTACAGAACTAGACTTCTTCAAATTATTTTTTTGAACGACTTTTATAGTTTTTAAGAAAATTAATTCTCTATCAATGTCTGCACTTCTTGTTTATTTGCATGAGTTTTTAGAACACTGTGGACAAAGCAAGGCAGTATGACTAAGACAGTGAAAGAATTGAGAGTGTTGTTGTTATCTTTATGATTGTCATTTAACTTACTGCTGATGAGATATTCAGAATAATTTTCATTGGCAGAATTGAGAGTTTATAGCAAATTAATTGAAGGGATAAAAAAAACTTGCTAAATTCACCCTTGTTTTTAACAAAATTTAACGGTGTTTAAGGACAGTTCATTTTCATTTACTTTCTCTCATATGTTACGGTTAATATTGCACTGCATTTCTGCACGATCATACACACAAACATATGTTGCCACTCCTGGCACGAATCACAGCTTCGAACCTTTGAGGTATACTTCTAATATGTGCTGCAATGTTCCCTTGAGGAATGAACTCCCATTCTTCTTGAAGAACTTCCTGCAGCTCCTGCATAGTCTCTGGACTATGACTATGCATTTTTCTTCCTAAAATGTCACATAGATGCACAAGTGGGTTGATATCCGAACTGCGTGCAGGCCATTTTTTCCCTACTTTAGCAGGAAATCTTCACCAATGAATGGTGCAAAAGGGAACATGTTCTTCCAGGATTTCTTCCATGTGGTAATGGGCCATAAGTGACCCACCTTCCACAAAGACAAGCTCTTATCAGGCAGCCAAGGAGATACCTGCCCAAACCATTACAGAACCACTGTTGAAAGCTATCCAAGTTACGTGGAGAATACCTTTTTCCACATCTTCTCACACCCTTTCTTGTCTATCTGGGGATCTGAGGATAAACTGAGATTCATCCATGAACAGAACTGTTCCCCACTGTTCATCAATCCAGTCCCGATGATCTCTTGCGAAATGTAAGCAACTCTGTTGATGTTGACGTGTCAGATCTGCACCAGTAGCAGGTCTTCTGGAGTAGAGATCACAATCATGTAACCTCATCCCCACTGTCCACTTACTGACATTCACACCTCATACCTGTTCAAGCCGACTTCTAGTTTGGACCGCAGTAATGCGCCAGTCACGCAGAATTGAAGGCACAAGAACGGATCATCCCTTGCAGAAGTTTACCTGCTTCTACCATATCCAGGCCTGTGAGATTATGAACCCAGTTCCCTATACCTCTGCATGGTACACAAAATTGTTGATGGAGCAGTGTAACAACTCATCCACATAACACAAGCTGCATTCATCCCCTACCAACTCTAGTGCCTGAGCAACATCCTTTGGGCTCAAAGACATCTTCACTTCCGTTAGTAGAAGGTCAGAATATTCCCTTCCTCACACATGGAGGCAACAATTAGGATATGGAAACAAAAACTTGCATTCTTGTGATAGGCAGTACTTTTCAGCTGCATAAACTGTACCATTGGGGGGTTTATTGCTGGCTATTATTGCCTAATGTTGAGTTCAGTCCATTTGGCAATCTTAGGAAATGAAGATTCAGTACATAGTAAAAAGTTTCATAGGAGAGCATGTTACTATTTATATTATATCTCAGTTTTTCAAATATCTTGATGTTGCGTTTTTGTTTTGCTCATCAGTGTATGTATACAAATTTACCTACCTCAAGTTCACAACAGAGCTACGTATTAGTTATTTTCAAATTTTTATTTTATTGTTACTCGCTAAATGTCACGTTGTTTTTAAGATTTTACATACATACATACATCCATACATTATCATTATAGACTGTTGTACCTTTCAGCATTCAGTCTGCAAGCCCTTGAAGATTGGTACTAGTTTTGATGCTCATTGCGCGTCATCATCAGCCAACAAATCAATTGAGCAAAATACAACTTATCAAATAGCAATATATAACACATAATAGCACCTACAAGACAAATGTTAAACTATGACTAGTTGAAATATAAAACACATGACAGCAAATACAAGGACTAATGTTAAAAGTTAAATTGTAATAAGTTAAAACAATGAAAGCAAATCAGAGAAGGTAACACAATTGTTAAGGTATGATACACGAGAAAATAGTCCAGCTTGAGGTTTGTAGAACATAAGGTGTATCTATATACACTGACTGACAGAGCAAATGCAACACCAAGAAGGAGTGGTCAGAACTTTATGCCAATTGCAGGGTAGACTGACGTCACTGAGGTATGCTCATGATGTGAAATGCGCCGCTGTGCTGCGCACGTAGCGAACGATAAATGGGACACGGCGTTGGCGAATGGCCCACTTCGTACCGTGATTTCTCAGCCGACAGTCATTGTAGAACGTGTTGTCGTGTGCCACAGGACACGTGTATAGCTAAGAATGCCAGGCCGCCGTCAACGGAGGCATTTCCAGCAGACAGACGACTTTACGACGGATATGGTGATCGGGCTGAGAAGGGCAGGTTGGTCGCTTCGTCAAATCGCAGCCGATACCCATAGGGATGTGTCCACGGTGCAGCGCCTGTGGCGAAGATGGTTGGCGCAGGGACATGTGGCACGTGCAAGGGGTCCAGGTGCAGCCCGAGTGACGTCAGCATGCGAGGATCGGCGCATCCGCCGCCAAGCGGTGGCAGCCCCGCACGCCACGTCAACTGCCATTCTTCAGCATGTGCAAGACACCCTGGCTGTTCCAATATCGACCAGAACAATTTCCCGTCGATTGGTTGAAGGAGGCCTGCACTCCCGGCGTCCGCTCAGAAGACTACCATTGACTCCACAGCATAGACGTGCACGCCTGGCATGGTGCCGGGCTAGAGCGACTTGGATGAGGGAATGGCGGAACGTCGTGTTCTCCGATGAGTCACGTTTCTGTTCTGTCAGTGATAGTCACCGCAGACGAGTGTGGCGTCGGCGTGGAGAAAGGTCAAATCCGGCAGTAACTGTGGAGCGCCCTACCGCTAGACAACGCGGCATCATGGTTTGGGGCGCTATTGCGTACGATTCCACGTCACCTCTAGTGCGTATTCAAGGCACGTTAAATGCCCACCGCTACGAGCAGCATGTGCTGCGGCCGGTAGCACTCCCGTACCTTCAGGGACTGCCCAATGCTCTGTTTCAGCAGGATAATGCCCGCCCACACACTGCTCGCATCTCCCAACAGGCTCTACGAGGTGTAGAGATGCTTCCGTGGCCAGCGTACTCTCCGGATCTCTCACCAATCGAACACGTGTGGGATCTCATTGGACGCCGTTTGCAAACTCTGCCCCAGCCTCGTACGGACGACAAACTGTGGCAAATGGTTGACAGAGAATGGAGAACCATCCCTCAGGACACCATCCGCACTCTTATTGACTCTGTACCTCGACGTGTTTCTGCGTGCATCGCCGCTCGCGGTGGTCCTACATCCTACTGAGTTGATGCCGTGCGCATTGTGTAACCTGCATATCGGTTTGAAATAAACATCAATTATTCGTCCGTGCCGTCTCTGTTTTTTCCCCAACTTTCATCCCTTTCGAACCACTCCTCCTTGGTGTTGCACTGTCACTGTCAGTCAGTGTACAACACTTGAATGCATCTACTAAGGCAAATTTTAAATGTAACATTAAAATGATGAGAGTATGGTGCATATGACCATCTAAAACACATGACAGCACCTATAAAGTCACTGTTAGATTATAACCAGTTGAAATGATGAGGTGCGTCTGACCATAAAATATAAAATTTTTAGAAGGTATCCCAGTTGTTGAGTCTTGATAAACAAGAGAATAGTCCAGCTTGAGGTGCATAGATCATAAGGTAACATATGTTATCAGTGGGAAGAATAAACCTTGTTCTCTTAAGGTGCGGTAATTAACAGGCTTAATTCAGATGGTTTCGTAGCCAACAATGTGGTCGTGTGAAGATCATAATTTGAATCAACGTCACAACTCCCAGTTCAGTATGGAAATGTGGAGATCTGACGAAAAAATTGAAAGCCAAATTAGGCATGATATAAATGTACATAGCCAAAAGAAAGATAAGGAAAAAGAGGCAAACTCACCTTGAGCAGCGTGAAGGCACAGCTGTTGAAAGGAGAGGAGCTGGGCTAATGAAGAGAGAAATAACGGAGGCCGAGTAGCGGAGGGGAAGGGGAAAGAGGAGGAGCTCAAGCTGGGGAGTAGGGCTATGGTGGGGCAGAGGGATGAGGTAGTGGTGGTAAGTGACGGGGATGCGTATTGCACATGGCTTGAAAGATAGCGCTAGTGTTTGGAAATCTGATATTTTTAAACAAGTTAATTAAGAAATCGAAAAGGATATTAGGCTTCTCAGAAATTTCATTTAAGTTGAAGTTAGGATTAAATTATTGATTGAAATGGATAAAACAATTTTCAATTATATTCATAAGAGGCCCTTTATTGGCCATTTGAAGGATCTCTAAATCATGTTCAATGTTCGTAAACTTGTGGTTGGAGTCAGAGATGTGTTGACCTATTGCTGAAAACCTATTATATCTTATAGCGGTGATGTGCTCTGAATATCTAGCCGTGAAACTGCGTCCTGTTTGCCAAACGTATGAGGAACTGCAGTCATGGCATTTGAATCTGTAGATTCCGGACTTTAAGAAAGTGTTGGATATGTTAACTGATGGGGAAGTGTGCAGAATTTCAGAATTCCTGTTATATGTTCTGAAGGAAATTTTTACGTTATGTTTTCTGAAGAGATTGGTGATTTTGTAGACATCTTTGTTGAAAGTAAAGGTGGAAGAAGTGGCGTTCTTAGATTTTTCTTTAGTAAGAGTAGTCTTAGGTCAGTGTTTGAACTTGTTGATAATCTGTTCTATAAAGGGCTTATTGTAACCGTTAAATTTGGCGATGGCACGAATATTATTGAGTTTGTTGTTCAAGTCTTTCTTTGACATGGGTATTGTGAAGGCACGGTGGACTAAACTATTATAGGTAGCACGTTTGTGTACTTGGGGATGTGTGGAGTCTTGACGGATGGTAGTTGCAGTTTGTGTTTCCTTAAGATTTTGTAAGATAAAGAAGAAGGGTGTCTATGAATGGTCAAATCTAAAAAATTGATTAACCTGTTTGTTTCAGACTCACGTGTAAATTTAATGTGGGGATCGATGCTGTTAAGATCATGAAGGGTAGAAGCCGCGTTCTTAATTTCTTCGTTCATAATTACGATGTCATCAACGTATCTGGCCCATAGAAGAATGTTAGGAAAGTTGTTGTTGATTTTAGTGTTCCAGATAATCTAAATAAATCTCCGCTAATATGCCAGAGGCGGGTGATCCATTGATAATCCGTCTTGTTGATAAATAGTTTTGTCAAAAGTAAAAAAGTTATTATTGACAACTAATTTCAGAATGGAGATGGTCATGTATTTCAAATTTGCTAAGAGGACTGTATTTCTTTAAGTTGCTTTCAAAAATGGGAAAATGTTTTGCTGTTTGTATGCTTGGATACATGTTAACTATGTCAAAAGAATGGAGTGGGTTGCAAGTCGATGGTCTTTAGTTTGTCAATTAGTTCAATGGTGTTTTTAATAGACTTATTGGCGAGAAAATGGTAGTATTTTTTAGCCAAGAAACTTGAGAGGCTTTATACAGAGTTAATAATAGGGCGGACAGGGATGTTGGCCTTATGGATCTTTGGGAGGGCTTTAGCTGTAGGAAGACCCGGGTTCATATTTAAAAGCTTAGATTTTTCGTGGTCCGTGAAAAGAAAGGAAGTGTTCTCTAGGGTTTGTTTTAATTGTCGCTGAATTCGTTTGGTTGGGTCTTTCTTAATTATTGAAAAGGTGCTGCTGTTAAAAAATTCCTTAGTTTTAGAGATATAGTCGGTTTTATTCATTATAACTGTGGTATTACCTTTATCAGCTTTAGTGACTACTAGCTGATGTACCCGTGCTTCGCTACGGGATTCTCAGAAAGACCGACTTTGTGGTTTTCCTAACTGAAATCAACATAAGTCATTACAAAAACGTAAGTATGAATGTAGCACTTAAAAGCAATTCTATCATATAAAATACTCGATCAAATGGAAAGCCGCACATTTTATCACTTTTAACGAACAGTGCTGCGGTTAGATTGCGGTGCCAGTCTAATAGTCCACAGTTCCAGAGCTGGGATGACCAGGCCGCAGATTGCCATGAACACTCATCTGCCATTATTCTGCTAAATATGCACACTGTTCATTCCAATCAGTGCCTCAGAGTAGGGATTGAATAGCCCGAATGCTATGATGATCCAGTGTGTTATGAACCAGTAGTATCAGAAAATTTATAAACCAGGGGAATGGCATGCCAAAGAAGAAAGTTGTCTAACTCTCCAGCTACTTCCCATCAATATTCAGGCAGGCTGTTACACTCTGTACGACTGGGCGAGTTGACCGTGTGGTTAGCGGTGCGCAGCTGTGAGCTTCATCCGAGAGATAGTGGATTCGAACCCCATTGTCGGCAGCGCTGAAGAAGGTATTCTGTGGTTTCCCACTTTCACACCAATTAAATGCTGGGCCTGTACCTTAATTAAGGCCTAAGGCATTCCTAGCCTTTTCCAATCCCATCGTCGCCATAAAACCTATCTATGTCAGTGCGATGTAAATCAAATAAAAAATATTCTGTACGCAAAAGTAGTCCTATCTACCAGAGATGAGGGCAACAGAAGACACAAAGCACATCACGACAAACAATGGTCAATGTAATGTTATTGTTGATCAATGTTAGGGGCTTTCTATATTGTAGGCCTTCACATTTAGTTTTCTTTCGACTCTGTGATTTGTAAAATATTTTATACCGTAAACTGGAGTTTCTTATTCTCCGACTTACGTAGCGATTTTCATTAAATACTGTTTACCCATTTTCTCGTTACTCGGCGCTGATATGGACTTAGTAACAAAAATCCAAATTCATGAATATGTTTGTGATCATAACCAGTACGGTAACAATGTATAAGACATGAATAATAGGAAATTTAATACTATATAACCTTAATTATGTAGCATTCATCGATTACACCTCTAATAAGAAATATTTTAGAATTACATTTTAGGCCTTCCCCTAAACTACCATTTCACTCAGCGTGAATAAAATAATTTACAGCCTAGACTATAGCGACTTATTTCCTGACTTTGCATACTGATTTTCATCAAGATAGGACTACTAATAACAACAATATTTGAGAATTAAATTTTAGGCCTTCCCCTAAACTACCATTTTTTCAGCGTGAATACAATTATTGATAGCCTACATTGTAGCAACTTATTCCCCAACTTTGCATACCCATTTTCTTTAAAATACGACCACTAATAACATAAATAGTTGAGAATTCAATTTTAGGCTTTCCCCTAAACTACCATTTCACTCAGCGTGAGTAAAATTATTTATAGCCTAGATTGTAGAGGCTCATCCCCCGACTTCACATACCGATTTTCATTAGACCACTAATAACATAAATAGTTGCGATTTCAATTTTAGGCCTTCACCTAAACTACCATTTCACTCAGCGTGAGTAAAATGATTTATAGCCTAGATTGTAGAGGATCATCCCCCAACATCACATACCAATTTTCATTAAATTCTCTTCAGCCGTTTTCTCGTGATGCGTGTACATACATACATACATACATACATACATACATACATACATACATACATACAGACAGACAGACAGACAGAAATTACGGAAAAGTAAAAAGTGCATTTTTTTTGTTGCCTATGGACATGACCGATACAGAAATACCATTATTTTCAAATTCTGAGCAATGTACAGACAAAACTCTTATTTTATATATATAGATTAGGTCGTTATTACTGATTTTCTTTTTAAGTTCGGCGATTTGTTTGTGTTCGGAAATTGACTTATTGTGAGCGGGATTAATGGAGGAGAATATTTTGTTTACGTTGTCGGAGATAAAAATTTTGTCTAATTTCCTTTTTACTTTGAATTTAAGTTTGTCGTGTTGTTCTAGCGGCATTTTGTTGATTGTGGCGTCAGACTCAATAACTAAAGTAGTGGCGATGTTCATTTTGTTCAGGTTAGGCCAGTTGTGCTTTGGGCCTTTCGATAGAATGGTGGTTTCATTTTAAAGTTACTTTAGACAGGTTAACTACAAGGGAGTGGAATTTCTCAATTGCATTTTTAGACAAACTAGTCTCTTTAAACTGATTTTTCAGTGGAGTTGTGTTCATTTTTAAAGTGTTTAATTTTTTCTGTAAGGTAAGTTGTTTCTGCGAAAGTAGGTCAAAAAGTCTATTATTAATTTGGTCTTGGAAAAGATTCCACTGGGCACTAGGGAGCAAATTGGCTGCTTCAAGGTGAGTCTCGTAAAGTCTATTATTCAAGTAAGATTTTTTCTTGTGTAAAAACCGAATTTCATTTCTTAGCCAAATTTTATTGTTTTTTTGACGAGTTTTGATAGAATGTGGTGCGAAACAGTGTTCTTTAACGGTGCCTTTTAAAAAATTTGGTGTTAAATCATGTGTAATATACTGCTTCAAGAAGCTGATATCTTTGCCCAATTTGGCGATTTTAATTTTCAGGCTCATTTAGTGGTACGCCTTTCGCTTTGCTTGGTAGGCTATCTCAATGAAAGTTAGAAACTTTATTTTGTTCCCAGTTCAATACGGAACAAAGTGAAGTTTCTTATGGTTTTCAGGATGGCAGGGTTGATACTAGAAAGGTAGTAACCATGGTCTTGATTAAGGTACAGACTCAACATTTGCCTGATGTGAAAATGACAAACCATAAAAAGCCACCTTCAGGGCTGAAGACTGTGAGCCTTGAATCCATTACCTCCCAAATGTAAGCTTATAGCTGTACGACCCATACCAAGTACCCAACTCGCTCAGTAGTCATCATCATCGTTGACAAACACCAGTCGTGCGGGTGTGGTATAAGAGACCCTTCCATCTTTGTCTGTCCATGAACCACTCTCTTCTTGTAACCTTCTCCCAATTTTGTCTTCCCTCCCGAACATCTTTCTTTACTAGATAATCCATTTTTTTCTGGGTCTGTCAACTGTCTTTTTCTTTTTAATTCTCTTTTCACATTCACTTCTTGCAGTCCTGGTGGCCTCTTCCACTTTACATGGCCAAACCACTTCATTCTTGCATTCTGGATCTTTTGTAGTAGAGTCTCCATTTCCACCTTCTTTCAGATTTTTTCCTGGATCATGGTGCATAGGAACTTCATTTCTGCAGCTTGGAGTTTTAAGTTGTCATGCCTCATTAATGTGGTAGTTTCCAGGCTATATGTGAGGATGGGGATATAATAGGATTTATATAGTACCATTTTAGCTTTCAACAGTACTTATTTATCCCACAGCAGCTGTCTTGCTTGGTGGTAAAATTGTGTTTCCTTGCTAATTCTATTGTCCACCTCATATTTCGCAAGGATGTTATACTACCCAAGTATACTACCCAACACAGTCCAGTCTGGTGTCATTTAGTATGATTTGTGGTTCATCATCCCACCTCTGTATTTAAACCTGCCTCTCAAACTCCTGACTCCATCTCTGCAGCCTTTCCAGTTTCACCTCCAATCAACACATTGTCTTTATTGCCTTTATTATGGCATCTATCAGGTGATAAATAGGAGGGATAACAAAGCTCTTCTCTTTGTTTCAAACCATTTGTACTGCAAGCAACCTACTTGCACATGAACGTCTGGTTCCATACAGCATTTTTACTTTTGCAATAAGGCCGTTGTGAACCTTCAGCTCTTTTGGGTATTTCCACATGCACTCCTCTGGTATGCTAACAAGCCTTTTTGATGTCTAAGAATAGTAGAAATAGTGGTTTCCCTTTTTTCCCAGTGCTTCTCCATAAACATCCTGACAGCAAAGAAAAGGTCTGTAGTTGTTCTTCCAGGCCTAAAACCATATTGTTCCTCTTCCAATAAAGGTTCTGCAATTCCTCATAAGCTACCCGTATTCTGTACGATTTTTCAAGAAATGTTATGCTATTAAGTATACTCGTGTTCTCATCTTGAGGTGGTACAGCTCTTTTCAGGCACACCCCCAATGGAGGTAAACTGCATGTACCATTTTAACCACATACCAGCCCTCCTGCCATTCTTAAATTTCTGGCAGTACCGGGAGTCGAACCCGGGCCACCGAGGACGGCAGCTAATAGTGCTAATCGTTACGCACCGGAGGTGGACTGAGAGAGCAGCGTAATGCCATGGTAGTTGGCGCATTTCTGTTTATTACCCTTCTTTCACTCTTCTGGGATGCTTTCCTCCATACTGTATTGAGGAGTCTATATAATCAATGGACTGCTGGAGTTCCTGTTGCTCGCAACATATCTGCATTCAACTCCTGCAAACTGCTTTCCACATAGTTTTCAGTAACTTCTCCATTTCCAGCTATGCTTCTACTTGGCTCATTACTAGTACATGGATCCTCACTGTCTGATATAGTGCTTGTCACTCCATTTAACAGCTTCTTGAAAAAGGTCTTATATTCACTCCTGATTTCATCCCTTTCTTGCACCAAGGTTCTGTTTCCTGTTCTATTGCCTTTATATCATCTTGCTCACTACTCCTGTTCTTCACTACTCTATACAACAATTCACTTTCCTATACCCGGCTTGCCGGAACTACTGGAGCACGTGCTGGACAGAATCACTTGCAGTGCCTGCAGTGGAGGAGTCACAAACTACCATGCTATAACGGCTGAGTCCTCACACTTGGTTCTTCTATTCATCAAGGTTGCGCGTTGTGTGGGGAAGATGGCCTGGCCATCTCTTAAACCAAAGGTCTCTCCTGGTTTTGGACAGTTTCCGTAGCCATCTTGTTGATGACGTTTGCCAAGAAATGGTCAACCAGAAGCCTTGCAGCCTCTTGATGTAAGCGTCAACAGGCCATTTAAGATGTGCGGCGGGTATATTCTGAATGGATACATAAAATTTAATTTCACAAAAATTGTTTATTCCACCTATTCAATACTTTATATTATTTGCAATGCATATATTTACATTACAATGAGTCACTAGGGACTAGTTTCGACCCTACTTGGGGTCATCCTTAATTAAGTACACATTTTTTGTCAAATGTCCTAGAACAATACCTTTCTATAAAGTATTAAAACTACTAATATGAGCTCTATGTACAGTGCTATAACAATCGTATGATATGTGGTTAGATACATGAAATGTTACATGAATATTAAAATATTTCGTGATACAGATTCATTACATTAAAAGTATACATTTTCATTAAAATGTCTGAGTTTAAATGTACAAATGTTGTCGGTGAGTTCTATTAATTGTAGTTCAATTGTACTTTGCATCAATTTTACGACGATGCTTCAGATATTACATGAACATTCAAATATTGCATTATGCTGAAAGTATAGAATTTCGTTAACAGTCTGAGTACAATATCCAGATATTTCTAGTAAATTCTGTAGCTCGATTGCACTTTGCATCAATTGAGTGAAATTTTATTTTTACGACACTGGCACAGAGGGTAACATATAACTTGCTTAAAGTTCAAGTGGTAATGTAGCTTGCAAGGGTTCAGAAATAGATATATACAGCCTGGATATAAACAAATACTTGAAAGTCTCATAGAATTGCAAGAAAGCTCTGCATATGGTGGAGTGAGTGGATGGAATTCTCAGTTCACAGCGGAAACAAATGGAACCTGATGATGAGAAAAAGAAAAGTCAGAGTTAATGCAAAGTTTGCGAAGAAAAAGAAGAGGGTAGAAAAACAAAGTGAGGAAACACTCATCTTGTGCAGCAGTATGTGCAGCTTGGCTGGTAGTGTGCAACTAGTATGAGTGTGTGTTGAACAGGGAAAGAGGAGGAAGGAAGGGGAGGTGGGGGGAGCAAACGGGTTGAGCAGAGTGGCGTGGGGAGGGAAGTGAAGAAGGGGAAAGGGAGTAACTTAAGGCGGAGCCGGAGGATGAGGGAGTAATGGCAATTGCTTCGGCGAAGTACCTTTAATTAAACTTAGGAACAAATTTTGGTCAGCCAAATTATTATTTCTGAGAAAAGTAATGAATAAACCAAATAGAATGTTGGATTTCTCTGAGATTTCCTTGAGGCTGTAATTGGCATTAAAATATTGATCTAGGTGTATGTAGTAATTTTCCATTATACTGAGTAAAGGACCCTTGTTTGCTATGTCAAGAATGTCCATATCCTGATTGATATTGGTGAATTTATGGTTATAATCAAACGCGTTGGCCGATAGCTGAAAATTTATTATATCTTATTGCGTTGATATGCTCGTAGTATCTTATATTAACATTTCTCCTGGTCTGCCCTACATACGCAATATTATTACAGGTATTACATTTGAGCCTGTAAACACCTGATTTTGAGAAATTGCTAATCTTGTTGATATGTGATGTGTTATGTAAAATGTTCATATTTTTATTATTGGTTTTGAAAGCTATTTTAACACCTTGCTTCTTAAAAATATTAGTAATCTTGTGAATTTCATTGTTAAAAGAGAAGGTGGAGAATGATACAGATTTAGGTACTTCTTTCCTGAGTGTTTTTTTTTTTTTTTTGCTAGTTGCTTTACGTCGCACTGACACAGATAGGTCTTATGGCGACGATGGGACAGGAAATTGCTAGGAGTGGGAAGGAAGCGGCCGTGGCCTTAATTAAGGTACACATTTGCCTGGTGTGAAAATGGGAAACCACGGAAAACCATTTTCAGGGCTGCCGATAGTGAGGTTCGAACCTACTATCTCCCGAATACTGGATACTGGCCGCACTTAAGCGGCTGCAGCTATCGAGCTCGGTAAAGTGTTGTTTTAGGGTGATGTTTATGTTTGTTAATTATACTTTCTATGAAATGACTGCTGAAGCCGTTAAATTTCGCTCTACTGCAGATTATGCTCAGTTCATTTGATAGATCCTTTTTGGTCATAGGTATCTTGAAAGCTAGGTGAACTAAGCTGTTATATGTCGCTCATTTATGGGACTGGGGGTGCGTTGAGTCTTGATGAATAGTAGAAACGGATTGAATAGGTTTCCTAAATATTTTGTAAGTTAAAGAATCTGAGTGTCTTGTGATAGTTAAATCTAGGAAGTTTATTTTGTGGTCTATTTCTGATTCTAATGTGATTTTATTTGGGGAACGATACTATTGAGCCTAAGGAGGGTGGTGGTAGCGTTAACTGATTTTTCATCTATGACTGCGAAGACATCATCAACATACCTAGCCCACAAGTGAATATAGTCAAATTTATTGTCAATTTTGTTGTGTTCATGGAAATAAAGGTATATTTCTGTCAAAATACCTGAGGCAGGTGATCTCAGTGCCAAGCCATCTTGTTGGTAAATAACACCATCAAACGTGAAAAAGATATTGTTTACAACTAATTTTAGTATAGTGATGAAGTCTTGGATCTCTAATTTACTTAGGTGGATGTTTCTATTTAAATTATTTTCAATTATAGGAATTAGTTTTGATACTTGTATGCTGGGGTACATATTTACGATATCAAAGGAATGAATAGAATGATGGGGTTGTATATTGAACTTATTTCATTTATCTATTAGCTCATATGTATTTTTGATAGACTTTTTAGATAAAAATTGATAGTTATTTGTTAAAAAACTTTGGATGAATTGTGATTTTTGTATAACGGACTTGGTCTATAATTAGTGATTGGGCGAATGGGAACACCGGCCTTATGTATTTTAGGGAGAGCTCTAGCAATAAGGAGACCTGTGTACTTAATTAAGGCTGATGATGACCCCAAGTAGGGTTGAAACTAGTCCCTAGTGATTCATTGTAATGTAAATATATGCAGCAGTGCAAATAATATGAAGTACTGAATAGATGGAAAAAACAATTTTTGTGAAATTAAATTATATGTGATCTCAGTTCAATACGGAAGGAAAAAATGAAATTTATAACCCTTGATTCTGAATGGATGGCGGGAGGTTCTTATACTCTGATGCCTACTGGGAAGATCAAGAGGCCTTCACTAGAATTAATATGTGAGTGGATTGTTCGTGCATGGGGACTGATTTCACAAGATATTATTGTCAAAAGTTTCAAGAAAACTAGCATTTCCAACAAACTAGATGGAACTGAGGATGACTGCATTTGGGAAATGGAATAGAACGGGAGTGATTCATCGCAGACGACTTCAGAAGAAAGCGACGATGAATTAAATGGTAAGTCTATTTCTTTGAAGTGAAATAGGAAATACATATTAGCATAGGCAATTTTACAGATTTTACCACAATACAATACTCTAATTTATTTCAGGTATCTGGTTCCTATCTTCAGTGAATTCTCGCGTGAAATTAAAAGATGACTGTTTCCTTATAATTATTGCTAGGGAACGTATTACTGCCTTCAATGTTTTATTGAAATTAATTGTGTTAATACACATTTTTTATTATTTTGTACTATTTTAAGCCTAAATAAATTTTGTAACTTAAGGTACCGGTAATTATGTTTAATCTTTTCATTTCTATTTTAAATTTAAATTCGCATAATTTTCCCTCCCTGTTTTTTGAGGTCAAAACAAAACGGGGGGGGGGGGGGGGAGATTACGCGAGTAAATAAGATATTGGAAGAGGGGTTGTATGTAAGAAACAAACACCTCAGTCACCCAATTAATCACCCATTAAGTTGCTGTGGGATGAACCCAATCGTAAGGCAAAACAAACTTCTATAAACAGTTGTGGAGATCTCTGGCAATGTCTTTTGAAAGCACATGGAACAGTAGCCACAGAGATGTTAGAAAAACTAACCAGAAGAATGCCACGTATTTGTCAAGCAGTAATCAGAGCAAAAGGGGAACATATGAGTACAGAGTTTTAACTCTAAAATATATTGTTTTCCATTATTTTAGGATAAATTGCTTTATAATGTGTTGGTTTGTATATAATGGGTGACTATGTTTGTACTTTGATTTTTAAAGTAAGTCATTTGAAATATCACTAATCTGATGCCTAAGAAAATTCCAATGCTTGTTATTTATTAAAGTGAGTTTAAACCTTTTGATGCCAGTGTATATTTGAACAAAATTCATTGTATTTTCACTCTCAGTGTATAATCGAATTGCCTCAAGTGAAGTTCAGTCAGTGAAAATTTTGGACGTTATATTTGAAAATTTGGTGACAAAAATATTTAGTACCGGTTGTGTACTGTAATTCTGTAAATTATGGGGATGAAAGTAACAGCTGAAAAGCATTTCACAGGAAAACAGCATTGTAATAAACTGCAAAACATAATGACTGCTTAAATCCATGTTGTACGATGCCAACGTGTAAAACATCTCTGGCGAAACATTTGGTGTTTCTCTTCTCTTCTTCTTAATTCTCAATCCTAAGATTGGTTGGCAGCAATTCATCTTCTCCATTCTTCTCTGTTATCCGCTAATCTCTTCATTTCCACTTATGAACCTGTTCCTACGTCATCTCTGATCTGTCTTCAACATTGCAGTCTAGGTTAGATTGACACGCCCCTCCAAGACTCTGCTTAGCAGTGGAAGACCAACTGCGTGGTCCCGCCGTGTTAACAAATAGGGATTGCTAACCTGTTAAAGGAGAAGTGAATTTTTGAAATTGTATCTCCATGGGGAGTGCATATTTTTGAAAACGGAAAATTCAGAAGAATGGCTGGGTCACTAAGCGTAGGGCCAGACAACACCAATCTCAGAGCAAGGCAAGCTGTCACTGGTGCCACCACCAAGTCTCTTCACAGACAAAACCAAAATGAGCCTGCGAGGCTCCAGTGACCCCAGAAATAACTGGGATAAACTGAAGAAAGTTAACAGTAGCCTATGGCGACCACCCAGACGGTCATTTCATCTTGAAAAGGGCTATGTTACAGAATAATAGTTGAATTGCCGACATATCCCAAAAGAAGGTCAAAGCTTCTTAGCTATTCTCTCTCTTCAACACTTAATTTGCAAAATATTAGTTTTCTTCTGAGATAACCAGAAATCGGACAAACATAATATTTTCTCCTTTATTACCCTCAGTAGATTAGAGAATTAGTGGTAAAGCGTTGGCTTCCAATTCCGACGATCGCAGGTTCAAATCTGGCAGGGGTAGTCGATGCCATAGTGTTCAAGTGTTTCTTAGCATACTAAGCTATGAAGATGAACTGAACAGTAGTGGGGAAAAAAGTAGCTCGAGAGATTGACAAAAATGTATTTCAACATATATATACTGTATATATATAGGCCTATAGTATTTAACAAGAGTGTCAGTATCCAGATTCCAAGATCTCTAATTCAAATCCGTAATCGCATTTTTGAAAGGCAGATAAAATTCTGTTTGACAATCCATGTTGTACGATGCCAACGTGTAAAACATCTCTGGCGAAACATTTGGTGTTTCTCTTCTCTTCTTCTTAATTCTCAATCCTAAGATTGGTTGGCAGCAATTCGTCTTCTCCATTCTTCTCTGTTATCCGCTAATCTCTTCATTTCCACTTATGAACCTGTTCCTACATCATCTCTGATCTGTCTTCAACATTGCAGTCTAGGTCTTCCTCTTCCTCTTTTACCATGAATCATTCCTTCCATGACACGAACTATGAAACCATTGTGCCTATACAGATGGCCAATTAATTGGTCTCTTTTCTTTCTTATTGTTGGTAAAAAGAATCTTTTTTCACCTATTCATCGAAGAACTTCTTCGTTGGTGAGTTTTTCTCTCCATGAGATCTTTTCCATCCTCCTCCAGCACCACATCTCAAATGTTTCCAGACGTTTCTTATCACATGCACTAATAGTCCACGTTTCTGAGCCATACAAGGCCACATTCCAGACATAGCACTTAATAAATCTCTTCTGAGTCTCCACATTTAAATTCCTTGATGAAAGTAGTATCCTTTTCCTGTAATAAGCAATCTTTGCTTGGGCAATTCTGCTCTTTATGTTGACTGAACTTTTGCCATCTGGAGTGATTTTACTTCCTAAGTAGGTAAAGACATTTACTTGCCTTAGTGGTATATCACTAATTCTGATGTTGATTGTTCCGGAACAATAAACCAGGAAGTTGAAACTCATGCACAAGCAACCTCTTCCTCCTCCTTAACACTAGGACCGCCGGAACATGCTGTATACTTAGAACCGCCGATGCGGTCATTTTGACCGCTGTATTCTAATTATTATTTTTATGCTCAATACGTATAGTAACTCATTGTCATTGTTTCAGATATGTAATACTAAATTTATAAAACATAAATTATGGGATCTAACACGGAAAAGGTTCAAAATATTTAACAGTTTTGCAAATGTGATATTTTCCTAATTTATTACAAACACAAAAACGTTTCTGTAAAACACACTTATCTAAAAAAAAAACATTGTTGTTACTTCAAATTCTATTAGTATAAACGGTAAAAATAGTTATTACTCATTATCAGAAAATAGAATTACTGTAACATTCCATTTAGTACAATTTATGACCTGAAACTTGTTTGCCAAATCCACGTACCACAACATATTTGTCTCCTTTTCCTTCAGTGTATTTGCACACGCTGATGCAATCCTGCGTCTTTAGAAGCAGGAACTACATACCACGATCTTAGTTATGTCCTTTGAGCAAGAACCACACACTCGCTGTTTGCACTTTCTGCAGGTAAAACTTGTCTTATTCCTGCATTTCCTCATTTGGCATTGCCTAGTCTGTACATTTCCTTCCGCAGGCTTCCTAAATTCGGGTTCTGTATCCACAGACTTAAGTTTCGATCCCATGTACCCCATACGAAGCTCCACTGCTAGTTTCAGGATGTCATTTCGGCGACTGATCTTCTTCCCTGTCAGTGTTTGAAATTGATCTAGGAGTTGAAATGAAATGACGTATGGCTTTTAGTGCCGGGATGTGTCCGTGGACACATGATGAAGACGACACATATACCCAGTCCCCGTGCCAGGGGAATTAACCAATTTCGGTTAAAATTCCCGACCCAGCCGGGAATCGAACCCGGGACCCCTGTGACTAAAGGCCAGCATGCTAACCTTTTAGCCATGGAGCCAGACATCCAGGAGTTGATAGCTGCCAAGTCAAGAATATTATGAAATACGATCGTACATGAATAGGCCATCTTCGTGTAAGGGATCGAATAGTATATTTTCTTCCCATTTGATCTACCATGTCCACGTCATATTTTGTATTGTAGTAGAAGTCTTCTGTTTCGGGAATCCTTTTGGGATTCGCTTGAAGTTCAACTTCTGAGTGCTAAGTACTGTATAGAAGGACGTTCTTGTTTCGTTTTCCTTGATAAACAGTAAGTGTGTCATTGGAACGTTTCAGGAGAGTTGAGTCATAAAGACTAGCTTTCATAGCCTTCACAGCTTTAGGAATTTCTCTCTTTGATCGTCTAATGGTTCCAACAATATTCGAACTATTACTTTTCAACTTCTTACCAAGTTTCACTGTTGCAAAGAAAGTTATCTGTAGTCACTTTTCGCCCCGTGTTTTGAAAAGGCTCCACTAACTTCATTACTACACTTTCGGGTAGAGCCTCGTCACGTGGTCTGAGATCGTCTTTTCCTAGGTAAGGAAACCCATTGCACGGAAACTGAGTCAACGTCCACAAGCAGACAAAATGTAATTCCAGTTTTATCTGGTTTGTTGGGTATGTACCGTAAAAAGCTACTCATCAGCAGGCAGATTTTCACCTGGAATATAAGACAATTGACAACTTTCAATGAATTTGTTCCATACTTTTGATACTAATGCAAATTTATCAGTTTTCAAACGTTCTAATCTTGTAATTCTGACGTCGAAACGCAAAAATCTTTGTATTTCTCGACAAAATTCCTCCCCGTTGTTTCACTGAAGAATGGTGGCGCCCACTTTTTAGACCAGAGTTCATTAGGTATAGTGCTACTGGCTCCAAGTACACCACGAGCATACACTAAGCCAATGAATGCCTCCAGTTTTCTAAACTTACACTCCACAATTTATCTCCTAATACGCGTTTTGCTTCAGTTTCCGTAAGGTGTTTGATGTGTTTCAATATAGATTCATCAATAAAAAGACGCCATGCACACGCTACACTGTCGTCAGAAACATACCGCTTTGAGTATGGAGTAGGTCCTGGATTTTCTTTCAAGATGTTGTGACAAGCCATCCTGCCAGGTGTAGTCTTCACAAACTCTCCTACAGTCCACTACGTGATGCCATCCGTACTAGTAACGTATTACTTGGTCCTGGGAGGCTTGTGTTGATGCGTCCCTTCTTTCTTCCAGCTTTTCCTATCGCATTTTCTACTGCTGTAATAGAACAATCGAAAACTTTCAGTTCTTGGCCTACACCAGGCACAATTGCAGTCTAATTGCTGAATTTCAGTATCAAGGTTGTGATGTTGACATCAAAATAACGTATATCATTAGGGAATTGTGACAGCGGAAGAATGTTCGCTACTCTCAGAGGAGAGTGACCCATTAGCCGCCTTTAGAAAATTGAATAAAGAAGAGAATGAACAATGGCCGTAGATATACTATCAGAGTTTCAAAGTTGTGCTTACATTATTGCAGGGAGAATAATTATAAACAAATGTTATCTCAAACAGAGGAATAAGCACATGTTCTAATATATTTTATTATGATAATCAATACAGCGGTCAAAATGACCGCTCCGGCGGTTCTAGGTATACTCGTTACCTACGTCCTAACCAATGACGTAAAATTAATTACATTTAATACGGTTGATTCTGACCGGTAATCAGGAAAAGTCACTGAAGCTCTTTGCAATACGACAGAAAATGTGATCAATATAAGGCTTTGAAAAAGTGTAGCGGTCATTTTGACCGCTCCGGCGGTTCTAGTGTTAATCCTATGGCAGTGTTTATATTTTTGCTGTCCAGATTTGGTTGTTCCAAGTCTGGTAGTCGGTCGAAATCAGGGTAGCCTCGCGGTAAGATTTCCCCACCAGGGTCTGCAGCTATTTCACCCATGTGATTGAGGTGTCTTCTTCGGAATTGTTTGCTATTGACCTTTTCCTCCACCAGAATATTGCCTAAGATGCATGTTTTGGCACTGTGTCTAAAGTAACAGAGGTAAGCCTGGCTGACATGCTCAAGAAGTCTAATCTGGATGCCTAGTTCTTACATCATGGGCATATTAGTATGGTGTTCAGTCCAAGAATTGTGGAGAATGCATTGGTAAACCCATAACTCAAAGCACTCTGACTTCACCTTATCTACCTGTTTAATTGTCCAGGCCTCAGCTGTATAGGTGGAAATAGGGAATATGAAGGAGTGAGCCAGTTGCAAATTTGTATTCTTTTTTTTTTTTTTTTTTTGCAAGTTGCTTTACGTCGCACCGACACAGATAGATCTTATGGCGACGATGGGACAGGAAAGGGCTAGGAGTGGTTAGGAAGCGGCCATGGCCTTAATTAAGGTACAGCCCCAGCATTTGCCTGGTGTGAAAATGGTAAACCACGGAAAACCATCTTCAGGGCTGCCGACAGTGGGGTTCGTGTATTCTTTTAAACAGTCTGGTGCTTCCATATTCTGCTCAACTTTGTTGTGGCTACGCTGGCCATGGTTATTGTTCTCTTGATTTCATCCAAGCATCCTCCTATATTAGAAATCGTGGAGCCTCAAAACCAGCTATCTCCCTCACACTAGGCTCGTAGGCTTTCTATCTGTCGACAATCATCACCTTTGTCTTCCTTCTGTTAAAATGCAGGCCATACTCCCTTCTAGTCAACATCAGCTTCTCTATAAGGATCTCTAGTTCTTCTGCACTATCAACCAGGATCAGCGCTTCATCATCCTACCTCAGGTTACCTACATGACATCAAATTAAAATATCGGAACTGCATACGGTACCTGAGGCCATACAATTATTTTTATTGGAAAAACAGCAACATGTAAAGATACAGCTGCGCAATTTAACGGTAGTAAGCATCTATTTGTTGCCGAGTAGAAACCATATGTTTAGACAACCAACAGTTGCTACAAGGAGGTAGGACCCTTCATTACTCGAGCCCCTTCTTTATTGATGACATTAAAAAACTAATACCGATATATAATATTCCCTAGATTAGTTACAAAACTGTTTCATTACACAAGTATGATTCTTTATTTCTGATGGACACAGACCGATTATGAAAAACCTGGCATAGATAGGCCTACTGCTTATGTTAACACAGATAGTCATAACGTGTACTCAATACTTTTTTTACTTTCCAGTGTTGACTTAGTTCATTTAATTTAAAAGCTTTTTAGTCTGTTGAACACACAAGTTCAAAATATAATATACATTGCCTGACAAGAAAAGTTAAACACCCAGAAGAAGTGGTTGAAAGTGAATAAAACAACATATGATGAACAACCATGTGGCTTTATTGAACTGATTACAATATTGGATGAAAGAGTCAAGGCCATTGGCAGTTACAGGTGGAAAGTTGGCGTCAACGCGTCCGCCTGTCACGCGGTGGCCCTGGGTTCCCGGCAGAGTCAGGGATTTTTAATTGTAAATGACTAATATCCTTGACCTGGGGACTGGGTGTTTGTGTCATTCTTGATGTTCCTTTCCTCACATTCAAGACTCTACTCTTCCGCAATTCCAATTACATGCAGGTTCATATCATATGGTGCAAGTAGGGGCAAAAGATCTCTATTAGGTCGACGCCCCAAACAAATAGCATTTTTTTAAGGGGGGGGGGGGCTGTCGCACCCTCCACCTGCCCTTATACAGTTTGGAATGGTGACAAACAGCCTTTGGATCCTCTCTGAGGCAAGTTCGTCCACAGTTGTTGCAGCTGTCCCTCCAGATCCCGCAGGTTACTACTGGGACGGAGTCCCCTTCCAATGTCATCCCACACGTGTTCAATGATGGAGAGGTCCGGGGATCTTGCTGGCCACAGGAGGACCTCACATGCTCTAGGCAGTCCATAGACACACGTGCTGTGTGTGGATGTGCATTATCTTGTTGGAACAATGACCCAGGGTGCTGTGCCATAAGGGGAAGGACGTGCGGACGCAGAATGTCTGTGACGTATTGCTGTGCCGTTGAAGTCTGCTGAAGCACTATTAGAGGTGAGCTGAATGCATATCCTATGGCTCCCCACACCATTATGCCAGGGATTACGCCTGTGTGTCTTTCCACAATATGGGCAGAATCTGCCCTCGACGCTCCCCAACCCACACATGATGCTCATCAGACGTTTATGAGCAAACGGTGCTCCTCACAAAACATGATGCAATATCAGGCGTCCTTTGTCCATGCCTCCCGGGCAAGGCACCACTCCAAACGCAGGCGTTGGTGTTCTGGTGCCAATACCAACTGATGCATGGGGCGGTAAGACCCCAACCCGGTGAATGCGAGTCATCAAGACACTCTGCTGGAACTTACAGGATGTTGTAGAGTCTCCAGTAGGCTACATGTACAGTGTTGCCAAAAAGTTTAGGAACACCCGTATATTTCAGACTTGAACAGTGTGTCCCTATACTTTTTAAACTTATGATTTATTTAAAGTACAAATGATATAAAGTACTCTATTATCATGTTTGGTTGAAAATTTGAACACTGTTTTTTCTTTTTGCTAGTTGCGTTACGTCGCACCGACACAGATAGGTCTTATGGCGACGATGGGAGAGGAAAGGCCTAGGAAAGGGAAAGAAGCGGCCTTGGCCTTAATTAAGATACAGCCCCAGCATTTGCCTGGTGTGAAAATGGGAAACCACGGAAAACCATCTTTAGGGCTGCCGACAGTGGGGTTCGAACCCACTATCTCCTGGATGCGAGCTCGCAGCCGCGCGCTCCTAACCGCACATCCAACTCGTCCGGTAATTTGAAGACTGTAACTCAAATAGTTCATGAGTTACGATATTTTTTTTTTGTCTTTTATTATGGCCACCCATAATTGACCTTGATACTGAAGAAACAAATAATACAATTAACACCTTCTAACAGGGGTCATTTTAAAGGTGTTGGTATCGCCTAGCAACCACGTAACAATCAGTATACATTGTTGGATGGCTTTTTAATTGTATTATTTTGTTTCTTCAAAACCGAGGTCAATTTTGGGTGACTATAAAAGACAAAAAAAAATTCATAACTCATAAACTATTTGACTTGAATTTTCTAACAAACATTATATTAGAGTACTTTATATCAGTTGTACTTAAAATAAATAATAAGTTTAAAAGTATAGGGACACTCTGCTCAAGTCTGAAATATATGGTTGTCCCTAAACTTTTTGGCAATACTGTGCATGGATGGCAAGTGCCAAAGTTATGGGATCCTGCAATGCTTGGCTCACATACGGCGGTCCTCCCTCAAGGTAGTGTTTGTTGGTCAACCCGAATTTCCACGACGTGACTGGGTGCCCTCATGTACCCATAGAGTCCAACATCGGGCCACTGTGACATCTGAATGTCCGACATGCCTGGCAATTGCACGATACGACCAACCAGCCTTATGCAGTCCCACAATGCGGCCTCTGTCAAATGGTGGATAGAGTGTCTAACACATCTGTGAGACATCGCGAGTGATTCGTTCTGTATGTAATCCTCTCTGCAAATCTTGCTTAACTGTCTGACTCACATTAGTTGACTGGTAACAACTTTTCAACAACAGGACGGTGCTATCACGAATGCACTCTGGTGGGCGTTCTACACATTATAGATCATTGTAAATCTAATCATTTACTTACACATCAATGGTATGCATGATACCAAAATGGGATAATACTGGACTACTTCTTCTGGGTGCTTAACTTTTTTTGCAAGGCAGTGTATAACACTGTAACATTCATGAAAAAAAACAGAACACTATTAAACAAAGAATAATATGTTACATTCTACAAGAACATCCTCAGATTCTATCAAATTACTTTAAGCCATGCACAGATATGTACACTGTGTAAACTAGTCAATGATTATAAATTGGTCATGCTATTAACAAATATGAACAAATAACGAATGTATAAGTCCTCTACCGTCACTGGAAATTTCTTGTTTATCTTAGCTGCTGTCGTCCATTACTTTCAGTAACCATGTCTGGAGGACTAATACATTCATTATTTGTTCATATTATGTGCTGGCACCAGGTTTCGTACTCTCCCTTCCGGTTATTATATATCACCATTAATTTCATCTCATTAACTTCTCTGATGAGGATGACATCAGGAAGGGCATCCGATCATAAATAAATGAAATGGCATATGGCTTTTAGTGCCAGGAGTGTCCGAGGACTTGTTCGGCTCGGCTCGCCAGGTGCAGGTCTTTTGATTTGACACCCGTAGGTGACCTGCGCGTCATGATGGGGTTGAAATGATGATGAAGACGACACATACACCCAGCCCCTGTGCCAGCGAAATTAACCAATGATGGTTAAAATTCCCGATCCTGCCGGGAATCGAACCCGGGACCCCTGTGACCAAAGGCCAGCACGCTAACCATTTAGCCGGACATCCGATCATAAACTTGCTACGAAGATTAATCTTAGTTCATACCCGACCCAGTAGGGAAACGGGACAAGGGTTGGACATACATGACCAATCCCTAGGCCTAATCGTTGACTAGTTTACACAATGTAAACAATACTGTACAGGGCTGTTGAGTTACTAACTTCTAGACTAAAGCCTCACGACAATATAAATACACATAAAGGTGAGTAAACATCATACCAAGTATTGCTTCATGGTCGAATTCTGAATGATGACTTCCACCGGCAAAATGATTGCTATCCCTCGGACTGTAACTTCCATCTTCTTCCCGTTCATTCCCATGATGATGGGTATGAATATGAGGCGATGCCGGAGTAGCTGGAAAAGTAGAAAACGAGAAGAATAGGATACCGAGCAAAACAATCCATTTACCACCCATTGCTCGAATTCTGTTCAGATAACACCGAAGAAAGTATTACTAGGCAATAACACACCGCCGCACGCACTGTCACGCTCAAGACAACATTATCTGGAACAAACACACAAGACAATGTTTGTGTGGTTTCTTACATAAATATTCCGCATATGTCTAAACCATGGTCACCACATTTTTTTCAGTCTTCAGCACTTCACAGAACACAATCTAGCAAGAGACCAAAAAATTTCAAACGAAGGTGGAATTGTAGATTTACTTCCGTCTAATCTCCTCACGATAAAAGGGGAGAAATGAGGTCCATTTATTTAGGTACCAACTATAAAGAATTACTATTTTGCATCACAGGATGCAAAATAACCACCATTATTTTAACTTATTCGACTTTGTTCTCAATAAATTACCAGTTTTAAACGATTTTATCTTTTCAGAGTAAATGTTGAATACGATCAACCATAGCAGCGCACTTAAAACTCAAAAAATATATGCTTAAATATCCGTTAAATATAAAGCATTACCACCCCTTGGATCTTATCGGACCATTTGTTGACAATTTAACCATTTAACCGAGAACACAACAAGTCAATGAATAACAGTGCTCCATGGAAGAAAGTCATTGGACTCTGCTAAGCACTCCGTGCAGTTTTCCTTTTCTTTTTCTAGAATCATTACTAGATTCCTCATTGGATTGTTTACGTTTCTTGTATACCTTATGGAGTAATCTTAAATAATACGTATACGGGTACTTTTATTACAACTGATAGGTCGAAACTAAGCCTCCGTGGCTCAGGCGGAGGCACGCCGGCCTCTCACCGCTGGATACCGTGGTTCAAATCCCGGTCGCTCCATGGGAGATTTGTGCTGGAGAAAGCGGAGGAAGGACAGGTTTTTCTTCGGCTAGTCCGGTTTTCCCTGTCATCTTAATGTCATGCATAATTATGTAGGATACAGAGATAACTTCCTTCCGATGTATATTTGTTGGCGTTAACCACCTTGTGAACCCCGCCAGGAAGTCGTAAAATTTAAGAAACGAGATATCCACTTCCGGAGGCGCACATGACCCTGAGGTTCACTCAGCCTACACCAAAAATGAGTACCAGGTTAATTCCTGGAGGCAAAGGCGGCAGGGCGTAGGGCTAACCACTCTACCCCACAAGGTGCCGAGGTTTCGGATAGTGGAAGCCTTTCCTTCCACCCCTCCAAGGGCCTCCATGGCCTGTACGGAGATGACTTTGCTTTTTGCTTAGCCTTCTTGTGATGGAGTGCGGAATAATAATAATAATAATAATAATAATAATAATAATAATAATAATAATAATAATAATAATAATAATAATAATAATAATAATAATAATAATAATGTTACTGTAACACTCAGTCTAGCTTGAGCAAGCGAGGAGCGAGATCACGCTGTGCAGTGCGTGCCGTGAACATAGTTGATACTGATCAGTACCGGGCCGCGAATGGGAGATGGCAGTGGAAGCAGAAGAAGGAGTTCAAGAATGGACTGGTAATAGCAGAAGAGGGGGTAAAAATGGGTGAAGCGGTGCTGGTAGCAGCAGTGTTAGCTGCGCTACTGGTCATTGGGTGGGGGGAGGGGCCCAAATACCAGTGGCAAATTCAGCGTGGAAGATTTGGCAGCACTTACGGTGTTAGTGAGGGAAGGGGTACAAGAAAATTGCCAATGGGATAAGGTGCAAGAAATGAAGGACATGATGGAAGAGCAGAGAAAGGAGATAGGGAACATGAAGAAATGGTTAGAAACGAAGACTGAAGAATCGAATAACACAACCAATCAATCACTACTGATCTGCATTTAGGGCAGTCGCCCAGGTGGCAGATTCCCTATCGGCTGTTTTCCTAGCCTTTCCTTAAATAATTGCAAAGAATTTGGAAATTTATTGAACATCTCCCTTGGTAAGTCATTCCAATCCTTAACTCCCCTTCCTATAAACGAATACTTGCCCAAATTTGTCCTCTTGAATTCCAACTGTATCTTCATATTGTGATCTTTCCTACCTTCAAAGACACAACTCAAACTTATTCGTCTAATGATGTCCTCCCACGCCATCTCCCCACTGACAGCTCGGAATATACCACTAAGTCGAGCCGCTCGTCTCCTTTCTCCCAAGTCTTTCCAGCCCAAACATTGCAACATTTTTGTAACGTTACTCTTTTGTCGGAAATCGACCAGAACAAATCGAGCTGTTTTATTTTTATTTTTTCCAGTTCTTGAATCAAGAAATCCTAGTGAGGGTCCCATTCACTGGAACCATACTCTAGTTGGGGTCTTACCAGAGACATGCCCTCTCCTTTACATCCTTACTACAACCCATACATACCCTCATTAGAGACGAGAATTATAGGCACTAAAAACAGTTAAACTAGGCAGGCATATAGGCTCTTAAATTAGCCAAAATAGGCATTTAAATAGGCTCTAACGTGTAAAATAGGCATGAAAAATTACTTATAAATTAATAACACACTCAATTACCATAAAAGGAATTTACAGGCAACGTTTCAATGTTTTACGGCAAGAATCTTGTTCTCCTCTCATGCATAATGTTTTTGTACTGAGAGAAAGATCTCTCAACAACACATGAAGTGATTGGACAAAACGTCAATGAAGTCAATTCATCTGGTTTTATTTCGCTGACAGCGGCTGCCTTCCCAGAGGTTCGGTCAAAACTACCCCTGACATCTTCCACAATCCTAAATGACTCCACCAAGGCCATACCACTCTTCTCCAACTTGGTTATTGATCCCGGCAATTGCTCCGGTTTATGCAGGGGCATATTAGCTCCTAACATGGCAGTGCATAGGTCTGAAGAAAATGGTTGTTGGTCGCTGCCTAAAGTGGAGTGGTAGAAAGGCTGCGTTGATACAGATATCTGTACTCGTATCAGATGCATCGCATTACTTCTAAGTTGATCTATGTGGTATTTTTCTCACATTTGATCTGAAAAATAATAAAATTGTATTGTCCCTATATCTTAAATTTCTACAGTTGGGGTAATTGGCAATAATGCTTTATATATATCATGCATTTGTTTCATAAAAAAGACTATTAGAGATGATGTTTCTAGAAGTACAAAACTTTAAAGTAGGAACAAGGGAATTAGCCCTCAAGGATTTTCAGTCATAATTTGGCAGTATCGTGTCGAGTTCACCGGGTGAAAAATATAATAAAAAAGACGTGAAACGATACCGGAGTAGCGTAAAAGAGAGACCATCCTTTTTGCTTGCCAAGGACCCGCCAAGCTGGCCCTAGACATATTCTTACTTATATAGAAGAATGAAAACGGAGGTACTATAAATCTCAGATGTGTGAACATTTAATTTGTTTCTATTCGCCGGCTTTAGTTAGCTGTCATGAAGACTATTTTATGTTGCCTGCAATAGATTCTGCATCATGTGTGCCTACAAGGCCTCCGCCCTCGTTGAAAGTTAAAAACCACGTAATTTGAAATTGTCGTGGCATTCGCCTATAACCTTTATTTTTGTCACAATATAGCAAGACTCTACAGGAGATGCTAGAGGCTTGTTAACCTGGGAGCTTACGCCCCTCGGACTATATCCACCCCCCCCCCCACCCAAGCACAATGGTAACTTACCGGACCTCACCAATCCAGACCAACGGTCTTTTCGCAGGCCTGGTCTTGTAAATATAGTCCTAGCAACCTCTTAAAACACACTGTGGCATCGTTCTAGCCGGGCCACATGGACCTGCAACCTGTGTTTCGCGAAGGTTTTGCGGAAGTGTAATAGAATTCACGATTTTTAAAGGGAGTTTTAAAAATCATATTTCAGTTTTAAATCTCTATTTTCTCAGGAAATGAATCACAGTTCAAAACACCGATTTAATTTACATCCATTCTGTGACAAGAGACCACCGGCGTTACAACATTTTAGCAATATAAATTATTGAAAGTTTACGACTAATTCAGAATTTTAACAAAATAACTTGCCACAATACATAAATTAATTGGCCTATATATGCTACAATGAAATACGATCATAGTTCTTAATCACATAAAATATCTTACCTCCTTACAGCAAGCTTGATAGATCCGTAGTGAAATTGGGATCCCCTGTGATCCACTGCTTCAGTCAGTAGGACTTGGACGATTTTCCTTCGGGCATTGCCGCAAACACACTTCTTCTTCTTCTTCCTCTTCTTATCCCACTTCACAATAAATCACAGCACGTTCTGAACAAACGGCGTACACATACAACAGTTCGCATCGAAAGGGAGGTACAGGGCATATGGGTTCTGCAAGATAGTTCGACGTTGACTGGTTCTCGCATACGTCTTAGGAGGTTGGAGGGGTTGAAGGCTTCGAGGTCGAACTGTTCTTATTTCTCCTGATGGAAATTTCCCTAGAACTATTTCTGGTGACTTCTGAGAATACCCATTTTTGTTCGTGGGTTAAACAGATATTGAGAAAAGAAGATAATTCTGTCGAGCACACTAGCTACAATATAATGTACTGGAAGAAAATCGGCTGTTGTAAAATATACAGTCAAAATGCATCAAATAGGCAATTATACACCAAATAGGCGCAAACTCCTGAAATATGCATTTATAGGCACAGTAAAACCAACGAAATATAGCTAAAAAGACCCTAGAACGGATTTATATCACAAATGCCTACGTTTCTAAACACAGGAATAAAATAGGCAAATAGGCAAATTCCCATCTCTACTCATAATCATGTGCAGAGATCTGTACCCTTTATTTACAATCATGTTGATGTGATTACCCCAATGATGATCTTTCCGTATATTAATACCTAGGTATTTACAGTGATCCCCAAAAGGAACTTTCAAACCATCTACGCAGTAATTAAAACTGAGAGGACTTGTCCTGTTTGTGAAACTCACAACCTGACTTTTAACCCCGTTTATCAACATGCTATGGCCTACTGTCCACCTCACAACGTTATGGAGGTCATTTTGTAGTTGCTCACAATCCTGTAAATTATTTCTTACTCTGTACAAAATAATATCATCTGCAAAAAGCCTTATCATTGTGCAACAACGACGAAGAAATAGAGTTATTAAGAGGGAAGGTAAAACATCTAGAAGAGGAGGTGATGAAGATGAAGAAAGAAGCAGAGGGGTACAGTCAAGAGAGAATTAAAAAAAAACGATATTTATATATGGTGTGGAAGAAGTTGAGAAGGAAGGTATGATTGACATAGTCTATAAGGTGGTAGAGGTAATACAGAATAGGAAGAAAATAAATTACAGTGAAGCTGACATAGACGATGTGGAGAGAGGGGAAAGGCTAAAGGACGGAGACCAATTAGGGTAAAGTTTTTCTCTACCCCAATGGAAGAAATTGTGTGAAGAAACGGTAACAATTTACAGGGTCAGAAAGTATGGGTGAAAAGAGACATGAGAAAAGAAGATGGTGAAAATATGAAGATTATGAACAGGCCTCTTTGGAGAGTGAGAACGCAAGGGCTAAAAGCCCGCATAAGAGGTCAGAGACTGGTGGCGACGAATAGAAAAGGGGTTACAGAACATTGAGTGTCGAAACTGAAAGAGATGGACGTACACGTCAGTACCGAGGTGGGAGTGATAGCAGTACAAGATGGAAGGAAGGAAGGAAGGAAGGAAGGAAGGAAGGAAGGAAGGAAGGAAGGAAGGAAGGAAGGAGAAACAACAAGGGATGGTGTGCAGGAAAGGGTTCAGACCAACCCAGGTGGAAGTGGACAACGCAGTGTGGATCCAGAAGACCGCTGTCTCGATCCTCTTATACTTCCTGCTCTGTGCCACAAGTTTAACACAGGAAGGCACGAATACCAATATTTCCCCAAGTCGCCGTAAGAGTGCAGCAGTAGACGCACAATCTTCGCTGTCAGTGTTGGTGTAGCACTGTGTTATTGGTGCACGAATGTGTGTGAAAACCTGAGTTATTTCGTAAATGAGTAAACGTATCTGGTCACTTCCGTTCGTACAAGAGATATTTTGTATGGAACAGTGAAATTAATTAATCATGTTATGCTTATAGATATTTCAAAAGTGATTTTAAGGTGTTGGCACTTGTTTCCGTTTGTGCAAAGGTATATCTTTCGCAGAACTGAAACTTCAGATTCTTTCCCCCGAAATATTCAACTGTTGTGTACCATTTTGCCAATCTCGGCAAGGTGATTCGTAGCCAGAAAAGATACGACTCCATGAAATACCGTCTAGAAGGAAATTAAGAGAAAAGCGGGTTTCGGCTTTATCTAGGCAAGGACCTAATAAAGGAAGAAATTGGATATCCTCAGATTAATCCTGCATCTGTGCCTTTACACCTTATTTAAGGAGGTGATGGATCCTGCGCGGCTCAGGCGGCAGTGTGCCGGCCTCTCACCGCTGGGTTCTGTGGTTCAAATCCCGGTCACTCCATATGAGATTTGTGCTGGACAAAGCGGATGCGGGACAGGTTTTTCTCCGGATACTCCGGTTTTCCCTGTCATCTTTCATTGCAGCAACACACTCGAATGCCATTTCATTTCATCTGTCATTCATTAATCATTGCCCCGGAGGAGTGCGACAGGCTTCGGGAGCCAGCACAATTCCTATCCTCGGTGCTAGACGGGGGCCTCATTCATTCCATTCCTGACCAGGTCAAATGACTGGAAACAGGCTGCGGTTTTTTCAGAAGGTGATTAGAGCCGTGGAGGATAGATGATTCCTTGTGATAACAACTGTGACGGACAATCACAAAACAGACGTCTTCATGTTTAGACATTTTGGACAACCTCAGATATCCAGACGACAATATTCCAACTAAACTAGAAACAGGAAATCAAATCCTAATTTGCGGGGACTTTGTTCGTGTTGCTGAAGCGAGGCTGGAATGTGACATTTGTGTCAGCAACATCTCACTGACTAGAGCTTCGACACCCCTAAATGGAACTGGTTATGCATCAAGACAGAGGAGGAGTTCGATACCCAAAACCTTGCTTTGTTGCTCTGGTGAAGCATCTGCAGGAGTTCGTTTAAGCTGCTGTGCCCCATTGTCGAAGACCTTCAAACGTACGAGCGTAATACGAGGATTTGCGACGTCTTCCCTTTAAGAATACCGGGCGAGTTGGCCGTGCGGTGAGGAGCTCGCAGCTGTGAGCTTGCATCCGGGAGATAGTGGGTTCGAACAACATTGTCGGCAGCCTTGAAGATGTTTTTCCGTGGTTTCCCATTTTCACACCAGGCAAATGCTGGGGCTGTACCTTAATTAAGGTCACGGCCGCTTTCTTCCCATTCCTAAGCCTTTCCTATCCCATCGTCGCCAAAAGACCTATCTGTGACGGTGCGACGTAAGACAACCCTTTCAGAATGTATTTTTTACAGTGTGAGGTCAAAGAATATCAGCAAACTGTTAGTGATATTATCCTAACCAAGTTCGTAACACTTCTATTAACTGATATTGCGTTGGCAAGAACACAAAAAATACGGTCCCACTCCAAGCCTTCGTCCAGGAAAATCTTTAAATTGTGCATGAAGGGGCCAACTGTGACTTCATATAGGTAATATTGCCGATGTTTAAAATTACTAATGTAATATACGAACTTCAGTGAACGTATGACCATGCTGAATAGTGTTTTGTAGGCTGTCGTCTTTGGAATAAGTTTAGAAAATTGTGCGTCTATGTCTGCCATCTAGCGGAGAAATTTTGTCGCAGCGTAGTCGCAAAAATGCTCGTATAGAGCAGGCAGTATAGGAGAATCGAGATGGCGGTGATCCAGAAGAACTGAGCAGTGAAGGGGTGAGTGAGGGCGTTGCCTACGAGATACACAAGGCCAGGAAATAGGAAGCAATTTGCCGCTGAAAAAGCGGCCCGACCGTGTTCACGGCTTGGCCGCTAGATGTCAGGTTTCCGTTCTGTTCTTGGCGGACTTTAGACATTGTGATGCGCGGACTAATAGTGATGGTGTGTTGATTTTGTGCAATTTATTGTCAGTATTTTTTCTGTCGGTGTGTATATGTGAGGTTGAGAAGATGGAGAACTGTTGTGTACCTCTTTGTACTTCCGATACTGCTAAAAAGCAAGAAAATGTGACGTTTCATAGTTTCCCTTCGGAGCGCGGTTTAAGAGAGAAGTGGTGGCAAGCTATTTCCAGGCAAGGTGATAAAGTAGGATCTCTTTGGGTACCTAACAATTATTCTCGAGTGTGTAGCTTGCATTTTAACCATCTACTGCATACTGTTGCCATTAGGCAACAAATAACTTTTCACCTGTATACATGAATAAATATTGTAGGCAGAGGTAGTTTTACTTAACACCTTCAACTGTACAATCAATTAAACATATATTCCAGTGATGCCTTGTTTTTTTTACATAACATAAGACAAAACAGCCCTACAACCAAAGGCACTCCTTCCACCCCGTCAACATCCACGCGTACTAACCACCGTTTATTTTACGTGGGCCCTCCCCATCATATTACTACAGGCTCCAGGAGTACCTCTGGCTCAACCTCAAATACATTACCGAACTACGGTCGTGCAAGTATACTTGCGCCTTGCAATACGTACCCATGGCCAGTAGGCAGTAATGTTCGGTCTTTGAATGTTAAAAGCTTAGCGTAAAATCGTGAAAAAACGTATATACACTGACTGACAGAGCACATGCAACACCAAGAAGGAGTGGTCAGAACTTTATGCCAATTGCAGGGTAGACTGACGTCACTGAGGTATGCTCATGATGTGAAATGCGCCGCTGTGCTGCGCACGTAGCGAACGATAAATGGGACACGGCGTTGGCGAATGACCCACTTCGTACCGTGATTTCTCAGCCGACAGTCATTGTAGAACGTGTTGTCGTGTACCACAGGACACGTGTATAGCTAAGAATGCCAGGCCGCCGTCAACGGAGGCATTTCCAGCAGACAGACGACTTTACGAGGGGTATGGTGATCGGGCTGAGAAGGGCAGGTTGGTCGCTTCGTCAAATCGCAGCCGATACCCATAGGGAGGTGTCCACGGGGCAGCGCCTGTGGCGAAGATGGTTGGCTCAGGGACATGTGTCACGTGCGAGGGGTCCAGGCGCAGCCCGAGTGACGTCAGCACGCGAGGATCGGCGCATCCGCCGCCAAGCGGTGACAGCCCCGCACGCCACGTCAACCGCCATTCTTCAGCATGTGCAAGACACCCTGGCTGTTCCAATATCGACCAGAACAATTTCCCGTCGATTGGTTGAAGGAGGCCTGCACTCCCGGCGTCCGATCAGAAGACTACCATTGACTCCACAGCATAGACGTGCACACCTGGCATGGTGCCGGGCTAGAGCGACTTGGATGAGGGAATGGCGGAACGTCGTGTTCTCCGATGAGTCACGCTTCTGTTCTGTCAGTGATAGTCACCGCAGATGAGTGTGGCGTCGGCGTGGAGAAAGGTCAAATCCGGCAGTAACTGTGGAGCGCCCTACCGCTAGACAACGCGGCATCATGGTTTGGGGCGCTATTGCGTATGATTCCACGTCACCTCTAGTGCGTATTCAAGGCACGTTAAATGCCCACCGCTACGTGCAGCATGTGCTGCGGCCGGTGGCACTCCCGTACCTGCAGGGGCTGCCCAATGCTCTGTTTCAGAAGGATAATGCCCGCCCACACACTGCTCGCATCTCCCAACAGGCTCTACGAGGTGTACAGATGCTTCCGTGGCCAGCGTACTCTCCGGATCTCTCACCAATCGAACACGTGTGGGATCTCATTGGACGCCGTTTGCAAACTCTGCCCCAGCCTCGTACGGACGACCAACTGTGGCAAATGGTTGACAGAGAATGGAGAACCATCCCTCAGGACACCATCCGCACTCTTATTGACTCTGTACCTCGACGTGTTTCTGCGTGCATCGCCACTCGCGGTGGTCCTACATCCTACTGAGTCGATGTCGTGCGCATTGTGTAACCTGCATATCGGTTTGAAATAAACATCAATTATTCGTCCGTGCCGTCTCTGTTTTTTCCCCAACTTTCATCCCTTTCGAACCATTCCTCCTTGGTGTTGCATTTGCTCTGTCAGTCAGTAGTATTTGTTCTACACGAACAGTTTGTATCCTGCGTTAAATGGAAACGAGATCTATATTGTGGCGTAAGGCCATGATTAAACAGTAACCGAATGATGTTAATAATATGTCGTCTATAATATGATCCTCGTATAAACCATGGTTTAACCAGAATTGTTGGTTGTAAATGATAATAAAAGTTACCTTTGACTTGTGCAGTCTGTCGCCAATAATTCTGCCATTCTTGACGACCAGCTTGTCGGATAACAACTACATAGTCAGAAGCAGGAACAATATTGTTAGTATTCGGAACAGGGAGACGAGAAGCTTGTTTTGCAAGACAATCTACTTTTTCATTTCCTAAGATACCCACATGGCCTGGTACCCATACTAAAGTTATGTAAATACCGAAGTTGTCAAGCATATAAAGGAGACTCTTGACATTGTATACATACCAATTATAGGATAACTCGTACGAGACCAAAGACTGTAATGCACTCAGCGAATCCGTATAGATCGTAACTCGCGTATAGCCCTGACGCTGAACAAAAAGTAGAGCCTGCTGTATAGCGAATAGCTCCGCAGTAAAAATCGAACAATCACTAGGTAAACCATATTGTTTTTTAACATTTAGAGAAGGTATATAATAAGCGGACCCAACTCCAGTAATGTTCTTGGCCCCATCTGTAAAAATGTTTATGCTTTGTGGAATATTGGAAAGTTTCACTCTTTTAACAGGACGATTCTCGGTCCCCTGCAAACAAATAACGTTAGTAGAGCCATTACGTATAGGCCATATTATTTGAGGCTTATAATAAGAAACCGTATAGGGTAAGGTATAGGGCATTAAGTTAACACTGTGTATTAATGTATACTGTTTCGACTTCAATGTAGTAAAAGCATGAAACAGAACTGGCAATCGTCGTAAACCCTGACACCGTAAGGAATAATACTCCGAGAGTAACTGTAACTTCGGAATTAAAGGATGACTTGTCAGAGAAAATTTTTTGAGTAAATATTGTGTAGCAAGTATTTTTCTACGCACACGTAAGGGAGCTTCGCAGGATTCGACCAAAAGTGTATTTGTAGGTGTGGACTTTAAAGCTCCAATACAGGAGCGTATTGCTTTATATTGAAAAATGTTAAGAGTATTCAAGTTCGTATACGATGCCAAGTCAAAAATATGTGATCCGTAGTCCAATATCGCCCTAATAGTGGTTTTATACAAGGATAGCACCACAACTGGATCTGCTCCCCATTGCCTACGGGTTACAGCTTGTATTACCTGAATATACCGTTCGCTTTTCGAACACAAATATAAAAAATGTTGTTTCCATGTAAGTTTCTGATCGATAAATAACCCAAGATATTTATGGTAACTAACTATGGGGATTTCATACTGATCAAAGGAAAGTGGTGATCGGTCATAGGTTCGGTGATGTGTAAATATCATCGCTCGACATTTCGCTATGGAAAGATTTAACCCATGGGCTTCTAACCATGCTCTAGCTTCGTGAAGCGTGTAACTAATATGTTGCCTACAGAGCTGTAAATTCTCATGCGTATAATAAAGCAAAAAATCGTCAGCATACGCCTTTAGTCGAGCATGACGGAGAATGACCGTTTCGAAATCCTTCATAAAAAAAGCGAAAAGAATGCCACTCAGAATATCGCCCTGTGGCAACCGATTACTTACCTGCCGGGGCTGGATTGTATAATGTGTCGATTTAAATCTCAGTGATCGATATGTAAGAAGTTGTCTGAGAATGATAATAAATCCCTCAGGATTCTGATCCAATCTTATTCACGAAAACCAAATTGCAAGACTTGCAATTCCCAAGATTACTATCCTACGGATATCAACTCATCGCAAACAAATGCATTACCAAACGGTGTAGTTATTGGGTACGGGCTTAAAACTAAGCCCAACAGAGTGATCTCAATATATAAACAGGATACACAACAGCTATGCTTTGGAATGGCAAAAATCGTGACGTTCGTTTTTTGTTACGTTGGCAACTGTGTACGTACTGAATGTGTGTTTGTCATTCTTGATTCTTATTGGAAAATATATTTCTAGATGAGTTTTCGTCATTTTTGAATGATAAAATGGTGAAATATTGCGTGGTGTATGGCTGTAAAGAGCTCTAGAGAAAAGGATGTGGAGTTCAGTTTCACAGGTAAGTTATTTTAGTACGTAACAAAGGAGGAAACTTGTTGATGTAGGACATAACCTCAGGCGGTACATGGCCAAGACTATTTACTTATTTATTCATTTTTATGATTTGCTTGTTTATACAGGTATCCATTTCCTCGGCCTGATATTCTGAATAAGTAGTTTCAAGCAATATGCAGAAATTATTGGTTACCCATAGCATACAGCATTTTTTTTAAAACTACATTATGCAGCAAACATTTTACACCTAATAGTTATCAGTCAAGAACTGCACACCTGTAAATTTACTGAAATAAGATGTTGTGCCATCAATCTTCAATTTTCCAGGCCATCTTCAAATAAAGTTTGTTACAAGACGACAGCTGGTTCTCAAAGGACCAGTCCTTAATCTGGTTAGTATGAGACCCATACATTTTTTATTGAAAAATATATTTTGCAAAGGTATTATTCTTATGCATGTAAATGTTTGGTGTTTTTCATTGCAGAAATAAAAGGAAGTGGCAGGTGTTTCTGTACAAGATCAAGAGTTTCCCGATAATATGAAAATAGACAATCAGACTCAAATAGATAGTGTCCCACAATCTCCTGTGAAAACAGAATTGATAAAGAAGATCAAAAGTCTTCAGATGATTTTTATAGCAGGAATAAGAAGATAAGTAACATGGCGGAATTAATTTCAGTTATGAAAAAGAAGGGGCATCTAAGTACTTACTTAGAAAGAATTTTGAAATTTCATTTCAGTGGCTTTCCGTTGCACTTCATAATGAACCAGTTTCAGAATTCTGAAGTATGTAAATCAGCAAGAATGTACAGTGATATCATGAAACACTTTGATTTAACACTGCACGTTCATTCCCCAAGAGCATACAAATATGCGAGAACACTGTTTCCATTGCTACAACCTAACCGCATTAGGTCATGGATTTCATCAGTGAATTGTGAACCAAGATTTGTTTCTGATGTGTTTGAATTTTTGAAGGAAAATTGTGATAAGTTATCACGTTTAAAAGAATGTGCTTTAGTGTTTGACAGTATGTTGATTAAAAAGCAGTTACTATGTGATGATAGTAATATATTTTAAAGAGCTTATGTTAATTTTGGTCATATGGTTTCAACAGAGGTAGATGATTTGGCTAGGGAAGCTCTAGTTTTTCAAATTATGACACACTAGGAAAAGTTTAAGTGACGAGTGGCCTATCTTTTTGTAAATAAGTTTCCTGCTGATCAACTGACACAGTTAATAACAACTTGTCATATTAACTTGTATGAAGTTGGTGTGATACGTATTGTTTCGTGTGATAGTCCTTTTGTTAATGTTCAAGCTCTGAGAAAATTGGGATGCTGTTATGAAGGTGAGTGTGTTGTATATCTCATTTTAAACAACCATCAACTGATTGTAATGTTTATGCAATATCGTACTGGATCCATGTCATATTATCTGAAATTAGCAAGAAATACTCTAGCAGATAAGAAAATAATTAAAACTGTGGATGGAGATATGAAATGGGACTATATTGTCAAACGTCATTCATTACAGGAGAGTGACTGCTTAAAGTTTGACAATTCATTATCAAACAGCATTTTCAATCTTATAACAAAAAATGAATGTGTCCTTTGCTGTTCAGACCTTGAGTTCAAGTGTTGCAGATGCACTTGAATTCCTTGAGGCGCATAAGCGTCCTGATTTTAAAGGTTCAGCTTCAACAGTTTCTTTCTTATAAGGAAAATAGATAGGTTGTTTGACATTCTTAATTCTCAAAATGTCTTCAGTGAAGGATTCAGACAACGTAGGATTGTTAGAAAATGTGAATTTCTATCAAAATTATTTTGATGAAATGGAAAGTTTCTTGAAGTCATTGACTATTGATGATGTTCCTATTTTGTTACACCCCCGTAAAACATTCGCATTAGATTTCCTGTTCTGTATGAAAAGTATAGGCATGTTGGTACCAGAATTTCTTTTCAGAGAGAGTGACCCATTCAAATATTTTTTGACATACAAGGTATTACAAGATCATACTGAATTTGTATTTTTCCTATATTCTAGCTAGATGTAGTTGGAATAATAATCCAGACACACTACAGTTTCAGCAGTAGCATATGCTGAGTCCAAGACATGGGCTACCACTCCCTACTTACGTTACCCCTTTTCGATGGCTGATTTAGTGAATGTCATGCCTTTTAAGAGTTTTGAGCTGTAGCCTACTGTGTTGTCTAGGCTCCATCACAAGCTACTGTCCTGGCCTCTGCTACTGTCAATACTCAACGCCTGATCAGTGGAGATGGTAGCCTAATGTTTAGCAAATTAAAGTCCGTCTTTGTGGCTAAATGGATAGAATGCTTGCCTTTGGTCCATTGGCCCCGGATCAGTTCTAAAATTCAAACCCCTTGTACCGTTAATTCCCCTGGCTTTGGGACTGGGTTTTTATGATGTCTTTGCCATTCATTTCATCCACATTAGGTCACCTCCAATTCTATACAGATGCCATGGACCATTATTATTATTATTATTATTATTATTATTATTATTATTATTATTATTATTATTATTATTATTATTATTATTATTATTATTATTATTATTATTATTATTATTATTATTAAATACAAATGTTGAATCTTAAAGCATTACCAGAGATCGTACACATCATTCACTGGTTTATTAGCTTCCTCGGGAGATCAGTGGTGTTATACAACCCATGATCACGGGTTCGATTCCAACCAACAAAAGAGAACACTAAACCTGAAAGATTGCATTTCTTTTTAGGAAAGCATGGCTGTTAGTAAGCAGTGACGATCTGATGGACTGAAGCCTAGCACAGCTATTCCCAACCACCCCCCGCCTGCGATCCCTGCACCTATTGGGCAAATATAAGCAAGCCGCGCGAGGTGGGTTGAGGCGAAAGGGGCGCAGAGCCTGGGCTGCAATATCTGCCTCCTATGCCTTGCTCTCAGAAATACGTGCGACTTTTTTTTCCAGTTGCTTTGTAATTTTGTCAATGGAATAATGTGTCAGATGCTAACATTATAATACCGGGCGAGTTGGCCGTGCGCGTAGAGGCGCGCGGCTGTGAGCTTGCATCCGGGAGATAGTAGGTTCGAATCCCACTATCGGCAGCCCTGAAGATGGTTTTCCGTGGTTTCCCATTTTCACACCAGGCAAATGCTGGGGCTGTACCTTAATTAAGGCCACGGCCGCTTCCTTCCAACTCCTAGGCCTTTCCTATCCCATCGTCGTCATAAGAGCTATCTGTGTCGGTGCGACGTAAAGCCCCTAGCAAAAAAAACATTATAATCTGCTTTAGATTTCCATCGTTCTCATTTGAGGTGTGGGCTTCACCGATAGCCTTGGTAACCCTCAGTATACGCCACTGAGTTTCAGTCAGCTCTGAAATCACTGTTGAGCTAGTTCAAATGCCAATGTGATTAATTTAGAATCAAACTGTGAATTCTCTGTTGCGCAGTTCATGCCTCGTAAGGTGCAATCAGAATCAAATAATGATAACTATTTGGATTCAGAATGCTTAGTTTATTGTAATGCACTGGATGCAGCAGAACTGTGTGATTATGTGAACAACATTGTTTATTATGTAGCTGGCTTTGTTGTTAAAAAATTTTTGAAGACCATACAGTACCGAGCGAGTTGGCCGTGCGGTTAGGGGGCGCAGCTGTGAGTTTGAATCCGTGTGATAGTGGTTTCGAACCCCATTGTCGGCAACGCTGAAGATGGTTTTCCGTATTTTCCCATTTTCACACCAGGCAAGTGCTGGGACTATATCTTAAGGCCACAGCCGCTTCCTTCCCACTCCTAAGCCTTTCCTATCCCATCATCGCCATAATACCTATCTGTGTCGGTGCGACGTAAAGCCAGTTGCAAAAAAAAAAGAAAAAGAAAAAACGTACAATGCTGTCAATGTGCTGCAATGTTGACAGTGTCTATTAACCAGACCATAGATCATGCTTATTTTAACCCTTTCGCACTCAGCGCGCCGATCTATCGGCGCGAGAGGTTATGGCGAAAACGCTCACGGCGCCGATACATCGGCTCTGTCTTATTTACGGATTTTGGTCATTTGCGTATCTGTTAAATCGTAACAGTTGATCCTGACGGTACCTTAAAGCGTTGAATTTGCGTTTAACTCAACAGATATATCCACCAGCCCTACAAAATATTTTTATTTTCGACAAATGGAATCTGTTGACCGTGGATGTTTATGTTGTGGTTATTTGAAGTTGTTATTGCGTGGATCTGTTTTGATTGGCTTATGAATACAACAAGTTGATCTTGCTATGAATTTTGTTTATAGTTTATTTCGTTTCTTTTGTATATCGTGTGTTCGATGTACTTCGTAAACTACAATTTTACTCCTTTTCATAACTCCGTTGTTGCACGTGCTTGCGTCATCTTTTTATCGTAATGGCTAGGCCATATTCAAGGCCAAATGAGGCCGATATCCTTGAATTTTCAGATGATTTGGACAGTAGTAATGACCTTCTTTTGCCGAAAGTGATTCCCGTTATGTGGGAAGTGACACGGTCGTAACTGCTCACCGTGCATCGGACCGCGAGGACCTGACATCGAAGACCGTTACATGTACACTGAATAACTTTGTGCAATGCTTCATGAGTGAATTGCAGCACACGCATCATATTGATATCAAATTATTCAGAATTAAATGTTCTTTCATTCAAGTCTAAGAGTAAAGGAGGAAGACGCAACAATGTCTAATTTTTCTGTCATTGAAAACAATAATTTATTTTTTAAAGTTTATTTTCGAAATTTAATAATTTTTTTGGGCTTAACCAATAACAATACGTCCAAAGTATATTCATTTCTGAAATGCTCATAGTTTTCTGTATTAGTGTGATTAATTTTATTTTAATGTGTGTTAAACTCTTTACGTGTTGAATTTTTGTAATTTGCTTTGGAAAATCACAAAAATTAGTCTGAGTGTCTTCGAGCAAACACCTGCATGTAGGCTGAGTGCCAAAGGGTTAAAACTCCTGCATCAGATCCAACTGCTTTGACACAGCAAGTTTCCAGAGGTGGTCTTAAATTTGCTTCAGAAGCAATGTTTAAAATAGTACAGTACTCAGAGAAGTGGTCCCGCTCTCTTATGGGGTTTTCAGATTGGAGCAAGCCATATATGCATGCTCACTTTGTTTATTCTGTGTCTCACTATTTTAATCTTCATTGCCCAAATATTGTTCAAATTAACCACACAATTAATTCTGCTATTGATGTTGAAGATTGACATGAGATCAAGGTATTAAAAGACATTGTCTCTACATACAGTATATTTCAGTTAGATTAAGAGCACATTCAAGAGCAGTAACAAACAGTGCTACAAATGCTACTGTACGACGAAAGCTGACAAAGCTCATCTTATTTTCCAATGTGTAGTTTACAGCTGAATAATACCGAGCTCGATAGCTGCAGTCGCTTAAGTGGGGCCAGTATCCAGTATTCGGGAGATAGTAGGTTCGAATCCCACTGTCGGCAGCCCTGAAAATGGTTTTCCGTGGTTTCCCATTTTCACACCAGGCAAATGCTTCCTTCCAACTCCTAGGCCTTTCCTATCCCATCGTCGCCATAAGACCTACCTATGTCGGTGTGACGTAAAGCCAATAGCAAGATATTCATTTAATGGCTTAGCAGGCATCAATTTTCGTAAAAGAGACCAAGTCTCTCATAGTGCATTAGCACTGCTTTTGGCTCCTAGTAGCTTACGCAGTGGCCTCCACTACCCATCCCACCCTCTACGAGCCTCTTCCATCCATGGAATGTTGCCTTGTTTGCATTGTTCTCCGTCTCCCACCTCTCTATAGCACCGAGGACCACTATATCATATTCCCAAACTGAACACCCACGTCCCCCTCCTGTTCCAAAGTATCCTCGATAAAACCCTGATCCCCAACAACTCCGTCACATCCCCACTCTGGTCACTACCCTTTAAGGCCCCTCGACATAGCTTATCGCCGCTCCACTTTTACCACATCCTCATCCAACCCACAGACCGGCCACCCCTGTAGAGACGACTGTGTACCCCACACACTCTCCACACATCATTAGCTGCCTAGTCCATCTCATAGGTCACTATTACTTTTCAATATTCCAGTTCACCGAGCTCGATAGCTGCAGTCGCTTAAGTGTGGCCAGTATCCAGTATTCGGGAGATAGTAGGTTCGAACCCCACTGTCAGCAGCTCTGAAGATGGTTTTCCGTGGTTTCCCATTTTCACACCCGGCAAGTGCTGGGGCTGTACCTTAATTAAGGCCACGGCCGCTTCCTTCCCAGTCCTAGCCCTTTCCTGTCCCCTCGTCGCCATAAGACATATCTGTGTCGGTGCGACGTAAAGCCATTAGCAAAAAAAATATATATATTCCAGTTCCTTAGACACTACATTGACCACCTCACCATTGACCCTGAAATAACACTCCCCTTTAGTTACACTTAGCAAGCATTCGAGCCTACAATGTGTTCCTGCCATAGAGACAAATCAGGTTCTTGCTACAACGTGACATTCTGTTCGGATGTATATATTCCTAAAATTCTGTTATATATAGTTAATATAGATCAATGTTTTATCACCAATTTATTTACTCAGACATTACGTTCATAGCATACAGTTGATTTAATTTCAGTTATTATATGTTTCAATAATCTTTACATATATTGAACATTACGTATCAGAAGTCTATTCATTTAGTCGGCGAAAATAGCTAAGCTGCTATTGGTTATGTTGTCAAGAACTCAAAATTAGAACCCAGAATGTGTTCCAGGTATAGAACTGATGTAGCCTATTGCTAAAATGTGGCAAGCTGTACATGTTCCAAATTGTATTGTATATAGTTGATATAGATCAATATTATGTACCGTATAAGTACTTTGTAACATTCAATATTCTCTTAGCAGGTTGCTGACTTTATTCATTCGTTTCATAACTAATAACACTAATTTTGTATTTGTATATAATTATGTGGCAGAAAGCATACTAGGTCTATTTATTTAAATACTCTCATTAATAATACTGCAGAAAATAGTGAAGTTTCTATGGTTTTGCTGTTAAAGAAATAAGCCTGTATTATCGTATTATTGTTTCTTGGTATGCGTAATCAAGCAAAATCTTCTTTTCACATGTAGATGTTAGAAGACAACAAAACTAATTCAGTAAAAATAAAAATTAACAAACCAGAAGAGAGAGAGAAAAATAGAAAGACTATCGTACAGAACAATGTGTATACCACAGGACTCCCTAGCCAAGACGCAAACAGTCCATTCTCCCACTCCTATCATCTCTATTTACCCTCCCCCACATCTAACACATCACCTTAAATCCCCCCGTACTAGGTGGCCTGTCTCACCCTGTAGGGGAGGAATTAAATCTTGAATAGATAACCTCCACTACATGCATTAGTCATGCATCTTGGTAGGTGTGCTAGTTACCAACTGATGAGCCAAAATTGGCACACTGAGGTGAAATGCTGGGAACCAAGAATGACTTTGCTGGAAAACTTATTTCCATTTATATTGGAATTATGAATTAACTCATTTAGGACATATATTTCAGGGAATCAGAATCTGTACCTTCTCCTCTGCTGTCATAGCCAGATCCTACATATACACAACTATGTAGGTACGCCTGTCTATATTTTTTAATCCCTGACCCATACTGTATAGACAATACTTTTCTCATATATTTCTTTCAGATACGACATGCTTATATTAGACAAGGGCATTTAACCGTAGGGAGGTAGGGTTTGTGAAGTATCAAGGGTTACGAACATTGGGAGTGTAATGTAATGTGAAGCAACATTACATAGTAAGATTGCCGGACTGAGTGACTCACGCGTTTGAAGCGCTGGCCTTCTGACCCCCCCTTTGTAGGTTCAATCCTTGCTCAGTATGGTGGTATTTGACGGTGCACAAATAAATCAGCCTCGTGTCGATAGATTTATTGACATGTAAAAGAACTCCTGCGGGACTAAATTCCGGCACCTCGACGTCTCCGAAAACCGTAAAAGTAATTAGTGGGACGTAAAGCCAATAAATTTATTATTAATAAAACCTATGAATATTAAAATGTTCCCTTTTACTGGAAGATTTAAATTTAAATAATAATAGAACAAACAACCAAATTTTATAATCATTACCAAAAGTGTGCTGATCACATAAGGTTATTGATTTTACATCCCACTAACTACTTTTACGGTTTTCGGAGACGTCGAGGTGTCGGAATTAAGTCCCGCAGGAGTTCCTTAACGTGCCAGTAAATCTGCTAACACTAGGCTGACGTATTTCGACACCTTCAAATATCACCGGACAGCCAGGATCGAACCTGCCTAGTTGGGCGATCACATAAGGTTGGTTGCAAGTAGTTAACACACGTACAGGCCTAAATAATCTTAAGACAGCCTCAAGATAATTAAAATATTAGTGCCCAAAAAATGTAATGTCACAAAGTTTGTAATGAAAAGCTATTTTCCGCTTTTTCAAAAGCGACTATTTACTACCGTTTACCTTCAAGGTGCATTCACACCAGATTCGGATTAAACGAATAATTTTAACAGACCGCTTTGGTATTAAATTATTTTCGTCACAACTTACATTAAAAACATCAAGTCGTTTAAATTTCAAAATATTCGTTCATAATAGTGGTTTAAAAAGGCCAATATTTTTCTATGATTCCAGTAATGTTTGCATGACTATATATATATTAGGAAAAGCACCCGAAAGGGCATATACAATATTTTTACATCAAATTTGAAATTATTCTTTGCTAATTTGCGTGATGCTTTTGGTCCTTTTTGAACATAACGCAATATAGTATTTTTCGCAGCACTTTCCACAGAGCGAACATATGCAATTCCCGTTTGGTAGGTGGGATTTCTTATTGGTACATAACTTGTGGTGGTAGCCATGAATGGCTAGTCTTGTGATTGTGTGTCTTTGTTCTTCGTTAGCGTTTGTCCATGATCTGTCTTGCATTGTATCGGTACTGTAAAATTCCAAGTCGATGTCCATTCGTTTCCTTTGTCTAGCAGCTAGAAGTGCCTGGTAAACGTCAGTAGATGGCAGGCTTAGCTTATACCTGATATCCTCTATGAAGAAGGTCTCTCTTGCTAATTCATAGGCAAGTCTCGATGCTGCATACTTCCCTATTCGCAGGCAGTGCTTTATGAATCTTGCTTTCACCTTTGCAATTCTGTCTAGGTTCTTGTACGTTAGATTTTCCCATATTGGTTCTATGCCATATGTTATTTTTGGTGTTATTGTGGCGTCGAAAAGAGTCATAGCTGTATTCAGCGATAAGCGATGAAGGTTCTTGAGTCCACATATGTATTTAATAGCCTATGTTGTCCTTTCTTCCACATGGTAGCTGAATGATCGACCCGTTGTCTGCAGGGTGATGCCTAGGTATTTAAATTTATTAACCACTTCCATCTCTTCGTTGTTCAATAAGAGCGTGTCCTTTGGTGATGCTGCTCCCCCTTTCCTGAATGCCATCTGCGCTGATTTCTTCATGTTTATCTCGAAACCATTCTCCAGTGCCCATTTTGCCAGGGCGTTTAATGTCGTCTATTTATTGGTAGAGCAAGCAAGGGAACTTCAACAGAATCAATAAAGAAATATCTAGAGAAAAACAAAATAGAAGGGGAGACAGAATGTGAAGAACTCAGAACGGTTGGCAACAGGAAATCCTTCAAGGTAGGGATACCATACAAATATATGGATCTTGTATATAGTGCAGACTTCTGGCCAAAGGATATAGTATTTCGAAGATTTGGCTTCATGCGAAGCCAGGGAAGAAATGAATGGGAATTTCCGCCCCAACACTAATAAAACCACACGGCTAAAACTACTGCTATGGAACACTGAAGGTGCGAGAAATGCCTTGATACATATTCCCCACGAAACGCTTGTAAACATTGATATTATAATCGCAACAGAGACTTTCCTCTTAGAACCAATACACATCCAAGGATTTTACAGTACACATTCATTCGCAAAGTCTACCGACGGCAGGCCGGAGGGAGGTGTTTCATGCTTCTTCAAACCGACTATTGGAAACATAACCAGCGCCATGAAAGAAGACAATTTGCTAATTACAAGAACAACACTTCTCACAACAGTAGGCCTGTACATGCCCCCACACTGGACAACGGAAGATGCAATAGAACATCTAATGAAAGCATTGACGTGGGTGAAACATGATGAGTCAGTCCTTTTAGCAGGAGATCTTAACTGCAGAATAGATAAAATCAGTAACAAGACCGAACTGATGCTGGAAACACTCAGCGAGGAAGGCTTCAAACTCGTAAACGACCCAGAACTCAAAACATACTTCGGACACAACGGCACCAGTTCAATTGATTTAGTATTTTATAGAGAAAAATATGTCCGAAATCTGGCCCAATAAGGTTTATGGTCGTCTTCTGCAGCACCAATCAGAAAACATATCCCCATTGAAACTACATTTGAAATAGAAAATATGCAGACAAAATACATTACTAAGACCACCAACGACAGATCATCAAGAAAGATTGATATAAATATCCTCAAACAAAAGCGAGACGCAAATAGAAACTTCAGTGCAGCTCATAGATGAGGGCAACACAACTGGAGCATTAGAACTAATAAATAACATACTTCAACAAGCTCTTATTCCACCAAGACAACGTAGAGCTCAGCCCTGGTTTAATGAAAAATGTTACAAAATGCGTACAGAAACAGTAGAAGCGTTATACCTAGCCAAACTGCATTCATGGAAGAGGAAGCGAATAGAATCGCAGAAGCAGCAAAGAAAGACCCATGCATTGCCCTGAGGAAACGAAATGTAACACAAGCCACAGTTATACCGATGAAGGAATGGGAAGAACACTTGAAGAAAATACTAAATAAACAGAACATTAATGTAGCTGTGTGCAGCAGCATAACTGAGGAACGGACTCAAAACCCACCACCGATAACACCAGAAGAGATCACAGACGTCATCACTAAAGCGAAAAGTAAGAAAGCCCCTGGGCCAGATAATATTTGCATGGAAATATTAAAAGACTCATTGGAAACACTACTTTCTTTATGGACCAACCTCTTCAACAAATGCCTGCAATCAGGGACAATACCGGAAAGCTGGAGAACTGCGGAGATTAAAATGCTATACAAAGGTAAAGGGGAAACAAAAGACACAAATTCATACAGAGGAATAGCACTGGAGAATAACACCTTCAAAATCTATACTAAAATACTAACGAGGAGACTTGAACAGGAAGTAGACCCAAAAATACCAAAATGCCAATTCGGGTTCAGGAAGGGTAGAAAAACAACACAAGCTGTAAACTTTCTTCTGGACGAAATAGAATCAGCACTAAGAATGCCCAAGGGAAAATACTACGCAGTCTTCATTGATTATAAAAAGGCTTTCGATCTCATATACAGAAAACAACTACTACAAAACATCGAAGACATGATTGGAAAGACACACTACATTAGTAAAATAATAGAAGACATCTTGACATACAACGACATTGTAGTAGATGATGGAATAACATCATCTAACAAAATCAGGCAGACAAATGTTGTACTACAAGGGGACCCCATGTGCGCAAGACTGTTCAACATAGCCACAGCTTGACTATATGCAGGACACGAGTAAGTGAGCGAGAGGCATACGTTCACTGTCATGGCGGACCGCGAACTCTGTCGTCACGGTTTTACATCATGCAGTGCTACCTCCAGTATATATTACAGTACAGCTCAGTGCTTATCCTACAAGGAATACAAAGCCTGTTCAATAGCCACTCATAGCTGTCCGCCCTGTGGATGCTATATTTGCCGCTAGAAGCGCTGCAATTCAACCTCACATGAACGTTGGCGGTATTTCTACACGTTGTATGCTTACTGGTGACGTTTACTACGAAAGTTGAATGTTAATACTGATAGAAATAATGAAACTCAATAATGATTTTGTTTTGTCCCAATCCTTGGCTGAATGGTCAGCGTTGAGGCCTTCGGTTCAGAAGGTCCCGGATTCGATTGCCGGCCGGATGGGTGATTATAATCACGTCTAATTAATTCTTCTGGCTCGGGGACTGGTGTTTGTGTTTCTTGATATGGTGATTACTAGACCCCGGATTTTTAGGTACTAAAATGTTATTTTAGCTGCCTAAAACAGACTCTCAAATAGGCTCTACAATATTTTTAGACAGCTGCAGTTTTACGTATCTTAATATGCATTATTTAAAACACCGTGTTGATTTTGCTAAATTGATAATAATTCGTTATGGGGAAATATAAAACAAGTTTCACTCACCACTTGCTGCAAACGTCACAGAATATAATTTTACCATCCGATGTGAAATGGGTAAACTCTTGTAAATTGAGGATGAATTGGAACCTGACACTTTCGGCTTAATTCACACATTAACCAAATGGGAATCAAGGTATTGTTAAAATACGTCAATCATATTACACTGGTGTACTGCTGCGTTCCGTTTTGTGAACAAGGCTCTAGAAATAAAGTTCTTGGAACTAGTTTCCATGAATTCCCTTGCTAAGAGCCAACTAGGGAATTATGGATTAAAGCAATAGGCCTAAGCAGACAAGGTATGGTACAGTAAATACACAGATCATGTGACGGGAAAAATTAGGTTACTTATTATTATTGCTCCTGTTCTGATGATAATTTCCTTATTCTGTTGTGTAAGTGGTACCAAGGATAAGTTATGGAACCCTAGTGACCGCTCCGTCGAGTGCTGCAATGGCATATATTGGAGGGTATTTTGTAAGAGTTGTCAAAGACCAAATGCCATGTGAAGATTGTGTTGAAAAAATTAGTAGTATCCAGAGTCCATCTCCACTAACGTCATTAATAAAAATCAAAGACAGAGGTGGTCTCACGTCTCAGGTATCCAGAGCCAAGTTTTGTTTCACTGCTGATGAAACTGGGGCAAGTAAGGGACGAAATGTTATCGGTAACGCTGGGCAGTCCAAAAATAGCACAAACATTAACCGAAATACTGTTGCCACGTGTTGCTAAAAGTCCTATTCTACAGTGTGGGATAAGTGATCATCCTGAGGAACAAAGCAGAATAATACTGCAGAAGTTTCTGCATCCCTCTGTCACTAACTACGCGAATGGCATGGTAGATGAGTATCGCCGAGAATACTTCTCGAGAAGAAAAACAATTTATGAGAAGAAAATATCAAGGAAAATAGTTAAAATCGTTCCTTTTCACTGAAAATCTACGGTGCGGTAGTAAAAATATCTAGTGCAAACCTTATATCCTTTTAAATGCTAGACATAAATTTCGACAGTTATGTGTGCCTTCTGAAATGAAAATACACAGCTGAATTGAACTCCTAGGGGTAAAAGGTGAACATTTATTATTTTCTGCTCAGTAACGTATATAATACACAGGAGTTATAGTGTAGAGATAAGTTTGTGCTGGTTTTAACTGCCGTTAGCAATGCTAGTGAGTGCTGATGTGAGGTGGTATACTAGCGCTGCTGTGGTCAAGGCGCGCACTGCCAGGCGGACACTATTTCTGAAGAGAGCACTGCGAATGAGCAGGCTTTGTATTCCTTGTAGGCTAAGCTCAGTGGCCCACCAGCATAGTCTCGTCCGCGACATCGTCCTGTACGCTTCGTTGTGTTCGAGGTTTCGTGTTCGGTGTCTGACATTTCTAGAACTTACTCGTGCGTTCCGGTGCTAGCTTGCGTGTGATTGTGCAGTGGTGGCATGAGTTCTGATAGTGGAGGTACTCGGGACTTTCATCCCGCGTCCAATAGTAATGTTGAACGGGAAGAAGTAGTGAAAATGGATACAACCGTGAATGTTAATTCTACTCCTACCCCTTCGTTGCAAACTGCGACTCAATGCAATCCTAACCCTCCCCCTCCTGCTCAACCTCCGAATACTAGTGCATGTAATTTATACCCATTAAACCACCCAGGACCATATCTTGTTTTTGTGTCATCCAAACAAGGTAATAATATTGGCAATCTACACCCTATGGCTATAGGGCGTCTACTCCATGAAAGGAAATTTCCTATTAAATCCATCCAGTATAAAGGCCGTAACAGGATTCAGGTAAACTTTCACTCTCCTCATCATGCTAATGACTTTCTGCAGAATAAGTTCCTTGAGACACAAAAGTTGCATGCCTTTATTCCTCACTCAAATATCTTCCGCGTAGGCATTATACGCGGTGTTGAGAAAGATCTAACTGAATCCGATATTCTTACTTTACTTCAGAGTGACGTCAAAGTTCATTCTGTTCATCGCCTACGCCGTAAATCCCTCCAAGATGGTCAGACAGTATATCTACCTACTGGCTCCATCAAGATTGTTTTTTGCTCCAAAACGTTGCCCAAATATGTTTCAATCTATCATGTAATGTTAGAAGTCACTCCCTTTATATTTTACCCCATTATTTGTTCCAAATGCCAGCGTTATGGACACACCCTCCGCAATTGCCAGTCCACTAACTTTCGCTGTCGCAACTGTGGTATGAACCATTCTACCTCTGACTGCCTTGCTAATGTCAAGTTATGTGTGCATTGCAATCAGGAACACGAAACGGGTTCATCAGACTGTGCTGTTCATCAGAAGCAAGTGGAAATCAAAAAACTTATGTGCACTGATAACATTTCCTTCTCAGAAGCTTCTGCTCGACTATTTCCACCTACTTATTCGGAGTATCATAACGTTCACCAATTTCCTCCCCTACCCTCTCAACATCCTTCTCCATTACCAGACGCCCCTCGCAAACGCAAATTCACACAAGTGGTTGTTAAGGATTTGCCACCTAAACCTTCTCCCGGCTATGATAGAGCTGCATATCTCCAGCTAGTGCAATCCACTACATCCTCGCACCCCTCTCAATCTCTGAGTTCTCAATACCCCATTCAACCCAGTCAGCCCACTCCCTCAACATCGAGCCCGTCAATGCCTCTGCAACCCGCACAGCATCCGCAAACAGGTACTACACTTCCTCAGCGAGAACATGTTCATCAGTGTGTTCTCCACATTCTCATGCAGCTTACTCAACTACTTGGCGATCACCCCACTATCTTACCAGTTCTTAGTCAACTTCGCGAAAGTTTACACCTTATCTTTAATAATGGTAGTACGCATCCTTCCATGGAATGCTAGGAGCCTACAAAATAAACACTATTGATGTTCATATCAACACAATGTCGCCCCTCTTCCTCTTTTGTTTACGATTTCACTGACACTTTACCCTCCCTACATCCCCCATATACGTTGCTCAGATATTTCTTTCCATCTGTCCAAAGTTCTACACTCTCACATATATCCACCCCTCCGTCGTTCCCCTGCCCTCTCCTGTTTGTCCCTTATATGTTGGCCTGGTGTGTATGTATTGTAGAAGTCGCTGAGACGGCCACTCTAGCGTGAAGATTAGTATACCTTGTGTCCCTGTGCTTTTCCTATGACTCCTAGTCTTGTATACATAATTCCTCACTCTTAATTGTCTAGGTGATACATCTTTTCTTGATCTACTTTCCGCGCTTTGAACCCATTTTGTGAGTCTGCTGTATGGTCTACTTCCCTCAATCTTCAAGTACTTCGTCCTTCGAAAACATTGTCAACTCCATTGGTGTACTACTTTATTGAAAAAGTGTGCGTGTGTCGATTTAGTACAAATATCATACGGTATAGTGTCTGGGTGAAATAACGAGCCCAAATAACCTTCACGAACAGAACAGAACAGCCCACCAGCATACAAGAAGAGGAGAAGAAGAATACGAGTAAATACGAAGTTGGGCGCTTAGGGCTTATCCGCTTATTGCTTAGTAGTTAAGGAAATAAAGAATCGTGCGCAAATAAGTTGAATTCTGTTTTTATTTATATCCTTGCCTAGTGAATTCCGCATACATAACTAATATTGATAATGCCATATGCAAATCAGCCTTCCGTGCATATTTCAGAGCTGACAGATGAAAATGTCAAGTTCCAAATTGAAGATACTGAATTGAGGTTAGTGTATTTACTATTTTCAGGTATTTTTGACTTTCAGATGAAAATCTTGAACTGTGGGTATCATCTACATTCACTGCAAACAACCCATTTCCACCGTTGGTGATAGCACGCACGCGTACGAGTCTAACCTCTTTTGCTGAGTTAAGTGTGATTTATATACTTTACACATACTTGTATGAAGATTAACCCCTCTTGTATTGTTTTGTTTGTTAAAAGCCTGTGTGGGCTATGGTGAGATTCTAACAGGCACAGCTACCATTCAAACACTCAAGACTGGTGAGGTGTTTGTGATAGTATGGGATGGTTACTAAATTGATGTGACTTTGCTTATGTTTAGAAATGTTGGATTATTGAATTTTGTGGCTCGCTTAGTCTTTCCTTCGTTGTTCAATCCTTGTATTAATGGTAGCAGTAAGTTTAGTTTAAAGTTTAAATCAGTGAAGTTATCAACCTTAAGCTCCTGTTCTAGTTCTACACTATTTGGGGTAACTTGAGAGTCATTTATCTTGTACGTAACCAGTCATCTTTTATTTGCTTCACATGTGCTCACCCTTTTCATTATCTGTATGCATAGCTTCATTCAGTATAACTTAATCATCCCTGTCGTGGTGGGTTGAGTGGCTCAGACAGTGGAGTGCTGGTCTTCTGATCTTTCCTATCAAATCATCGCTGTAAGAGCTATCGGTGCTACGTTGTAAACAAAAAATATTTAAAAAATATTATTGTCTAAATAAATGGTCAAAATACACTGAGAAATAATTTGAGTAGGTTTATGCAGTATGCTATGAAGATTGTATAGCCTATAACAAGAAAGTTTTATGAAAAACCACCAAAAATCCATTATAAATTACAGTGAATTCCTTTGAAGGCCATTAAACAAAGCTGTTCTTCTGCAGCTATTCAGTATAATCAACTGTCAATTTTCAGTTATATAATGTAGTTACTGAAGTGGTAGATTTTGTAGTTATCCATGAGTACCCCCTGCAAATTTACCTTTAACCATTTGTTCTCAATTAACCTGCCTGGGGTGAAATGAGTTAGAATGGTGGGAATGAGGCAGGTATTTCTGTTCCGTTTATTAGCTTATTCATTCCGAGATGGTTGTTTTTAGGGCTGTTATTCCCTTTGGGATGCAGCACTCTATAAATGTCAACATAATTTTGATCATTATCCTTAAATATGGATGGGTTGTAGTGTGTCCATCTCCTTCTAGGTGCTATAGTTATTTGCCTCACAAATTGGTTAGCTCTGTGAATAAATTTCTGAAGATTACCCTACTTTTCTGCTCACTGTTTTTTTTGTTGCAGTTCTTGAAGTTGAACGTTGAGATATAATTTTCTAGATGATCGTATTTTTAAAACAAACTCAAGACTAAAAAAAGGAAAGCTCATTACACTCTTTTTACTCTCTATGTGGTGGTTTATGGTTTATTAATACAGTTTGGAAAATACATAGGGCCGATTACAGAAACGGTGTTTAGACGATGTCTACTGTTAAACAATGTCTGAGTATGGCCGCCACATTGCAGAGATGTTATTTATCACTTAGACATTGTCTAAAACCGATGTTCAACCAGCCATGTTTAAACACTGCCAAGAACACTGTTTAACCTCAAATGTGAGGAGTGAATCACAATCAGAGGTTATCTACCATGAAACATGTAATGTGTATTATCATGTTGAGACCATCCTGGGAATAAAGGTTAGTCTGACGGCCTCTATGTGGGTCGTCCGCTGAGAAATTGCAGCAATTCATTTCAAATGTAATGGGAGGTGCAGCTTAAAATACAATTGCGCTTTTCAAGTGACTTGTTTCTTGGGACTGACAAAGGGACAGTCTGGTAACTGTCCACTTGACTACACTTCTTGGCAACTGATATATTTTATTACTCACGGGGTAATTTCCATGAAATTATAGGTCACTTTGACTACATACATTTCAGAATTACTTGTCCCAATTGTCAGAGGGCTGTCACATACATCAACCGGGAGGGATTCACTCATATTTACTGCCAAATAAGCACACTAAAAAGTAGGTTGTATGTGGTTTATATATATATATAATCATCGTGCTGATTCAGATAAGTTTTCGGCAACTATGAGATACAAGTGACTATTTTCAGTTTGACCCTATTGAAATTCAATACCGTATATTAAAAATGTTGAACAATTAATTTATTGAAAACCACCTATTCAATACTTTTAATGTCTTTTGAAACTATAATACAATCATTATATTAAAAGTTTAAGCATATGGTACATGTTTCACCTGTCATTGCAGGCATCATCAGCCACAAATTCTAAACTCCAAGTCAGAGCTGTGAGTGGATGCTATACTAAAACTATTCTCAATTTTTTTTATATTTTTTTAATATATAACAATTTGCAATGCTGTATAAGAACATCACGGTCATATTTGGAGTGAAATGGCCAATCATGTCTTAAAGTTCTAATGTGACGTCCAACTCATGTTGACATCCAGTGGAGATAATACAAAGATATCAACTCTCATAATGCCGATAATGAGACGGCAAATGAAGTAAAGTGGAAATCAAAACATCTACACATTCTTTCAGCATATATGAGAGTTTAACACATACTAAAACTATTCTTAAAAACTATTTTTTACAACAATTTACACTAATGTATAAGAACATATGGTACATTTGCAAATGAACAGGCCGATCTTGTCTTGAAGTTCCAATGGGACATCCTACTCATGTTCCCATCCAATTGAGATAATACACACCGGGCGAGTTGGCCGTGCGCATAGAGGCGCGCGGCTGTGAGCTTGCATCCGGGAGATAGTAGGTTCGAATCCCACTATCGGCAGCCCTGAAAATGGTTTTCCGTGGTTTCCCATTTTCACACCAGGCAAATGCTGGGGCTGTACCTTAATTAAGGCCACGGCCGCTTCCTTCCAACTCCTAGGCCTTTCCTATCCCACCGTCGCCATAAGACCTATCTGTGTCAGTGCGACGTAAAGCCCCTAGCAAAAAAAAAAAAAAAAAAAAAAAAAAAAAAAGAGATAATACAATAATATCAACACTCATAATGCCGATACTGGGACGGCAATTGAAGTCTTTTGGAATCGCAACATTTACACATTTCTTTTAGCATATGTAGGAGATCAAACACGTTCAGCTCATATGGTTTTTGGGATAGCCCAACTCTTCTGTAGATCAACATAACTTTTTTGTTTTTGATCTTGAATGAAGGAATACACATTTTGTTTACCCAAACCTGAAGTTTTATGGCAAAATTTCCACTTTTGACCGAGGTATTTCAATTTGAATTCATGCATGTACTGAAATGTCAGCTGAGTGGGCGTGGCATTTATGCGTTCCACCAATTTTCACTATTTTGGGAATATTGGTTTGGAACAAAAATGGCTTTGAACTGGAAATGATAGTCTGGGCTTGCCTTGCTTTGTTATTCTGTGCCTGAAACCCAATCACGAGGTTTTGTTTTGAATCGTTGTAAGACTCAGACAGAAGAAGAAGAAGAAAATGGCTGGCATAAAATTAGAAGATGGTAAGGGTGTTGGTGGTGCGGGTCATCTCACTGATGTTATCATCGACAAGCTGCAGTGTTATTATGGCAATGCCATAAGGGAAAATAAAGACGACTTGGAAGACATGAGAAAGGCTATATGTTACCATGAAGTCTCTACTGACATTGACCCTCAACGTTATTGTTGTCCGAAAGGTTCAGGATCATGGTGTGAATGGCGTCAAGTCCAGGCAAATGGAACTGAGAAGGAATATAAGCACACACACTTAGTTCCAATGACTGTAATGAAGGCAATTAAGCCAATATTCCCAGACCTTGCTGCTATTGACCTCCTAAGGAGATGTCTGAAAGGTCGGACTCAAAATGCTAATGAGTCCTTTAATAACAAAGTATGGGCTGTTTGCCCTAAAAAATCAAATTCAGGGAGGATAATTGTGAAAATTGCAGCTGCTGAAGGTGTGTCTTCTTTTAATGATGGTAATAAAAGTAAATTGGATGTGCTGGAATGTTTAGGCATCAAAGTTGGGAAATATGTAACATCTGCTCTGTCTGAACGTGATGTTATTCGGGTCAAATTTGCTAAAAAACGGCTTTGAGAGACTTCAAAGGAGGAACGAAGGACAAGAAGGAGGCTGAGGATGGAAGAACATAAGATGGAGGGTACTAAATATGCAGCATGTGCCTTCTAGTGTTATGTGTAAGTGGAAATGTTTAGAGCCATTTTCCCAAAAGTTTAATTTTTTCACACAAAAAATACAATAACTCAAGAACTAATGGTCCAAAATTCATGAAATTTGGAATTCCCCTTGTTGGAACTAAGTTATAGAGGATATAACTCAATTATTGAAATCCTTTGGAAAGTAGGCCTATGCTCAGTGCATCTAAAACATCATGTGAAATTCTTAACTTTTTTAAGTATTCAATTGAAATACCTATAAAAGGGTAACTTATTCTCCCACTAAGTTCATAGAGGTCTGTCCTTGGTAATTTAGTGTTTGTTGTCTTTAAGGAAAAAATAGTTTATATACCAATCACATTGATAGTTTTTCAGAAATGTTTTTTTGTAACATTCAAGAAATATTTTTTAAATATTTTAATCTGCAGATTTTATTACACTTGTATATACAGAATTTTAAAAATTTATACATCTAATGAAAGCCCAGCATTTGTACTTAAATGTACAAAGTTTAATTCAAATCCCTCTTATGGTTCCATAGATATAGAGTAATTTACCAAATGCATGCATTCCAGATGTATCAGCCCCCTTAGAAATGAGAATCTCTATTAAAAAATTCTTTGAGTGAAGTGCCGGTTAGATGGCAAGATTGCTAGTAGAGGATGCTTGATCAAGTCTCATTTAAATAACAAATTATTCCATCTTCATTTAAACATGCAGTATGCTGTCCAGGTTGTGAAGTTTTTGAAGTTATTCCCATGTAAGTCTGAAGAGGAGTTCAACTGGATTCTGGGTGTAAGTGTAATGGCTTGTGAAGTGTGTTGAAATCTGTGAAATAAACAAAGTGTGTGTGAGCTATATTGGGATAGTTCATTAGTGGAATTAATCTTCTTGACACTTACCCTTTAGACTTTAGGAGAGAAGTCCGGCTGGGGATGAAGAGCCGTGGCCATAATAACATCCCTAGTATTTACCTGGTGTAAAAATAGGGAAACTACGGAAAACAATCTTCAGGGCTGCCGATGATGCGTTTCGAACCTAAGATTTCCAGAATGCAAGCTACATCTATATGGCCCATAGAACAGTACTATTATTTCATCTTCCCTTTGCCGAAGGTATTTAGATTACTCTCACCATAACAACACTATAATCAAAGCTACACTTCCTCGTACGGTGGCGTGTCGCATTAATGTCAATAATATTTCATTATAAGATTTAATTTCCACTGAAAGCGTTATTCTTATCTATGGGCAAGTCATGCTCATGCATAGCCATATTTGAGTAAGGTGTAGGAAGACAACAGCTGACTAGCGTTTGGCACGCACACCAATAAATTTCATTGGTTGCGACAAGCAAAGAGTTGCATGAAAGATTCTTCTATTTCCAATTTGGAACCAATATTGAAACTTTAAATGATGTCTAGTTAAACACTGGCTGAACATTGTTTATGCAATGGAAGACCGTGCGCAACTTAGACGTTGTTTAGGTAGACGTTGTCTAAGGCTTAAAACTAGTCATCGTTTCTGCAATCGGCCCGTACAGTTTTAGAATTAGTGATTTGGTCTAGTACAACGTCATAGTGAAGGAAGATATTCTTTAATGTTGTTCATCTCCTGTGATGTTTTTACATATTACTGTCTTAGCATGTGGGGGAATTTTAACCTTGTTATTCTTCCCATCATTGTGCTTGTAACATGAGTAATTTTCAATACTCTGTATGTGAACGTTGTTTATCAGAACTCTTACATGTGGAACTTTTACTATTTTATGGTATGTGTTAATATTATTTTTTAGTGTTGCAAACAGCATGAGGAGGGTTTTCATAGCTGAAACACCAACAATGGCTATTGACTGGGTCCAGCTAGAAGCAAACTCAACTGTATTAAGTGATGAATTTCTTGCACATCGGATTGGCCTCATTCCTCTAACTTCCGATGAAGTCGTAGAACGTATTCAGTACACTCGAGTAAGTTTTTATATCTATCTGTTTTATGTTATTATCATCGAGTAGATTAATCCAATTTATGTTTCAGTATCTTTTTCTTTGTCTCAGCCTTATCCGGTGTCGTACAGGGTTGGCATACATTGCAAAATAAATTTTCAATGTCCAGAATCAGTCTTGTATTGTGTTTACTGTATATTTTAATTGTGTTCACTCTTGACAAGTTGATAACAGTCCTTGTAATAAGATGTGATTTTTGTTGCTATTAATACACGAGTTGTTTGCAAAAATAAAGAGTTGTAGTTGTCCTTGTTACTTCAGAGTGCAAAACCCCAAGATTATCATCCCAAAGAAATTGTAGTCTGGTGGTAAATCATCATGTTGATATGCATGAAGAGTGTCCTGTATCACTTGGGCAGGAAATTTAGTATGTGAAAGGACATTATGGCAGGGAAATTTTTTTCTGAAAGAAGTTATTCGAGGTGCTAGCAAATCTACTCATCGAGGGCTTTCTCACTGCACATATCATAAGTTGCTGTGCTGATGTTTGATCCTGCTACCATGAACAAAAGCAAATTGTAAAAGGAAAAATAAAGAATAAGAATTAGGCTATATATAAGGTTGGATTTGATGTGTTCAGTGCAGAAAGGAAGAACATATGCGTATGGACAGTATAAGTACAGGTTATCAAGAGTCCTAGTACACCAGCGGTGCAAATAGAAAGAAAGTGTGAGTTCCTATATTAATTTTAATTTGTGTAATGCAGACTTTCTTGCCTTAAGTTTGCTGTGTCAATTCTGTCTACTGAACATTTGATAAGATAGCTTTATTAAAAGTTCAGTTCATCTTGTGTAGTGTAGTCAGAATCTTTTACTACCCAAAAATCCTGCATTATTAGAGAATGACTGTTCAGTATTATTTTATTTTGTTAGACTTTTAATTAGGTTTTTGTTACATCCAACCTTTTATTCGGTGAAGCGATGAAGGTCTCATAGCTTTGTGTGTTAAGATTGCCTGAAAAATGATAGTCTAATGAGGAAATTTTCTTTAATCTAGGATTGCTCCTGTATGGACTTCTGTCCAGAATGCAGTGTTGAATTTACTTTAGATGTGAAATGCACTGATGATCAGACCCGTCATGTTACAACTGCTGACCTGAAGTCGAGTGACCCCCGAGTAGTACCTGTCACATCTCGCCACAGAGAAGATGAGGCTAATGATTATGGTGAACAAGATGGTAAGTGCTGTACTTGTTAGTTGTATTTCATATAATACAAGGTGCAGTTTATGTGGGGGGTAAACATAAATCAAGATCTACGAGCAGTTGTGAAATTCAGTGTAGTGATGGTTTATCAAATTGAACAAGTTTAAAAATTGTGTTTGAAACAGGGTTTTGCACAGTTGATTGATGTGTATAGTTAAACTCCTTTTATGTTTTTCTGGGGATAGAAGGAAAACACATGGAAGTGTGAAAAAAAGCTTAAATAAATTTCTGAAAACATGAGCCGAGTTATATTCAAAAATATGTATGGCAATATGAAACAATATAAACACAAAAGGAATGCACGCAGGGAAAAGAAATACAAAGAGAGGGAATAAAGTAGTCCGTTATTTTGGTTTGTTTGTTATTGGCCATGGCAACGGCATGAACAGTATTCTCAAAGTGGTACAATTTGGCCATTATTTCCTCGGAAATGCTATGGCGCGTCACAAAATATTTGATAGTCCATAGAGCATTGACAGCATCATTAAAGATCACTGAGGTATGCTGCGGATCCTCGTCATGATTACAGTCCTCACCCAGACCCTGTTGTGCGTCTTCAGCAATCTTGGAGATAGTCATGGCTAGTGCAGTTACAAGGTTAGTGTCAACATTGACATAATCGTTGAATGATGCTTCATCCTTCAATTTTCTCCGTTCGCCGTCATTTTCAGGAGCTTCGCCATTAACATTGATGATATTACAATCATCAATAGAACTACCTCCAAATCCAGTTTTTGGAAACAATTTCGAACTGTAAGTTCTGAAACACGGTGCCATGATGCTGCGATGTAATGCATTGCCTATCAGAAGAAAAGAAAAGTATATATTAATTTATTGTTTTTAATTTTTTTGATGATACAAGATTATTTTAACAACTCAGAGAATTGTGTCTTTCAGGTCCGCTTTACACTAGACGACCGGAATCGGCTACAGAGTTGTTCATATGAATTCCTTGTCGCTTAGCGGTAGCCCACCACGCTATTAGCCACCTTCCCTGGCCTAAAGCCAGTTTTCATCATCTTCTTGCCTCTTGTTATTGTCGAAAAGAAAGCAGGAAAGAGCGTGTTGTAGGTTTCATTCACATCCTATGGTGAAAGATCATTTTAAGAAAAGGACTTTTCTATTGTGCCCGTTCGCATCTCGTTGACCAGTTTCAAAATGGCGGCGTAGGAAGGTATGGCCCATGCGATCTACTAAGGCAATGAACTTCATATTAATACAGCGTATAGAAGGCTACGTACGTCACGCAATGGATTAATTTGGAAGACACACCAGAACAGTAGAGGCTCATTTTGAATTGTTTAAAAAAAAATATAGCAGCGGAAGGATTGTTTAAGAATATACTCAAAAAAATTACATTCGGATAAGCAAGACGCAGTTACGAGCGAAGCTACATATTTGAAGAATATTCTTAACTACTGAGGAGAATATTAACGATTTACAATCAGCGATAGCATACGATTAAGTAATTCACCGGTGTATGCTAAGAAAAGAGGCGAAAAATTATATAAATAATTAACTTGTGGTGAGATACGGCGGACTTGGATTCGTGTGCAGCCACTCTACGATTAAAGGAAAAGGAACTCACCATTTTACAATATTGATTATTTCATACGAGAAGATAGTTACTACTGTGGCAGTAAAGTTAATAACTATTTACGGAGAAATATTTCCAAATAAAGAAAACTTCGACGATTACTATAAATAATAGAAATATGGAATATATTATGACTGATGGCTCCGCAAAAGGAATTTTCTTCGTTGTCTACAAATTCGAAATGATGACTATCTGCTAAATCAACATGATGGACTGAACTGGCGATATGCGCCGTCGAGCCAGATGACCAGCTGAGGATGATTGGACCGGCCAACCAGTGGACATGATGACGTGGATGAGCACCGGCCAGCCAAAATACCGGACGATAAGGAGTGGACCGGCGAGCCATGTGACCAGCTGATGACCATGAACATGCAATCCAACCAGAGATCCAGATCCGATCGGAGGGTCTAACTGCAACCGAGGGATGGAGCAACAACCAGTCCAAACGTAGCAACTGACGAGCTAAGTCCATACATTTCTTTAGTAGAGTAGTTTCTTGAAATCTGCACCCTCAATCTAACTCGGCATGTGCTGAATATTTGGTGATATTTATGAATTATTTAAGAACGCGTGTGAAATATGAAGTGATGTGCGAGATATTTAAGGCTATAAGATAAGATGGAAGTGTAGAATTAGAATGCCATTATGACATATACAGGTAACCGCACGTGCATACATACAGTGGAAACTAGTTTGGATAAAAGAAAGAAGTGTTACTTGTGAAGACCTAGTAGCTATGAGTCTAATTTACTAGTGAAGTTTCGATTAATCTCGCTTACCTGTACATAGATTACGTCACGAATTACCTGCGCGATACTATGAATATTGTCAAATTAAGTATTCCTTTCTTCATAGAAAAAGGGCATTGAACTCGTACTACTGTTTTTAAGATAAAGGTTATTAACTGCATATTTTTACAAGGCAATTCTCGAATGTTTAGCATATAGTTTTGGGAGTAATGGCTATATGTAAGCCGGTGTTATGTTAAAGTATATGTGGAATGGCGTTGAAATGTGATTAGTTATTGGAGTATATTGATGAATAGTGAAGCATAGAGGTTTGTATATGTTCTACGGAAAGTGTAAGAATTGCCATTCGTTGAGGAAACGTGTATTAGAATTACAAAGTGAGTTTCTGTGCCATATATTAAAGATTATACTGAAGTGTGAACATCGCGCAGATGACCATTTTAAGGTAAGATTGACATGAATTATGGTAGAATTGTATATCGTGACAGTTATATTTATGTCTGATTTTGGTGAATATCGGGTACTGAGTATATGAGAGTACTTTAATATACAGTTCACTAGACTCACGACTGAGTATACATCGGATATTCTTTAGTGCGGTGACGTTACAATATAATACGTAATAATTTCATTCTATACAATCCATACAAGTTGAGTAGCTCGTTTACATATGAAATATTGAGAAAGAGCATATTGCTAGAGCACATCGAGCCGATAATAGAGGAGTGTGTGGATTGGAAACTACTTGAATAGTTAGTTAGATGTTTATTTCTTTTCATGCAATAATGATTTCAATTGAAGTATTTTAAATATGAAGAATATGATAATGGTTAGTTAGGAGCCATATGTCGTAGGCTTTAGGGAGGTATTGTCTTAGCCCGTAAGTTGTTACTTGTGCGTACTCGAAATATGTGACCAAATAATCAGAGTTCAGATCTATGAGTGATTATAATTTATGAATGAAAAGTTGGTGAACACTTTTACAATTTAATACTCACGCAAGAGTTTATTTGGGAAATACTTAGTGAAAAAAATGAGCAGATTCACATTTATAATCTGACTTTTTCTCATTTAATTTTACTACGTCTCATGATAGCAAACCATTGATTTTATCTCACCGAGATGACTTAAATGTTGTGAGAATAATTTAAATAATTAATGTGACAATATTCACAACGTGTATTTTTATTGATTCCGTGATTGCTCAGTGATCTTTTGAATATAATTTGAGAAAATGAAATACTTTTCGGAACATGGCTACGAATATTGAGATATATATTAATATGAATTTGAACATTAATTAAGAAAGAATGTAAATATTTTAAGCCTTAATTATTTTATTTTATTTGAGCCAGCGCTGACTCTAATCCTTCATGTTTAAATATTACTCTAATAATACTACCCAAATTTCACTCTATCTTACATCGAGCATTATTTATTCAATAAATAATCTTATATTTTTTCTTTTAGTAAGTGACTGTGTCTTAATTTCTGTTTGGGTAACGGTTAGTTTGTAAGTTAGTTAATAAGTTTTGTAGATATAAGCAATTGATTAGTACTACAAGCGGTAAGAGATTCCTTTGAACTTATCGGCCACAGGTTCGTACTTGTGCGTGTAGGTACTCCCGTGACGCGTATTCCAGCGGTCTGATTCTCATCCGAAACCACGTAAAATAACTATATATAAAATCACAGATTTTATGAGCGAAATATGGATACCCTGAGAAGTAATCAAGAGCTACCGGGATAACTTGGCACTGACCACCACATGGGCGGGTGCACTATACATTATCCGTTTGTGCGATGACCAAGTTTATGAGTTACTCATAATGTCAAAGAAACCTTTTGATGAACTATTCGAAAGTGTGAAAGAAGGTATTACGGGAATGGATACCAAGTTGAGAAAAACAAAAAATAAGCCTTAACTTGAGGTAGTTGAACTAATATGGTCATTACTTGTACCATGCATTTTTCTTCTCAACTCTATTGCTAAATTCGTCACACTCTAAGTTCCAGATGGTTATATAATTTGTATAATGAAATCTTCCGGGTGAATTTGGTCCACTTGTCTAGATATGTCATACTGAATATTTTTCTTCGTATACCGTGTTTCTCACAGTGATGGGGTCGCGGGTGCTAACTGTGTTGCCCATGTTCATCTGGCCCTGTTTTACGGCCTAAAGCCCTTCCTGACGCCAACCCTATGTGCGTTCACTATTGCGTATTTCTTTAGTGGTTGGTTGTGTGATGTGTTGTATGACTATGAAGAGTAGAGTGTGGGGACAAACACACAAACTATACCGTACACAGTTAAAATTTCCAGCCCCACTGGGAATCGAACTCGAGGCCATCTAAACCAAATGCCAATATGTTGACCATTTAGCCAAGGAGCCTGACATCATTCATACTGAATATAATTTATTTAGTACAGTTTATAGTATTTAAAATAATGTTCCACAAGCACGGGCTGCTGGTAGCCGATTCCTGTCGCTTAGTGTGAAACAGCCCTTAATGCATGGTACTGCGCAAAGTCCTAAGGCAAATATTTCACATTAACATGAATGAACATATAAAATAGGAAATAAATGAGAGAAATCTTACCTGTAATATGTTGATCTTCATTGCGTCCTTCTTTTCAACGTTTACACATCTGATTGCGTGCTGTGATAATACAACTTGAAGTTGCATATTACTCCCAAGATCGAGCGGCTGCAGCTCGCTTCTGCAATTCACGGGGAAAAATTCCACAGTCACATTCTTCAGATATGAAGTAATAAGAGGATGTGCTGGGCATTGATCCATGAACAATAAGATCTTATGACCTTTCGCTCCCATTTTGGCTTCCACACTTCGAAGTCAGTCTTCAGAAACTTTCAGATTGACCCAGGATTTCTTATTGTTGGTGTATTTTGTGGGGAGCATAACAACGTTTTTTAAAACAACACGGCTTTGAAAAATTTGCCGATCGTCAGTGGAGGCAGTTTTTCACTTTTGTCACTATTGGCACATAATAGAACTGGTACACGTTGTTTGCTTTGTTTCCCGCCGTGGCATTTTTCCCCTTTGAATGCCATTGTACATCCGGGCATTAAATTAGAAAAGAGGCCTGCCTCGTCCACGTTGAAAATATCCTTAAGAGCGAATGGAGATATCAGTTCTTTTCAAACAATTTTCCTTCCAATCTTGCACAATCTCGGCATCGACACTTCTGCTTTCCCCACATACATTATGACTGCCGATAGCGTGTCTAAACTTATATTTGTGTAGCCAGCCCGATGAAGCACAAAAATCTTCTACACCAAGTCTGATCACTAGTTCACTTGCCTTTTCGCAAAGTGTTGGTCCACTGATGGGAATGCCTTCTGCCCTATGATTTTGTCTCAACCACTGTTATAAACAATCCTCCAGGTATTTGTATTTTCCGCCCAGAATGCAAGTCCACTTCTTTGTTGTAACACCTAAAGTGCACTTTTTCAATTTCCGCCGCCTTAACTACAATAGTATTTCAGGTAGACGGAGCAATCTCCAATTTCTTAGCAATATCAACTCATTTCGTGTTGCCACTTTCCTTCACTACACTCAAAATTCGTAATTTTTCAACAATTGTAATGCTTGTATTCTTTCACCCATGTTCACTACTCACATCAAAGAGTAAGCCGGCAAATGACAGTTCCACAAGACCCGCACAGTAGAAACTGACACGTAGCACATGGACGACAAGCCTTCCTCCTTCTCATTTTCACTAGTACTTGAATTATGTTCACTAATTTCAAACTCGCTTCCTGCGTCCAATATATGACTTAAATCTTCTTCTGACAAAGCTCTCACATCATCACTACTTAGTGACATATTATTCCAAAAATAACGTTTTAGGGCACACACAAATTTGGTACTTTTCTTACACGCATGGGTCCCAGAGACCGAAACTCTGTAATTACAGACAAAAGGAAACCTTAGCACGTCCGCACCTGCCAAGGTCATGTAGAGGACGAACGGAAAGGAGAGTACAGGGAGAGTAAGCACAATGTGGTCAACATGTGAAAAATTACTTACAAAAGAAAACACTCGTGGGTCCCAAGGACCTAACCAGGTAAGTTATGGGTTAATTTTATAGTTACCCCTCTTAAGAAGGCTTAATAAAATAACAAATAGCATTTATAGCTAATTAATGTATTATCTTCCAATAGCCTGTCTGGTGGCCATGATCGGTAAGGCATATCAAGTTTATATGGTCCAACACTGTGGCTAGTGGTTCAAGTCCTGTTGGCCGCAAAAGTTCACACTATTGGAATGTTGGCCAACAGGGTAGGAGTGGTGGTGGTATACAATTTCTAATTGCGAGATTGCATGTCAAAATCCTAGATTAAATTCCAAACCTCTCTGCAGAGTTCGTATGGAGTGAGGGCATATGACACTGTTAATGGTGATTCACCCGTCAGATGGAAGCATTAAGCAGATTCCTTAATGCTGTTTGACAGGAGTAGGCTATGTGCTGGCAATAGGTTTCACCCTCTCCTTTCCTACTCGGATGTTATTCATTTCATCCAATTCCTCTGATGAGATTGACATTAGGAAGGCCATGTAGTCTTGCAACTCACTATGAAGATTCATCTCGCTTCATACCCAACCCCATGAAGAAACAGGACATGGATTGGACATACGTACAAATGCCATTTCTTCTGAAAATTAATGTTATAAAATGCCTTTTAATGTCATTTTTATTACAAATTTAAAAAAAAATCATGCTATAACTTCACAGCTCAAAGCATTAATTGTTACTGAATATTGAATTTTCACGACCGCATTGTAATCGAAACAGACCTTCAACGTATTAGGTCGTGTTACTTACATGTAGTACGTGTTGAAGAGATGTTAAGTACAGAACAAAAATGGCCAGCCGGACACCAGTGGGATCCGAACCCACAACCTCTCGATTTCGCGTCGGTTGCTCTACCAGTTGAGCTATGGTGGCCTAGGCCATTTTTGTTCTGTTTGAAAGGATCTGAGCTAGTCTGGCACTGCTGCTAGCATACTGTAGAGTGCGTTTAAGTCACCTGTTATGGGAGGTTGTGGGTTCGGATCCCACTGGTGTCCGGCTGGCCATTTTTGTTCTGTACTTAACATCTCTTCAACATGTACTACATGTACGTAACACGACCTAATACGTTGAATGTCTGTTTCCATTAATTGTTACCATTACAGCAGCAAGATTTATTATTTCAGATAATACAGTACATAGGTTGATGAATAAATCATGACAATTTTTTTATCTCCTGAAAATGTGCATGTCTGGAAGCTCAGTCTGGTGATATTTAAAGTTCACTTCTGAGGCACTTTGCAGCTGAAGAGTACAGTTTTTCGTCTATGCCATGTAATTTTGTACTGGATAATTCTTCATCATAAGTGGTTCACTTATTCATGGTTGTGCTGATGTTGTTCCATGGTGTTACCATTTCACAATGATAGAACTGATAGGTTGATCCGTAATACATTTGCGTTGCAGAAATGACCCCTATTGACAACCCAGGAAGGTTGCTGCCTGATTTATCATGCCCTCTCAGCCCTGGTATTATGGGCCGATTGCAGAAACGGACTTTAGACGATGTGTACGGTTAAACAATGCTTAAGTATGGGTGTCTATTGCAGAGACGTTATTTATCACTTAGACACTGTATAAAACTGATGTTCAACCGGTCATGTTTAAACACTGCCGAGAGCACTGTTTAACCTCAAATGAGAAGAGTGAATCACAATCAGAGGTTTTGTACCATGAAACATGTAATTTGTATTATCATGTCGAGACGATTTCGGGAAGAAAGGTTAGTCCGACGGCCTCTCTGTGGGTTGCCCGCTGCTAAATCGCAATTCATTTAACATGTACGGGGAGATAGATCTTAAAATAAGGTTTTGCTTTTCAAGAGACTTGTTTCTTGAAACTTATAAAGGGACAGCCCGGTAACTGTCAACTTGAATACAATTCTTGACAACGGATATATTTTATTATGTACATGGGGTAATTTCCATGGAATTATAGGTCACTTTGACTACATACGTATCAGAATTACGTGTCCCGATTGTCAGAGGGCTGTCACGTACATCAACTGGGAGGGATTCACTTATATTTACTGCCAAGTAAACACACATAATAGTGAAAACTAAAAAGTAGGTTGTATGTGGTTTTTTATATAATCTTATAAGTTTTAGGCAACTATCATATAGGAAAAGACAAGTGGTGGTGGTGGTGGTGATTATTTTTTAAAAGGGACTGGGGAAGAAGAGCCGTGGCCATAATAACAGTCCTAGCATTTGCCTGGTGTAAAAAATGAAACTACAGAAAACAATCTTCAGGACTGCCGATGATGCGTTTTGAACCTTCAATCTCCAGAATTCAAGCTACATCTATATGGCCCGTACAACACATTCGGTTACACATTACTACTGCTTCATCTTCCCTCTGTCAAAGCTGCTGCATTTATGAGTAGATTACACTCGCTGTAACAACGCTATAATCAAAGCTATACTTCCCCGTACAGTGGCGTGTCGCTTTAGTGTCTATAATATTATGAGATTTAATTTCCACCGGAAGTGATACTCTTATCACTGGGCAAGTCATGCTCATGCTTGGCCATATTTGAGTAATGTGTATTATGTGTAGGAAGACAAACAGCTTATTGGCGTTCGGCGCACGCACCGACGAATTTCATTGATTGCGACAAGCAAATAGTTCCATGAAAGATACTTCTATCTCAATTTTCAAACCAATATTGAAACTTTAAATGATGTCTAGTTAAACATCGACTAAACACTGTTTATGCAATGGAAGACCGTGCTCGATTTAGACGTTTAGGTAGACGTTGTCTAAGGCTTAAAACTAGTCATCGTTTCTGCAATCTGCCTGGTGTATTCATGATATGACTGCTCATGGCCAGGCCAGGAACTACTCCTTGTTTGCGTCAGGTGCTCTGTCATTTATTTCTATCTTCAGGTACAGTAACCTTTAAATAAATGACTGCTCAGTTCTTGATGATACAGTCGTTCTTTTTACTCTTAACATATCTAGCCCCTGAAGAATCAATGCATATTCCATTTTGAATGTGTCCAGTTGTTTGTTTGATTTATTTTTTTGTTGCTGTTGTATTTGTAGCACTTACAAAGTATTCCCAAAAACAAACCTTGTTCTGTTAGCAATGCAAAACTCATGTACTTGGCCCGCTCACATGATTACTGTCATTAACCAACTGAAATAAACAGGTACGATTGCCTCCAAGCCCTAGAGCAATCGTATCTTGAATACGTATTTCTCTCTTGCCTCCAAGCCCTAGAGAGCAATTGTATCTTGAATACGTATTTCTCTCTCTCTCTCCCTCTCTCTCTCTCCTCTCTCTCTCTCTCTCTCTCTCTCTCTCTCTCTCTCTCTCTCTCTCTCTCTCTCTCTCTCTCTCTCTCTCTCTCTCTCTCTCTCTCTCTCTCTCTCTGTGAATATATTGAGAATGGCTGCAGAATTTAAGATGGATATAAACTTGCCTTCAGTGCTTTAGATTGCAAGTTGTCTTGGCACAGCTGCAGTAGTTGCCATTTAAGAATGCGTAAATATGAAATGTCTTAGTCTCTCTCTCTCTCTCTCTCTCTATATATATATATATATATATATATAACAACCCCCTTTTCAGAGCTACATTATATTCCAGTATTCAGATAAATATTAATTTAAGGGGGTTCATACACAAGCAGATGTGGATTTCAGAAAATTATCAATTTGAGGTATTTTCTTGAAATCAAATTTATATGTACGTTAATATTGAGTGTATTGTGTGGTGTGAAAAGAAAATGATTGCTGTGATGCGTTTGGCTATTAACTGTCCTCGAAAGTAAAGAAAAAATGGACAGATTTTTAACTTGTTTTGAAAGCAGGAAGTTTTCTTCTATAAGGTGAACCATCATGAGAATAATGTGTTCTTTTATATAGATTTTCTAAAAACTCGCATTATAATTTTTGAAAGTATAGAATTTCTTGATGGTTTTCAACCTGTAACTTGCTCAGTTATTGATTAAATGTGATAATTTTGGTTCATCTTTGAGAATAGCTAACATCTAAGGAATTGTGCAAAACTTTTAAGTGAACCATCCAACTACTGAGATGTGAGTTAAAAGAATAGCTTGATCCTTTCTTTGTTCTTTGTTCAAGAAATGTTCTTGGAAATTTTGCATGGAAATTGGTAGAGAGATGTGATCCATTGGATGAACCTGAAAAAGCAAAATATGAAGGTTATTTCAGTGTATAAAACTTGTATAAATATTAGTTTTTTCATAATAATTTAAGTGATGACTTGTTAGTATGATGTAGCCATTTCTGATATTTGAAAGTCTGTAATGTAATGGACTTATTCTGTTTATGATTGGATTTTAACTCTTCTTTTTAATTTTTTCTATAGAAATATTAATAATTAAACTTCGAAAAGGTCAAGAGCTTAAGCTGCGAGCTTATGCAAAGAAAGGTTTTGGAAAAGAACACGCTAAATGGAACCCTACTGCTGGCGTATGTTTTGAATATGATCCTGATAATTCTATGAGGCACACACTTTATCCTAAACCTGATGAGTGGCCAAAGAGTGAATACACAGAACTGGAAGATGATCAGTGTAAGTATGAATATTCACTAGAATTTCTTATATGAATGTATCTAACATTGGTGGTCTTTCTACCATGTCTTGACTTAAACTTCTTTGATCCCGCCTGGTGACCATGATCATTAAGGCATCAAGGTTAGTCGGTTCAAGTCCTTTCGGAGAAATATGAAATTTCCCCCCATCAGAATGTAGGCTGGCAGGGAAGAAGTGGTGGTAGTATACAATTTCTAATCACTAGATTGCATGCCAAAAGCATAGATTAAATTCCAAACCTCTCCGTAGGACTCATATGAAGTGAGGGCATATGATGCTATTGATGGCGATCCGTCCATCAGATGGGGACGTTAAGCCTTGAGCAGACCTTCAGGTGTTATTTGACAGCAGTAGGCTAAGTGCCAACACCGGGTTTCGTACACTCCCCACCCCTTCATCATCATTTCACATCCAGACGCATAGGTCGCCTATTGACGTCAGATACAAAGACTTACACCAGGTGAGCCGAACATATCCTCGGACACTCTGCACTAAAGCCATATGATAAATAAATAAATTAAGGTCAGTAAAATATATTTTTTACTTATTCTGTATTAATCTGAGCTTATTTGACAATTGAATTACCAGATATTTCTTGCAGATATTTTTTAAAGTCAGTTATTGTAAAGTAGGTTTTATTGCTGTTAAATTTTATGTTCATTTGTCCATATGATTACCAGGAAATTAAGCGAGGATTTTGCAAAAGTCACAATTTTGTAGCAGCTTGGCTTGTTTCATGCAATTTAAACCCAAAAGATTACCATGTTTGATATCCTAGGCCATGATGTCATTTAAGATCATTTCTGAAGACCTCTGTCCTAAATCAAGAAACATTTGCTTATTGTTTCGAGAAACAGAGAAAAGCAATTATGGTCTCAGTTTCAAGATGGTGAAATCCTGACATTCACCTCTCCGCGGTAGAGAGGGGGCAATGACTCTTTATGACAATTTTGTTATTTGCAGGCGGATAATGAATGAAGGGACCAAGTATCTTCCGGTATAAGAAGATCCCCTCTATCAAGTGCCAACAGTCTCCTTGAGGGTGGATGAGCGGGTAGAAGTTAGGGCACTCTATTGTGCTTGGGACAGGCAATAGTCCCAAAAAGCGGAAGAACCTACAACTGGTCAACAGCATTAGGATGCGGAAGGCAACGGGAAAACACTGGATTAAAGATCCTGAAGGATATCCCTTTAAGTTTATATGGCATGGCTCTGTTTAACGTAAAATTATTATCCAGAGTTTCTGGTCCCCCATTCGGATCACTGGGGGGAATGCTTTGAACGCTGCTATGACTAGAAAGCCCAGCAGTTTTGGAAAGATCAAAGTGTACGACAACAAAGTTCGAATTGAAGGACATCCGAAGATGGCACAACTGCACTTCAGAAGATGCTTTCCATGCTGCAACATCACGTTGGATATCGTGTGGACTGCCAACCTCCGCTGGGAGAAGGCGCCTCAAGGAGAAGAAATAACAGCCTGTCAACAATTTTATAAAACCTCTATGATGTTTTGTTGTTTGGGAAAGACGTAGAGTTTTCAAAGGACCCTCTTTTAAGATTTCTGCATTTTACAGAAAGATCTCTTCAGCCGGTTTCAAGCTCAGATAAATTAATTTTCTTTGACTGTTTCATCCAAAGACTAAATTTATTTTAAATTTACTTGTCGCCAGGTTCTTACTATAGTTATCTCAGAATTACAACCAAATCTTTATTAATTTAGTATAGAGGTCTTCAGACATTACCTCAACACATCCGCGGCTGCTTGGATGTCAGTAACCATTACCACGGTTATTTAAAACTTTTTTTTTGCTTAACACATATTTCTGTGTCGTTATATATTTTAGATTATCTTTTTATTTTTTCAATAATATTCCTGTGCCTGGGAGCCATGATGTGCACAGTGCTTAAGCGGCACTGCGTATAAGCTTTTCATATCCGGTGCAGTTTAACACAGCGTATGCGTCATGACAGGTAATGAAATGAAATGAGGGAAAAAATGTTTTATTCAATATTGTAGATATTCAGTAACATCGCTGTAGCAGATAAATACGTTTCTGAACATTTCTCACAAAAATACTTTGTAGTAAAATCCTTATTATTGCTGTGCAAACAATCGCTGTAGAACGTACCTAGTCAATATGGAAGCCTCTAATAGTGCACTGCAACAAGCACAGGTAGATATATAATTGTTTGGAGTCAATTACTTCTGTCTTTTGTGGAATTCCACGAAGTAGTGTCCATAGCACAAGCCTGGCTGTCCTCGATACTCGCTGCAGTAGAACATGCTGTCTTGTGCCACCCCTCTTCACAACACTATCTGCATGGGTTCCACAATCTACACCATTCTCCTTAGCCACACATTTACCGGTAAAATGTATTCCTGTAGGCGGTGTGATAGATTTTGGGAGCCTACAAGACTGTATCTTCTGCTGTGAAGGCCTTGCAACCTCACTATTCTCTGTTGACATCACAGAAAAGTATACCGAATTGTAACAACTATTGAGATACTAACTAACAATTAATCTGATGCCCAGATGGGGTATATGTTTTGAAAACAATGCACAGATAAGTAGTCTGTTTGTTTACATAGGTACTGGCAGAAACATAAGCTTTAATACTGTATTTGGCACAGAATGTGATGCACGTATCGTCATTGGTTACAAATGTGTTAAGGGACAGATATGATTTGAAAAGAAATTTGCTTGTAAGAGGAAGGTTTTTCAAACAAAATCAGTATATTTTTGCAATCAGTAATATATTTCAGCTGTGACAGTGTCATTTGATTGTTTCCAATGTTGCAGATATGAGAAAATCATTTGATTTTGCACTGATTTAAGACAAAATACTTAAAGTTGCCAGAAGCAAATATGATAGCGAAGATGGGTTATATGCTAGTAGTGGTCGAAAGAGACCTAAGGGATTACTTGAGCAATGATGGGCTGATTCAGCACTCTGGCATGAAATGAATATCTACGCTCCAACACGACTCTTGAGCAAATTAAATGGAAATAGTGGAGCTGTATAACTGATTCTGCCACGAGGCATTGAGGAACATGATGATTTCAACCTAAGCCAATGTCAGAACCATGTTGGAGCTCTGGATCCTGTGATTTCAGTGAAGTTTAGCAACATTATGCATCATCAGTCTTTGGGTGGCTGATTCTAATCAGTTGACTTGGTGGAAGAGTAGAAAGAATTGACCATCCTATCACAAATGAGCTGCTCAGGATGCCTAATCAGCACTCCCTTGGCTCATATGCTGTCACTGATCAGGTTGTTAGCATCCAAGTTTACAAAAATCTCCATGCTTTTATACAGGGTGTGACATAAGTTGCTACCATGAAAATGTGGTTTGCATTCTGATGTAATCTATAGATATCAAAATGGATGCGTGCGTACATTCCGTATCTCCTCCTAAACCTCTGGAGCAATTTGGTACACATATGACTTTCTATCTGGAGGAAAATACTAGCACCCCTAGAGGTGTGGGTCGGTACGGGTTACATGTAAAAAATAATCTAAAATAGTGTCGAATCCACAGTTTTCGGGGTCGCTGAATTTGAATAGTCACACTGTGGATGTTGTTTAATTCAAAGTTTAGTTTCCATCGGCATGTGGGGTGAGAAGGGATGAAAAAGAAAATGACTGAGATTATTTATGTATGTATGTATGTTTCAGCATAGCTCTCAACCAAACTTGCTACACATATGACTTACTATCCGAAAAAAAAAAAAAAAAAACTCGGGGTGTTTAGACGCCTTAAAGGGGGTACCGGAGGGGGGGGGGGGGGAGGTGAATAGTAAAATTAATAGTGCTGAATCCATAGTTTTCCGGGTTGCTGAGATGAACTGTAACACTGGATGCCGTTTAAGTCGGAAGTTCAGCACCCGTTGGAATGGGGGTTGGGAAGAGATGAAAAAGAAAATGCCCAAAGTGACTCAGATTAGTGTTGAATTTACAGTTTTTGGTGTGACTAGGCTGATTGGTGACAGTCTCAATGACAGTTGGAATCATATACATCATATCTATAGAGTGACGCTTGAATACGAGGGCTGTAAATGAAGTAGTGGCAACGTAGTCTAGACACTCACAGGAGATCGGGCATGCGCAAATGGTATATGAGAGCGGTCAGGTGGCGCTGTTGTCAGTGTGTAGAGTGTATTTGACGGGCATTCAGTTGGGAGTGTTATTGCTGTGTGACATTGAAGTGAAGAGTGTCAGTTTCTCCGCTCTAAAGCATGATTTCAAAAAGTTATCAGCGTTCATGGATTAAAATCAACGTTGCATGTGGCAAAAATGCATCAGAATGTTATCGAGGATTACATGAAGCCTGTGGCAAGAATGCATTACTGTATAGGGCGGTTGCACAATGGGTCAAGGCATTTCGTGCATGTCAGAATGAGACACACACAGGTTGGTTGACCATACCTCAAGATCAGATTGATGTCATGAGCGGTCTGCAGTGTATTGTCGCCATTGATGAGACGTTGGCATGAGCCTACGAGTTTGAATTAAAGTGTCAGTCGAATGAATGGCATCACCCAGGTTCTACACGCCCAGAAAATTTTGATAGACCATTGATGGACTGTCCAGGAATTATCCGTAGAGGATGGTCTCAGTCTTCAAACGGTGTGGCACATACTGACGAAATGTCATAACATGAGAAAACTGGGTTCGAAATCAACTCATCGACATACAGAAATGACTAAGAACTTTTATACAGTGAAATTTGTCAGTTGTATACAGAAATGGCACTGGTATGCACTGGCTGGCATCTACCTGGACAGATACTGCAATGAATGAGACGCATTACTGCAGTGTATTGTCGCCATTGATGAGACGTTTGCATGAGCCTACGAGTTTGAATTAAAGTGTCAGTCGAATGAATGGCATCACCCAGGTTCGACACGCCCAGAAAATTTTGATAGGAACCCAGTTGGATAAAGCTTATGCTGATTGTGGCATACGACTAGGAGGGTGTTCTTCTTATGCATGCTGTGTCTAAAGGACAAACCGCCAACAGTGACTAATGTTGCCGATTTCTGGAGTGACATCTGCGTCTGGCTATGCAGCGCAAATGCCCACGTTTATTGCGAGACGATCACCCTATCGTGTTCCATGACAATGCACATTATCATGTCGCAAACAGTGTCAAGCTCGTATTGCAATGTTGTCATTGAGAGGTCTTGGAACATCCTCCGTACTCACCAGGCATGAGTCCTTGTGAATTCGACCTGTTTCCGAAGTTGAAGGCACCTCTCCGAGGCCGCCATTTTCCTGACATGGCATCTGTACTCCGCGTAGTAGAGTGCTCCTTTGCTGTCATCAAGAGAGTATGCCTTGCCAGCGGTCCTCAATGGCTTCCCGACATTTGCGGGTGACTACATTGAAGGAATGTAATGCAATTGTACTTGTTAGTTCATTAAATATTGCATTCTATCAGTATTGCCACTACTTTATTTAAAGCCCCCGTGCATAAAATTATAACTTACTTATATATTTGAAAGGATCAACTACTTCTCTGACAATCTGGGCTGCTACAAGAGCAAAGCTTAATGAGAAACTAAATAGTTTCAAACTAATACTTAAAATTAAACACATGACAATAGCTCTAAATCTGCAGAAGAGTTTGTAAAATATCAGTCAGCATCACAATATAGAAATCTACAAAAATTCACCTCAAACATGGAATACAAATCCTAAAAGTAAACATTAAAAAAAAGTACCCAAGCAGAGCCAGGTACTACAGCCTGTCGTACATAGGAAAACATGTATAAAAATCATTATAGCCATTCAAACTGCTCAAAATGTCCACCATTATTCTCTCTGCATTTCAAACAACAGATTTGCATATCTTATTACACAGTTGTGGGTTATTGTCAATGAAGTTGTTCAGATGTTCCAGGTCTGTTGATTTGGTAGCAAACGTTTTGTTCTTCATAATCACTCACTTGGCAATGTTACAGGGTGTAAGATCTGATGTCCCTGTAGGTCACTCAGTAGCACCACATCTGCATATCCATTCAGTGAAATGATTCTTATAGAATTTGCAAACTATTAATCCATATTGAATTGATGCACCATCTTGTTTTGCCAGATGAGTTGGCGCTCAGGCCTTCAAAAATAGGATATTGTCTTGATGAATAATCACTTTATAAAACATATCCATGGGGCCGATGACCTATATGTTAGGCCCCTTTAAACAACAATCATCATCACAAACATATCCCTGTAATTTTAAAGCGTTCATAGTTTCCTATTAAAAAATCTGTTTATATAGACAGAGGTAAGTATGGTCTTGGTCATTCGTGTATTTTTCTTGATGTTAGGCTATTGTGGTGGCTCCTTCCTCGTCTATATCTGTGTGCTGGTGTTGTAGTAGTAGTAGTTGTTGTTGTTGTTGTTGTTGTTGTTGTTGTGGCTGGGTTGCGTTCGATCTGAGAGCTTGTCGTGCCGTCTTTTTAACAACAAAAGCAGCTTATCATATACACACGTTAAGATATCATTTAAGTAAATAATAAGACTTCTTAAGAGACCTACAACATTACCGATGATCGCAAGCACCAGATTATGTAAAACTATGGACTCTAAAACGGGAATGAAAATATACGCATGACACGCACAATCAAGTGCATGAAATGTTTTATACTCATTATTTTTAATGTATTTTAATATGTTCTGTGTATTTTAAAGTTGTTTATTGCATTTGTACATATAACTTAGATTTAAGCTCAGGGTAGATTTTACAGTCAAATTTCTAGTCCTGAAGGAGATAGTTTTATACCCATGCACCTGAAAGTCAAATCATAACACATAACCAACTCACATTCTACATGCCCAATTTGGACACAGTTAGATATGGTGTTTCCTTATGGCATCTTCCTTTAGACAGGGCAATGACAATTATTGCTTGATATATATGTAAAGGTATTTATGTTCAGCTGATGATGACCAATTAGGGTCGAAACCAGTACTGTAAGCTAGTTCTTACAATAAACAGTATTGATAAGGTGGAAATACTTTCTTATATGTACATGTGTAATCTGTCAATACAGAAATGAAACTCATAAATCAAAAAACAAAACAAGAAAACACACAGGTGAAACTAGCTAATTGCAAATATCAGGGGAAGGTAACCAAACCACGTTACAATTCTCGTGTCTACCCAACAGTATGTGAAGATTATGATTCGTTTTTTAAAACAAATTTATATTTTACTGTATTTGGTTTTGGAGTACATCATTATGTAGGATTAATTTCTTGTAAATAAAACACATAGATTTTTAAAAAACAATCTATAATGAAATTAGGATGCACGGAGTATTTGTGTATACCTGTGGTAATTGTGTGGGTTCAGTATATGTTCAAAATGTGTACCATCACATGCCACACATCATTCATAATGTTTCTGAAGATTATTGAACATGTTGATGAACAAAGGTTGCTGTAAGGATACAAAAAAATTACATTACCTTCTTGCTTAATTTTGGGATATGTGTAGGTCTGTATATCTGTCTTGAAAACAGAATTTTTCAACCTGCCCCATATGTAGACATCTGGGACTGTGAGCAAGAACGGTATGAGAAATGGGGTATATATATATATATCGTATGGCTTTACAAGTACACAAAAAAAAATATCAAATGGAAATGTCCAAATTTGACAACCAGTCCAGAGCACTCGGAGTCACTTGATGTAGAAGCCTGAGATCACCATTAAATGCTCGAGAAATGGGGTGATCTCAAAAGTGTCTTTGTAGAATGGTAAGCGACTTCCCTGCAATGTGGGCTGTAGTTCCATCTTCTTGCATCTATTGTCACTGGAGGGGTAAATTTGGGTCCTACAAAAATGGCACAAATATCATAGAAATTGTATAACAGGTCTCTGTAAACTACCTACTCCAATGTTTTTGGATTCTGTGCAGTATCCTCCATGAAATAATGGCACAATATTCCATGGCCAGACATGGCACACCAAATTGTAACTCGTGTACTGTGTATTAGTTTCTGTATAACTACATCAGGCTGTTCAAAACCTTAAAAAACAAGTTGTTTGTCGGTTGATATAGCCATATATACATGAATATTGCTTTCATCTGAAAACCATATAGGGCAGATTGCAGAAACTGTATTTAGACAAAGTTTATGGTTAAACAGTGTCTCAGTATAGCTGCCGCATCGCAAATACGTTACATATCACTTAGACACTGGAGGCTCATTGCAGAAACGATGACTAGTTTAAAGCCTTAGACAATGTCTGCCTAAACAATGTCTAAGTTATGCATGATGTTCAATTGCATAAACAATGTTCAGCCGGTGTAGCTAGACGTCATTTAAAGTTTCGATATTGGTTTGAAAATGGAATGAGAAGTATCTTGCACTCCTCCTGGCACACCATCGGCAGCCCTGGAGATTGTTTTTGAATCAATATTAAAACTTTAAACGTCGCCTAGCTGAACACTGGCTAGACATTGTTTATGTAATTGAACATCATGCATAACTTAGACATTATTTAGGTAGACGTCTAAGGCTTTAAACTAGTCATCGTTTCTGCAATCTGCCTTATGCTCCTGAAGAAATCTGTATCCTTATATGTCATTGTCAACACTGCTGTAATACTATAATCAGGCTTGCTCATCCCTTTCTGTTAGACATTGATGGAAATCCACTCTGCTTTTTAAACATCTGCTGAACAGATCTACCACTCAAACTGAGTTTTAACAATGTTTGTCATAGACTATGATTTGGGGATTGTGACACCTGTTAATGTTGTCTATGATTCTTTTTTTGGTAATGGTTGTTGGATGCCCCGTTGCCCCTCTTAGTTGACATAAGACTGGTCCCGTATTGCAGAACTTGTCAGCGAAAGCTAATATTTTTCTCTTCTTTAGTGCCTCCTTATTCAATCACTTCTCATTACTGTTCTTTAAATAACATGAAGCAAAGCCCATTGTTACACTCGCTCTGCATGACCTGAAATAATTACAAAAATCTACATATCACTGAATTCATAATATGTCAACATATTATATACAATAAGTAAATACTTCATTACGAGGGAAACATGGACAGAGTAGATGGTAATTTCAGATTAGTTTGTTTTGCTGCATATTTTACTAGTCTCTTCTTTCTGTTGCCCCATTTGCCAATATTAGCTTATTGTATTAAATCTTTTCTGGCACGAACCTACTCTGCTGGCATAGCAGGGGGAGAGGTGATACTCCCATGTGGTGCGTCCTAGGTGGCGGATAGGGGAGTCCTAACCGGCTTGCCGGCGGACTTGAGCGAAATAAAATAGCTCTCGCGGACCAAACACACAATCCCCTGCGGGGAGGGGGGGGGGGCAGACAGAGAATACACTCACGGTATCCTCTGCCTGTCGTAAGAGGCAACTAAAAGGGGCAACCAAGGGATGATTGAATTAGAACCATGAGACTACTTGTAATTAGTACCATCATGCAGGGAACACCATGGGTCACTTTTGCTTGTGCGTAGTACCACTACGTTAGATACTCAATAGGTTTGTGATTAGTAGCGACAGTGTGTGAATCCAGGTGGGTTTTACAGTACCTGTGATTAGTACCACTATATGATCGACACCATGGTTCTGCCTTGCCTATGATTAGTACCAACTATGTGAGGAGCACCACGGGATAGTACACCTATGTGAGGAACACCATAGGTTTGCGTTGCCTGTAAATGGCGCCACAATGTGAGAAACAACATAGGTCTGTGTTACATGTGTGCATTACATTACCTGTGAGTAGTACCATGTGCGGAATACCGCGAGTCTACGCTACTTTTGATTAGTACCGCAACATGACACATACCATGGTTCTACTTTCCTAGCAATACATACCATTTTGAGGGGCCAGTGACCTGGATTTTGAATCCCTTGAGACTACAAGCATCATTGATTCAGTATTGTGCTTTAGAAGCCGTCCCTTGGTCAGTAATACTATTGTTTAACGCTAGTTTCTGGGACATAGCGAGTCGGATCCACTGTTTGTTTTAAATTCATATCCATCCATTCATTCTTCGTCATCACGCTTTGAATTCTGGTCAGTGGATGATTTTGGACTTTTAAATTGTCATTACGTTCCATCTTATTTCGTACAATTACGGACCGATGACGTAGATGATAGGCCCCTTTAAACAAGCATCATCATCATAAAATCTTTTGTGTGGGTTTCTGTCCTACCTAGTTGTCATGTATAATGTATATTTGTGTACTTTTTTGCTGCTGTTTTATTACATATTTGCCATGCTTTGGAGATTTAGAACATTAACTTTGTGGATTTATCAGGCAAAAAGGCTCTTGAATATTTTAACTGTTGAAGTTCACCCATTATTTTTCTACACACATTTTCAGATAAAGATGTGTTGGTGTGAGGTTATTTTAAGAATAGAGATGACTAATATGTTGTGAAAAAGGCAATAAATGTGTCTAAGCTCTATCAAAATACAGTAAGATCTCATTAGTGCATTTCTCAAGATGTTTTCTCTCTTAGCACGTCAAAATTCCAAGTCCTGGTTCCCATAATATTAAATCTATACAAAAATACTGTGCTTATAGTGTCACGAAGTTTTGCTGTTACCACTTAGTATGATCACTTATCTCCCAGCCTTAAGAATGTTCTTTGTTATTCTTTATGCATGGAATGTGATTTTCAACACAGATAAGAGATCTCACGACAAGAAGCAGAAAAGGAAAATTTGTGCGATACTGAGAAAAGGCCTTGAATTTCTGAATTTCACTGGGTAATTGCACCTTTGGTTGCAAGCTGTTAGCCATAGGAAGTTCAGTTTTGCTTGCTGGTAAAGTTGTTGAATAACCCAGTGAGTCTGTTCAATAGCGTGGTACATATTTATCTTGTAAGAGTCTGGTTACTGATACAGACAAATTTGTGAAATGGCTTACTAATGAAGGCAGGAACCTTCAGGTAGTGGATAACCATCCGCATAGAGTTGCTGCGAATGTTAGAACTCATGCGTTTGGGTGGCGAAAGTAATTCTTTCGCATGTGGGCGAGTATAACCTCAGAGTAATTCAGGGTCAAAGAGTGTGGTAAGGAAACTGTGTATAATAATCAACTGGCCCAAAACATAAGGCTTCAGCTAACAGTGCAACATTACATATTTGTTGTCTCATGTTTTTTACAACTTTTAATACTCTTGTTATTTTATAAGCACCAGTAGTAAATAATTCATATTTGTTCTCTAGTGTTTTTCATATGTTTTAACACACTCTTCTCATCTACGTACAATTTTCGCTTTACATACACGACATAAAATGCACACATTCTGAAAAATGAGTTGAAAGTGGTTCCATAACGCTATTGGATCGTTTTTAGTTCGATATTCAGTAGCACATTTTCTTGTTTAACATGTTCTCATTTCTTGTCCCCTACAGAAACAACGTCTTTACAAGGTTTTACTGTAATATGTTTTTTATTATCATGAAGTTAGTAGTGAAGGTTACGTCTTAATACGTTTAGTATGTATATGCTCGTGTTTAATATTGTAAAATTGAAGTATTATTTGTGTTTTCAGATGAAGCTCCATTCAACTGGGAAGCAAAACCAAACAAATTCTATTTTAATGTTGAAAGTTCTGGTGCATTACGTCCTGAAAATATTGTCAAAATGGGAGTGGCTGTACTGAAGAATAAACTTTCCAACTTGCAAACACAGCTGAGCCACGAATTGCAAAACGATGCTCTTACAATTACTATATAAATAATGAAGTTTATGGTGGTTACACGTTTGGGATATGTGTCATTTAAACCTTATATGCATAAGACAATTTGATTATTGAGTGTTACCTATTTTACAGATATTGAGACAGAGTAATGGGTGGTATGTGTGTTGAACTCTATTAGTGCCGTATGCAAAATAATAATTATTCCACTGTTTGGTGTACAGTAACGGTTGTCTGATATTGAAGAAAGGCAAACCCAAAGAGCAAAGCTTGCTTTTATGAGATGTAAATGGCACGTTCTGACCTTCATAAACATCAAGTGATGAAACTGTAGCCTTCATTTTCAGAAATTTTTCCATAAATCGATCTACAATTTCTATTTTTTGTTTGTTTGTTTGTTGCTACAATCTTATTTTGGGAAATTGTTAATGATAAAAATAGCTGAATTTTAACTATTTGTAGACTAAGCTCTATGAAATTGTCATTAATGTGTAAGAAAGAACAGCTCATTTGTCTGATATTTGTTCTTTTGGCTGTGGTTTTCCTTCTAGTATGACACTGGGAAACTGTTTAGGTTACTGTGTGCAGCACTACAGCAATTGCAACTTCGTTGTATTTATTATTATTATTATTATTATTATTATTATTATTATTATTATTATTATTATTATTATTATTATTATTATTATTATTATCATCATCATCAAAATAAAGTTAACCAATTGTAATTGGGTACAGACTGCTAGCACATTATTGGTAATTCGTGCAGCCCAAGTTAAAAGAAAAGATTCAGATACAGTATCACCCCCACCTTTTACACTTTTCAAGGGACCCAAGGAACACTAATGTAAATGGGGGAAAGTGTAAATCGTGGGAAACAACTTATTACTGTAAAAATGCTCAGAAAAAGGGCATAAATATTAGACAATTGTGTATTATTAATTTATAGTGTGTTTTAATGTTAATCCTGTTACATAACTTTCCTCATATAAAGGTCCAGTGTAAATTAATTGTTGACAGCATTACAAAAATGTTGCTAAGTTTGGGCTGGGTAGACTTGGGAGAAAGGAGACAAGCTGCTCGACTAAGTGGTATATTCTGAGCTGTCAGCGGATAGAAGGCATGGAACGACATTGGTAGATGAATAAGTTTGAGTGGTGTTTTTAAAAGTAGGAAAGATCACAATATGAAGATAAAGTTGGAATTCAAGAGGACAATTTGGGGCAAATATTTGTTTATAGGAAGGGGAGTTTGGGATTGGAATAACTTACCAAGGGAGATGTTCAATAAATTTCCAAAATCTTTGAAATCATTTAAGAAAAGGCTAGGAAAACAACAGATAGGGAATCTGCCACCTGGGTGACTGCCCTAAATGCAGATCAGTAGTGATCGATTGATTGATTGATTTATTGATTGATTGATTGATTGATTGATTGATTGATTGATTGATTGATTGATTGATTGATTGGATTGGATTGGATTGACTGATTGCAGGCAAATATGGTAACCAATTGGCGACCACTCTGGTTGACTGTGGTGTATCCCTACATGCATTGCAATCGGGGATTCATCAATTTTTTTTGGAAATTAATAGGTTGCACACCTGACATGTTTAAGTAAAATTTGTTTGCCTTTTAGTGTTCTAACACCTCCACTTGGTCCGATGCAGATCCCACATCATGACATTTGACCTTAGTTTTTGTTAAAACCGAAAGTGTGTTGACATAAACACTTCTAAACAAGTTACTGTTGAATATTCCCCAACAGATATTTTGAAGCTCGTTGAAATCGGTTGGGTTCAGGGTCTGACCTCTCCTTGTGAGACAGATCAATGAAAGTAACAAAATTGCTTTAGCCCATTCTAGGAGTCATAGAGCACTGTAAACACTAGGTTTTGCCAGCAAAGGTATAAGTCATAATAATAAGAAAAGATTATATTTAAATCACAGTGACAAAGGAAACCTGTAAAGAAAACTTATCGTTAGCTGCAATGTACCTTCAGCAACAAAAATGGCTTTATAGATCTTTGATAATACTGTGTTGATAGCAACTGTATAAAAGTAAATTTTTCTAGTAACCACCTAGGGTGGTCAATATCAGGTGTGTTTACATTTTCTTGTTCTATGGGTTTGTTTGCTGATTTAAATAGCAGTTTATGGAATGCTGATGCCCTAAGTCAACCATGTAAACAAGAGAGTTGTTTCATTTAATTCTAATTCTTCTTCATTCTGTAGGCATCCACCACTGCTGAACATAGTTCTCTTCCAATTTCTTCCATGCTGTCCTTTGTTGGGCAGTCTGTATCTCATTCCTCCCGGCATGGCATGGTATGGTATGCCATCATGCCATCTTGTTTGTGGTCGGCCGAAGTTTCTCGACTTTCGGTGTGCCCACTGTACCTGAGCTTTGGATCACCGGAGGTTACTTCTCACCACATGAGCCTCACTACTTGCTCCTCCACATCTGTGATTCCTGTCTTCCTCCTAATCTCCTCATTTTGGATTCAGTCTCTTAAGCTGACCCCTGTGCTGCCCACTTAATCACTCTGAGTCTCTTAGCGCTTTTCAATGTGACAATCGCAGTTTTGAGTCCACAGGTTGGAAGCATATGTTATAGAACTTCCTCTTGTGGTTCCGTTTCACCTGTCTCTTCTTATCCTTCTTACCTCCTTCATTTTTCTGTAACACTTACCTGTTTTCCCTCTGCTGTTGTACCAGCAATGACTCATGCCAATTCCCCATGATTCCTCTCCTGAAATCTTCCCCTAACTAGATCCCTTAACCCTAAATTTCCTTCCCCTTAAAATATTAGCCCTCCTGTTGCCCACCTTCCCTTAAATGCTGAAAGATTGAAAGTACAAATGAAGACGCCTCTACTACAGATATACATATTGTAATGGTTATAGCATCTTCAATGCCAACTTGCTATGGGCCCGGCTCATCACCGTATTCAGCCCATCCCCTTACTTCAACCGCGCCAATCACAAGCAGCACTTAAGTGCTAGGCCAGCCCCACTCGCTTCTGCCCGCGGTCCCGTAGCAAAGGAGTATGGAAATGACTCCACGATTAATCTGGAGTCTTCCATCTCGCGAGGTTCCTGGATCCATCGAGCATCCGGACTATTCTATAAGGGCTAGCGCAGATATATAAGAGAGGAATGACCTGCCTGTAGTCAGTGAGAGTTAGTTAATTAGTGAGTTTGCTGGTGTGAGAGTGCAGCCTGATGGAGTATCTGCCTGTTGGAGCCGAGGACTCGTTCCTGTTTCCCTGACGTCGTGCATGTGAGTCCCTTGGGGCCGGCTGCTGGAGAAGAACCTTGGGTGTTCTGGAGCAGTGCGAAGGGAGCACTGGGTGATGACGTGTGCAGACTGCGAACGGAGTTCGACGGACTGAATGCAGGGGATACTATCCAGACCTGTGTGAATTGCCGTGATTATCGAACTAGCGTGCTACAGTGCGGGCTGACGGTGAAGGAGATAGCGTGTAGCCGTGCGACGTGGAACCTTGTGTGTGAATGTAGAACTGTGTAGCGTGAGAACATGAGAAACTAAGAGAGAGGCGCGAACCGTGTAAGTGTGTAACAGTGTACTTGTGTAAGTTGTAAGCTCGGCTATCGTGTGTGTGTGTGTAAATCTGTAATTGTAGTGCTTAGTTAATAAATCTTAGAAATAGGACGCTACCAGGTTCTGTACTCAATTTATTTATTTATTTATTTATTTACCCCGCCAACACGTCACAACTGGCGTCCCGGGCGAGTTGGCCGTGCGCGTAGAGGCGCGCGGCTGTGAGCTTGCATCCGGGAGATAGTAGGTTCGGATCCCACTATCGGCAGCCCTGAAGATGGTTTTCCGTGGTTTCCCATTTTCACACCAGGCAAATGCTGGGGCTGTACCTTAATTAAGGCCACGGCCGCTTCCTTCCAACTCCTAGGCCTTTCCTATCCCATCGTCGCCATAAGACCTATCTGTGTCGGTGCAACGTAAAGCCCCTAGCAAAAAAAAAAAACAAACCAACTGGCGTCAGAAGTGGGATGGACAAGTGTGATAAACTACTAGTGGATAACCTCTTACGTTAAAACTGGTGTCAGAATCGAGTACCTGGTAGCGTATTTTGTAGTCTAGAGAAATTTCTAGTGAAATGAATTCCAAACAGCTCCAGATTTTTCTAAGCAAGTTTAGTGTACTTGAAAATAAAATCTTATCTGGCTATGACGATCTCATTAGTGAACTGAGATCTGAATGGACATCTAACCCGGACCAACTCAAAACAGACTTAAATGAACGAAAGAGTGAGCAATTAAAGTCAGGAGACGAAGTGCGCTCTCTTGAAACCGAGGTAGACAATGACGAAGTGCAGGACGACAACAAACTGGACGAGAAGCGGTCTGAAGAGATGCTCACGGTTGTGGAGTCTGGAGTTCGAGGCCCAGCTGTGGAAGTGAGTGCCCTGCGTTCAGAAATGATGGCTGTGGAGACGCGAATGAATCCTGCTAGCAGCGTCGGCGGCTCCACCATTGTGAAGTTGGAAACCCTACGGGACGACGGGATTACTTCCAAGAGAACATGCCGGACCCAGTTCGAGACCGGATCAATGTCCAAGAAGAGTGCCGAATACCCGATCGCTGGACTACGTGTACAGAAGATGATAGTTCAACAGCCAAGTTCGGCCTACGAGGAGGTTGTGGGAGTGCTCGACGTACGCTGCGGTGTCCACAAACCGAGAACCACCTACAGAGTCTCCAGCTGCAGGAGAGGACTCAACGCACAGATATAACGCCGTGGATAAACGACGCCGAGATCGAGCGACTAGGCGACGTGATTGTGAAAGAGTTATCCCGAGGTTACACCAAGCTCGAGGTGGCTGACGCCTGTGATAAACTACGTGGCGCTAAGGTCCGTCCAGGGAGTACGATCGGCAAGAAACAGAACTACGAAGAGGCTCTGATGATGGCCCATGAGACAGAGGCAGCGATTGCAACGGCACAGCTGGAGGGACCCCAACTAGGAGACGGAGCAGCAATGGAAGACGAACCGATGACCAAGAAACGAGGATGCCACCTGACCAGGACACTTGTTCCGGCACGAAGCTGCGTGCTGCTACGAACATCAAATTCCGCACCCCGGAAGAAAAGGAAATTCAGCAAGGCTAAATCTGGGACGAGCAAACCAGTCCCGGGCATCACAGCAAAGGACTACAAAGGCGCTCAAGCCCTGAAAGTGGACGCGGGTGTGGAGGAAAGAAAAACCACCGAAGTTCTGGCTGCCACGCGAAGACTTGCTGATCGTTATCACCGGGAACAAGGACACCGTCGACCGGACCCGGCGGATCCCCAATGGGAAGGTGGTGGTCAACCGAACAAACCGTTTTGCAGCGTATCGTGGAGCAGCTCGGACCGAGCAGCTGTAAGGAGGGGGCAATGTAATGGTTATAGCGTCCGCCATGCCAACTTGCTATGGGCCCAGCTCGTCAAGTATTCGGCCCACCCCCTTACTTCAACCATGCCAATCACGAGCAGCAAATGACAGAAAGCATGATCTAAAAATGGCAGATAAGTTAATCTGGGGAGGACAGCTGAATCTGAAAATGCTGGAACCATTTATTAGGAAGAATATTCTAGGCGTGGTGCTGATAAAACTCAATGAACTCTATGGGGAAACTGAAGTGATAAGTGGTGTAAATAATCATGAAACTGTTTTTGTCATAGTTAAAAATAAATGTAATACAAAGGAAGGTTGTAAAAGTAGGTATATTAGGCAGTACCGTATGGTTTATAAGACAGGCATGAGGGAGTTCAAAAAAAGTAATTTTGATCGTTGAAGCATGTAAACAGCCTTATTTGTTGTACTGAAATTTGCCTATAATAATATAGACATTTAAAAAAGATACTAAAATTGAAAGCTAGACAAAGAAGATTAGTAAGATTTCTGGGGATATAATAAATGCAGTGGGTTGGGACAAACCATATCTGAAGTATTTACTATTGTTTGTATGAAGGAGCAATACCACATGTAAGGAGAGTTGCCATTGTAGCCCCCAGTGAACAAGGGAAAGGATGATAAACATAAAGCATTTAATAGGTTTGCAGGATTACAGTTAGATTTAGCAGATATTTTAGATTCAGGAAGTAAAGTTGACTGAAATGCTATTGACTACCCAAGGCTTTTGTAATGGTAGATCATGGGACACTACTGATTACATTGAGGAGTGTTGGACTAGACAAAATGGGTGGCTACATTTCTAGAAAAGAGAATTAGAGTTGGTGAAGCATTATCTGATCCTATATTGGTTTTATTTATTTATACATGAATCATAAACAGTACTGTGATACCAACGATGTTGAACTTCCCAGTACAAGACTATACAAATACATGTTACAATATTTACAAATCCAATTTAAATCGCTACAAGTTTCATACCCCCAGTTACAGTTTTAATTAACATGTTGATGGGGGGAAAGTACCTCATGGGGATCAATGTACTGTATATACATAGATGTTAATATAAGGAAGGCTCTTCATTGAGGTAATCACATTAACGAGTTGGTATATAAATGTAATTTATCTCTTCATATGATTGAGGATATTTTGGAATTGTAAGGCTGTAAAGGAGAGAGCATATAAGTTACTTGTAAGATGCCGGTTCGAGTTTAGTTCCAGTGTATGGGACCCTCACCTTAAGTACTTGATTCAAGAGCTGGGAAAGATAAAAATAAAAAAAAAGTACAATTTGTTCTGGGTGTTTTCCAACAAAATAGTAGTGTTACAAAAATGTTGCAGATTTTAGGCTGGAAGGACTTGGGAGTAAGGAGACGACGAGCTGCCCGACTACTGGACTAACTGGTATTTTCTGTGCTGTCAGTGAAGTGGTGGCATGGAATGATATTAGTGGACAAATAACCTTATCATCATCATCACTGAAAATGTAGACTTTTTCATGAGTAATAATTTTTGAAAAGATCCATTGCCACAGCCTTTTGGATGTATTGTTCATAACAGCTGTCAAAGATACAGGGTGAGGTAGAGTCATGATATTATTTTTTCTTATTGACTGTGCATATGTGTTAGAAATCGTGGCAGTCCATATCGGAAGCTCTGGCGAATACTGTTCATGAGTTGAAACTGACAATTCCAATTGTTCTAAAGCAAATTTTATTTTCCTTCCTCTCACTACATCCTTGTCACTATCAAGTACCAAGGCATCCTTTAAACATTCACAAGCATAAAAATCTTCGATGTAGTTTGATAGATGACTCGCTGAGCTCTCCAGCTTACTCCATCTGTTACGCTTAAGATCTCCATTTTCTTCATACTGCAATAACAAACTGAAATTTACACCATTTCATATATACGAAACCGGTTTCGACCCTCATGTAGGGTCATCTTCAGCCATATAGTTCAAAATCGGCAAGTTACTAAAAGTATACAAAACATTTAAAACCTAGAAAAAACAAATACAAAAACCTAAAATCACTTTAAAATACTACATACACAGAGCTAAAAAAGACTTTAAATTACTAAATGTCAGTAACAAAAGTTTTGTCAAATTTCGTTTGTTAACTTATTTGAAAGTCCCACATGAATGGTTGTCATAAAAGCACACTCCTTATCACATTTAATCACTGCATGTATGTGCAGCTTGATTTGGAGGATCCAGTGTTCAGCTCTACTGTGATTTGTCTTCTTGACTTGATATAGACAAAATGACTGTTGATGCTTTGAATTATAAACGACATATCCGATATGTGGTTGTAATATCGAGGAGTTCTGATTAAAATGAAAGCCGATGCAATTACGTTGGATAGGTCCAAAAGAATCCTCCTGACTGTGTCGAATAGGATCGAATTACTGCAAAATGAAAGAAAAGTGTAAGCAGTGACTGTTAAGTGGAAGAGCAAAGAGAATAATGTATTGAAAGGTGGATAAATCCTCTCCTATTTTCCTGAATAATGTGTCAGTATGGATCAAATATGAAGTTTCTTACTTATGACTGCAATAACCACTTAAACTTCTTGGTAGGCACACACAGATTGTTATAAAACACTTCCCATTCATGGGAACTGAACACTTTTTGACACACATTCATCCACTATCATCTATTTTAATAAAAAGTACACTCATCCTTCGTTACAACAGCAAATGGCATCACCTGATTCCTTCCAAGCATTCTCCTAAAATCATCGAAAGATAATCTTGTTCACACCATTTGGCAAAGTATTCCTCGTCCCTCTCCAATACCTGTAACCATTCTTCAGATTTCTACTACTTCAGGGAGTTTAATCATGTGGTAGGAATGTTGATTTGAGAAAATTGAAAGCATTGCATTTTTCAGAAAAGGATGTAAGAACCAGATACAAAATATCTTAAGAGACAAGTCACGTGCAGAATTAAGGAAAATACCAAAATTTCATTCTAGAGATGGCATAGACAATTGTGCTAATGATGACCCTGGCAACCGCATGTCCAACAGAAGTGGCCGACCGAGTGAGTTGGCCGTGCGCGTAGAGGCGCGCGGCTGTGAGCTTGCATCCGGGAGATAGTAGGTTCGAATCCCACTATCGGCAGCCCTGAAGATGGTTTTCCGTGGTTTCCCATTTTCACACCAGGCAAATGCTGGGGCTGTACCTTAATTAAGGCCACGGCCGCTTCCTTCCAACTCCTAGGCCTTTCCTCTCCCATCGTCGCCATAAGACCTATCTGTGTCGGTGCGACGTAAAGCCCCTAGCAAAAAAAAAAAATGGCCGACGGTTGCCGAAACTGCACCTACCCAATAACACTGGCCACCGCTATGAATTTTTTTTTTTTTCACCACTATCATACACATTCCTACGTATTGTTCTCTTCTCCCCTTCACTATAAAACTACACATGCAATTTCAGTATTTTGACTCCCCCGTCCTTGTCCCCTGCTCACCTTGCCAAACTCCTGCTCTGCACTGCTTCACGATAATCGCAACCTGTTGCCTGATTTGGCCACCTGATTAGAAATTCATTCAAATATGACAGGCCAAGGCTGGTGACCAAAAGACTGTAGAGAACTTTTCATTTATTGAAAAGTCAGTGCTGGATTATGTAAATAATTGAGCTTCTGAATTTGCATTGTCCAGAAGGATGGGAATTTCTCTCGTTCAAGAATCTTCAGATAAAATAGCCCAAATCTTGAGAATCTCATAAAGCGTCTTTAGAGAAAGTAAATAGTGCTGCACTCTCTTGAGCACCTTTGCGAATTATATCGAAAATTTAGTGTTAAAACTTCTTGCTCGAAGCTGTGTTGGCTACTTTTTTGCTACATCTAGCGTTTTTCGGGTACTTCTGGCAACAAAAAATAAATTTTAGTGCCTAGCAATATATCTAGCTATTTTAAAAAAATATTTCCATTTTATGAGATAACTAGCCACTTTGACTTGTTTTCAGTTTTAGAAACTGGTTACATTACAGTTTAAAATATCATAGTTTTCTCAATAAAATTGGGAAGTCCTATTTTGTTATCCATACATATCTAATTGCAACAACACAGTGCTTCCGCCTGCGTGTCTCAAGTCATAAAAATTCTCTTGTAAGAGAAGTCCCTGATTCAGTAGCCAACCGACTGAAACTGCCATCTAGATTTTAGATCAGTAACAGTGAAGTATTCATGTGTAAAGGATATATGAGATTTTGCTGTCATTACAGTGGCGGTTCGTGTATGAAGGTATTTTGGACGCCGCCCTACCGCCTTTTCAGAAACATTTGATGTTATTTCACTCTGTAATTGATTACATAAAGAGATGGGCAAATGTAGCAAAGTCAAACTTATGTGGTGTGATTGTGTGATATTCATTTATCAATCATCTTTATCAGTTATCTTTATTATTTCAGCTGTAAACATTTTGCTTTTCTATTTTAAAGGAAATGGCAACAGCTTTCAGACCGTGGCTGCTGTTCAGCACGCTCAGTGTTTTCTCATTAGTCGTGAGGCGTTCAGACTGTGGCAGCCGAGCCCTAAGTAGGTCCCACACTTTGCAAGTGTGCAGGGTGCGGGATGAGCATGGAAGAACAATGTAGGCTTGTCAGGGGAAGGAAGAGTGCAGGCAGGTGTATGGTCTGCAAGGTTAGTATGGTCTGTCCGGCAGAGCCCTCTGTAGGTTCCTAGAGTTTAGCAAGGGTGCAGGATGCGGGAGGAGCCTGGAAGGATGATATCGACTTGGCAGGGGAAGGAAGAGTGCAGGCGGGTGCAAGTGCTGAACGGCGGAGGCCTCAGCACATCGCCAACCACTTTACAATGTACCTAGGCTTTTCCCCCCACGTCTTATATTAACTGTTGTTAGAGATTAATTCCAAAACATTTTACAAAACAATGAATTCCATTATAGTGACTATTTCAGTTCAGTTCTATAAAGAAGCTAAAATATTCAAAACGTAACCATAACCTGATGGGACTATTTGTAGTATGATCAAATTGTTAAATACATTGTCATGGTTTGAAATTTGAGCAAGGAGAGAGAAATTCAGGAGTGCACTGTTTATTTATTTGTTTTCATGAATGCTATTATCACTTGTGATTGTGATCAGTGAAACAGTGCAGTTCCATAATGGTCTGGATTGCATTAGCTGTTAGCCTGTTAATATGTGTGTATAAATGCCATTGTACTATAGTTAATTTAGTAATTAATGTTGTAATGCAAGCAGATTTCTATTCAGCTAGTACGATCGGATTATTATTAATCATCTAAAAGTATCGTGGTGCTTGTCAGTGAAAACTCAACCGATTGGGGAGGGGAAAGAGATGGCGGCACCATCCTGCCAGAGTAAAACATCACGAACCGCCACTGCTGTCATAGCGAGACGAGGTAGGTTATATCAGTGGATACCTTAGGAACTTATAAGTGGCGTTTATACACGTAAAGTAAGATCAATTTGCCGTTCAGTAAAAAAGGTCATAAAACACTATAAATCTAAGTGGGAATCAATTCCGGAATTCCAAAGTTGATTGAGACCAGTTGACACTGATCCAACCAAAGTGCACTCTGCAAAGTGTTTACTGTCACATTGCTAAATTAAGTGACGTGCAAAGCATAGACAAAAAATAGATATTTTACAATCAAAATTACAAATAAACCTCGAGTTGTAGTGCGGAACAAATCGCTACAGTTGAAAGCGGGCTTGCTCTTTTCGTTACTGAACATTACTCAATATTAACTTGCGATCACTTGGACAAAATATATAAAGTAATTTTTTCAGATTTCCGAGCATCAAAAGACCTAAAACTACATTGTATAAAGGGTAGACAAATAATAAATATGGTGTTATAACCGCTTGCGTAGTCGGGGGGGGGGGCAAAAAAAATTTCCTAAAACTAGAGCGAGGATCAGCCATTGTTTTACGTACAGTACGAACAAATTAAGAACTTACGCCGAAATGTTAAATTAACGTACCGACAATGGATCTATTACAAAGGGTCAGTAGGGCCATACATAATTCTCCATATCTGTACTGCTTGAAGGAGCTTGAATGGAAGGAAAGCACTTAGCATTGTGATGCACGGTGATATTCCCGTGTAGAAGTCTCGGTATTGGGTATATAATCACGTGTTGACAAATGTCAAAGGATAAGGAGAAGGGCAGTTAGCAAGGGATTACTCTGTAGGGGGCCAGAACGTGACCACCGAGATAACGGGGGCCACTGCCAGAAACAGTTGCAATCTTACAACATCGTGCCAGCTTTTGTATAAATTCGGTTCCTGGAAACAACAATGTCACATGGTCACGATTGTCGGGTTGTACCGCGCTTGAGGGATGTGCTGTATTTAATTTGCAGTGTTGTGAAGACCATGGCGGGATTATGAGCTGCACGTTAGTTCATTTTGTGCCATACTAGTGACATTTTTGAAAATGGACCGTTTTGTCATAAAGAAGACAGAACTATGTACATCCTCGGCAAGTTATGAAAAAAGTATTGTATTCTAACAGCAGCACTAGCGTGTAGTAGCAAGACATGATCGCGCATGTGTGCGTAAGGTCTATAGGTAGGGCTGTCTGTTTTGTGAGATGCCCAGGGACTGATTGGAACTTCAAATAGCACCATCAAAAGTGTGGGTTAGTACTGTATTTCGTATTCGGTGGGTGTGATAGCTCACGTTCAATGGTTCTATGTTCTAATCAAGACGGCCAAGGTATGAATCGCAGTCGATGCGTGCAAAATTATTGAAATGGGAAGTCACGTTCTGTTGATCTGGAGTCTACTTAAAACCGTAGATCCCGCCGCTAATGATTATAAGATTTAAACTCCCACGAGCCCTAAGCTTGCTTACTTTTTTGAAGTACTTTTGAATCATTACGACATCATTTATGGTGGTGTATTTTGAGTATCCAGCCATTCTTCGGGCTTACCTTGTACCTTAAATTGCGAGTGGATTGAGCAGTGTACTCAGTGGGTGAGGTGTCCGACTCGTTGAACAGTCAGCGTACTGGCCTTCGGTTCAGAGGGTCCCAGGTTTGATTCCCGGCTGGGTCGTGGATTTTAACCTTAATTGGTTAATTCCAATGGCACGGGGGCTGGGTGTATGTGTTGTCTTCATCGCTATATCATCCTCATCGCGACACACAGGTCTCCTACGGGAGTCACATAGAAAGACCTGCACCTGGCAAGCCGAACCTGTCATGGGGTATAAATCCAGGCCAGTAGCATGGATACGAATTTACCTCAAGAATGGGATACGAAACAAAAGCCGGTCCTGCCGAGTGCGGTGATGCATCTTCAATCAATATTGGTGGTTTTGATTGTTATGATGTAATTATATCCAACAATTGAAATCATAGTCTGACTCGTTGGCTGAATGGTCAGGGTAATGGCCTTTGGTTCAGAGGGTCCCGAGTTTGATTCCTGGCCGGGTTGGGAATTTTAACCTTCATTGGTTAATTCCAATGGCTCGGGGGCTGGGTGTTTGTACTGTCCCCAACATTCTTGCAACTCACACACCACACATAACACTATCCTCCACCACAATTACACGCAGTTCCCTACACATGTCAGATGCTGCCCACCCTCATCGGAGGGTCTGCCTTACAAGGGCTGCACTCGGCTAGAAATAGCCACACAAAATTGTTATTATTATATTGAAATAATAGCTCCTGTACTGTTAACATAAAGCGGCTGCATTATTGATACTGATCGTAAAATTAATAATATCGTTCTTCTTTTGTGAGGAAGTAGAATCTTCATTTAATTTTAAAAAGGAACAACTTTGGTCTACGCCCCGTGAAGGTGAAATGTGTCATAGATATTTCGATTACGGGGACTCAAGGCCAACTCTATTGCACCCATGAACAAGGCTGTATCTTCCCCATCCCATTCCTTTCTTAACTCTTGTCAGTGCCAGTAATCGAATGCAGGATGCTTAAGTCACATCCCTACAAGGCTCCTTAGCTTCCAGCTATTTCTTCCGTCCTGTCTCGTGCATTTACGACAGTTGGAAAATGTACGTTTTAATAAATGTTCCTGCTAAAACCTTTGTAAAAATAATAATTGTACCTGTTTATAACAATAATTACAAATGCCTCCTTTTCATCTGGCTCAGTTTGTTGAGTCGCTGTCCTTCTGAGTCCGAGTTCGTAGGTTCAAATCCAGGCTTGGTTCGGTGACGCTTAAAAGGGTGTTGTAATTGCAACAGCTCTGTGTCGTTGGCTTCTGGCACGTTAAAAATTCTCGAGCGGGATAAACTTCCGACGCTCCGGTGTCTGTTAAGAACTAGTATTTGGGATGAACTTTACACAAATAAAAGTACTGTCCTCCATAAACACGCCACTGCCACAGACTACCGTATACTAGCACTGGCTCCAGGGTTACAAACCATAGAACGAGACTAATCTTGAGGGATACAGACCCACAGGGAATCAGTCTACCAAGCAGTCGCGCTACGTATTGAAACTTTACTCAGTTTGGAATGTGCGGTTAAGAAAGGTTTTGGTGACATTGTGAAGGCGATTGAATTTTACGAAAGCGATCGTGAAAATGTAAACGAAGACATTCTGGAGGCGGAGTGGCGTTTGTGGAAGCTGAAATGTATAATCTCATCAGAAAATCAATCAGAGACTGTGACTGAAGTTCTAAAAGAAATCGACAAGAGCCCTTTTCCAAACATTGCTACTCTTCTTACAATTCTGGCTGATATTCCAGTAACTACAGCATCTGTGGGAAGAAGCTTCTCTACCCTGAAGAGGCTAAAGACATATTTGAGGAGTAAAACCGGTGAGGAAAGGCTGACGGCTCTTGCACTCATGGCAGTGCATAGAGATATCAATGTGGATATTGGCGAGGTTGTGAAACATTATGGACATAGAGTTTGAAGACTACCTCTTTCTTAGAGGCAACTGGTTGTTCTTAAACAATGTACTGATATGCAGGATGTAAGGGTATGAGTATAAATATTTCTTGAAGCAGTCAGTGTTACAAACCAATTTACAATCATATTTTTTTAACCTGCGAAACTTATTTTCAGGAGTAAAGGAATACAGTTTTGGGAGTAGGCAATAGCTTGACTGTGATAGTAAACAGGTTCAGTGCCCCCTCACTACCTGTGCTCCCCTTCTGTTGTGTAACATGTAATTTCAAGACAAAAAAATGGATAGACGCAGTGCCCAAGTGAGAAAGTCATCAGGCGGGGTTGGGCAGAGAATCATAAACTTGAAATTTTATACGTGATAAATGAGTACCCGGAAGCTCCATATCAACATTGTTATAGATGATGCCTAAATAATTAATAGAGGACATGACATAAAAACTGCACATACATATATTAGCGTCACAAAACTGTACCTTTATACTACTATATTCTGTATCCCAGGCTTGCGAGGGAAAGTAATAGGACGAGGTAAACCCTAACTAGCATACGTTGTGACGTATATTTTTCTTTACTAACAAAATTACTATACCCATATCCCTTACATTCTCTCTATATATAGTGTATGTGTTTCTTCGCTGCATTCTTTGTATAAAATATTACTTCTTTATAGCTTTTCACATGACCATCATTACAATAAAATTCTAGACCAGAATATTGCATCTTTACTCAGACCATTTATTCTTGCATTCATTTCACTTGTATTCGGAGTATATGAATGCTGCAGTTATGTTGAGAAGGGAATAATAGATGAAGACAAGGGCTTATACAGAGGGGGCAAGGGATTTCCAAAGAGTCCAGACACCCCCGGAGTTTTAACAAATGTACTTTTACTTAGCTTGTATATTATTAGTTTCCGCAATCCGCACGAATCCACCACTATTACTAGGAACCAAGGACACTCGTTGCCTTATAAGGTATTCCATACCACCTAAACTGTCCAGAAGTTTGGACACCCAACAAAATAAAATTCTGGATGAAGACATACCATAATGCCGCCCCCCCCCCCCCAAAAAAAAAAAAAACTGAAATCTTCACTACGCTACTGGTTATAACCCCATTTTGTGAAAATAGTTTGTGAAGTTTTAGGTGATGGTAATTTAAGTCTTACAGATGAGTCTGCTGACATCAGTGTCAACAAACACTTGGGGGTGATTGTGTGTTATTCTAGCGACAAACAAAATTCAGTTGTGTCATCTTTCCTAGGACTGTCCCCCTTGGAAAGTGCAAACGCAAGAGGGATTGTTAATGCGCTAGTTTCCTTCGTAGAAAAGCGGGGAATTGAGCAGAAGAAGATGGTAGGAATTGGCACAAATAATGCTGCAGTAATGACCGGTGTTAAGATGGTGTTGATAAAATTTTAAGAGATGAATATGGCCTTCGGAATTTAGTTCTAATACGATGTGTCTGCCATTCTTTACAGCACAGTGTATCCCATCAATCACAAAGTAATACGCTGAGAAATATAGAATTTATGATTAAAGAAACCAATATTTGGTTTAGTCTTTCACCAAAGAAAATTGATGAGACAATTAATCAATACCAATGAGTGCAACAAGGTGTCTCTCCCTCAGTGGCGGCGATAAGGACCCCGCGGGGGGGGGGGGGGGAGCATACCTTGTGAGAGGCCCTTGACAGTTTCTTGATTCGGTAGCTGAAGATTGACTTTACAAAGCTACAGCACACAACACAGTATTATTCATATTTCAGCGGGTTATTCCAATCTTAGGCCGTCGTAGTGCAGAGCTTCTTTCGTCAATAGGAGTATGGTAGTTATTTCTGAAAGAATGTGGGTTTCCCAACCTGTTCCAATAATAACCATCTCTTGCTGCCACTCACAACAAGCAACAAGGCTTTTGAAGTTTTTAGCCAGTTCTGAGAATCCAGTAGTCAGTGAAGATGCAATAACAAAAACATCCTCCTTATCTAAACTCTAAATTCGGAAGTTTCAAGCCTGTTTATAACTCTCGGCAGTCAGTGTAGCTAAGAAGACCTATGATGGATGGCTTAGTTGTAAATTATTTTGTCCTAGGAACAAGATTATTTCTTAATATTGTAATGGTCAGCATGTTTTGGTTACTGTAATTGGAATATGCCTTTCTTGTGTGGGGGTGTGTGTGTTCGTACCATACACGTGTATTATTTTTATTCCTTCGGGCTTGAAAACTAAATTGTGTAACTTACTATTATCATCGTCGTTGCTGTTCATTGTAATAATATACAAACTTGTAATTTTCCTTATCAGGAAACAAGGAGCCCATTTTAAATTATTGCAGGGGGGCCTGGAGCTTCTTAGTGCCGCTACTGCTTTCCATTGAACAAACTGTTACAAGAATATTAGACCAATGGGAAAATCTAAAATTACATTTCTCTCATGATATGTAGCCTCTGTGGCTCAGGCGGCAGCGCGCCGTCCTCCCACCGCTGGATTCCATGGTTCAAATCCCAGTCACTCCATGTGAGATTTGTGCTGGACAAAGCGGAGGTGTTCCATGGTTCAAATCCCAGTCACTCCATGTGAGATTTGTGCTGGACAAAGCGGAGGTGGGACAGGTTTTTCTCTGGGTACTCCAGTTTTCCCTGTCGTCTTTCATTCCAGCAACACTCCTATATCATTTCATTTCATCTGTCAGTCATCATTCATTGCCTCAGAGGAGTGTGACAGGCTTCGGCAGCCAGCACAATTCCTATCCTCGCTGCTAGATGGGCGTTCATTGATTCCATTCCTGACCTGGTCGAATGACTGGAAACAGGCTGTGGATTTTCATTTTCCCTTATATCAAAACATAACTGCTACATGGCTGAAATATTACATTTCGTGTACTATGATAAAAGAAATGGACTTTATCTTATACATCTGAAATCTGTGTTAGGTGAAGTTCAGCATGCTGTTAAGGTGTTCGAAGGAGAACAGTGACCCCACCAAACTCTTGGAAACTCTCACAATCTTGCTGAAGTCTTTTAATAATACAATACTGATCCCATCTGCTACAGAAACACAGTGATTCTTCACCATACCTCGGATACTCGTTTGAAAAGGGATTAAATGATTCATCTCTTAAAACAGGAGACCAACAATTCCTGAAGGAGAGATGTATTAGGTTCACTGTGAAGCTCTGTAAGGAATTCCAACAAAGACTTCCATCAAATCTTAAAGTACTAGAAAAATGTGTATGTTGAGTGTACGACAAACACCTTAAGAACGTAAATCCACAAAAATGACTGCACTACCAGAAGAGTTGGGTTTCGAAAAAACACAGATCGATCGAATTGTTCACCAATGGCGCAACGAAACCAAATTAAATGGGAGAATACGGAAGATACGGTAGCCTTTTGGAGTGAAGTCAGACAATATCATGATGGCACGAATATAAATAAATTTAGTGATATCTGTGATCTGGCGCTGACGGTGCTATGTCAACCACATTCCAGTGCCGAGGTGGAGCGAGTTTTTAGTGACTGAATATTGTTATACTGTCTGCCATGTAAGTCTATACACCAAATGTACAATTTTAGTTTTTCCCCTTTGTTAATACTGAAGACAGTGATTTATAGTTATTTTCTCTAACTGTTGGGATTGATTCAGTGTCTCTAACCGTACAGTACAGTTTAGGGACCCTACTTATTGATGTGTCATTTTACAGTTACTGTTAATCTTGCACGTTAGCACTGTACCGGGTGAGTCAGCTGCGCCTGACGTTTTACGATGTTAGGCATCTCACCAAACGTCACTGGTGTCGTTATGGTCTACTGTATTCTCCTTTGCCGTATACCAAGCAACAATCTCATTTAATCACTCACTGCACCATTAACTTTGCAAAAACATGTACTGTATGCGACAGGCATTTACACAATGCATGAAACTATCATTGTGATGTTGTTTGAGTCATCAGTCCATAGACTGGTTTGATGCAGCTCTTAATACCACCGTATAATGTGCTAACCTTTTCATTTTTACATAACTATTGCATCCTACATCTGCACTAATCTACTTGTCATATTCATACCTTGGTCTACCCCTACCGTTCTTACTGCCTACACTTCCTTCAAAAACCACCTGAACAAGTCCTGGGTGTCTTATTATGTGCCCTATCATTCTGTGTCTTCTTCTCGTCAAATTTAGCCAAATCGATCTCCTCTCACCAATTCGATTCATTATCTCTTCATTTGTGATTCGATTTACCCATCTCACCTTCAGCATTCTTCTGTAACACAGCATTTCAAATGCTTTCTTTCTGAGATGGTTATCGTCCATGTTTCACAACCAAGATGTGCCCGTCCTAGTCAGTCATCGAACACGAGACACCCCAGGGGTGCTCAGTTCGGTGGCTGTAGGCTTATAAAATAGATGAATGTGGCAGGATTATCATAGGGTTCATCAAATGAGTGCGTTCCAAGTAGAAAACAAATATGACACTTTTATTCAATTAAATGCAGTATTGGCCATCCTGAAATCTATGATTATGATTATGATCGTTACGTTAAGGAATTTTATCTGGCTCTTGATGTAACAAACCTAGGCACACACAAATGGGATGGTACACGGCAGTTGTTTCCCTGACATTCTAACAGAGTATTTACATTGTAAAGAAAAAAATTTTTTTATCGTCTTCAAAGTTATTAAGTTATTTGTTTAAAGTTGAATTAAAAATTTTCATTCAGAAAAATGAGGTCTGGGCCAAGCCTTCATCGATAATCTGGAAAAAATGCAGTAATTGTAAGAACGAATTTAGTAAAGAAATAACCAAGATTTAAAAAGTTAACACTTATGACAAAATAATAAAATTTACAGTCGTTATCTTTACGATGAAATGAAAAGTTGAATTTGCCTTGGTTTTCTCTAAGTTAATCCGAGACGTCGGATATACCTGTTCACGTCGTCTCACATCTCCTTTCGTGAGAATTTATATTGAACGTTAAGTATTTGACCAATGATTAAACTAAATAAAACGCCTCCTGGGCTTGCAAACGTAAATAAATGGGGATAATGCCATCCATGTGGAGATCCTGTCCACTATCAATCGATAATATCAGTGTCACATGTTTCAGAATAGAACACATAAAAAAATAACCCTCTAAATACTAATAAATCACTACTTCTACAGCTAACTACGGAAATTGGTAAGAAGACTGTGAGTACTAAGAAGAAAATATCTACATTATGTACATGTCGACGAGTGTCGATCAACCGTTTTACTCTCCTATTAACAAATTTATTGAGTTACAGCAAGATTGAGTTATCACATGAGAGTAAAATTACATCAACGAATGAGCTGGTATAATCACGAATCAGACATTATTTAGATATTTCGTCGAAGACTTGTTCTTTAGACCTAAGGCCTTCTCGAACATTCATCTGTACCTTGAGATTGAAATTACTGGATTACTTGAGAAAATTTGGGATATTCCCACGAATTAAAAGTACATCGATAAACATGGACTTTCATTTTCCTCATCTGAAGACACTAATATTAGGCTACACTGCATTTATCGCGAATAATCCATAAACATGCGAAAAGCTCAGTTTCGCGAAGATTCATGCCAATTATTCCATAAACTCTATACGTACACTGTACCACAATGACAACTTTGACTTGTCGCATCTTAATCTCAAATATATAGCCGTGAAATATCAGGACCTACCATCGTCCTACAAATACACAATATCCACTTAAAAGTGTCTCGATGATTAATTACATCCAATTAATTATCACATGCTTCCAATGCACATGTTCACATTAAATTCGCACATAGAATTCGGACTCAATATCCCGATGACACGTTGTCTCAGACACGAGGCACAAGTAGAAGTTCAAAATACAAGGAAAATATAGAAAATACGGACGAAATATCCTACCATTAAATCCATCAAACATAAGCTAATTCATATTCGTGACGAAATTTACTCAATAAGCAAAGATGGTGTCGATAACACATGGATAACTCTGTCAGAACCCTCACTGTCAAATTCATGGCCACATGGTCATTAAATAATCACATGTGTCAGTTTTATGACGTATTCGAGCAAATAAACTGCCATAAAAAGTGTCAAAATAGCTTACTAAGAAAAAGAAAAGGATAGAACAAAACTACATAGAACAGATATAAATGAGACGTAATCGACTTAACTTATAGATGAATCTTCATGTCTGGAAGTCTGGGTTCTCAATCAGCCATGCCAGGAAGAAAGAATCTGCATCCCGGCGCCGCCAACGATGGTCAAAGGTTTAGAACCTCATGGTGAAGCACTGGTAATCCATGATGTGAGATTCCGTCCTCTTCTGGAATTTATTCACGTCCACGTCTTCCGCGTCCACTCGTAAGAAAGCTGAAACTTACACAAAATGTTTTAGAGTAGGCTCCAAGCACATACGTAACAGTATTTTAGAAATGACACGTACTTTAAGGGATTAATGTCTGCACATTCAACGTCTGATCACAGCACTGTTCTAAATTATATCCAATTTTCAGACGTGTAGAGCACAGGAGTGAAGCGACGTTCCACGCTGAGCGACTGAAGGTGATAATCCAAGACACGCCAGAGGGTGTGTGAGAACGAGTATTCGTATCACATGACTTAAATGTCATGTCTGGTGCACATGCACGGAAGTAAAGTCAATTGAGGGGCTAAATTCTTCTACTGTACGAATCTACAACTTCATCACCATCTTAGCCACAAGGTCGTGCAAATTATTCCAAAATTTCAGTTTTTAATTTATATCCTCCAAATGTGCTATTCTTTTATCCAGTTTATTTTACTTTAGTCCTTGAGCCTTCCGTAATTATGCACGTCGCCACCAAAGATATTACAAATATTTCATTCATATCATTCCTCACAATTATAGGTGACACGCGCTGGCCTCCTTCTTCCAGTCACCAACCTTCATTTTTTTTATTTTTATCCCGTTAGCCAGTCGGCCGCTCTCCGCACAAAAAAACTCGTTCGCGCCCCTGTCCAAGGTCGCGCGCACCCCATCTCGCCGACAAGCAGACACAAGCCGCACCAACACCTGTTCTCTCATTCGTGGCCTCACGGTCACATCCACCTCTTACTGGGACAAAAATTTTTAAGCAAGGTTAAAAATTTTTAAAATCGTGTTCATTCCTTAAAATGTGGTCCGTATGCTGTCCACTTCACTGTTTAATTTTCCATGGTATTTATAATTTCAGGCATCTGTCAGCTGTCTGAACGGTAATCATTCTGCACGGCATAAACTGGTATTTCTTCGATAGCCGACCTAGGTCTTTCTTTTTTTTCTTTCTTCACTCTTCTGCTTTACGGTAGAGTCTTAGGTTCGAGGCATTGAATATAAATGTTCATAGGAGAGTAATGGTTTGATCTCTTCACATTGGAGTCTTTCTTCTGGCGCCCTGATTTTCAGGTTGATATTGTGGTGCCGAAGGATTTAATCTATCATCATGAGGTGAATTCCGGTGTCGCTGGAACTGTGGGCTCTCGGCTCCCATCACATCTGGATCGGTGTCTTGATTATGAATGGCGTCCTTCCATTTTGAGCCTTTTTCAGTTTCCTTCCTTAATTCTTCAATGTACCTCATGCTTTCTCGATGACGGTTCTCCATTTCATCTCTGAAATTCCGGTAGTTACGATCTGAATAATATCTAGGTCTATCATAGGGCCTATTCCGTCTATAGTCCTGTGGTCGGTCCCGTGTCCTGTAATTTCCCCTTCTTCGGACATTCTTCGGATCTTCCATCCTGTCCTCTCTGGGTCTCATTCTTCTCTCTTCCCATCGACGATCGTACGCTCTGGGATAGTTTTTGTACTCTTTAGGTCCACTCTGATTTCCGTTTTCAGGCATTGGAGGCGAATTCCGGTTTTTTGGAATGTCTATTACGTTGACCTGATAAGTATTGCTCCTTTGAGTTTTCGGTACTGTTGAGACATTCATGGTGTGGTCGAGCTGTCTGAGAATAGTCTCAGCCTGCACGGCGGTCTGAACATTAGCAGCAATGAGTAAGCGCTGTACTTCCACAGGAAACTGCTTTGTTATCGCCTGGACCAACTCATTTTCAGATGGTGGAGTGTCGAGGTCTTTCATTCGTCGTACTTGATTACAGAAGTAATTAGCGTACTGCGTTTGCCCATCAGTGGAATATTTTCGTGAATATAAATCCAACCGTAGTGCTTGTTGCAGATCCGCTCCCCAGTATCTCTGTAGGAATAAGCGCTTGAAACTTTCATAGTCTTCAAACGTATAACGGAAAGCATGGTACCAGTTGAGCACGTCTCCCTCTAAAAATTTCTCCACTGTTCGCAGATGTTTTTCAGTAGGGATCTTCTGTTCACGAATATATTCATCAAGGTCCCTAATGAAATTTTTAGGCGTGACCCCGTTTAAGTTGTTGAATTTTCTAGGCCTGTCCTCGCTCATTCGGATAAAATTAATGATTTGAGGTACGCTTTGTGCCGGTGTAGTACTGGGATTTACTGTGGGTTGTTCAATGTGGGTAGTATTCTGAGACGATTCAGCTATGGGCGATATTCCTTCTGTTACAGTAGATTTAGCCTGTACGACCTCTTCGACATTACTCTGTCGGTCCATTAATGATGTCACTAAGACCCTAGTGCTCCTATCCTGCAACTTCAAGAATCCTACTTCTTTTTCTAATTTTTGGAGGGCGTCCATATTTTCCTCCATCTTCTGTTTCCCGGACTTGACATCTCCGGCAAGATTAATAATTTGCTCGAGTATTTCCGACTTGTCTTTGTCAATCATGCTCTTGATATCATCGAACTGGAGTGAAATATCTTGTATCTCCATTTGGTTGACTGAGATACTGTCCTTTACGGAACGGAGATCATCGTCGACCTTCTCTTTTATTTTCTTCAAGTCTTCTGTGACCTCTCCTCTAAGATTTTTCACTTGTTCTGACATCTCTTCTTGTGCCGTAGAAATCTCTACCTTTATAACATCTATCTCCTTCCTCACAGATTCAATGTTATTTCTGACTAGGACTACGTCACTCTGAAGAGCGGTGACCTTCCCGGTGATAACCTTATTATCCTCTTTAATCTGGCTCGTCAAAGTAACAACTTGTTCCAGGGTTTTTTTCTGATTTTCCCTGCACTCTAACGCGATATTGTCAATCCGACAACTAGTTTCCTCCAGTTTTGCATATAGTTCGTCACGACCTTTTTTCGCCTCTTCCTGTATCGCAGCACCCATAATGTTCATTTTCTGACTCAATCGTTCATTACTATCTTCCTGAATTTTCCTAAATTCCTCTTTATTTTCTTCCTGCATTTTTCTGTATTCCTCCTTATTCTCGTCTTGTGCTCTCCTACTCTCTTCCAGCATCTTCCTAAATTCCTCTTTATTCTCCTCCTGTGCTCTCCTACTCTCTACTGTCATAGTCTCTAATAACTTCCTAATCTCCTCGAGATCCATTCTATTATTCATAAAGTGACCTGTGTCAGCAAACGCCGAAATGCAGAAACTTTCCCCCCCAGACATGTTGATTGTGACAAGGCAAATTCAAGTTTCACGAAGAAAATTCCTAACCCTCATTTTTCCATGTGAAACACATAATCTTAAGTAAAATACTCTGAAAATTCCGCGTACTCTGTTAGAATTCTACCTAACTGGGATGGCATTTAATCTGAAATGAACCTGCCGAACCGTGAATAATTCATAATTTGAGCAAGTCAATTTAAACCACGTGGAGAAGCAATTAATCAAGTTCCACGATGGATTAAGCCACATTTTTAAGCCACAAATCGAGCCCCACGTTGGGCGCCACTAAGATGTGCCCGTCCTAGTCAGTCATCGAACACGAGACACCCCAGGGGTGCTCAGTTCGGTGGCTGTAGGCTTATAAAATAGATGAATGTGGCAGGATTATCATAGGGTTCATCAAATGAGTGCGTTCCAAGTAGAAAACAAATATGACACTTTTATTCAATTAAATGCAGTATTGGCCATCCTGAAATCTATGATTATGATTATGATCGTTACGTTAAGGAATTTTATCTGGCTCTTGATGTAACAAACCTAGGCACACACAAATGGGATGGTACACGGCAGTTGTTTCCCTGACATTCTAACAGAGTATTTACATTGTAAAGAAAAAAATTTTTTTATCGTCTTCAAAGTTATTAAGTTATTTGTTTAAAGTTGAATTAAAAATTTTCATTCAGAAAAATGAGGTCTGGGCCAAGCCTTCATCGATAATCTGGAAAAAATGCAGTAATTGTAAGAACGAATTTAGTAAAGAAATAACCAAGATTTAAAAAGTTAACACTTATGACAAAATAATAAAATTTACAGTCGTTATCTTTACGATGAAATGAAAAGTTGAATTTGCCTTGGTTTTCTCTAAGTTAATCCGAGACGTCGGATATACCTGTTCACGTCGTCTCACATCTCCTTTCGTGAGAATTTATATTGAACGTTAAGTATTTGACCAATGATTAAACTAAATAAAACGCCTCCTGGGCTTGCAAACGTAAATAAATGGGGATAATGCCATCCATGTGGAGATCCTGTCCACTATCAATCGATAATATCAGTGTCACATGTTTCAGAATAGAACACATAAAAAAATAACCCTCTAAATACTAATAAATCACTACTTCTACAGCTAACTACGGAAATTGGTAAGAAGACTGTGAGTACTAAGAAGAAAATATCTACATTATGTACATGTCGACGAGTGTCGATCAACCGTTTTACTCTCCTATTAACAAATTTATTGAGTTACAGCAAGATTGAGTTATCACATGAGAGTAAAATTACATCAACGAATGAGCTGGTATAATCACGAATCAGACATTATTTAGATATTTCGTCGAAGACTTGTTCTTTAGACCTAAGGCCTTCTCGAACATTCATCTGTACCTTGAGATTGAAATTACTGGATTACTTGAGAAAATTTGGGATATTCCCACGAATTAAAAGTACATCGATAAACATGGACTTTCATTTTCCTCATCTGAAGACACTAATATTAGGCTACACTGCATTTATCGCGAATAATCCATAAACATGCGAAAAGCTCAGTTTCGCGAAGATTCATGCCAATTATTCCATAAACTCTATACGTACACTGTACCACAATGACAACTTTGACTTGTCGCATCTTAATCTCAAATATATAGCCGTGAAATATCAGGACCTACCATCGTCCTACAAATACACAATATCCACTTAAAAGTGTCTCGATGATTAATTACATCCAATTAATTATCACATGCTTCCAATGCACATGTTCACATTAAATTCGCACATAGAATTCGGACTCAATATCCCGATGACACGTTGTCTCAGACACGAGGCACAAGTAGAAGTTCAAAATACAAGGAAAATATAGAAAATACGGACGAAATATCCTACCATTAAATCCATCAAACATAAGCTAATTCATATTCGTGACGAAATTTACTCAATAAGCAAAGATGGTGTCGATAACACATGGATAACTCTGTCAGAACCCTCACTGTCAAATTCATGGCCACATGGTCATTAAATAATCACATGTGTCAGTTTTATGACGTATTCGAGCAAATAAACTGCCATAAAAAGTGTCAAAATAGCTTACTAAGAAAAAGAAAAGGATAGAACAAAACTACATAGAACAGATATAAATGAGACGTAATCGACTTAACTTATAGATGAATCTTCATGTCTGGAAGTCTGGGTTCTCAATCAGCCATGCCAGGAAGAAAGAATCTGCATCCCGGCGCCGCCAACGATGGTCAAAGGTTTAGAACCTCATGGTGAAGCACTGGTAATCCATGATGTGAGATTCCGTCCTCTTCTGGAATTTATTCACGTCCACGTCTTCCGCGTCCACTCGTAAGAAAGCTGAAACTTACACAAAATGTTTTAGAGTAGGCTCCAAGCACATACGTAACAGTATTTTAGAAATGACACGTACTTTAAGGGATTAATGTCTGCACATTCAACGTCTGATCACAGCACTGTTCTAAATTATATCCAATTTTCAGACGTGTAGAGCACAGGAGTGAAGCGACGTTCCACGCTGAGCGACTGAAGGTGATAATCCAAGACACGCCAGAGGGTGTGTGAGAACGAGTATTCGTATCACATGACTTAAATGTCATGTCTGGTGCACATGCACGGAAGTAAAGTCAATTGAGGGGCTAAATTCTTCTACTGTACGAATCTACAACTTCATCACCATCTTAGCCACAAGGTCGTGCAAATTATTCCAAAATTTCAGTTTTTAATTTATATCCTCCAAATGTGCTATTCTTTTATCCAGTTTATTTTACTTTAGTCCTTGAGCCTTCCGTAATTATGCACGTCGCCACCAAAGATATTACAAATATTTCATTCATATCATTCCTCACAATTATAGGTGACACGCGCTGGCCTCCTTCTTCCAGTCACCAACCTTCATTTTTTTTATTTTTATCCCGTTAGCCAGTCGGCCGCTCTCCGCACAAAAAAACTCGTTCGCGCCCCTGTCCAAGGTCGCGCGCACCCCATCTCGCCGACAAGCAGACACAAGCCGCACCAACACCTGTTCTCTCATTCGTGGCCTCACGGTCACAATACAATGCCACGCTCCAGATGAAAGTCTTCAGAAACCTCTTTCTAATTCCTGCATCTATGTTTGAAGTGAGCAAATTTCTTTTCATAAGAAAGCTCTCCCTTGCTTGTGCTAGTCTGCTTTTTATATCCTCACTTCAGCCATCATTAGTCATTTTACTACCCAAGTAACAATATTCATCTACTTCCTTTAAGACTTAATTTCCTAATCTAATATTTCCTGCATCACCTTTCTTTGTTCGATTGTACTTCATTACTTTTGTTTTGGACTTATTTATTTTCATCTTGTACTTCTTACCTAAGACTTTGTCCATACCATTCAGCAACTTCTCGAGATCTTCTGCAGTCTCAGATAAAATAACAATATCGTCGGCAAATCTCGAAGTTTTGATTACCTCTCTTTGGATTGCGATTCCCTTTCCAATTTCCTCTTTGATTTCCTTTAATGCCTGTTCTCTGTAAACACTGAAAATGAGGGGGGATAGATTGCAGCCTTGCCTCACTCTTTTCTAGATTGCTGCTTCTTTTTCAAAGCCGTTGATTCTTATCACTGTAGACTGATTTTTATACAGATTATAGATAATTCTTCATTCTTGGTATCTGATCCCAATCACCTTCAGAATCTTAAATAGCTTGGTCCAATCAGTATTATTGACTGCCTTTTCTAGATCTGCGAATGCCATGTACGTGGGCTTGTGCTACTTAATTCGATCCTCTAAGATCAGACGTAAAGTCAGGATTGCTTCATGTGTTCCTGTATTTCTTCTGAAGCCAAATTGATCTTCTCCCAACTCAGCTTCTATTTGTCTTTCCATTCTTCTGTAAATAATACGTGTTAAAATTCTGCCAGCATGAGATAATAAACTAATGGTACGGTAGTTTTCACACATGTCAGCACCGGCTTTCTTTGGAATAGGTATAACAACATTCTGCCGAAAATCGGATGGCACTTCTCCTGTCTCATATGTCTTATACACTAAATGGAATAACCCTGCCACGTTGATTTCTCCTAAGGCAGTAAGTAATTCAAAGGGAATGTCATCAATTCCAGGTGCCTTGTTCCTATTTACGTCTCTCAAAGCTCTGTCAAACTCTCACCTCAAAATTGGGTCTCCCATTTCATCAGCATCAACAGCCTCTTCTTGTTCCAGAACCAAAGCATCTACATCTTTACCTTGATACAACTGTTGGATATGTTGCTGCCATCTTTCTGCTTTGTCTTCTTTTCCTAAAAGTGGCTTTCCATCTGAGTTCTTAATATTCATACACCTAGATTTCCTTTCTCCAAAGTTTTCCTCGATTTTCCTGTATGCAGCATCTACCTTTCCTAGGACCATACAACCTTCGACATTCTTGCACTTCTCCTTCAACGCTACTTAACAACCTTGCACTTTCTATCTACTTCGTTCTTTAATTGCCTGTATTCTTTTCTGCCCTCTTCATTTCTAGCATTCTTGTATTTCTGTCGTTCATCAATCAGGTCTAGTATTTCCTTTGTTATCCACTGATTATTAGTTGATCTTTTCTTACTTCCTAACATTTCTTCAACAGCCCTACTGACTTCATTTTTCATGACTATCCACTCTTCCTTTAATGTGTTTCCTTCAGCCTTTTCATTTAGTCCGTGTGCAACATGTTCCTTGAAACAATCCTTCACACTCTTTTCTTTCAACTTGTCTAGATCCCATCTCCTTGCATTCCTTCCTTTCTTCAATTTTTTCAACTTCAGATGGCATTTCATGATAAGTTGTGGCCAGAGTCCATGTCTGCTCCTGGGAAAGTTTTGCAATCCAACACCTGGTTTCTGAATCTCTGCCTAATCATAATGAAGTCTATTTGATACCTTCCAGCGTCTCCAGGTCTCGTCCAGATATACAACCGGTCGTTTGTGGTGTTTGAGCAAAGTGTTAGTAAGGACTAAATTATGATCAGTGCAGAATTCTACCAGCCGACTTCCTCTTTTTTTTCCTTTGTCCCGATCTGAATTCTCCTACTGTATTACCTTCTCTTCCTTGGCCTACCACTGCATTCCAGTCTCCCATCACAATTAGATTCTCGTCGCCTTTTACATATTGTATTAAATCTTTTATCTCTTCATATATTCTTTTGATTTCCTCAAGATCTGCTGAACTATTAGGCATATAGACCTGCACTATCGTGGTGGGCATTTCTTTGGTGTCTATATTGACGACAATAATTCTTTCACTATGCTGGTCGTAGTAGCTTACCCGCTGCCCTATTTTCTTATTCATTATTAAACCAATTTCTGCATTTCCCCTGTTTGATTTTGTGTTGATAATTCTGTAGTCACCTGACCAAAAATCCTGTTCTTCCTGCTAACATACTTTACTTATACCAACTGCATCTAACTTTAGTCTATCCAGCTCCCTTTTCAGATTCTGTAACCTACCACAACGATTCAAACTTCTAACATTCCACACTCTGACTCGCAGAATGTCAGTATCCATCTTCCTGATGATCGCCCCCTCTTGTGTAGACCCCACCTGGAGATCCGAATGGGGGATTAGTTTATCTCCAGAATATTTTTACCGGGAGGAAGCCATCATCGATACATCATTCATACAGAGAGAGCTGCATGTCCTCGAGTGTTAGTTACGGCTGTAGTTTTCCGTTGCTTTCAGCCATTTAGTAGTATTAACACAGCTAAGCCATATTGAGTATTATTACAAGGCCATATCAGTCAATCATCTAGACTGCTGCCCTTGCAACTTCCGAAAGGCTGCTGCCCCCCTTTCGATGAACCATTTGTTAGTCTGGTCTCTCAACAGATACCCATCCGATATGGTTGCACCTGCGGCTCGGCTATCTGCTTCATTGGGACATGCAAGCCTCCCCACCGCGGCAAGGTCACATGGTTCGCAGGGGAGGCACCTGTCATACGGTTATGTAAAAAGTAAGTGCCAATTATGAGCATTCAGTAGGGTATGAAATGAACGCTAAAAGCGATGGCATACTGATAGAAAATGTGTGTGCATTTGTGAAGCGGAAGTAGTAGGCTTTCTGGAAACCTCGCTGGAGTCACCGTGCTGTCATAGGTTAAGTGCGGTGCTGTTAATACAGCTGCGTTTGGTAGGTGGGTTCGAATCCCACTTGAGCCTGTAAATTTCATTCGTATTTTGTACTTTGAGAATCATCCATAGAGGCAATGTATCCGAATGCCCTCACGTCGTGGGTTATGGAATCTGTTTATTTATTTAATTAATTTAATTATTTTGGCACTGTTCTAGGCCATTGGGGCTGCTTATGTGGATGTTTTATAAGCAGGGCTAGACGAGGATAGAATGGTTGGGGTTTTAACCCGCTTGACTGAGCAACAGCCTAATGATGGGCAACGCTCTCGCTCGAGACCGATTCTCCTGTTGTGCGAGCTGTGCGACGTACCAGTAACTACGACTGTAAACTTGATAGTATATCATCAGCAGTTATTGCGTGAAATAACGTTCTCATATGGAATCGTGTGAGCCAATAAATTTTGTCAAAAGCCTGGAAAAGTACTGCATGTTTAACTATGAGCCTCTCAATACCATTAACGGAAGTGAAAACAGAATGTCAGTATGTTAAAGTGTTCACAACTTATTTGGGGTGGACATCTTAGCTGAATAACCCTGCACAGTTAGTGAATAACTGTAGATAGGATGTACACGTACTTGGATACTAGAGGCGTGCATTATTCGAACTTGAGACGGGGATAGATATGCTTTGCTACATATGCAACCACCATTGCACACGACTGGAACGTGTTATCTAAAATGCCCGAGTTTGCTCGAATTCTTTCGACACGGGTAATGGGCAACGCTCTCGGGACAGATTCTCGCGTGCTGCGAGCTGTGCGACGTCCCAGAAACTACGAGCGTAAGCTAGTTGCAGGCAACGCTCTCTCTCCCGACTGACGTTGCAGATCTCGAGACCGATCCTCCTGTAGTGCAAGCTAGTTATGGGTCGTTCATGAACGAACTGACTCTTTTGAACGACTCATTGGAGAGAGCTAGCTCCCTCCTTGCTCCTTGAGAGCTAGCACGAGCCGACTCTTTTATCAACAGCTAGTCGTTCAATTACGAGTCGACTCTTGTATGAGCTAGCTCCCTCCGTGCTCCCTGAGAGCTAGCACGAGCCGACTCTTTTATCAACAGCGACTCCAAGAAAGAGCTAGCCAAGACCAACTACAATATATCAGACCTTAATGCAGCTATCGATAATAGCAAAAATGGCGGCCCGATCGGTTTGTTCAAATGTAAACATGAGCATGTGCGAAGCGTCTGTTTAGTTCTTTCTGTTGGTTTGGTTTGATTAGGAAACGTTAGTTTAGAGATGTTTTTATTGAAATTTGGTTTTAAAACTATTTTGATATATTAGGACGTGTCGATCGTATTGCATGCCTAGATGTAATTCATATTACAGCAGATGTAGGCCTACTCACATTCAGATCAAGTGTTCTTAATGCATCGTGACGATTTCGTAGTTACAAGTATTTTATTAGTGCATTAAAACATTCGAGGATAAATTTGTCAATAGAGTGGATGCGTTCCGCGTACTTGATGAGCTGTTTTTTCCGGATAAGTCCAAAACTCTGTGTTGGTGCCAATCCATTTTAAAAGTGAGGTTATTAAAAGTGATAAAGCTGTTTATTTTATCTGTGAATGAAGATTATATTCGCCTTGTTAAATTAGAGGACAAGGTATCAACTGATATACTGTCACTTACAGTACGTTATTACGTTGCCAACGATTTGAGTGTTAAAGTGCTTTATACGAAAATGCACATGCTACCAGAGAACTTCAAATAGATTCTCCTATTGATTATCTGAAGTGAAATTGATATAGCAGTTTCGTAGATCATTGTCAGAATCATTGTTATGAGATAATTGAAATTCGCCAAAGGTTATGTTTCTAACAAATTTCTTGAACGAGGTAGGCTATTATACTTAAAAGTATGTGGTAACAGAAAGGTCATTCAAATAAATGTATTTCTAAAACAAGTATTGATTTATAGGAAGAATTTACCAAGGGTGCTCCCTACTATATCTACACCAGTTCGATAAATTTCCAATTTCTTTGAAATCACTTAAGAAAATACTAAGTAGACAGTTGATACGTAATCTGCCACTTGGATGACAGCTCTAAATTCAGATCATCGGTGAGTGATTAATTAATTAATTAATTGACTGAATTGACACGCGTCAAATATTCCTCCAGGACTGTTATTTTAGAATGCAATCCTGTATTACCTATTTTCTTTACCATAGTAGCTCGTAGAAAATATTTTTTTTAATTATCCACATATTGCTTACCTAAATATAGGCTATTTCTAGTTAGTGTTGGTCTATTACCCAAAGTAAATTTTCTGTTCGTTATTATTGACAGCTTAGCAATTCAGTGCGATAATCCAAAGGTTATGTTTATGTATCACATGCGTGTTTTCATGGAACCGATGCGTCAGCCATGTTGTTTTTGTATTAAGGTCTGATATTATTGTAGATGGTCTTGAGCTAGCTCGTCACATCGACTCTCGTTCATTTCTAGCCAATGCCATGCCTCAGATAATCACGTGACGTACTGAAGCATCTTTCTTTTTTATAGGCTGCCCAGTGTAGTAGTGATGAGCGATACCGTGATTTGTGAGTCACAGCGTGATTTGATATCGTGATTTTCTGATATCAGTGATTTTTAGTCGTGACGTGATCACAATCACCGCATCGTCCGTGCTGCTTGTTATTTGTAGCTTGTGATCAAGAAAATGCCTTGTTATTGTGACTAGGCTATCTCTGTGTAAACGTTTATAAGAAAATCACCCACCTAAGGTTTTGCATTTAATAAACAGCCTACATTTTGGTTGCATTACAGACACGGCCGTTGCCAATTTACTTCTAGGCGTACAAACATAATCATTTTTTATTTACATTCTTTTTTTGTAGACATGCCGAAGTTCAGCCAATATGTGAAGGAAAAAATAGGATCAATATTGGCAACAGTCGTGTTTTATACTGTAACCGATTATTTGGTATGTGCTAGGAAATGAAATTCTACACATTTATCTGGCACAAGTGAAAAATATAATGATGACTATTCTCAGACACCTAATGTAAGGTTAACGATACCAGTGCACCTTTCCCTAGATAATAGTACCGGCAGTAATTTAGAAAAATGTAAGGTATGGAAATGCGTTGACCCAGCTGCGTGAGGGCAATTGGGAAGCTACAATGAGCAGCGGTCTCAGAGGCACGGCAATACACTTGAGGGATGTGACGTGCTGACCACACGGCTATCTAATATCTGCAAGCCTAGAGCTGCGCAGAAGCTGTAAATGAAAGCCAAGACCTTTCAAGGCCTGGAGTGTTCTTGTTCTTAATTAACTTTAGAGTAATAGTGGTTTAAATGAAATAATTCAAAATTGCAAAATTTATTCATTAGCTATTCCTTATCTTAGTCTGTAATTTTCATCACATTATTGTGTTTTAATTTTCACAAGAGCATGCTGATAGTGCGAGTCACAAAGCAAAATCAAGCATGAAAAGTAACATTGGACAGACTCTGCTCACACAATGTATACCTCCCACAATCCACAGTAGTTTCTATGCTCATATGTTTAGAGCCCTAGTTGCTGAAAATATCCCCTGGAATTCTGTGCATAGTCATGTTTTCAGAGATTTGTTTACAGAAATACACCAACAACACATACTTTCAACATCTACATTAAAGAAAAACTACTTAGGTATAGGAAGTAATTTTGCCAGTCACAGAGGATATTTGGGAGTCCTTACATAGGGTTGTATGTGGACAAAACCAGCAACTCTGTGGGCAGGTACAGTGCTAATCTTATAGTAGGAAAACTGGAACCCAATTGGCATTTACTGCTCTCCTTTGTTCTAAGCAGCTTCAGAAAATAGAGCAAAACATTGTGTACATCATCAACAAGAGGTTCCAGTTGTTGTATCCTGGGAGTGTTGATGATTATAAAGACCTTCTCCTTGTCTCCAATGCTGCTTCCTACATGATTGCTACTCTACCTCTCGTTAAAACTTTCTACCCTTCTTTAATGTTCATGTTACTTGCATGGCCCATGCCTTGCACAGACTCACAGAAATAGTTAGGGCCAAGTTGCCTGCAGTAAATAATCTGATTTAAACAATGAAGAGAGTGTTCTGTAAGCTTCCGTCAAGAATAGCCATCTTCTGAGAGAAATTCCCCTCTATTCTTTTCCACCACAGCCAGTCATCAGCCATTGGGGTTCCTCAATGGAAGCTGCCCTGTATTATATGGAACATCTGTGATAGACAATATGCCTTTAACAGACAACTCTGCATGTGTGTCGTATGGGCAAAGATCTGCTAAAGGATTATTTCAGTGTTGAGAGAGACATTGCATATATTCAGGCAAATTTTTCAATTCTTCCAGTCAATCATTACAAAAATAGAAAAAAAAGTAGAGTCTCAAACAGATACATTTTGTAATTGAGGAAGCTGAGAATATTATACAAAGTACTAGGAGTAAAGTAAGGGATAGAATAAAAGACTGGTGGGCTAGTGTTTTGCTGTAGAATCTAGGTAATTCAGTGCAGGAAAGGGTACATTAGGTAATGGATGGGGAAAAGTAGACCTACCTAGTGAAATTGAACTGAAAAATGTAGGTAAATTTTGCTATGCCCCTCCAACATCTGTAGGTGTAGAGCACATTTTTTCTGCTTTTAAAATTGTTTTAACAGACAAAAGACACAACCTGACTGTGGAGAATTTGGAGAAGATTATTATGTACTGTAAAGCAAACTACGACTGAGAAGTGCAGTAGGAATGTTCCTCATAAATAAATACGCATACCAGTATTCCGCATTTAATTTAATTTTAGTACAGTATTGATGAAAATTTTTTGTTTCCTAATCCATAGCTGTTTGTAATAAACGCCTGTTTAATTATGCCTTCATTTTGCAACTATTCCTATTTAGAAAGGGTAGCCTATACCACATTACTGTACTTAACGTTAAAAAAAAAGTATATCACATTACAGTGTAGGTCTATATTGTCCTATTTTAAAGTCTATTTTCTGCCTAATTTTAAAGCATATTTGAAGTGCCTATATTCTCTTTTAAAAACCTAGAGAAGGCCATTTTAGGTGCCTAAAACATTTTTTTAGAGTCTAAAATCCCATGTCCGTATCATCAGATACATGCCGATTGTTGACTACTGCTTTCTGGCAAAGCAAGTGAGAGGTGCTTGCATTCCAAATGTTTATTCAGATTTGAAGGACTTCTTTTTAAGACAATTTCTGTTTGCACATATTAAATAATGTGAAGTTTTCATCCACTTGTTTAAAGGACTGCTACAGGTCACTGTTCTTCCTTTTTCTAGAAAACGCCATTTCAGTCAACTTGCCTCCTAATACTGAGCTCCAGTGACAATATGCCCTCGGGCATTCCAAATTACAGGAGAAATACATGTTTGTTACTATTCTAGGAGAGTACCGTGTACCACGATTTTGTTGAACGCGCGCTAAAAAATAATACCACACTGCGAGTCAACTGACAATTTCCTAAAACTGATATTGCAAGCGATGCCGAGGATTCTAAGTGTTTCAGTTGTTAATATATTCGGGAGGAATGTGCTCAATTCCTACAAATACATTATATACTGAACAATATGTTGACGTCCTTAAAAAATGAAATCAACAAATGTCCATACTGTTGGTAATCATGGCGATGCTGCTTCCTTGAACGCATCGCTTCGCGTGGATACCGTTGCGGCAGCACATGTCGTGATATCAAATACAGTATTTGTATTTGGTGATATCGCATTCAGTCAGTGCTCTGAGTGCAGTGGTTGTGGGCTGTCTGTTACGTACGTTTTTGTGCCATAGTTCTGGCAACTTGCAACGTAACGAAACAATGAAATGAAATAAACAACATGTTATTGAGCAATACTTACCTGTTCCCTCCCTGTATGCACTCATAATCTATGAAGGATTTAGGGCCTAGTATAGATCCAGTAGGTTAGGAGCAAATAAACGACACGAAGTTCGGGTTAACTAACCTCAACTAAGCACGAACAAACAGTCGCTATCCAGAATACTGAATATACCACTCGGCAAGTAGAAACGGCGTAGTTTTATTCTGTCTGAAATAATTAAGAAATACTCTGATAAATCCTCATCTGTTTCTTAAATGAGTTCGTAGTTATGAATTAACATATTGCCAAAATCTTTCGGTTTTACGGTACGGTGGATAAAATAATATACCGTAGTTTTAAATCGAATTAAGGCAAATAGAAAATAACACTAGTTTTGGCTTTAAAATACAGGCTAAATAACTCATACCAACGTGTATACCGCAGTACATTTTCAAATAATTATTTATTGACGTGTAAGAAGTCCGACTCCTTAGCTGGATGATCAGCATTGAGGCCCTCGCTGCAGAGGGTCCCGGATTCGATTCTCGGCCAAGTCGGGAATGTAATTCTTCTGGCTCGGGAACTGGGTATTTGTGTTTGTCGCAACACTTTCCTCTTCATATTCAGACAACACACCACAATACCAACCACCATAGAAACACGCAATATTGATTACATCCCTCCGCATAAGGTTAGCGTCAGGAAGGACATCCGGTCATAAAACAGGGCCAGCCGGGCTGAGTGACTCAAACGGTTGAGGCGCTGGCCTACTGACACCAACTTGGCACATTCGATCCTGGCTCAATCCGATGGTATTTGAAGGTCCTCAAATACGTCAGCCTTGTGTCGGTAGATTTACTGTCACGTAAAGGAACCCCTGCGGGGCTAAATTCTGGCACCTCGGCGTCTCCGAAAACCGTAAATGTAGTTGGTGGGACGTAAAGCCAGTAACATTATTACTTATTATAAAACAGGGCCAAATCCACATTTGCGGAACAGTTCGCACCCGCGAACCCACAAGTGTGGGAAAAGTGGTCGTAGCGGAAGAAGAAGAAGTAAGTTTAGATAGTGTAAGGAATGCCAATATATTGAACATATACGACTCATACGGTTTAATCGTTCTTGAAAAAAAAAATATATAGAAGAGAGTGTGACCATACTGTACACGAAAAATAGGCAAAAGGCTATGCGTACTGTAGTATACTTGGTTATATGTACATTTGTGCTGATAGTAGTTTCCATTATTTTCGTTAAAGATCGCGTTTAATCAGCTATGTTTCCTACGCTGCATTAATGAATGAAAGAATCTGTTGTCCCAACGCGGAGTGTCAAGTTAGAAACTTTCTGCAGCTGCAGTCGAAGGAGGATATTCTGATGACATCTTTTGAGTGAAATGTAAACTACGTACACAGGAATAGAGATTCTTCTTATGCTTATCTGGATTGCCGGGGTCGAACGGAAGTATTGCCAATATATACGGTGCATTCAATCTTGAAAGACATCATTTTAAGGAGAATGGAACTGAGGCAAAGTAATATTAGATGTCATCAATCAACACTGTATATTTGTGACACGTTTCATCGTTACTGTGTATAAAACTTTATCATCGGATTAATTGCGAATTTTGGCAGCAATGTACATTTGTTTTATTCCAAGAGTAGCGTACCAAACTGTACATTGTGTTGTCATCTGTTGTGTAAAAGGTGAACTATCTCGCACCATCTCGCTCCTTCAAATAAAGACGGGAGTCATGATTAATCTAGAAGATGTAAAATCACGCTATTTTGGGCGCTTATGAATAAAAAACTCATGGCTTAGTGTATACTATAGTAACTTACATCCCATTACATTCTTAAACAATTATTTATTAACGTGTAAGTATTGCCAATATCATGAACATACGTCTCGTCACGGTGCATTCAGTCTTGAAAAGCATCATTTTAAGAAGAAAGGAACATGGGCAAAGTAATATTAGATGTTATCCATTAATACTGCATATTTGTTAAACATTTCTTCGTTACTGTATATAAAGCTTTATCGTTAGATTATTTGCCAATGTTGCCAGGAGTGCATTTGTTTATTTGTTTTATTTCAAGAGAAGCTTTCTGAACTAGACGTTGTGCTGCCATCTGTTATGGAAAATATAAACTATTTGCGCTATATCGTTCGTTCCCGGAAGTCATACAGAGCGACCGGAAGTCATACAGAGCGACCGGAAGTCATGAAGAGCGACCGGAAGTCATAAAGAGCCGTCTGCCCTAAACCGGATGAACGAATGGACGAACGAACCTGGAGCGGAGAGCGGCCTCTGACTTCCTGGCTCGCTCCTACCTTCCCGCTCCCAAGAGTCGACTCTTTTGAGCGACTCTCAGTTAGGAGCGGGAGCGAATGAGCTAGCTCCCTCAAAAGAGCTAGTTCGACCCATCACTAGTGCAAGCTGTGCGACGTACCAGTAACTACGACTGTAAACTTGATAGTATATCATTGGCAATTATTGCGTGATATAACGTTCTCATATGAAAAGTGTGAGCCAATACATTTCGTCAAAAGCCTGGAAAAGTACTGCATGTTCAACTATGAACCCCTTAATACCATTAACGAAAGTGAAAACAGAATGTCAGTATCTTAAACTGTTAACGACATATTTTGAGTGGATATCGTAGCTGAATAACCCCGCATAATTTGTGAATAACTGTAAAAAGAACGTACATTCCATTACACATGAGTGGAACGTGTAATCTAAAATGACCGACTTTGCTCCAAATCTTTCAACGGGGATGATGGGCAACGCGCTCGAGACCGATTCTCGTGTGCTGCGAGCTGTGCGACTTCCCAGTAACTACGAGTGTAAGCTTGATAGTTATCATCAGCAGTTCTCGTGTGGAAACGTGTGTGACGATAAATTTTGTCATAAGCCCAGATAAGCACTGTGTGTTGAACTATGAGCTCCTTAATAGCATAAACGAAAGTAATGACAGAATGCCAGTATCTTAAACTGTTCACGAGTTATTTCACTTGGACTTCATAGCTGAGTGGAAAAAACCCACCTACAACCTGTTTTCCAGTCATTGACCGGGTCAGGGATGTAATGAATGAATCATATATGGACTATTACTACGATGGGGTCGCCACTCCCAAAGTGATTTAGTAATGACTGATAGATGCTATGAAAGAAGAATGGAGAGTGTCGCTGGAATGAAAGATGACATCGAAAACCGTAGTACCCGGAGAATAACCTGTCCCGCCTCCGCTTTGTCCAGCACAAATCTCACTTGGAGTGACCGGGATTTGAACCATGGTATCCAGCGGTAAGAGGCCAACGCGCTGCCGTCTGAGCCACGGAGGCTCTTGTTAGCTGAATAACCCGTATACTTTGTTAATAACTGTTATTAGGATGTAAACCTACCTGGATGCCTCACAATCGTCGGCATGGTAGCTTCTTGTGATTCAGACCGGGCCGGAGGTGTTCTGTGACTATTCCTCTTCATTTATGTTATGTCGAATCATCCCAGATGTATTTCTGCCGACGAATTTAACTTCTTTTGAATAAACAACACAGCGGGCTGTGCTATGTGATATCTCTTCAAAATAACCGACATCCACGACTTACGTTGCGTTTCGGACATCGTCTTCAAGTTGTTGCGTACAACTAGACACGATTTCACATTTCACCATCATATATCGAAGTACGGTACCTACTTATGACGCGAACACTCTATAACATTGTAAGGAATTATTTCCTTCGTCACCAAAATATCTGTAAACACAAGCAGTGGTCATACGTTATTGAATGTGGGGTCTGATAACGATGTACACCTACCCGTCGAAGGAGCTGGAGCAAACTCAAGGATTTTAGATTACACATTCCACTCATGGGTAATTGTGGTTGCATATGCAGCGAGGCGTACTTTGCCTCCTCTCGAGTTCGAATAATGCACGCCTCTAGTATCCAGGTAGGTGAACCTACAGTAGCCGTCAGTTTCTGTACTTAGCCTATTCATTAGTGTACCTACCAGTGCATACAATGCCAGAATGCGTACCCTTTATAATTATGTTGTACTGCGTCAAAATAGACCTCGGTAGAAATGAACGCCCTAGTCGCTTGTTGACACACATTTACGGAATGGAGAAGGCGCGTGGTTTGCTATTCGCATACTCGGCACAAACAGAATTCAGCTCCGACTACCTGCAAGCCTACGACACGCTGCTTGCCACACAATGCGGGGACAACGCTCTCGAGATCTCTTGAACTTTCTCGCGAGAAATAGTGCCTGCGTTAGTCTCGAGAAATCTCGAGCCCTCGTCTCAGACTGCCCATCACTACAACAGCCTGTTAAGCGAAGTAAGTGTTCGAATAGATGGCCTTCTGCAGTAATGCACGTTTCAGTATGCCGTTGAATTGCCATTCGGTCTCTTTGTAGCATACCGAGCTCGATAGCTGCAGTCGCTTAAGTGCGGCCAGTATCTAGTATTCGGGTGATAGTAGGTTCGAACCCCACTGTCGGCAGCCCTGAAAATGGTTTTCCGTGGTTTCCCATTTTCACACCAGGCAAATGCTGGGGCTGTACCTTAATTAAGGCCACGGCTGCTTCCTTCCCACTCCTAGCCCTTCCCTGTCCCATCGTTGCCATAAGACCTATCTGTGTCGGTGCTACGTAAAGCAACTAGCAAAAAAAATCTCTGTAGCATTGTAGGTGTTAGGGATTCACAGGCTTCCGTAATAAGATTTCGAAGACTTTCAGGATTTTCCGGCTGCTGAGCGTACACTACATCCTTCAAATGTCCCCATAGGAAAAAGTCCAGTGGCGTCAAATTGGGCGATCTAGCATGACAGGTGACAGGTCCTCCTCTTCCTATCCATCGACAGGGATGTGTAACATTCAGGTAGTTGCGAACATCTGCTGACTTGTGAGGGGAAGCTCCGTCGTGTTGATACAACATGGTTACACGCTCACCCAGGAGCACATACTCTAGCAGCAATGGTAGTTGGTCTTGAAGAAACCGTAGGAACCAAGCTCCTGTTAAATGATCCTCAAAGAAATATGGTCCTATTAGGTGATTACCCAGTACACCACACCAGACTACCTGCTACCTGCCTTACTCAGTGGGGATTTTCAACACTCCAGTTGTGCATGTTAAGACGTTTCACAGAGCCACTATTTTGAAATATTTGAGATATAAACGCTGGATCATTTGCCACTTGCTTCAGTGTCCGCGCACATAAATCAACACGAGCTTCGAAACCTCGTCCTTGGAGTTCTTGATGTAGTTGCAGGTGATACGGACGAAAAAAAAAACTGGAATGCAATATGCTTACAACAGACGACTGGCGGATGTTTGTACTCGTGTGAGGATTCTCCCGGAAAATGTCCAAAACCATCTCAGCAGTTTCACCGGACGTAACTGGTGCCTGTTCGGAAAAGTGACGAAGTTGTACGCAAAGGTCACTCCACACTCCTAAACGTATTTGCGTTTAGTTGTTGTTTGTGTGAAAATCTTTCCTGGTGTAGGCGCTGTGCTTCCTGTGCGTTCTGTCTTGCTTCGCCGTCGATGAGCATGTCAACATATTCATCTGCTAAATACGGTACATAGCGAAGAAATGACGAGGACTGCTAGGCTACACCAAGTGTCAGGGCATGCTATTGGTCGAATGTGGCACGAATGACCTCTTATTTGATCCTCACAGTTTAAAATGTGAATAAAACTATGTATCGCTCGTGGGATTGGAACCCACCTACCAACGCAACATGCGTCAACACGTCTGTGGTTAGTCCACTACACCACGGTGACACTTGCCTCCAGTTTATCAGAAAGCTTACTTGGTGTAAAATGACGTCCCGCTTCACAAAATCATACACGTTTTCTTTCAGTATGTCATCGCTTTTAGCGATAATGTCATAACCAATCGAAAACTTGTAATTGGCACGTACATTTTACATAACCGTATGACAGTTTGATGTATACATGTTTTTACAAAAGCCGTGCAGTGATGACGGAGTAAATGCTTTAAAGGCGACTGTAGCTTGGTATACGGCAAAAGAAAATCGATCATCACCCCACTGACGTTTGTTGGGATGCCGAAAAGCAGAAACGTCAGGCACAGTGGACTCACCCGGTATAGTCATTTTTTTCGTGACTTGCGAGATTTACGTATTGCCAATGCCGTGTTGTTAAAATTACTAGTGTTACATTTGCGGGTATAAGTAAAGCATATTTTCTTTTTCTGTAGGATTATAAATCTGTTTGTGTATTACCAGGTAAGTAGAGTTTTGGCATGTTCGAATAATGCGTCTAAAAACGTAGTTAGTGTTAAATGACGAACACAGCATTTTAACAATACGGCCGTATTTCGTTCAATTCGTGTGTATACAATGCAACTAAGATGTATAAGAAGCAAGACATATCTACAAGAACTCCGAAAAGGAAAGTAACATTATCTCCTTTATAAAGATCCTTGAAATGGATGGAAATTTCGTTGTCAACCTAACCTTGCCTTGTCACGAATTTACGGTTTGCAAACTTTAGTCTTCGTGTATTCCTATCGACCTACTGCATATGCACATGTAATATATTTGCTTGTGTGTATTATTACAGCGCGGTTTTGCGTAAGTCCGACAAGTAATAGTAAATTTCAAGAAGGGAGCTGAATTATATATACCAGGCAAACACCGAAGAATACAGTTATAGTAAAGCGTATATCAAAATAAAGGCAAATATATGTAGCATTAAATTAAGTGAGGGTGAGAAAGAGTATTTCCTTAATTCCACATTAAGCTTGAAAACCGACTTAATTATGAGTATCTTTATTGATCATTTGCTTGGGTAAGGTAACATCCGTTATTGATAGTTACATTGAGGCTTTATGTTCGTTTGTTGATACAGTAGTCATGTCTCGACCTGGCGAGTTGACCGTGCGGTTAAGGGCGCGCACCTGTGAGCTTCCATCTGGGAGATAGTGGGTTCGAACCCCACTGTCGGCAGCCTTAAAGATGGTTTCCCATTTTCACACCAGGCAAATGCTGCGGATATGCTGTACCTTAATGAAAGTCACGGCCGCTTCCTTCCCACTCCTTTCCTCTCCTATCGTCGTTGCGATGTAAAGCAAATTGTAAATAAAATTTAAATAGTGTGATTTCAATATGTAACTAGTCAAGTTGGCAACGGTGATGAGCATTAAGAAAAGAGAATAGGGCGACGATGTATGCTTTTTAGTATAGCATATAGCCTACAGTTGGGCCCACGAGAGTTGAAGTCTGGCGTTTAGTGCCACCGGCGAGAAAAACTGACTACGCTGCTCGAAAACTGTCTGTTGCTATGGCAACGATAAGCTATGTCAACGATAACAGAGATGCCACATTTAAAATCAGTTTTAGATTTCGTTCCAATTAGTGATCGAGTATTGTTACTAAGGTTGCAAACGACACACCGACCTATGAATATCATCCAGGTTCATGCACCAACTTCTGACAAAGATGATGAAGAGATAGAATCATTCTATGATACATTGAATGAAGCACTGAAACTTACATAGGAGGGATAACACTGGTCATGGGTGATTTCAACTCAAAGATTGGCCTCGGTGCTGAAGGTGATATTGTAGGGAGCTATGGTCTTGGTGAACGAAACACAAGGGGAGGCAGATTGGTACAGTTTTGCACAGAACATGAAGTTTTCGTTTCTAATACCTTTTTCAAACTTCACCCTAGGAGGCTATACACATGGACTTCACCTGCAGATAATGAAGAAAAGCCTGTCAGAAATCAGATCGATTTCATTTTATTGAAACAAGAGCTGAAGAAATTAGTGAAATCAGTAAAAACCTATCCTGGTGCCGACATTAACAGTGACCACAACCCAGTAGTAATGGACTTTAAAATGCAACGCTTTAGAAACGCTACAAGGTGTGCTAAAATATCAAGACGCATAGACATCAGAAAATTGGCCAGTTCTGATGTCAGAACTAGTGTTGGTGCTGCTCTGGAAGAAAAGATGGAAGCAATAAAAGAGTCTCAACATATAGAAGTAGAATCCACATGGAACTCTATAAGAGGTAGCATAACTCAAGTCCAGGAAAATAACATAGGATACGTCAACAGCAGGAAAAAGCAAAACTGGTTGACTGATGAAACCCTGGAGCTTATGGATGAAAGGAGGAAATATAAACGTAAAGACCCCGTTAAATACAAAAATCTACACAAAGGGATACGTAGAAAATGCAGAGAAGCAAAGGTATCCTGGATGTCTGACAAATGCAAGGAAATCGAGGAACTTCAGGAGAAGCATGATCACTTTAACCTATATAAAAAGGTGAACGAGCTGAGTGGTCTACAAAAGAAGCGATGCGGACAAATATTAAGGAATACAAACAATGAGATTATTTTAGGAGTTGAAGAAAAACTTAAAAGATGGAAGGAATACGTCGAATATCTCTTCAATGATGACAGAGACGATCCTCCACCACCTGACGAAGGAATCAATGAAGCCAGTCCTGAAATAACAATATCTATCTATCTAGGTATTCTGCCTTATGGCAGGTCTTGTCATGGGATGAACCTCTTCCACTGTTGCCTGTCCTGCGCCAAGTTTTTCATGTCCGAATATTTATTTCCTTGGATATTGTCCAACATTTGATATTTTTCCTTCCTCTTCCTCGTTTGCCTTTCACCATTCCTTCTACTCCTTCTTTCAGTAAACAGTCCCTCCTCAAACAATGTCCGATCCAGTTCATTTTTCTCCTTCTAATGGTTTGTAACATACTTCGTTCTTCTCCAACTCTTCGTAATACCTCCTCATTCCTTACCCGGTCTTCCCATTTCACTCGTTCTATTCTCCTCCATACGCACATCTCTAGTGCCTCCAATCTTCTCTCATCTTTCTTTCTCAATGTCCAAGTCTCTGCGCCATACAGCGCTATGCTCCAAATGTAACACTTAGCAAGTCTTTTCCTCAAATATTTGTTTAGTTGTCCATAAAATAATTTTGATTTTTTCCTAAAGCCTTCTTTTGCTATGGCAATTCTTTTCTTAATTTCTGTTGTGCAATACATATAATCTTTGATCATACTTCCCAAATACTTGAAGTTACTGACTTGCTCTATTTCTTCTCCTCCTATACTAATATGACAACTTCTACCTTTTCCTCCAATTATCATACTTTTGGTCTTCTTCTTATTAATTCTCATTCCATATTCTTCTAGTTTCATGTTGAGTTTATCTAACATTTGTATCATTTCACGTTCGCTTTCTCCCATCACAACCATATCATCTGCAAATCTTATACATTCTACTCTCCTACCTCCAACACAAACTCCACTATTTCCATTAAAACTTTCATTGATTATTTCTTCGAGATAGATCTTGAACAGTGTCGGCGATAAAGAGCAGCCCTGTCTTACACCTCTTCCTAATTCAATTTCTTCACTCAACTCATCTCCTATTCTCACTCTTGCTCTCTGGTTTATATACAAATTCTTTATTAGCCTTCTATCCCTCCAATCAACTCCATGTTTCTTCAGGATTGTCATCAATTTGTCCCATCTGACACAGTCAAAAGCCTTCTCAAGGTCAATAAATACAGCATAAACCTTCCTGTTTTTCTCTATGTACCTCTCTCCTATCACCCTCAGAAGTCCAATGGCGTCTCTTGTTCCAACTCCTCTCCTGAAACCAAACTGTTCTTCACCTATAAAGTTATTCAGCTTTCCATATATCCTTCTGTTGAGCGTCCGCAGTAAGACTTTGGCTGCACGTGAAATTAGACTCAATGTCCTATTTTCTTCACATTTTTTGCTGTTCTTTTTCTTTTCCATAGGGATTAAGATGATTTCACTGAAGTCCTTTGGCCATTTTCCTGTCATGTATATTTGATTACATAATCCAAACAACAACTTTCTCCCTTCATTATTTAACGCTTTTAACAGTTCAACAGGAATCTCATCTATTCCCATTACTTTTCTATTTTTCATCTCGTTCAGTGATGCTTCGATCTCTCTTCTCAGTATGGTTTCCCCTTTATCATCCTCTTTAACCATATCTTCCTCCTCTAATTCAAGTTCTTCTTCATTTGGTCGATTGTCCCGATCATATAGCCATTCTATGTATTCTTCCCATCTTTTCACTATTTCTTGGGGTTCATATATCATTGTGCCAACTGTAGCTTCTATTTCCTTATTGCTGCTGTTCCTTCTCTTTTCTCTGAATACTATATTTGTTGCTTCCTTGTACATCAAGTCATATTTCCCTTCTTTCTCCAGTTGCTCTATCTCATCACACTTTTCTGTCAACCATTTCTTCTTTGCCTTTTCTGTTTGTCTTCTTAATTCATTATTTAACTTCCTGTAGTTACGCTTTCCTTCTTCTGTATTTACTGTTTTCCATTTCCTGCGTTCCTCCATTTTACTTATCATTTCTGATGTTATCCATTCCTTCTTTGCCCTTTTCCTCTCCTTGACACCAAGCGTTTTCTTAGCTGCTTCTTTTACCCCATTTTTAAAAGTTTCCCATCTCCTTTCTACATTTTCTGTTTCATTTCCTAATGTATTATTGTTACAATACTCATCCTCTAGTTCTCTACACTTGTCTTTATCTTTCAGTTTCTCAATATTAATTTCTTCTCTCTTCTTTCCTTTCCATACTATTTTAAATTTAATCATTACCTCTGCTACAACTAATATATGGTCAGAATAAATGTCTGCTCCTGGGTAACATTTAGCATTCTTTAGGCAGTTTCTGTACCGTTGTTGTATCATTATATAATCAATTTGATATTTCTTGTCATCTAATCGAGATATCCAAGTATACCTTCCCCTTTTGTGGTTGTCAAACAAAGTGTCTCCAACCACCATGCAATTTTCATTACAGAATTCAATCAATCTTTGTCCCCTCTCACTTCTGTCTCCCAATCCAAATTTACCAATGGTCTTACCATCTGATCCTTCACCAACAACCGCATTTCAATCACCCATTACAACAATACATGCATTCTTTTCCTCTTTCTCAATGAGTTGATCTATCTTCTCATAACACTCTTCTACCTCTTCATCAGAATGATTACAAGTCGGCATATAAACTTGAATGATCACTAAGTCTTTTCTTTTCCCGTTCAGTCTTATCATCATAATCCTTCCATTGATATATTCAACCTTCATAACGTTGTTCTTCAGTCGTTTTCCAATCAGTATTCCCACTCCATGCAATCCATTTTTATCTTCACCCGAATAGTACATTCGGAAGTCACCGCTTTCTAGTTCTCCACATCCACCCCCATCTCACTTCACACATTCCAAGTACATCCAAATTATTTCTCTTCATCTCATATTTAGAGTGAAGTATTGAATACCATTAAACTTCAGAAGAATGGTAAAGCCACTGGTTCAGACAGAATTTACGCCGAAGTTGTTAAATTTATAGCTGAACAGGACTCAACCGGCCTCAGTCTACTAACATCGTTGTTCAACATCATCTATACATCAGGAAAGATACCTTCTGACTGGCTGAGGTCAACTTTCATACCAATACCGAAGAAGCAGAACTCCTCCCAGTGTGATGATTACCGTATGATTAGTTTGATGTCCCATGTCCTCAAAATATTTCTGCGAATCATACACACCCGGATTTACAAGAAATGTGAATCTTACATGGATCAGACTCAGTTTGGCTTCTGAAATAGGGTCGGCACACGTGAAGCACTCTTCTCCTTAAATGTACTAGTACAGAGGTGCAGGGACATGAATGTCGATGTATATACTTGTTTTATTGACTACAAAAAAGCCTTCGACTCTGTGAAACATTAAAAGATGGTAAAGATATTAAGATCGACTGGTATTGACCAATGCGATTTACGCATTATCAGCGCACTGCACTGGAATCAAACCGCAGATGTCAAAATCGACCAAAGAACATCAGAAGAGTCTACAATCAGAAATGGTGTTCGTCAGGGTTATGTGCTGTCACCTCTCTTATTCAACATTTATTCTGAGGTAATATTTAAGGAGGTATTGTTGGAGGAAAACAGCGGGATAGTTATAAATGGACAGGCAATTAACAATATCAGGTACGCAGATGATACTGTTGTCATGGCAAATGAATTACCAGTGCTCCAACGCATGATAGACAAATTAGTCCAGCGCAGTGAAGAGTTTGGCCTGTTTGTCAACGCTTCCAAGACCAAAGTTGTAGTCTTCTCGAAAATAAAAATTCCAGCAACCCTGTCAATAAACGGCAGTAAGATTGAACAACTATCCTCCTTCAAATACTTGAGTACTGTGCTAGATGAGGAATGTGATTCCAAGAGGGAGATAAAATTTAGAATAGAACAGGCCAGGAGGCAATTTTTTAGCATGAAACAGCTATTTACAAAATCGGACCTAAGTGTGCAATTAAGAATGCCAATGATTCGGTGCTATGTATTCTCCATTTTTCTCTTTGGATGTGAAAGCTGGACACTTGACCAAAATCTAGAAAAAAGAATTGATGCTTTGGAAATGTATCTATATCGCCGGCTACTCCGAATATCGTGGGTGCTGAAAATTTCAAATGACGAAGTCCTTCATCGCATGAAGAAACAAAAAGAACTATTACTTACTGTTAAAAAAAGAAAAACCCAATACCTAGGGCACATTATGAGAGGCGAGAAGTACCAGCTATTACAACTCATCATTGAAGGTAAAATACAGGGGCAAAGGTCCGTTGGTAGGAGGAAGAATTCATGGCTGAAGGTCATCCGAAGATGGCACAGCTGCACTTCAGAAGATGCTTTCCATGCTTCAATATCACGTCCAGAGCTGGCTATATGGACCGCCAACCTCCGCTAGGAGAAGGCGCCTCAATAAGAAGAAGAATCGCCACGTGGTTTGGCTTGCTTTCGGTCGCTTTTGCGATATTATTCGGAGTAGTACTGTGTTTGCTGTGGTAGTTGTTACTGGTTTATGTAGAAATGTAAGTGTTTGTTTCCTGAATATTATTTTCGTAGTGTAGTTTATTTTTTTGTAAATCAGTGGCTAGTTGTACAGTTCTATTCTCTGTTTAACATATGCATTTGTTGATGTTACTGTCAGTTTAGTGAATATGAAATTTCATATTTATCGGCAGTGACGTGTTCTGTCTTAAATGCCGGAATTATTGCATTAGGCCAACATAGCTGGTTAAATATTCAGCCTGTAATAAAGGGTGATTTCAAATATAGTAGAGACAATACGCGACACTTACGGATTTTGCCTTACTAAAATGGGAGACAAGTCGACGGTGGCGCTGCTAGTGACTTGACCTGAAAAGTCGCGCTAAATTCAAATGTGAATCTAAATGCATATACGGAAATGGAAAAATAAATTACGTCTAGAAAGAAAGTATTATTGAGATATTAACTTCGAAGTTCCTAACGCAATTCTGGATAAATGAATGAAGAATTATTTAAAAGGTTATTATTTAAAGACTGAAATTAGACACATAAACAAGATTATAAAATGGACTACTGTGAAATGGCTTGATCTTTCTCATTTATTTATTACTCTTTTTTTGCTTTAGCATTCCTCCCTGAACTTTTACGGTTAGATTTGTATTTTTCTCATTTAAAAACTTTGTATCGTCACATTAAGACACTTGTCAATAAAAATATAGGTACATTCCTTACACATACGATGCAATGAATTAACATTTAAAAGCTGGACAATTTTCCTCTTAACATGAATCCTACTAACAGAAAGAAAATCTATAAAATCCCGGCTTTAATCTGAGTAGAGTGATAAAAGAAAGAAAAGTATGAAAATGTTGTCGATAGTGATGCTTTGATGAATATTTACGTACAATTAGAGTAAAAATGTAACATACCCTTGGCTGTATAGTCGAGGTTTCTAAAGTCGCTGGCCTGGAAATGATCTGAACAGATCTTATAATTCTTATATAAGCGTAATGTTCCTTATTTCTTGTACACCTTATCCAAATCACTTCTGTGGCATTTCAAATCCCACAGATCACACCTACAACAACACATCGGTATTGAAGGCTAACTGCTGCACTATACAATAAAATATGCGTATTATATTTTAAACCAGTTAAAATATGGGTCGAGCAGGTCAGAAGATTATGAAGTACTATAAAAATATCTTTGTCACTGGAAGAATATATATGCAAACACAATATTAGTTACATTTTTTGTCACGAGGGAGGCGAAAGAAAGACCTCGCCTTCTTCTCTACCTCATAGTTACTGCAGCCAAACACAGCTCATACCTTTCCCCTCATGTTGAGAGGAGATGTCAAGGAATGACACACGTTACTATTTAATTATGTCAACTCATTGAAAACGCATAAATAACACCAAAAACTTCACACACAAATACACGTGCTCTTACGACATAATCAGTAGTTCTCAGGTCTACCCGCTAGAGAGAGCTCTAATAGCTGTCCCTCGGTATCTCACTGAGTGTCGCGTATTGTCTCTACAGTCATGACGAATATAAGAACCAAGTGTGATTAGTCAACTGTTATAGCGTGGTAGTTTGTGGACCCGCCACTGCGAGCACTGCAAACGTCGGTGTCCAACACGTGCTTCAGTAGACCGGCAAACCATGTGTTTGAAAGTGCGGGGAGATGTTATTGTGTGAGATATTTCAAGTCAACAAGTTGAATTTCCTTTGCTTTCAGTTCCTAAACTCAGTTCACTGTGTGTTGTGCACTTAAAGCACGTGTGTTATGTGGCCTGATTAAATTAATCGTTCAACATGCCGTACTGTTTTGTGCCTGGCTGTAATTCAGGCTATAGTAGAGTAGTTAATGGTATACAATTCTTTTCACAACCGAAGGATAGAAATAAATTTGAAAAATCGGCCAGAGCTTTTCCACGAAAGGATAATGTGTTAACGCGTAATAGTAGAATTTGTCAAGTTCATTTCTCTGACGTTTTGATAGTAAAATCAGATAACTTTATAGTGAATGGTGAAAAAGTGGTTATGCCTCGTAAGAGATGGAAATTACGTCCAGGAGCAGTGCCTCACATTTTCCCTAATTTGCCGAAATACCTTTCAAGTGAGATTAAGTCCCGTGAAACTCCCAACTGGAAAAAGAATCTATACACCACTAGGAGAAGAAGAAAGAAGATTGAAGACGGGAGTTTAGTAGCAAATGGAGAATTAAAAGGTCAGTATAATGTTGATCAAAATTTGGATTATTCTAGTGTGCTTTCTGATGCCGAAAAGACAATATTATCGCTCAAAAGGCGCCTAAAATGCTAACCGAAATTTAATTCGAGCTAGATCCAGTCTAAACTTAGCAAAATCGAGAAATAATGTATTGGAGAAGCAGGTTAGAAATACACATTTCGAATCTCTACGATTGAGAAGTGTTTAGTGTACCATTTGGCTGGGTACGTTGTTAATCACTTATAAAGTGTTCGCCCTGTGCCCATTCTCTACGTGACAATAATCAAAGTACATTCTCAGTTCTCTCCGAAATAACAGACTACGGTTCAAGCAATAATGAAGTGTTTTTAACACGCCCTTCGAAAAGTATATGTGACATTCTTTTCCAGGCCAGTGAAAAACTGAACTCAAAATCGATGTGGAGCGAAATACTTTTTGATTGTATCGTTTCTATAGACAAAATTTCAGTTGATCCTTCAGGTGCTGGCTGTTGTCTTCAACATGTTATGGATATAATCCCCAGACTTGTTTATCATTGTCTAAAGTGCCGATTTTTCTTCAGAGCGAAAGAAATCCGGGGAGATTTACAATCTCGAACATCCGCCAAATCTTCACGCACGCTTCCGAAAGTCCAGTAACCGACAAACTGAGATGATAAGTAGAGTATTACCTTTAAATGGTTCATGGGTGTTTTTTTAATATGCTGGGAGTTGTGTTATTTATGTATATATACACTCGAGTAACTTGTGCTTTTCGCAACATGTGATGAAAGTCGTAGCTCTTATTTCCGTGTATGATATTTTTCCATTGTTCTCTGCCGTGGTATTTTAATTGTAATCTCACATTTTTTTAAATAAAAGACAGTGTATATACTTATTAGTTACGGAGTAATACGTGTCCTGTGTCACCATTCCTAAGACCAGCTGATAGGTATTGTGGAGCTACCAAACTCTAGCGCTGCCTGGCGGGGCGCGCCTGAACTCGATGAGTCATCACACTTGGTTCTTATATTCGTCATGCTACAGTATTGGGTGATATGCCGCTGAATGAGGTAACTATAGCAACCCAGCGTACTTCGTAGTTACTGCTTTCGCCGTTCAAATGTCAGAATTTAACTGCACCTGAACACCGTCCTGTTTTATCACGCATTTCTCTTGTGTTTATGCTTTTAGGACTTTCTTTTTTACTGGAGAGAAGCATCGCAAGTAATATCTGAGAATATTTGCATGTAAGAATTTAAAACCAAATCTATATCCACACAGTTTTAAAAGACCCGTATGTACATTGATGAGTATAGCCAAATACTTTAATATAATAATACCGGACAGCTTACTGTTTTCAGCGAGAAAGCCGATGGTGCTGCTACCTACATGGCTTGGTGTGACCAACTCTTCAAAAACATATTGCCATCTGCATGATTCTTGGCGCACTGCCGTGTCGCTTATAATGTATCAGTGTTTGTCACATCTTACATTGCAGTTATATTCCAAGAAAAGTGTTATGCGCTGAACAAATTACCCAGCAAGATAATGGGCGTGGGTAATGATAAGGACCGCAAGTATTACAAAAAGTAATGACCTTGCATCTGTGTTGAGGTTACATTCTATGCCCCTTATATTAAGAAATTCAATCAAATACCCTACTGAAATGTTAGTAGGACGTAAAACCAATATTATTAACAAATATACAACTCTAGTATACTCAAGCTTGAGGGTCCATATTGTTAAACAGTGCCATAAATTTCACAATCGAGAACTTATGGGTCTGTAGCTTAATGGTTATCGTGGTAATCTTGAAATTGAAAATTTAAAGCCATGAGTTTCGAATCCAGTCACCTTTCCTTTACTGTAAGAAAATAATAATAATTTTCTTTACGTCCCACTAAGTACTTTTACGGTTTTCCGAGACGCCGAGGTGCCGGAATATAATCCCGCAGGAATTCTTTTACATGCCAGTAAATCTACCTACACGAGGCTGACGTATTTGAGCACCTTCAAATACCACCAGACTGAGCCAGGATCGAACCTGCCAAAGTGGATCAGAAGGCCATCGCATCAACCGTCTGAGCCACTCAGTCCGGCGTAAGAAAATTATTTCAGTGCATTATTGGCATAGGCTTGAGCACCAGTCCAATTAATTTAAAACGTGTGTATGGTAATTCTTCATGCATTAATTTGTGAAAGAGGCTTTGGGAAATTCTGGACCCTTCATCCTTGTCAGGAACATCGTAGTTCACTCACGTAACCCCAATATATGGTATATATTATGTATTTTTGTCTTCAGAGGTAAAACAGATAATTCAAAGAATGGCAAAAGCGAGATAGCAGCGTGAGGTTGAGTTGCTCTCTAGAGTTCGGCAAGATCGGCCGTACCGAAGAAGAAGAAGTCAACATAATGTACCAAACTACTGTTTCTTAATTACAGCTTCTTCTCTTTCCCAAAATCGTAATAAATCATGGATGTTGTTAGGTTATCTGCCCCCGTTGGCTCTTTGGCTGATTGGTTAGCTCTTCGTCCCCCCCCCCCATTTATGATACCTTCATTCTTTGGAGTGTTGGACTTCTTCCATTTCCTTCTAAATCCAAACCCCTTGGCACTACAACCCTTGAAGGGCCTTGGCCTAATAAGCGACCGTTGCTCAGCCCAAAGACCTGCAGATTACGAGGTGTCGTGTGGTCAGCACGACGAATCCTCTCGGCCGTTATTATTGGCTTTCTAGACCAGGGCCGCTATCTCACCGTCAGATAGCTCCTCAGTTCTAATCACGTAGGCTGAGTGGACCTCGAACCAGCCCTCAGGTCCAGGTAAAAATTCCTGACCTGGCCGGGAATCGAACCCGGGGCCTGCACGCACTCTACCCCTACACCACGGGGCCGGCCCATTTCCCTTCTGATTAGTTTTAATAGAGGATGGCTGGCCAGTTGTACTTCCTTTTAAAATAATCACCACCACGGTATGGTCAGCGTACTGACCTTCGGTTCAGAGGGCCCTGGTACGATTCCCGGGTAAGTCGGAAATTTTAATCGCGTCTGTTAATTCCTGTAGATCGAGGACTACGGGTTTGTGTTCGTATTCATACGCATCTTCAAGTATATACAACACACCATGCAAAACACAACCACAAAACACTAGTGAGTACGGTATATATCCCTCCACATATGATTCCTGTTATGAAAGGCATCCGGCCGGAAAACTAGGCTAAGTCCATACAAAATCCTGCGCTAGGTAATTGAGAAAAGGTTAGAAAGAAGAGGAGAGTGTAGTTATTAAGTATTTCTCCAGAGGCTGGGTGGATCCTCGAACAGATTCTGCTTTATAATGTTTAAGACGTAGCGAAAGGGACGGCTAACATAATGCTCGTTTGGAGGTTTATGAAGGAGGAATTTCATATTTTGAAATTTCATTCTTAATTATTGTGATTATTCAATTATTTTAACCAAAATATTTCCAATGAGTGTGTTGCATTCCTCTCAGCTGTAGCCAGTGGCGGCGCGTGGATAAAACGTCTGGGGGTTCACTGCTGTGGAAAATAACGTGTTCAGATTATTATTGTTACTTGATGTTTACATAGATGTAAAATAGTGACATTGCTTGATTAGAAACATGACTTTGCTTTGCAGAGACATGGCTACAGCTCGAAGAAGTTACCAGAACAATGAAGAATGAAAGGCAGAGGTTATGAGGTGCAATTACTTTAAGCTGATCCAATTTCCCCTCATTTTGAAGACGTTGCTTACGTAGGAATAACTTCTTCGAGGACGTGTTAGGCAGACTACTGTTATTTATTTGTTGACGTATTTTGCTTTTACTTTTCATAAAACACGTATTACTAATGAAAAGTTTCATTTGATTACATAAACTTGGGCTACTTACACCTATTGATGCTATACAAACCGTAGTTAGCAAAATATTCTGGCTCATTGCGGTTAATTACATCAGAATGGCAAAATGGCCAAATTAAATTCCCTTCAAAACCTACCACATAGGCAAATTTTTACCGCGCGCTCTGACAATGCTTCGGCTAATTTCGGAACTGCTCGATGTAACTCGTGTCTATCGCTGGTCCAGTTGCCAGCGATTCCTGGGCTATGTTTTCCCTGCTCCTCACAGCCCCTCGCCATGCGCACCCTCCTTACGTCTCACGGCCCCGCGCGTTCAGTCATGAAATTGAACCTCTTCGCTGGTTCCGGAGAGCAACCGAGTGTTGATGTCAAAAATACCGCTACGCGCGCTGATATACAGAGCAAATTTAAGGAATAGGCTCTGATAAATCATTTTACCTACACTTATCTATTTCTAGGGGGTTCACTGAACCACTGAACATATAGAACACGCCGCCACTGGCTGTAGCACAGACAAGTATGCAGTTCACACCAACACGCTAGATGTCACCACCATCGCTGTTCGCACTCCACTCAATGCTGTTGAGATACAGCTGTCCGGTATTGGTGTATTAAAGTATTTGGTATAGCGGAGTGAGCATTTTGCCAAACAGCTGCGATTTCAACATGCTCCGCTGGCTACAGCGATTCTCGCGTAGACGGTGGCGCCAATGCTACCTCTAGTGTATAATTTACTAACTCTTTGATTGTCGTTACATCAAGCTTCTCGCCTTACGGAATGATTCTACATAGATTATGCCGGGCCTTTCCCTCAATCTAAGGGGGATGGGAATAAATTTATACTTGTTTGTGTAGATAGATTTTTTTTGCTAGTTGCTTTACGTCGCACCGACACAGATAGGTCGTATGGCGACGATGGGACAGGAAATGCCTAGGAATGGGAAGGGAGCGGACGTGGCCTTAATTAAGGTACAGCCCCAGCATTTGCCTGGTGTGAAAATTTGAAACCACGGAAAACCATTTTCAGGGCTGCGGACAGTGGGGTTCGAACCCACTACCTCCCGGATGCGAGCTCACAGCTGTGCGCTCCTAACCGAGTGGCCAACTCGCCCGGTTAGATGGTTTCACACGGTTCTCATGGCTGTTTCCGTATAGGCTTGCCACCACTCAGCCCACTGTTTCTTGCCTCAGTTCTATTTTTGCATCTTTTTTTACCTTGTCAATATATTGTTTCTGATAACGCTAAGACGTTCACCTCTAATTTATTTCGTAAATTCTGTTTAGATGTATCCATCCCACATGTCACGACGTCAGCATACTACCCACAGCCAACGCTATCTGAGCGGGTTAATCGCAATCTTCGGTCTGCCCTGATAGCTTTCCACCACGAAGAGCATTCTCGTTGGGACACTTCCTTGCACAGGTTATAATTTACCTTCAACTCGGCTGTTCATGAGTCACATACGTTCTCGCCCACTCTCTTATGTTTAAGTTTGTTCCCAACACTCCCTTGTCCAATTTGTGGTCCATCAACGAGCTTTTATCAGAGACAATAAAACCCGATAATATCAGTGATCTGTGGAGAAAGGTCAAATAAAATCTTAAAGCTCCTCTTGAGAAATGGTGGAGACCAGGCCATGGTTAAAAATTTTGTTCCAACAGGCAAGCTTGCTCTCAGATTTCAATATTATATTAGATATTCTACCCTCTTGGTGAGCGACCCTGAGACAGAGAATTTTTCTTGTTCATATGTCCCAAGTAAAACCTGTGTGAATTCTGTTGCCTTCCAGTAGAGGTCACCAAGTGATGACATTACTGATTTAATTATATTTCTTTCTTTATCATCTTATTAGTTGAAGTTTTTGGTAAGCAAATTTAAATAAAGAGACCTTCCGCCGCTGTTGGTGGTAACATTTTTGTAGGTATTTAAATTGTAATTACTTTGGTGGATATCATTTTGTGAAAACCTTCCCTTCAATAATTTAGTTTCCTGTCTGTCAATGCCGCCCCTGCCTCCACTCTCTTATGTTTTTGTTCCCAACACTCCCTTGTCCAATTTGTGATCGATCCTGAGCCAGAAATTCCGTGCACTCGTCCTACAAGCCACCAATCGTAACAGCTCCACCAGGCAGCGCTGTCTATAAACCAGTTACTGTCACCCAGGAATTCAATTGTTACAGTGCCCAACTTCACCTGATGCCACGTCGTGACACATCGCGAAGGATGCCAGCGTGGGGAATGGGCCCACCTCGTTCCGGCCATGTCTCCTTCTCAACGGCCGATTTGGGCACGGTTATCATTTGGAATAGCTTGGAAGCTGAACTCCAACCACCCACTCCGTCAATGGGCGGAACTATGCTACTTGGCGCTTGGTGGCCATAGCCTTGGCTCCCACTTTCAAGGTACCGGGAGAAAGGTATTGGAGGGTACTTGGGGGTTCGGTGGACCCCATCCTGACATCGGCAGTGGCGGCCGCTGTTGCCGCCAAACTTGGGCATAACTGACCGGACTTCTACGATTTCGCCAAATACATTAATACTTCTTTTCTTCCAAAACCAATTTGAATAGACTCTCCATCAAGATACTGTTCAACCTTTCAAAAATTTCAAATATTCTTAGCCGCAAGATTTAAAATCTGTTCAGACTGTGGTAAAACCTTAAGGGGGTGGAGGTCTGTGACGGGGGGTACACCTTCTCCGTCCAGTTGGACTGCGCGCCTTCTAGAAAGCCATCTGTGCTGGGAATCCTAAACTATGTATCTGAAGATAATTGGATATTTAATCCTTAGATGTCTCCACTTCGGCCTATGTGCCCTCTCTGGCAGGAGGACGGACAATTAATTTTTAAAGGAATTTTCAAGTTTCAATATACTTGTAGGTAAACCGTAAGTGTTTGTAGATGGTTTATTTTATGTGCTAAGGTTCATAACATTTCTACGGTCTCCTTCTTCCTTAAGTTATTAACCAATCAGGAGTTCTTGGGTATATTTCCGTATCCTATTAAAATTGGGGGTGTGTAGAGGCATACTGTCTATGTCAAGAGAGTTCTGGAACTTTCCCCTCTGAGTTGCTATAAAAGCTGGGCGCTTTAGGACCGTATTGTCATCTCCATCACTTCGGTCTAGTGTGTGAGTGTGTGTGTACAGCGTAATAGGAGGCAGGGGCAGCCTTGCCGTCGTGGGTAGGCCCAACAACTCAAGATATTGGCAGATATCTCTTAACATGTAATAGATCCAGGCAGTTATTTTGAGGCTAAGGTTTCAAACTTCTTTTCTTAATGTAAAATTCTAAATTTTTTGTTTGAATTTAAATTTTCGGCAGGTCTAAGGACTCGATTCAAATCTCTGGTGGGCGATATGTAAATTTAGGAAATAAAGAGTGTTCACCCTCTATTAATTCCCACTCAGCTTGCTATGGGGTGACTAACATTTTCTAAACACTTAAATTCTTAACACTATTTTGGAACTTAATATTTCGCATCGAGTCACCTCTCTGTAGTATAGGCTTAGCCACTGCAACTTCGGGCCATACGCCCATGTAGGATTTCAAGTGTCTTTCAAAAAAGTGCAAGTGTTTCGCCTCTTGGAATTAAACCTTTTATTTTGTACTTTAAGGCCGTTTAGAATGGGCACCAATTGCCCCTGCTTAAATTGTCATTATTTATGGACGAGTGTGTAACAGACTGTCGAGCAGAAATGACAGTAAATGCAGTATGTGAAGTGTAAAATTTGCAAGAAATGTGTGCCTCTGAGAGGCTGAATTTAGTAACGTTTTGGAGCTCAGTCTCCTAGGATGAAAATGTGTGGAGCGAATACGGTATGCTCATTTAAAATTGTGTACGTTTCGAATTACAATGCTCAATTCTTGTAAAGTATTATGTCTGTGATCTTCTCCATTGTACCTGGTTTTTTGACTTTGTCATTGTTATTGTGGGAGCTGACAAGCTCATATTTAACTGTTAGTTTTTGCTGTTGGTTCAGATTTTCTATATACCAAATTTGAGAAAAAGGGAAAGAAGTAAACTTTCACAATTTAGTGTTTTAACTTATGCTGTGATCTTTTCTCTGTCCACGCATTCACACCAGCACCTTCTTATACCTCTGTAAATCACGGAAATCCCCGTAACCTACATTATTATTATTATTATTATTATTATTATTATTATTATTTGCAATAGTTAGCCTCCCCTTCTATCTGTAAATTGAGATATTCAACATCATCGTATGTTAAATACTTTCGGCGATATATGAGTTCTACCCAAACACCAAAAGCGTCTTTAAAAGTTTCTTTGTATATCCCTTGTCGAGGCACGTAAGTCTACGTTCAAACATAGAATACATACCTATATGGAGACAAAGATTAGCTCAGGTCACAGAAGTCCTCTTATAGATAGGTTATAGTTACATTACTATCTTTCGGTTTATCTTCTGAGTTTGACTGAGACATACTTTCCGATCTATTATCCTGTCCTAAATCCTGAAAGTTAATTAGGCCTAAATGCATGTTCTACAGAGACATCTGCTCTGTTTCACACGTTTCACATGAAAACTCTGATACGACCAATTAATTCCTATATATTCTAATGAAAATTTAAACAGCTTCAGATTGCTAATGGGTACAACTGCGTTTCTCGCTACAACGGCCACACTTATGTTCAGTCAGCACTTCTTAGCAAAAGCTCTATAACATTCCGTTGACAGCACTGATCTCTATACATGGATCGCTGGTGGCAGGTCTCCGCTGCGGGAGAAAGTACGCCAAGTTGAGTGCGCGGTTCGCCATGTTGGCGTACCCAACCTAGAGCTCTCCTTATGGGGAAGCAATGATAATATAGTCAATTTTATGTCGCAATTAATGGCGCATTGGAATAATTAAAAATATAGAGACATGTTCACTCAACGCATAAGGACATTGGGATCACTGACACGTCATTCCGAGGTCACTAAATCTCCGGGATAGCAATAAACATGAGTGTATAATAACGGCCGACAAATATTAACTTAGGTGCTGAATACATGCAATTAGCGATCGGTAACACAATACAAGTGAAAACTAGTTTCTGGAAACATTGCTGTAAATTGCATACATGTATGCCACGAAATTATGCATTCTTAAAATGATGTACTTATAAACGTAGCTCACTATACAGGCCTAGATTCGACATTCGTAATCGGTGCTTGATAATGAATTTCTGTTTCCTGTTTCCATGAAATAACGCGCATATTATCAAATTAAAATATCAGTGAAGCAAATGTACACATTTATAAAACCAGCAAATATTCAAAACTTGTCAATAATTCACATTACCTGCAGCTTAATTTACTATTACAGACCTCTTTAATTAAATTCAGCTAGCAAAGCGATATTGATAGTCATCATCAGATATATGTAACACCAGTTAAGAGTCTCAAATACCACGAATTGTATAATGGGATAGCCCCAAATACCCACCACACTTTCCCTTCTCCCACCCATAATTATTACTGATGTAAATAAGGTCTAGAATTCCCCCAGACTTTATTTTCTAAGATTGTTATAAGGTCACGTCAATTATTTCATCGAAACCGTCAGTTTAATTACGAGAAATAAAAAAAATATAAGTAAATTTTTACTTGCAGTTAATGTTCAGTAAAATTGAAAACAGTTGGCTGTACATCACTTCTAAGGTGTACAGTTTGTCCATTTCTATCAAAACAGTCTTCCTCTAAGTGATCCGAGCAGAGAACAGCTGTTTTAGAAGGCTCCCAATTCTCCCGCCTGATACTCCTAATCGATGATCTTAGATGTTCGGGTCTCGAGAAAGGAAACCTACAAAAATTAATTGCCATTTTGCTCCCGGAATATGCGAAATAAGATACAATAAACCTAAAACTCAAAACACTACCCTAGGAAGATTCTTATGTACAGTATAAAACTCCCCGATGAAATGATTTCTCCTTCTACTGATCGGTTCTGTTTGTACATCCATAAGCTGAACACTGCGGTATGTTAATACCCCGTAGAATGTTTCTTCATTCATATTTCAGATAAACACATCATCATCATCTGTCGGCTTTTTCCCTCGGGCACAGCGAGGGATCCCACCTCTACCGCCTCAAGGGCAGTGTCCTGGAGCTTCAGACCCTTGATCGGGGATACAACTGGGGAGAATGACCAGTACCTCGCCCAGGCGGCCTCACATGCTATGCTGAACAGGGGCCTTGTGAAGGGATGGGAAGGTTGGAAGGGATAGGCAAGGAAGAGGGAAGGAAGTGGCCGTGGCCTTATGTTAGGTACCATCCCGGCATTCGCCTGGAGGAGAAGTGGGAAACCACGGAAAACCACTTCCAGGAAGGCTGAGGTGGGAATCGAACCCACCTCTACTCAGTTGACCTCCCGAGGCTGAGTGGACCCCGTTCCAGCCCTCATACCACTTTTCAAATTTCGTGGCAGAGCCGGGAATCGAACCCGGGCCTCCGGGGGTGGCAGCTAATCACGCTAACCACTACACCACAGAGGCGGACTCAGATAAACACATACATATTTAAATTGAATCTTGTAATCCACAAGTATACTACAATGCAACGAACCTAAATTCGTAAAATACACTACTATTTACTTTGCAATAACAAAGCATAGAACACTCGTGGAACTACAATCAAGAGGCCTGGCGTCACTGAACTAAGCATAAACAAAGCAAGCGCGCTCCTCGTGGTCTACTCAACGACATGAAAGATATAGACTGCTATCTGCCGACCATCTTTGAATCACTTTGAACTTCTGGCAGCCATGACACTTGTAGGCAAAACCACCGCCGTCTCGGACGGCGGTGGGCAAAACAAACGACAAGTGTCATGGCAGAGTGACGGTACTTGTATAGACGTATACGTTAAATTCGTTATTCTTCGTGTTTCATGCAATAAAACCGGCCTTAGTTATGATAAAAATCTTTTTAAAATACATATATTAAATGTACAGTAGAAGTTGTGTGATGACAGTGTTTAACGAATGTGAATAATTCATTGGTTATGTGACAATAGACTGTTGATTGTAAGATAGCTCCAGATTCCTGTAATTAACAATATTTAATGAAATAATGTTGAATGCTCAAAGTAAGTAGGGGGTTACGGTACACAAGCCAACCATCGCCAGTTCACTCGTAAGTGCCGTGAAATGCTATTAGATATGTTCGTTAGGGAACAGTTTGCTAGGATATATCAGTTGTTAGCCCATATAAAAATGTAAACTAACAAAACCTCAAACTAATACAATAGGATGAAATATCTGATCATCTTGTAGGTACTTAACGCAAATATACAAAATTAATACACCATAAACCATATTATAAACACAACTTCTGTTAAAAATATCACTTCATAAATTGACAAAATTCTGTACTCTGTTGTTCTACCTATAACCTCTAAGTACAGATGGAAGAGTTTATGCTCATTATAAAAAACCTAACTAAAATAATTGTACAAATATACACCATATTTTACACTGTGGTCTCTATATATATACAAGCAGGCCTATTCAAAAGTAGATTATAAATGCCATCTCCATAATACTTCAGAAACAATTTGCTATGATACCGTGTCGGCTGTAGCCTATATAAAAATGTAAACAAACAAACAAACAAACTAGTAGAATGAAATGTTTAATCCTCTTGTAGATTTTGAAAAATATACAAAAGTAATATACCTTAAACAATATTATAAGCACAATTTATGTTGAAAATATCACTTTATAACTGACATAATGATATACTGTTTTGTAAGTGCCTACCTACTGCAGAACTTCCAAGTACAGTTGAGACAGTTCCTGATCATAATAAAAAAACTAAAATAATTGTACAAAATATACACCATATTTTATACTTTGGTATCTACATACACACACAAATAGGCCTATATAAATGTAAGGGGTTGAACTTAACATCAGATTATTAACGGCTAGTTCAGTTAAGTACAAATCAGATAATTAAAACTAATACAATATCTCAAATGAATCATCATTTCGATTTCCCCCTGTGGTTGGGGGTCGCAGATTTAGAATACATGGTATCCCCTGCCTGTTATAAGAGCCCATTAAAGGGGGCAACCAAGGGATGATATTAAACCCATGTGATTACTTGTGATTAGTACCATTATGTGCAGAACACCATGGGTCGACGTTACTTGCGACTAGTACCACCTTGCGAGGTCTACGTTACAAAGAAGCAGTACCATTATCCGAGAAACACTACAGGTCTGGGCGTTGTTTCTGATAAGTGTCATCGCGTGCATTCCACCAGTCGGTCCCACTGTGTTCAGCGTGGGACTGTGTTACCTATAAGTAGTATCACGTTATAAGGAACAGCATGGGTCTGCGTTGCCCATTATGTGAGGAACACGATGGATTTGTGTTGCCTGTGGGCATTACCATAATGTGATACACCATGGATCTAAATTGCCTATGATTAGTATCACTATGTGAGCAATACCATGGTTCTGCATTGCTGGTGAGTAGAACCCTTATGTGCAAAACACCATAGGTTTGTGTTACCTGTGAGTGGAAACAGTATGTGTGACATACTATGAGTCTACATTACTTGTGATTAGTACCCACCAGTATAATAATATGAAATTTAGTGCCCATGATAGTACCATGAGCCTACGATATCTGTGATTAGTACCACTATAGGAGGAACAACATAGTCCTGCTTTACCATTGATTAGTTTCCTTAGATGTGAAGGGAAGTCAAACTTTGAGGGTACAGCATTATCCTTCAGGTATTTTCTGTCATTAGCATACCTGAAAAACATAAATAGATTTGAATTAATATTGTTTATATGCTGTATTTTACTGATCTTTGATGCCAGTTAGAGCAGTAATGAAAGAAAAATGTCATGGCACTTCAATTCTATCCCTGTTGGAATCTCAGTTTACTGGTTTCTCTGATCATAACTGAAGTGGTCACTGTGGTGGCTCAGTTGCTAAAATGCCTGCTTAGGTTAAAGCTGCTGTCAAACCTAGTTACCAGGTTCAGGATCTTATCAGAGATTTTCCCCTGCCCCTTTGTGATAAGTGTCTGGTAAGTAATAGGTAAACTGTTTCACCGTTAAGGCATTCACCTCATTATCACTGACTTTAATCCTGTGAAAGACCTAGCAGTTACAACAGGAGCTTAAAGTTAAATTCATTAATTCATAAATGAAGAGTTTAACTTCTAGATTTAATTTCTCTATTTTACATGTTAGTCTCCACATATTGGAGGAGCTAAGCATCTATCCCCTAATAAGAGTTTATATTGCTGTAGGCTAATAATAATTTTTACCTGAAATCTGAAGGTATAAAGTGATCTGAATATAATCTGCTTGCATTGGTTGGCTCCCAATGGTCTCTCCTTACTGCAATCAACCATTTCTTTAACAAAGGTGTATTGTTCAAAGGAAACCTTGAAGGAAAAAAATGTGTCATGATTAGAATGGCCTATGGGATATGGAATTGTGTTTAGGCCTATACTGAAATAATTCGCAAATACCGGTACCTAATTGTTCATACATACTTGTGAAATGTAACGTTAATCCCTTTCTGATGGCTATTGGTGCAGTTAAATGCTGCGCACGACGTGGGCATCTTGAAAAATAAAAATTCGTATTTTTACAATATACTACTGTTCATCTTCTTCCAACCAAACGGCCGCCAGATTTTGTGGGCTTATTTCATTAAAAGTCTTTTAATTATTAATGTCAACAGTGTCTTCAAAACGTCTGGACTCGCTATTTTTAAACAGGACTTGATTTTTGCAACAAAAATAACCACATCTACTCATGAACTGATAATACGACTGAGGCTAAAGTGACACGCGGCTTGGCCAGTCTCAAAGTGTCAAGTTCTCTTGCCTACAACTGTCATGGCGGCCGTAGTTCACTGAGCTTCAGACAGGGGCGCTGTAACGAGTATGTTTAGCAGTCTATATATCTTTAATGTCGTTGGGTCTACTGCACCGTGCGCTCACTGCCATCTTACTGCGCCAGTCATCTTCTATTCGGCTTACTGCTACCCAAGCTACCAGCCATCCAGGTATAGAGATCAGTGGTTGACAGCTAATGAGAAACTGTTGTGAAATATAAATATTCAGTAGCGAAGGGCATGAAGCCACTAGTTCCATTTATCGGTCAAACATACCAACACCTTACTGGCATGAGGATGCTTGTTGTTTAAAGAGGCCTAATATATAAGGTCATCGGCCCCACTTTCTGGCATTGAGGCGCGACCAATTTAAATCCACAGAATTATTACAAACTCCTGCGAAATGGAGAGTGGAAACTAGGATATTTAAATATCACACCTACTATACAGCATGAAATAAAAAAAAGGTTCATAACAATAAAACTAATGGAGATATCGTCATGAAATAAAGTGATATTGGTAAAGCAGCAAAGTAGCCTTTAATAGAGACTATTTTAAATTTAAATTTATCTGAGACTCTGTTAACACCCCGTTAGATATTACATTTAAAAAATATTTACACATGCACAATATTATATACACTAAATAATTCTATCTTATATATGCACTTCTAACATTTCTACACGCTATTAATAAATAGTTAAAGACAGCGTGTAACTGCTTCATATCAAATTGGCACTTGAATTAGAAACCAAAGTCAGTTGGCTGTTTCGTGTGTTGACAGCTACCGGTACTATACTACCGTAGTGAAATACTGAAGAACGTTCAGACAGTAAATGGATGGGATGGGAAGGGAAGGGAAGGGAAGGAAAGGGAAGGGAAGGGAAGGGAAGGGAACGTACTTACAGCTCTTTCTTCTTCTTTGTCTTCTCCCAATTATCTTTATTAAGTACGTTTTCCTTTCTTCTTATCTGTTGCATATATAGAATGCTATGATGTTTTAGCAGAATTTGCGCTCACTGTTGCTGCCCTGCCTTCGGTTTTACTACTGTTCCCCGCTTAAAACTTCGAGCATACAAATAGATAGAGAGGGCGCTGCCAGCAGAATACGGCGCCAAGATCAAATCAGCTGATGTTGGGCACCTATGGTCTATATGCTCGGCGTGTCGGCGTAAGTGGGAGATTTCAGATAATCATTATCGGCATACGAGGCTTTTTCTGTGTAATTGTAATATATTATAAACATATAAAAGCACGTATTTTAGTAAATGTGATAAGTGAAGTTCGCTAACTTAAAAAATATTAGCAAAAATGGTCATATCTTGCGCTACTTACTATTACAGTAAGAAATTTGAATAGGGGAGTAAGATATCTTTTCGCAAGAAAAGATTAACTCTGTGACTGAAAAGACACTGACATTATTACTTACCGTATCTAGGCTACTAGGGAAACGAGTATAATTCACAAAATGACGAGTAGGTACTCTTCTCCCCTACATGGATGTTAACATGTTTACATGTACCATTATGGCCAAATGAAATGTTGTACATATAGTTTAGTTCTGATTTATACTACTTAGACAAAAGACCGACATCCCTTCCAAAATTCACATCGTGGACTTACCTTATTCGAACATTTTCTAAATATATTTCTGGACATCACAGCATATCCATACGTTGAGAACCATGACTGCGCGGCTGTGCTGGATGCCCGGGGATAGAATGTTCGAATCCCGGTCTTGACAATGGCCGCCTGAGAGTGGTTTCCTCCCGATTTTTTCCACTCTCCTTCAAGAAAAATACAATCTTTTTTTACCTTCACATGCTTTCTTCTCCGATACTGTCGATGAACTGTTTCAGAAAATGCTTCGAGGGCAAACAGCAACAGTATTCTCAAGGGTTGCGATTCTTTGCCCTTACATTGCACTTTTATTCCATCAAGGCTTACGACTGTGAGGAAGGTGTTCAATGTATGCTTGCCTCATCCATGCATTCTTAGGAAATTGAACCAAATTGTAGATGGCTCTCCTGGCTTTCCCAAAGAAACACTAACAGCTCTAAAGCTTATAGTTGAAGAGAGTAATGCCTCGGGCAAACCTGTCCTTTGTAGCCTTATAATTGTTGAAATGTCCATCAGGAAAAGAAAAATGGGATGGAAATTGAACATGTGGTTATTTGGACATGGGAACTGATGTCGATGATGATTCACTCCCAGAAGCAAAGGAGGCACTTGCTTTTATGGTAAACGCCATCAATGACCATTGGAAGGTACCGATTGCTTATTTTTAATTGATAGTGTGTCAGAAGAAATTAAGGGAAATTTAGTAACCATACTGCATAACACTGGTCATTTGAACACCCAGTGACAAAAGAGCCAGTATTTATTTTTCTAGATATGTGCCATGTGCTCAAATTGGTGAAGAATTCTTTGGCTAGTTTGGGCACAATTTTTAACAATAATTATTAAGCTAAATAAAATGGACATACATAGAACAACTAGTGGAAATACTGCTAGAATAGGGACATATATTGCTGGATTTGTGGTGAGGAAGGTGGAACGCCTTACCAAAGGTGAAGTATGGTTGAACGCTCTGGGAAGTGCCAGACAGAACTACACAGACTATGACTTTTTCAATTGGAAGGTTTACTCTGGAGGTGAGGTATTAATCGTGCCCTCCAAAGATGTGGTAGTTTTATTTATGTTAAGAAATATTGCACTCAGAAATATGAATGTACTAAGAAGCAAAGAAGTTCATCAGAAAGTCCTCTGTAGGGTGTTGAGGACAGTGAATGGAACCTTGTTTTATGGCATAAAGGACCATTTACTTGATCAAGAATTTGCACAGCGGCATGAAATGGTCTTTGTGTAGTTACTTGTGAAGTGTTACGCCAGTTCCAAAATGCGACATGAAAGTTTTCAGGAAAAGGAGAAAAGAGTCAGAAGAAGTGTATTATTGATCGAGTACAAATTGTTCAGTCATCAGTAATTTAGGGCAGTATTGTCAAGACATACAGTTTTCTGGTTTTCACCACATTCCTGATCTTCATCCTGGAAAAGAATAGCGTATGACTTATACGTAAATATGTGTTTCCTGCATTGCATCATACATTTTTGTATTGACTGGCTGCAGCAGTTTAGTGAATTGTAGCATACATGGCTTCCCATCTTTCATCATATTGTAAATTATGTTACATTTTTAAAGATAGTCTTGTGAATGGTAGATCTCATTAGGCTTCAATTACTCAGTTATAATTTGATATAACCTGAGCATTTAGAAGTGTTGAACAACTTGTTGTGCGAGTATTTATTCATATACCGGTAAAATAGTGGCTGATAACCTAGATGTTAGGTTGTTGTGTGCGCATTCATGCATGATAGTGACCGATAACTTAGATGTTAGGGCCTGTAAAACAATAATCATCAACATGCATAATTGTATGGCACATCTATAAACTAAATGTGAAGGTCTGCGAGTAAGTGTGATAGTGAAGGCGATAGTTGCTCTAAGGGGCAGAACATTGATATTATCAGCTGCATTAAGTATTAATATTCATACTTTCAAATTTTCTTTGAAGATAATTATTCTAGGTGTAATGGAACCAATTGCGTTATTATCGGCCGCGTTCCTTGATTTATTAGGATTAACCAGCATAATATCTGCATTATAATAAATACAGGTTATTGGTATGTTTTATCGAGTTGATTATCAACAGAACTGTAAAAATATTTTTAACATATCTATTTTAGACATATATAACGCAGAAAAATTTAACTTATGAAATTAGAAGACAAGTAACTAGAATTTGTTAGCCACGTAACGCCTATTCACGCCACCTATCACTTAACTGATATGTAAACACATCGAAATATCACTCATATTTAATTATACTTAACACTTTTCATGCAAAAACGAAAGGAAAAATTCCTAGGGAATTGTACGAGGTTAGTCCAGAAACTAATGGACCACATTTATTTTTTCAACAATTATTACTGACACCATTAAAGTTATGCATGAGAAAGAATTATGTTTCTTATACACTACCCATTTTTCCACGTAATCTCCTTCCCGTTGGATGGCCCTTCTCCAGAGAGATACAAGGGCGTGTATGCCCTGGTGGTACCACTCCTTGTTCTGTTCCTGAAGCCATTTCTTCACTGTGCGAATCATCTCTTTGTCATTATCAAAATGTCTCCCACGAATGGCATTCTTCAATGGCCCAAACAAGTGAAAATCTGAATGAGCTAGGTCAGGGCTATATGGTGGATGGGATAACACTGTCCACCCCTCTTTTATGATGTGCTCCAACTTCCTCAAACTTGTGTGAGGGCGTGCGTTATCATCTTGAAGCAAACTATCACTTGGGTTGTTATGGCGTCCAAATCGCTGGAAGCGTTTCTTGAGTTTGGTTAATGTGTTCACATGTGCCTCAGAATGAATGGTAGTGCCTTCCAGCATCACATAAATGAGTATGACACTATCACATTCCCAAAACACAGTGATCATGACCTTACCAGCGGCAGCAGTTGTTTTGAATTTTTCTTCTGTGGAGAGCGAGGATGGCGCCAGTCCATCGATTGCCGTTTTGTTTCTGGCTCAAAATGGTGAACCCAGTTTTCATCACCTGTCACAATCCGGGACAAGAAGGCTTACCCCTCAGCTTCTAAACGTTGCAGCAACTCAGAAGAAATGTTTCTTCTGAGAGGTTTGTGTTCTTCCGTAAGACGGCGAGGAACCCATCTTGAACATTTTTTTGAGTAATCAAGAGCACTGTTAATTACACTCACATTTCCTTTGCTGAATGACAGCTCCCGAGCCAACTGCCGAGTCAATCTGCGTCCGTGCTCGCGAATGAGTACATCAGCACGCTGCATATTGTCAGGTGTGTCAGCCGTGGGTGGCCTCCGCGACCGCTGCAAGTTTTGGAGCTCTGCTGAGCCGCTTTCAGATAGCCCCACTCTCTGTGCCCAACGACTAACCGTACTCCTGTCGACTTCTGGTGCTCCATAAATTGCATATAAACGTTTGTGAATGTTTCCAACCGTTTCTTGCTCCGCAGTGAGAAAAGATAGATAGATAGACAGACACATAGATAGATTTATCGTCAGCAGTTTATTTGCCAAATTACAGAGGATTCAATAAAACATAGTATACAACCAATACACTTTAAATAAATAACATTTTTTTGTAAAATAATAACCAAGTTCCAACCAAACGCAGATACTTTTATATGTGCATATTAAAAATGAAATGGCGTATGGCTTTTAGTGTCGGGAATGTCCGAGCACGCCCGTAGGCGTCGTGATGAGGATGAAATGATGAAGACAACACATACACCCTGCCCCCGTGCCAGAAAAATTAACCAACGATGGTTAAAATTCTCGAACCTGCAGGTAATCGAACCCGGGACCTCTGTGACCAAACGCCAGCACACTAACCATTTAGCCAGGGAGCTGGACCTCTGTGACCAAACGCCAGCACACTAACCATTTAGCCAGGGAGCTGGACTCCGCAGTGAGAAATTCTACGACGGCAGTCTGCTTGTAACGTACATTACTTACAGACGCCATATTGAACCATTGCTTCAAGTTACGCTATCTCTCGGAAGAGACGGAAACTTTGTGCGCGCACTGTGAACATTTTAGAGAATTCATTTCTAAAGTTTCGCATTCGTACCATTGTTAGGGGCTGAGGAAAAAAATTATGATACATTATTTTCTAGGCCACCCTCGTATTTATCACCATCTTCAATAGTTTAAATCAATTAATCATAAGGAAACCGAGCTCGATAACTGCAATCGCTTAAGTGCGGCCAGTATCCAGTATTCGGGAGAGAGTAGGTTCGAACCCCACTGTCGGCAGCCCTGAAAATGGTTTTCCGTAGTTTCCCATTTTCACACCAGGCAAATGCTGGAGCTGTACCTTAATTAAGGCCACGGCCGCCTCCTTCCAACTCCTAGCCCTTCCCTGTCTTATCGTCGCCATAAGACCTATTTGTGTCCGTGCGACGTAAAGCAACTAGCAAAAAAAAAAAAAAAAAAAAAAATCATAAGGAACACGCTTTAATCGGGATTTGAAAACAGACCGTAATGCTCTTCAGTTGTATCACTCGAGCCCTAGATTCTGTAGCTCCAGGACACTGCCCTTGAGGCGGCAGAGGTGGGATCCCTCGCTAAGTCCGATGGAAAAACCGACCCTGGAGGGTAAACAGATAAAGAAGAAGAAGAAAGTAGGGAATGCCTCTATAAGGGTCTGTGTATGCCTATTTACCGATGTGTCCTAGCACAGCTCTCCCCTGAGTTAGCCCTTCCTCCTAGTCACCGCCTTGTTTTGCCATACATCAGCTGAGTACTCAGAACTTGATGTTGGTGCCACGCTTCGCTGGTAGAACCATAGGGATTGCCCTCTCTATCCATTTGTATGTTCGAAGGCTTAAAACTATAGTTTTTTTATTTAGCTAATATATTTACAACCCGTGTTTCACCTACAGGTATATCACGGGATATTTACAGTTATGATAACAACATATGGATAAATTATTGAAGTGAATGGAAGATTTTCTTGAGGAATTATGTTACTTTGACAGTGTTCCGGTGTTATTTCGCAATCGTTGGCAGGGGGGTTGATCGTAGCACAGCTGGTCGTTCTCTTGAGTAGGTGGTGGATTCAGTCAACAGGTGTCGAGCCGTCTTTGGAGATTTTTCTGGGCAGCTGCATAGTGGTGAATCCATTACGTTCATTTTACGGAGGTAGGATTTAAAGCGACCAAACTATAGTTCAAGGAATAACAAAATCAATCAATCAATCAATCAATCAATCAATCAATACGGATCCGCATTTAGGGCAGTCGCCCAGGTGGCAGATTCCCTATCTGTTGTTTTCCTAGCCTTTTCCTAAATGATTTCAAAGAAATAGGAAGTTTATTGAACGTCTCCCTTCGTAAGTTATTCCAATCCCTAACTCCCCTTCCTATAAATTAATATTTGCCCCAGTTTGTCCTCTTGAATTCCAACTTTATCTTCATATTGTGATCTTTCCTACTTTTATAAACGCCACTCAAACTTATTCGTCTACTAATGTCATTCCACGCCATCCCTCCGCTGACAGCTCGGAACAAACCACTTAGTCGAGCAGCTCTTCTTCTTTCTCTCAATTCTTCCCAACCCAAACTTTGCAACATTTTTATAACGCTACTCTTTTGTCGGAAATCACCCAGAACAAATCAAGCTGCTTTTCTTTGCATTTTTTGCAGTTCTTGAATCAGGTATTCCTGGCGAGGATTCTTTTTTTTTTGCTAGTTGCTTTACGTCGCACCGACACAGATAGGTCTTATGGCGACGATGGGACAGGGAAGGGCCAGGAGTGGGAAGGAAGCGGCCGTGGCCTTAATTAAGGTACAGCCCCAGCATTTGCCTGGTGTGAAAATGGGAAACCACGGAAAACCATTTTCAGGGCTGCCGACAGTGGGGTTCGAACCTACTATCTCCCGAATACTGGATACTGGCCGCACTTAAGCGACTGCAGCTATCGAGCTCGGTAGTGAGGATTCCATACACTGGAACCATACTCTATATGCCTTATATGCCCTCTCCTTTACATCCTTACTACAACCCCTAAACATCCTCATAATCATGTGCAGAGATCTGTACCCTTTATTTACAATCCCATTTATGTGATTACCCCAATGAAGATCTTTCCTTATATTAACACCTAGATACTTACAATGATACTCAAAAGGAACTTTCACCCCATCAACGCAGTAATTAAAACTGAGAGGACTTTTCCTATTTGTGAAACTCACAACCTGACTTTTAACCCCGTTTATGAACATACCATTGCCTGCTGTCCATCTCACAACATTATCGAGGTCACGTTGCAGTTGCTCAGAATCTTGTAACTTATTTATTACTCTATAGAGAATAACATCATCCGCAAAAAAGCCTTACCTCCGATTCCACTCCTTTACTCATATGGGAAAACATAAAGGTCCGGTAATACTGCCTTGAGGAATTCCCCTCTTAATTATTACAGGGTCAGATAAAGCTTCACCTACTCTAAATCTCTGAGATCTATTTTCTAGAAATATAGCAACCCATTCAGTCACTCTTTCATCTAGTCCATTTGCACTCATTTTTGCCAGTAGTCTCCCATGATCCACCCTATCAAATGCTTTAGACAGGTCAATCGCGATACAGTCCATTTGACCTCCAGAATCCAAGATATCTGCTGTATCTTGCTGGAATCCTACAAGTTGAGCTTCAGTGGAATAACCTTTCCTAAAACCGAACTGCCTTCTATCGAACCAGTTATTAATTTCACAAACATGTCTAATATAATCAGAAAGAATGCCTTCCCAAAGCTTACACACAATGCATGTCAAACTGACTGGCCTGTAATTTTCAGCTTTATGTTTATCACCCTTACCTTTATACACAGGGGCTACAATAGCAAGTCTCCATTCATCTGGTATAGATCCTCCGACCAAACAATAATCAAATAAGTACTTCAGATATGTTACTATATCCCAACCCATTGTCTTTAATATATCCCCAGAAATCTGATCAATTCCAGCCGCTTTTCTAGTTTTCAACTTTTGTATCTTATTGTAAATGTCATTGTTATCATATGTAAATTTTATTACTTCTTTGGCCTTAGTCTCCTCCTCTATCTCGACATTATCCTTGAAACCAACAATCTTTACATACTGCTGACTGAATAATTCTGCCTTTTGAAGATCTTCACATACACACTCCCATCGTTCATTAATTATTCCTGGAATGTCCTTCTTGGAACCTGTTTCTGCCTTAAAATACCTATACATACCCTTCCATTTTTCACTAAAATGTGTATGACTGCCAATTATGCTTGCCATCATGTTATCCTTAGCTGCCTTCTTTGCTAGATTCAATTTTCTAGTAAGTTCCTTCAATTTCTCCTTACTTCCACAGCCATTTCTAACTCTATTTCTTTCCAGTCTGCACCTCCTTCTTAGTCTCTTTATTTCTCTATTATAATAAGGTGGGTCTTTACCATTCCTTACCACCCTTAAAGGTACAAGCCTGTTTTCGCATTCTTCAACAATTTCTTTAAACCCATCCCAGAGTCTGTTTACATTTTTTATTTACCGTTTTCCACCGATCATAGTTACGTTTTAGAAACTGCCTCATGCCTGCTTTATCAGCCATATGGTACTGCCTAATAGTCCTACTTTTAAGACCTTTCTTTCTATCACATTTATTTTTAACTACCACAAAAACAGCTTCATGATCACTAATATCATCTATTACTTCAGTTTCCCAATAGAGCTCATCTGGTTTTATCAGCACCACATCCAGGATATTTTTCCCTCTGGTTGGTTCCATCACTTTCTGAATCAGCTGTCCTTCCCATATTAACTTATTTGCCATTTGTTGGTTCCATCACTTTCTGAATCAGCTGTCCTTCCCATATTAACTTATTTGCCATTTGTTGGCCATGCTTCCTGTCGTTCACGTTTCCTTCCCAATTGACATCTGGCAAATTCAGATCTCCCGCTACGATCACATTTCATTCCATGCGTTTCCCACATAGCTGACTATCCTATCAAATAATTCCGAATCCGCGTCAGTGCTACCTTTTCCTGGTCTGTACACTCCAAATATATCAAGTTGCCTATTATCTTTAGAAATGAGCCTTACACCTAGAATTTCATGTGTCTCATCTTTAACTTTTACGTAGCTTACAAATTCTTCTTTCACCAGAATGAATACTTCCCCTCCCACCATTCCTATCCTATCTCTGCGATACACACTCCAGAACCGTGAGAAATTTTCTAGATCCATTATATCATTTCTCAGCCATGATTCAACTCCTATTACAATATCCGGTAAATATGTATCTATTAAATTACTTAATTCTATTCCTTTATTTACAATACTTCTACAGTTCAACATTAACAATTTGATGTCATCCCTACTTGAGTTCCAGTTCCCTGTTCCCTTATCATCGCTCCCTAGGCCACCCCGTTTCCCTGAATGTAGCTCCCTATTATCCTTCCAAACACATTTCCTAACTTATACTCACCACTGCGGTTTATGTGAAGGCCATCTGAGCGCATAGAAGCGAAATGCCCAACCTTTGTGATCCACACTTCTTACAGAATGATTCCTCCTTCAGAATAATGTAGCAAAGAATGGTAATAGAAAATGTATTGGACTTACTAAGATTTGACATAATACCACTAACCACCACAGGGAGTGTTAGGGACTTCCGAAGTTATAGGATAATTGTATGCACCCAGCACGTACAGCGTTTTGGAGCAGCTGAGGAAATGGGCTTCCATAGTTTTCTTGCAGTAGATATTTTCAATCAAATATTCCAAAATTTTTAAAATCAAATTCACAGTAGTGTATTACTTGGTTTTACCAATTTTTTTGGAACAAACTGTCTGTTGTTTAGCCTTAGCACAAGAATTGTGTATCAATGGACACCTCGAATTCCATTTTTTCGACTTACATAGTTTTGGAATTGGACGAAACATACAGTAGAGATAATACGCGACACTCAGCGAGATATCGAGGGACAGCTATTGGAGCTCACTCTAGCGGATAGACCTGAACAGTACTGATTCTCTCATAAGAGCACGTGTATTTTTGTGTGAAGTTTTTGGTGTTATTTATGCGTTTTCAGTGAGTTGACGTAACTAAATAGTAGCGTGTGTCATTCCTTGATATCTCCTCTCAACATGAGGGGAAAGGTATGTGCTGTGTTTGGCTGCAGTAACTATGAGGTAGAGAAGAAGGCGAGGTCTTTCTTTTGCCTCCCTCGTGACAAAAAAAAAAAATGTAAGTAATATTGTGTTTGCTTATATATTCTTCCAGTGACAAAGAGATTTTTATAGTACTTCATAATCTTCTGACCTGCTCGACCCATATTTTAACTAGCTTAAAATATAATACGCATATTTTATTGTATAGTGCAGCAGTTAGCCTCCAATACCGATGTGTTGTTGTAGGTGTGATCTGTGGGATTTGAAATGCCACAGAAGTGATTTGGATAAGGTGTACAAGAAAGAAGGAACGTTACGCTTATATAAGAATTATAAGATCTGTTCAGATCATTTCCAGGCCAGCGATTTTAGAAATCCTCGACTATACAGCCAAGGGTATGTTACATTTTTACTCTAATTGTACGTAAATATTCCTCAAAGCATCACTATCGACATTTTCATACTTATCTTTCTTTTATCCCTCTTCTCAGATTAAAGCAGGGATTTTATAGATTTTCTTTCTGTTAGTAGGATTCATGTTAAGAGGAAAATTGTCCAGATTTTAAATGTTAATTCATTGCATCGTATGTGTAAGGAATGTACCTATATTTTTATTGACAAGTGTCTTAATGTGATGATACAAAGTTTTTAAATGAGAAAAATACAAATCTAACCGTAAAAGTTCAGGGAGGAATGCTAAAGCAAAAAAGTAATAAATAAATGAGAAAGATCAAGCCATTTCACAGTAGTCCATTTCACATCTTGTTTATGTGTCTAATTTCAGTCTTTAAATAATAACCTTTTAAATAATTCTTCATTCATTTATCCAGAATTGCGTTAGGAACTTCGAAGTTAATATCTCAATAATACTTTCTTTCTAGACGTAATTTATTTTTCCATTTTCGTATATGCATTTCCATTCATATTTGAATTTAGCGCGATTTGTTCGGGTCGAGTCACTTGGAGCGCCACTATCGAATTGTCTCCCATTTTAGCAAGGCGAAATCCGTAAGTGTCGCGTATTATCTCTACTAGTGGTGGGCGAAACTCTCGTTTGAGATACTCGAGACTGACGTCACCACTCTCGATGCATCTTCGAGATCTACGTAGAGATGGGCATAACTCTCGTTTGAGATACTCGAGCCTGACGTCACTTTCTCGATGCGTCTCGAGGCACGCTCCAATTGAACCTCAGCCAGGACGAATATAGCAGAAACAGAAATCATTAGCAAACATTGAACTCGAGCTGTTAGCGTGGCTCAGTTGGCCAAATATCATCGTTAGGCATTATCCTCCGCTACGTTTTGTAGTGGTTGGAATCTTATCTTCAAATATTTTTGTTTGTTCTTGTTTGACAATCGGAGTTTCGGCTACCAAACACACACCTGTTCGTGCAGAAACAACCAGATCGCTAATAGAAGTAATTGTAACGTTACTGAATATACAAAATAACCAATATATAATAAAATCTCTTCTACTTGAACACATGCAATATAAACCAATCATAATGTAAACAAACCTGATTACCTCGTGGCCATGTCATCAGATCAGTTAGCTTTGTATCTGTATTGCACTGAAAATAGTACTCATTATAATGTTATTTGTGTTACGTCCGTCCTAAATGCTAGTTCTTGACAGACGCCTGGGTGTGGGAATTATGTCCCGCAGGAGTTCATTAACGTGCTGGAAGCCAACGACATGGAATTGTTACCTTTAAAACAGTAGGTACACTGACAGAACATATTGAACACACTGGGATAAAAATGTACGTGTTTCGACAGAGGGTTATCGCTCTACTCTGTGTTTTGTATTGTACGTTTTGGTTATTACATACTACAGGCTTTGCTTCTCTCGGTTTTGGGTTGTACGTTTTGGTTATTGAATATTGCTGGCCTTTTCTCTGTCGTCAAGGTATTTTAACAGAAATAAGTTTGTTTGCGGTAATAAAACCGAATAAATCATCATTTAAATACCGGTTCTACTCTATAACGAGCCACCGGAGACCACGGGTACCTTATACCAATATACACAGAAGGTTTCCCTGAACAATTTCCGAAAATTTGTCGATGGAGTTCGGCTTCATCCTGTATATGTGCCTTCAGGTCTGATAATATTGTGGCTGGTCTTGAATGATCCTTTTCAAGGAAACGATCTATTTGTTACCATACTTACATAAAAGTATCGATAGTCCAGAAGGAGACTTAACCCGAGAACGAGTCCCTCTTCGGATACATGCCCACATATAGCAGTATATGCCATTACCGGTATATTTTACTTTCTGTTCAAATTATTACACAACTCGATGCGTCGTAAAAGACATCGCTTCAATAAAATGTTAAAAATATATCACACTCTTCATTACTATTTATTTCACATATCCAGTCCCCGAACCATAGGAACTAATCAATGAAGGATAAAATATGTTTCCTAGCCGAGAATCGAACCCAGAGACCCTTGGACGAAACGCCAGTACGCTAACCATTTCGCCACGGAAGCGGACAGTGGTTACGTAAAATGCAGGAATACAGATAGGTAAGTTGACCGCGAGTAGATTATAAAGTAGTTGGCGTATCGTCATTAGTTGTTATAATGATGTTATTTGCTTTACGTCCCACTAACTACTTATTAAGGATTTCGGAGACGTCATTAGTTGATCAACAGGCGAAGTAGGCTATAGTCGAGGGATAACATACCGCATGCGCATGATGTCCCGATTTAAACTTTGAGATAGGATTACGAGTCATAGACTGCATCAGTTGCTCGAAATGCATCGAGAGCTCTCGATACGTTTCCCAGCACTGCCTCGAGACAAAGAGCTCATGCGCCTGACGTCACTATATATACTAGCGCTGTTAACGGAGCGGTTGTTTACGGAGCGGAGGCTCCGGGCGCTTTCAATCGTTTGCCTCCGGAGAACCTCCGATTGAATTGCAAGCGCGTAGTTTGAACTTGGCACGGGAGAAATGAACGAGCATTTGTACAGGAATTTATAACTTGTCGCTATTAATGTGAAAAACTACGCCCCTTCGTTAATACTTCAGTTATTTGGCGATATTACAAATAGGCCTAGCATTCTTACGTACAGACATAATAATTATGTAACAGAACCTCCGATTGAATGACAAGCGCGTAGTGTGAACTTGGTACGGGAGAAATGGAAGAGCATTTTCTCAGGAATTTAAAACTTGTCGCTACTATTGTGCGAAACTAGGCCCCTCAGTTAATACCTTAACTATTTATCGATATTACACATAGCATTCTTATGTACAAACATAATTATGTATTTTCTTAAATATAAACATGTTATAATTTAGGCCTTGTCCGTGACTGTAAATTACTTCGTTATGAAATAATTAATACTATTATCATTGCATGCCTTTGCTGGCGGGACCTAGTGTTTACAGTGCACTATGTCTTCTGGTATGGGCTAGAGCAATCTTGTTACTTTCATTGATCTGTCTCAGCTTTATCCTTGACTTTGACAAAATGAAAGTGACTGAGGTATGAGTAATGCTAGTAATGCCATTCCTTCTGCAGCCAGTCCCTGCTCTGAATGGTGTGAAAATATTGCTCATAGGGTCAGTTGGTGCATGCATTTCAGTGGGCTTGGCAGACTGATATGTAATAGCAACTTCTGGCCCGGTGAGGAAAGCAACGGGAAACTACCTCACTCCTCATTTCCCTAGTATGCCTCTTCAGTGATGCCTAGGCCATCTATGACAGCTGATGGCAGAGCTGTTGAGGATCCAACCAGCCTTCGGGCTGAGGACTAAACATACATACATACATTATCATTGCATGCCGGGCTGAATGGCTCGGACGTTTGAGGCATTGGCTTTCTGACCCCAACTTCGCAGGTTCGATTCTGGCTCAGTCCGGTGATATTTGAAGATGCTCAAATTCGTCTGCCTCGTGTTGGTAGATTTAATTACACGTAAAAGAACTCCTGCGTAACCAAATTCTGACATCACGGCGTCCCCGAAAACCTTATAAGTAGTTAGTGGGACGTAAAGCTTATATTATTATTATTATTATTATTATTATTATTATTATTATTATTATTATTATTATTATTATTATTATTATTATTATTACTAGCTGATGTACCCGTGCTTCGCTACGGGATTCTCAGAAAGACTGACTTGGTGGTTTTCCTAACTGAATTCAACATAGGTCATTACAAAAACGTCAGTAGGAATGTAGCGATTGAAAGCAATGTTATCATATAAAATACTCGATCAAATGAAAAACCGCACACTTTCTCACTTTCAACGAACAGTACTACGGTGCCGATCTAAGAGTCCAAAGTTCCAGAACTGGAATAACCAGGTCGCAGACTGCCGTGACCACTCCTCTGTCATTATTTCGTTAAATATGCACACTACTCATTCCAATCAGTGGCTCAGAGTAGGGATTTTATAGCTCGAATACAATAATGAACCAGTGTGTTACGTACCAGATATATCAGAAAATGTATGAACCAGAGGAATGGCATGCTAAAGAAGAAAGTTATCTTACACCCCAGCTACTTCCCACCAATATACAGGCAGGCTGTTACAGTCGGAACGACCAGGCGAGTTGGCCGTGTGGTTAGGGGCGCGCAGCTGTGAGATTGCATCCGGGAGATAGTGGATTCGAACCCCATTGCCGGCAATCCTGAAGATGGTATTCGGGAGATGATGGGTTCGAGCCCCACTGTCGGCAGCCCTGACGATGGTTCTCCGTGGTTTCCCATTTTCACTCCAGGCAAATGCCGGGACTGTACCTTAATTAAAGCTACGGCCGCTTCCTTCCACTTCCTAGACCTTTCCTATCCCATCGTCGCATAAGACCTATCTGTGTCAGTGCGACGTAAAACAACTAGCAAAGAAAAAAAAACATTGAATGACAAGCGCGTAGTGTGAACTTCATACGGGAGGAATGAACGAGCATTTTCACAGGAATTTATGACGTCGCTGTTTTTGCGCGAAACTACACTCCTTCTTTAACTTTTTTTAATGCTATTTGTTCGGGGCGTCGACCTATGAAGATCCTTTGCCCCTATTTGCACCATATATGAGGAAACCTGCGTGTATTATGTAAATGGGGGTAGGGTAAAGTGTTGAATGCGAGGAAAGGAACGTTAAGGATGACACAAACACCCAGTCCCCAGGCCAGGGATATTAATAATTTACAATTAAAAAACTGACCTGGCCGGGAATCGAACCCGGGGCCGCCAGGTGACAGGCGGACGCGTTGCCACCTACACCGCAAGACCAGTGGTTAGGAGTCATTTGTGCCATGTTTTACACAGCAGCATTTACAGATTTGAACCGCTTGAACTCCTCCCTCCGTTCGTAAATAATCATTCCTTACTTCTGCCACGTCTTTCACGTGTTTTACATATGTCCAGAAATTAAAAACGAATTCAAATTTAACTTGAAATTACTGTATTCTAGCGCCAATATAATGGGAATATTTCCATAATAATGATAATAATAATGAACGAACCACTGTGTACGTTCTGCACAGGTAGGGTCTGTACTTTTCTGAGGAAAAACTGAACCTATTAAGATATATTGTTTGTTCTATCTACAGGGTTTATACCTACAGGTATATGGGGTATGTATTATATGTCGATATAATTGCATTTTCTTGATAACAAATGAGAGGATGCATTAATTATTCTGAATGACTATACGTTCTTTGTTAAGGGGTATTGAATGGAATATCGGTGATATAGATCAATTTTTGTTTATGTAGGTAACGATTTTTATAGGGCGCCTACATTCATGGACGTAAGTTTGAAATTACAGCCCACTAAGCCCTTACACTCGGAGCTACTGTTGCGAATACAGCTGGGAACGGAGCAGTTGCTCCTATGATTGCAATCGGTAGTGCGAGTGAGCGCTCCCTCCGATATTCTCCGGTAGTAAACTGTTGCTGGGAAACCAATCGGTGCTTCGTCACGCGAGCGGAGGGCTAGCGGAGGACGGAGCAACAGTACTGAATGTGTGCCTCGCTTGCCGTTCCATCCGTGGTGCGCAACGGATGTGCTAGCGACATAGTAAATACTGCTTTATAAGTATGACGAAGGAGAATATAGGAAATATATACATTCTCATTTATTGTTCGTGGTCCATTTGTCGATTACTTTTGTAAAAATTTGCTATACGTCATGCCGTCTTATGACGACGATGTGATAGGAACGGCTAAGGAGAGTAATTTCTAGGCGTGAAAATGGAAAACGACGTAAAACCATCTTCAGAGCTGCCGACAGTGGGGTTCGAACCCACTTTCATCCGGAAGATAGTGGGATCGAATCCCACTGTCGGCAGCCTTGAAGATAGTTTTCCGTGGTTTCCCACTTCTCCTCCAGGAAAATGCCGGGATGGTACCTAACCGAAGGCCACGGCCGCTTCGTTCCCACTCCCAAACCTTCCCTATCCCATCGTCGCCATAAGACTTATCTGTGTCGGTGCGACATAAAACAAAACCCAAAGTCTCACGCTCCAGGACACTGTCCTTGAGGCGGTATAGGTGGGATCCCTCTCTGCGTCCGAGGGAACACCCAACCCTGGAGGGTAAATTGATGGAAGGATTATTATTATTAATATTATTATTATTATTATTGTACTCCCATAACCACTTCTGTGGTTTTTGTGACGTTAAGGTGCCGACATTTTGTCCCACAGGAGTTCTTTCATGTGCCGGTACAGTAGCGGCGATTAGGGGGGGGGGCGAGAGGGGACAGTCGCCCCCCTACTTTGTGGAGAAAACTTTGCATTTGTATTCCATTTTAGCTGGATGAAACAAGGTATTATAGGAATTATTAAAACAAGCAATTTTACAAGCCCTGTTGTCTTATCAGCTAATTATTTGCTTTAATTAATAACGAAATTATTAGCGGAAATACGCAACAAAGTCGTTCACGCGGTTAACCGATTTGTATAGCGCCACAGCGAGTACTGTAGTGGAGACTTTGTATGTGCTGTGAGGAAGGGTACGCGTGCATTCGTTAGTCTGGCAGTCTATTTAGTGTCAGTTAGTTTTTTTTTTTAAAGTTTGTAGTCAAATACTAAATGATTTTAATTATATAATCACGCCGTACGTCTATTTAATTGTAATACATGTGTAATATTGTTCCTCTCGTGAATGTTTTATTGTATAGTATTGAATCAAAATCTCAAATAAATATTATCAACACAGGTAAGTTGGTAGGCTGAGAATCTTTACCTCTTTGTCGAAATTCCATTTAGTAGCTTTTTTTTTTCAGTTTTAATGTATAACGATTATACCCCCCCCCCGCTATATCCCACAAACTGGGGTACTTTGTTGTCTTTACATTCCCCCCCCCCCCCCCTACTTCTAATTCCCAATCGCCGCTACTGCCGGTACACCTGACCACCTTCAGGTACCGCCGAGCAAAGTCGGAATTGAAACCGCAAGCTTGAGCTCAGAAGGCCAGCGCTCTACCGTCTGAACTACTCAGCCCGGTACAGCATATAACCAGTTTCAATCAGTTCGTACTCTTCAGTAAAAATTGAAATGGCGTATGACTTTTAGTGCCGAGAGTGTTTGAGGACAAGTTCGGCTCACTAGATGCAGGTCCTTTTGATTTGACGTCTTTAGGCGATCTGCGCGTTGTGATGTGGATGAAATGATGATGAAGACGACACATACACCCAGTTCCAGCGCCAGCGAAATTAGCCAATTAAGGTCAAAATTCCCGAACCTGCCGGGAATCGAACCCGGGACCCCTGTGACCAAAGGCCAACACGCTAACCATTTAGCCATGGAGCCGGATGTACTGTTCCGTAATAAATGAGCTACGAGTATAATTAATGTAAGAACATCGTATATAATACATGTTTACATGCAATGGAATATAATTACCACTTAAAATATTTTACTACCAGTATTAATAATATTGTTAACGCATTTGCAACAGTATAATATATGCCAATATTCAGTCTACAGTATTCTATCCACCTGCACCTATTGCAAACTGAACGTCAGCAGATCAAAATCTGTTATTCATAACGTAACAAATAATGCGGCGATCTTGAAACGACTATATCATTTGAATGACAAACGTAGGGGAACACATGCATCTGTGGAATTAGTACTGAAATCTAAATTGTAATTCCTCCTAAGATCACCGTTGCAACATTGCCCACATCAAAGCATTTGAATTTTCCGCCAGTGAATTCAATCGGAGGACTACCGGAGGTCTCCGGAGGAGCGCTGTAATCGTATTATCCGATTCAATCAACAGGAGGTCCGCCTCCTCTTCACAGCGCTAATATATACGACATCGAGATAGCATTATGAGGCACGTACTGCATCGCTTGCTCAGAATACATCGAGAGCTTTGCATCACGCGACCCATCACTAATCTCTACTGTATTTGATTCTAACTAGTTTCTTGTTCCTTATTACTCTCTCTCTTTCCAATTATTTTAGTACGTATGTAATGGGCTGGTGTAAGATCACGATGGCAATGATCTAAGAGAGTGGTCAGTTTCGAATGTTGGCAGAAACATTCCTGCGGTCTTATGTTTCTTGTAACCTAGCAACGCGACTCTGACTTGTGTTTATTGAATGCATACCGTTGATAGCGTTAACGTCAAAATAACACTTGATTGTCTGTGATAGTTTTTCGAGTCCCCGGCTGATTTTAAAATTTAATTGAAAATCAAGTGAGTGATGTAACTTGGAGGGTTAATTTTCCACTCTACTTGTACTTAGTGCCATGATTTTCATTTTGTATTTGGTTTGATAATTTTTCCTGTCTCTTGCAGATCCAGGAAGCCACAAACATGAGTGATCGACTGAAGTATATTGTAACTGAAATCAGCAAGCCACCTTTTAATAAAAACTTTAGCCTTATATCTTTCGATTCCCAAAACTCTGAACAATTATTGCAAGTATGTAATTGTCGTCTGCGTTTAGTATTAGAGGTTATGGAGAAATTATTACTCTTTATGTTTTGTTATATTCATCTCCTTTTCTTTTTTTCCAGGTGCTCACTGATATTCTTGCGGAGGTAGATTCAAGCAATAAAGTAGATGTTCGTGGAGAGGAACCAGATCAAACCACTGTGCGAATTTTGACTATGCTTCGAGTCTTGAAGTACAAACCTGGGCCTGAAACATCGCCGTAAGAGACTATTTCTGCTAATAATAATAATAATAATAATAATAATAATAATAATAATAATAATAATAATAATGGTAGCATGTCACTCAGGAAGAAACCTATCAAACAAACTTTATTCAGCATATCCCAATCATTTTTGTAGTCACTGGAGGTATTCTGACTGGTATGTTTTGGTGAGGGTTTTGAGATTGCTTGCCCTTCCAACCACATGTTTTTTCTGGTGAAAATTCCGACCTCGGATTTGCTGGGATTTGAACCTCTTGTCATCTGGACAGAAAGCCAGAGCTGCTAAGCCACTCGATTAAATATGCTCCCATGGAATGTATCAAACGGTGAAAACAAATTCATTTATAACACAGAGATAAGTATTTTTACTACAGATATTTATATATTTCAATCTAGCCTGCAGGATTTGTTTGAAAGTTGAATGGAAAGATTAGAGATCACTTGTTAGTTTCCAAGTTCTTTGAAGTCATGTAAGAAAAGACTAGGTAAACAGCTGATAGGGAATCTGCCACCTGGGCGACAGCCCCAAATGTGGGTCATTGGTGATAGATTGTGTATGTCAAAATGACTAAACATAAAGCTTTAAGAAAATAGTTTGGAGTTACAGTTTGTTTGAAATGAGAATTGGAAAGAGTGTATATTTATGATATTAATTCTTGAATCCCATTTTACAAGGTATAAAAGTGATTGATTTAGGCCTATACTTTAATATCATCTGACAAATCAGTTTTCATTGGTACAGTAGTCAATAATGACCATGTGTTGCGTTCATATATTATCCTTCTGACATGTGACATTTACTGCCACTTCATCTTGACATAAATTGGAAATTCTATTACTTGTTACTGTTAGATTAGTTGATATTTATGTAGAATGAATCATTTTAATCAGACATTATATAGCTGCTTCATCCATTCTTTCGCATTTTCATTATGCTTATAAGTTGTTACTTGCGTCTCTTTATTTCTGTGCTTGCGATGATTTAACTGACACTCGTCCTGAATTTTACTTCCATCTCCCTCTACTACTATTGTTTTTGTTATTGTTAATACATGATATTTAATAGGCATATACATTCCTTTTCTTATTCTGCCTTATTATTATTAATAGGAAATATGCACAATGTGCAAAAATATACATGGAAAAACAGAATTATGACAAAGATTCTGTTCTACTTACATAGTACATAGCATGATAACTGTCGCATTGGAGGTTACATCTTTCACGCACACGTTTGTCCGGGTTCGCGAAATCATTTGTTTGCACATATCTTGTAGTGGAACCCATGAGTAACAAACCTTGTTATAATGTGTCTGAGGTTAAAGTTAGCTTGCTTCCAATCATTGCCTTATCTGTCCCAGATGTTGGCTATCAATGTGGCTATTTGACCTTTATTGGTAGCTATGTGGAAGAGTTCATTGGAACTGAGATTGAACTAATTTCTCACATTAATGAACCTAGATATTTTCCTTCTATTTCTGAAAAACTACATTAATAATCAGAACATAGAATGTGTAAACTATTTTAAATTGCTTAGGACCATGATAACACACAATCTAGATCATAAGTCAAACGCTGAATTGAGTAGAGAGATGCAGTCATTTTTTATGAGAATCTATATCTCAAACTCAAGCAAATGCTAATGTAATGCTACATCTGGTCAACATTTTGACTTGGTCTAGAGACTTGAACCCACCCTCAACAGTTTAGCAGCCTTTTAAGTGTGGTTTTGCAGGAGAATGTTGTGAATTGACAGACCTAATGACTTATACTGAAGCACTATGGAGAGCTGAACGTAGTGAGAGCTTGTTAAAGTTATAAAAATGGTTTATGGAGATCATGCGGTGAGGGAAAGAAAAATGGCTTTGGTTATTTTTTAAAGGCTAGATCAATATAGAGGGCTGGCAAATTGGCAGAAAATAATGACTGCATGAACATCATGACTGCAGGAACATCAAGGAATAGACAAGTAGTACTCATTACCACAATCACAGCAGGTACTTCAAATAAAGTTTCAGTTTATTAGATCCTGTTGAGTACATACAGTATGTTCTAAAGAGATTAAGAGATGTTGAGTGCTGGGCTGAGTGGCTCAGACTGTTGAGGCACTGGCCTTCTGACCCCAACTTGGCTGGTTCAATTCTGGCTCAGTCTGGTGGTATTTGAAGGTGCTCAAATACGTTGGTCTCGTGTCGGTAGATTTACTGGCATGTAAAAGAATTCCTGCGGGACAACATTCTGGCATCTTGTCGTCTCCAAAAACCATCAAAGTAGATAGTAGGATGTAAAGCAAATAACATTAATTATTATTATTGAGAGATATTAAGTACAGAATAAAAATGAAAATGCCTACCTGGACTTCGGTGGTAACCGAACCTAAGCCTTCGGATTTCACATCTGATGCTCTACCTGTTGAGGTATGATGGCCTTACCTTTTCTGTTCACTTGGCTGAGATCTGGGCTACGGGCACTGCTGCCAGCACAACTGTACAGTATGCTAGTTCCTTGCTGTGAGCCTTTCATAGGCTGTATCATAGTTTGCACTCTGCTCATTTCATGGTAGAAAATAGTTTGCATATACAAATTTCATAGAGTTATATTTGTAAGTATTGAAGTCTGTTATGTTCATCCCAATTAATCTTTTTTTCCTTGTGAAGAACAGCCTGATCTCTGGTCAGATTTGTTGAAGAGTAAATTTGCTGTGGGTGTTCTATGACTAGAGGTGTTTGTCCTGGAGCTGTAAGGACAGAGATATAGCAGAAGTATTTAGTGTACGAAGGGCTCTGTTTTCTAATCAGATCTCAGGTTTACAGAGGTAGTTGGCCGTGCGGTTAGGGTCACATATCTGTGAGTTTACATTCGGGAGATGGTGGGTTCTAATCCAATTGTCAGCAGCCCTGAAGATGGTTTTCCGTGGTTTCCTATTTTCATACTTGTACCTTCATTAAGGCCACGGCTGCTACCTTCACAATTCTAGGGCGTTTTCCCATCCTTCTGTTACTGAAAACCTTTGATGTGTTAGTGTGATGTCAAACCACTAGAGAAAGCATCTCATGCTTAACATTTCAGTTGAATTTGATTGTATGGAGAAGAGCGGGATTAATCTAGTGTATTTTAAGAAGTTTTACATTTTGAAGAGTGTTAATAAATGATAAATTATAATGAAATATGTACTGGGTGCTTCAGATACATTCTCCCCAGTATAATAGATGATATACCTATTCTGCTGTAGCTTGCATTGTGCTACATAATAATAATAATAATAATAATAATAATAATAATAATAATAATCGTAGGCACAATTTTACAGTCATCTGAAAAGAATGGACAGAAGAAAGTTAACTAAAGAAATCTTTCACTTTTTTGATTCAAACCCCAAAACCACAATTCCCTGGTTTAGAAATACCAAAGAAGACCTGCAAATGCTACATATCTCAGCTGAAGATGCCTTTAACAGAGATCTCTTCCGCAAGAAAATATTGACGAACGGGCTAAACCGAGACGAGCAACCGAAGAGAAGACATGGTGCCCCTTGGACAGAGGAGCGTAAGCAGGCCTACTCACAAAGAATGAGGGAAATTTGGGCTCTAAAGAAGGCCAAGTTCAGTGTCAAATGCAACAAGACTTAACGTGGTCCTTGATGGCCCCAGCGAATTTTATATATATATATAATAATCGTATGGCCTCAGTTACGGTGTGCAAGCATTTTAACTTGATGCCATCTGGCTGCTTGCTTGTCAGTTTTGACATTCTGTTTTACTCTAGGCCTACTAGGTGCAGAGTAAACCGAATCTCTCTTGGGCATCTTAAGGCTGAGTTTTTAATGATTTTTGTCAGGTACAACATTGAGTGTCGATAGACATTTTTCCATCCTTCAAAAATCCAACTTTCTCTACTGGGTTTTGTTACGTCCTGCTATTTTGGGATCCGGAGGCTGACATTCTGCCACATACTACATGAAATTGCTACACACAACAACGTTAAGTTAGATAAGTTGATGAATTTTGCAGTTTTCTGAAATGCCTCGGAGGGCTCTGTGCCTTGCTCAGGGTACAGGCAGTTCTTGCACATAAACATTAAATTTTTGGTGGTGGTTTAATGTCGTACTAATTCATTGAAAGTTTTCGGCAATGCAAGTGTGAGAAAGAGGTAGGATTGAGAAAGTAGTATCCCTGGTCTGAAGTGAGGACCAGTACCAGTACTTTCTGGTTTGAAAATAGGAACCATTGAAAACGTTCAGAACTGGCAACAGTGGGATTTGAATGCACCATCTCCTTAATACAAGCTCACAGTTGCGTGACCCAAACTGCGGAGCCAACTCTCTCAGTGCACAAACATTCAATCTAGTCAAATACATAGCAATGGAACAGTCATGTTATATAAATGACGAACTTGTGGATGTAGTGCTTATATTTGGAGTGTGAACAGTGAATAACAAGCAGCTGCACTTTAATGCACAGCAATATACTGTACAGGTAGATGATATCCAGATCACAATTTATTCTGCAATGTAACAAAGAGACTAAGCAAAGAACATTTCATGTGACAACCTGTCTGTTGCAGACAAAGCAAAGGTATCCAGAGGAAGTGAGTATGGTAAGAGAAGCTGTTGCCACTATCCTCATACAAGTACTGTAGATGTAACACATTATGTAGAATTATTAAACGTTCTGTACTGGCACCCATTCAAACGGCACATAACTCAGCACCTGCAACCAGATGGCCATGCCTGTTGTAAGGCTTTGTGTGAGTGGATTGCTGAGCAAGTGAGTAGTAAGCACCTGAATATGAATTACGTTGTTAGTTAAATGTCATAAATTTACACACGTAATGTGTCATGTTGTTTTGATTTACCAGATTACACCTCCAAGATAGTCTGATTTAACTTCCAGGATTTTTATGGTACTATAAGGTTGCCAGATTTCAGAAAGTAGAATTGGGAACACATGTATTAGGACTGAACTTTTGGTATTAGTATGAATCAGTAGGTATTCCATACCTTTCTCCAAGTATATGCCCCACAGGCAGGCTGCCCTGCAGATGAAAAAGATCAGTTCCTTTTAGATCTAGAGGACCAAATAAAGGAAGACAACATCACAATTATGGGAGACCTGAATGCCCAAGTAGGGACAGATAGGCAAGGCTGCAAAGACATCATAAGCTCCCATGGCTGTGGTAGCAGAAACCAGGAGGGAGAAAACCTGATAGCCTTCTGTGCACGGAATAACCTGAGCATACAAAACTCTTGGTTTCAGAAGAAAGACAGCCATAAAATCGCACACTACAGTTGGGATGGGAAGCAGAGGACAGTGATAGACTATATAATAACTGATAGATGTGCTAGCCAGTTCATCACTGATGTTAAGGTTATTCCAAGTGAAAGTCTCGATGGTGACTACTGGCTTTTGGTTGCACACATTGGGAACATCCAACTGCAGAATGTCAAGCGCAAGAAAATGTCAAAGATAAAGACCTGGTTGCTAGGAGAAGATGGGAAGAAGAACAATACCAAAGAAAGTTTTTGGCCAAATTACCAAAAAATGGAAAAAGAGGAGTAGAAGAAGAGTGGCTGTCATTCAAAAACACCCTGGTTTCAGAAGCTGAATTACTATGTGTAAAGGCAAGTGCAATATGCAGGGTGAAAGAAACACCATGGTGGAATGTGAGGGTGAAAAGGAAAAGTGCTGGGACGAATTCACTACCAGGCTAACAGAAGGCTGTGAAAGTAATAGGAAGTTGCTTTACAAGGTTATCAAGAACAGAAGAAGTGAGCACGGCAATATCCTTGCACTGAAAACTGATGATGGGAACCTGGTGAAGACAGATCATGGCATCAGAGAAGAAATACTTCAATACTTTATTAAATGGAGAAAATCTTCAAAATGGTATGTATCACTGAAGACTGCAGTTTAAGTGCAAGTGATGGGGCACAACACCAGCTAACATGGCTAGAAGTGGAGTCTCAGCTGAAGACCATGAGAAGTAGTAAGTCCCCAGGGTTTGATAACCTCACTGCTGACATGATAAAGGCAGCTGGAGCACAAGGCATACAATGATTGTATCGAGTACTCTCTGTCATCTGGAAAGAGAACAGGATACCAGAAGACTGGATGAAAGGTATCATTAACCCCCTGTATAAAAAGGGAGACAGGAAGAAATGCAGAAATTATAGGGTTATCACTCCACTTTCTTACTCAAACTTATGGAGAAGATAATTGAAAGAAGAATCAGGAATATAGTTGGACCATTATTGGAGGAGGAGCAATACGGGTTCAGGAAGAACCGAAGAACTACAGACCTGATATTTGATGTCAGAATGCTAACAGAGAAGCACTGGGAATATGGTAAGAACTTAGTGATGTTTTCTATGGACATCGAGAAGGCCTACAACAGTGTGCCCAGAGAGGTAATCTGGAAATGGATAGAAGGAATAGGTGTGCCAAACTTCCTGATCAATAAAGTAAAGATGCTCTATCGAAAGTGCTTAAGCTGTGTCCAAGTAGGGAATGGAAGATCAGATTGGTTTGAAACCAAAAGAGGAGTCCAGCAGGGAAGTGCCTTGTCACCACTCCTGTTCATCATTGTTATGCATTGGATCATAAAGTCCATCAGAGAACATTGCAAAGAGCCTAACACTCTGATATTTGTAGATTATGTTCTGATCCCTGGGGAGCAAGTGAAACAGAAGTGCAGGAGAAACTAAATCTTTGGAATGGCAAGTTTAAAGAATATGGACAGTGTGCCCAGAGAGATAATCTGGGAATGGATAGAAGGAATAGGTGTGCCAAACTTCCTGATCAATAAAGTAAAGATGCTCTATCGAAAGTGCTTAAGCTGTGTCCAAGTAGGGGACTCAGTAAAACAAAAACTGTTGAAATGACTATCAACAAGAAAGGCACTGATTCAAACATTTTCCTGGAGGGAACTCTATTGCAATCTGTTTCTAATCAAATACCTTGGAAGTGTAATTTCAAAAGATAACACAATAAACCAAAATAATACTTAATAGGACTCAGAAAGCTTCTCAAATGAGAAATCTACTCTGGGATGATAAAATAACCCCAGAAAACAAAATTGACCATGTTTTATACCTACTTCATTCCAATTCTCACATATGGACTTGAAACCTGTACCCTGCATGACAAGGCAAATAGTAAAATAGTCAACAGAAATTAAATTCATCAGAACAATGAACCAAAAGACCAGGAAGGACAAGATTAGAAATAAAGCAAACAGGAAGGAGTTTTTAGGAAGATGCAGGCTACAATGATTTGGACACGTTATGAGGATGGGAGGAACAAGAACAGCAAGGAGTTACTTTGACAGAGAAGTGAAAGTGGAGAGGCCAGTTAGGAGACCGAGGAATAGATGGATAGACGCAGTGAAATCGGAGGTCAGCAAGAGAATTGCCAAGTGGGAGGACATAGAGGGGAAGAAGTGTGGCGAGTGCTTGTACTCCACACCTGGAAAACTGGAGCTGCAAAATGATGATGATGTTGATGAATCAGCAGATCAAAAATTGCGTTAACTGTTGTGTAGTTACCTTCTTCATTTCTATATTGGGATGTAACACAAAGTACCATACATATCCTTATATCACTTGCTAATACAGTGATTAGGCTTCAGGTCTTTGACACATATTACAGTATAAACAAATTAATTTTTTTTTTTGCTACTTGCTTTACGTCACACCGACACAGATAGGTCTTTCGGCGATGATGGGACAGGAAAGGCCTAGGAATGGGAAGGAAGCAGCCGTGGCCTTAATTTACAGCCCCAGCATTTGCCTGGTATAAAAATGGGAAACCACGGAAAACTATCTTCAGGGCTGCCGACAGTGGGGTTCGAACCCACTATCTCCCGGATGTGAGCTCACAGCTGTGTGCCCCTAACCGCATGGCCAACTCTCCCGGTAACTAATATTTTGCCCTTGAGTGTGTATCTCATACTTTTTATTAGGAAGTATTGTTTTGTAAAAATCACTGCTACTTTCATTGTAATTGTATTTCATTTTATTTTGTAACTTCCCTAGGACAAAGTATACTTCATTTTACCATTATACAATTTATCATCACTGTTTAAGAGGTTGTAAAAATTATTGTCTAATAAATCATATTGTATGGATTATGAAAATAAATTTCACATAGAAATAGAAAAAGGAAGCAAGAAGCAAAGAATATCAACACAAAATACGATCCATCCGTCCATACATAATGGGTTCGAATCCCACTGTTGGCAGCCCTGAAGATGATTTTCCATGGTTTCCTATTTTCACACCAGGCAAATGCTGGGGTTGTTCCTCAGTTAAGGCCACCGGCCGCTTCCTTCCCACTTGTAGCCCATTTCTATCCCATTGTCGCCATAAGGTCTACCTGTGTCGGTGCGACGTAAAGCAAATTGTTAAAAAATAAATAAATACAGATTTGGCCCAGTTTGTACTTTTGAATACCAACTTCATATTGTGATCTTGCCTACCTTTAAAAGCTCCACTCAAGCTTATTTGTCTAATAAAGTCATAAATTGTATAAATGATTTCTCAAAATTAATGTTGAACCGCGAATGACAGCTATCGCTATGTTTGTCAACAGATGTTTTTCTATGCTGATAGAAGTCCAAAACAGCGATAAGAATTTGGGAATTGTTCGCTGGGCTCCCACCATTATCCCTGTGACATATATTTTGCAGTTTAGGCTACATCTCATCTTTTATCAGATCAACTATAGAACTGTTTTGCTCATCCCTCTGTTTAATGTTATAAACGGAGAAAACTCTCTCTGTGAATGCATTTGATGGAAATATACTTAAAATAAATTTAATGAAAATGAAAATATTGCACAGTTTTGATGCACTAATAATAATAATAATGTTATTTGATTTACGTCCCACTAATGTCTTTTACGGTTTTCGGAGATGCCGAGGGGCCGGAATTTAGTCCCGCAGGAGTTCTTTTACGTGCAAGTAAATCTACCGAGACGAGGCTGTTGTATTTGAGCACCTTCAAATACCACCAGACTGAGCCAGGATCAAACCTGCCAAGTTGGGGTCAGAAGGCCAGCGCCTCAACCGTCTGAGCAACTCAGCCTGGCGATGCACTAATCAATTTAATAATGAATGGCCATCTCAATGGTATTGTCATAGTTAACTTTATCTTCAATAGTTCATTTCCTTCCTTTGTAATAATAATAATAATAATAATAATAATAATAATAATAATAATAATAATAATAATAATAATGTTATTGGCTACTTTTATGATTTTGGGAGACGCCGAGCAACCAGAATTTTGTCCTGTAGGAGTTCTTTTATGTGCCAGTAAATCTACCAACATGAGGCTGACGTATTTGAGCACCTTCAAATACCACCAGACTGAGCCAGGATTGAACCTGCCAAGTTGGGGTCAGAAGGCCAGCGCCTCAACCGTCTGAGCAACTCAGCCTGGCGATGCACTAATCAATTTAATAATGAATGGCCATCTCAATGGTATTGTCATAGTTAACTTTATCTTCAATAGTTCATTTCCTTCCTTTGTAATAATAATAATAATAATGATAATAATGTTATTGGCTACTTTTATGATTTTGAGAGACACCGAGGAACCAGAATTTTGTCCTATAGGAGTTCTTTTATGTGCCAGTAAATCTACCAACACGAGGCTGACGTATTTGAGCACCTTCAAATACCACCGGACTGAGCCAGGATTGAACCTGCCAAGTTGGGGGCAGAAGGCCATTGCCTCAACCGTCTGAGCCACTCAGCCCGGCCCTTCTTCTGTAAACAAATTAAAACCATAGTGATCTCTGTATACATATAATTTACATTACGATAATCAACAGTACAAAGTGACTTTGCTAACTGTGGTGTCTTTTGAACTGAGGTTTTACTTTTCTTGTTTTGTTTAGAAGGAAGCCATTTTCTTCAATGTTAACCAAGCTTTTCAGTATGTCAAATCATGAAATGTAACACTATAACTTATCTGTAAATAATTAATTACAAGTGGAATGACATGGCGTTCTAACAAAACATCCTTAGATTCTATCATGTCACCTTTAACCATGCATACATACAATATTGTTTTCATTGCATAAACGGTGATGAATGATTGTAAATGATTGTGAAATGGTGATGTAATGAACAAGTGAGATGAAGTATGACAGCAGACATCTATTCATAATTCATCTCACTTGTCCTTACTACTCCTTTTTACTATCATTCACAATCGTTTATGCACTGTAAACAATTTTGTGTATGTGCATGGTTAAAGGTGATTTGATAGAATTCGAGGATGTTCTTGTGGAACGAAACATGTTATTCCTCTTATATTTTTACAGGTATGTTATAGTGTTCAAAGTGTTAATGTTTTGTATTTTGACAGACTAAAAAGCTTAAAGTTCTACTAAGGTTTTTATTCATGGGAAATGCAATCCATTAAAGACAAAATGTTGTCATCACCAAAATCATCCTGCAGTCATTTGGGAGTGTGGTTTGCAGTTTGCACAGTACGCTGAACAAAATGGGAAAATTCCTTACTGTTCTGGCTAGCCTGTCTGGCTGTTTGGCAAGCCTAGGCTGACTTTGTGCAGCTGTAACAAGTCACACTGGCAATGTTAACAAGAGTGTGGGTATGCAGGAAAGTGTAATTAGAAGAGTACCTTTGTGTGCAGAATAGGGAAAGAGCTATTTTATTCATTTTTAATATTTGTATGTTTTGTCATATTTCTGATATTTGCACTTATAAGTTCATTATATATTCTTTTATGCTGAAATTAATGCACATGTTATGTTTTAGGTCAGCTTTTCGCCAGGGTCTTGTTCAAGGAGACAAACATATTATCCATCCAATACTGGAATGGTTGTTTCAGAATATGGCTGACCTGAAAAAGAGAGCTTATTTAGCGCAATATCTAGTGAAAATAGAAGTTCCACATGAAATTCTTGGAGATGCTGATATAGCTGCACTTTATGAACAGGTATATAGTTCCTGTACTTACCTGTTTTATACAGTTATGTAGGTAAAGGTGGGCCTTAGGGTTGTATTGTGTTGCAAATAAAACAAGAAAATGTAAGGTGAATAAGAGTATTCTGTTGCTGGAATCTGTTATTGACTTTAAGCTGAACTACCTTTTTATTTTCATCCATGAGAATTCATTAAGGAATCCAGTATGGTATGATTTTCTTTCCCGGCCATCAGTGGGCTTTAGTTATTATGGTTCATCACATTTTAGAATATTTATTGCTTGTGTTATTCAAGGTAGACAGCAACCTGCTTTCTTTATTCAATAGATAAATAATTACTGGAAATGTTTGTTATGAACCAGTGAGCCAATGATCTAGTCAGCAAGATGGCATAACCTTCAACCTCTTGCTTGCAATTGGAGATGGTTTGTTTCCATTACTTTGAAATACTCTTTGATTTTGATTGGTAACAAAGAACCATGCTTCATATCCAGATTTAACATAATGTAACTTTTCCTTCTTCTGCATATCAAGAAAGATAGTGCAAGTCTAGGTTCATTAATTTTGTTTTGTCTGATCAGTCAGTTTTCATGGGTATGTTTTAAAAAAATCAAATTTCTCACATATTACACTGTAGGCTAAATTACAAAGACTGTTGCTTTTGTAACACTCTATTGTTACTCACCTGTCAGTTTGAGTCGTCTCGTCCAATGCTGCACATTTTCTTCCCTTGCTGGACATTAGCTTGGTCGTTTCTCCCCATCATCATCATCATATGCAGTTTCCAGCCGTTGGTCAGGTCTGCTTGGAACATAAACCCTCTATCTCCTCTTGTCTTCCCACCACTTTTCCCTCTTCACTCTAGCCCAGCACACATTCTTCCACTCCTTTTATCCACCTGTCTCTTGGCCTTTCTCTTGGTCATTTTCCTGTTATTTCTTTCGTGCATCCTCCTGGGTATCCTTTCCTCTGTCGTTCTCTTCATGCCTCCATATCACCTCATCTAAATCTAGATGCCTCTATCTTGTTCTGTAGTGGCTCTTCTTTTACTGTATCTCTAACCTTCTCATTTCTCATCTTATCCATTCTAGTCATTCCTATCCTGCTTCTCAGAAATTTCATTTCACTTGCCTGTATCCTAGTCATGGCTCTCTGCCTCATTACCCAAGTTTCTGCTGTGTATGTCAGAATAGTACATCCTGTATATCACTCTTTTGCTTCTCTGAGGGAATTCCTTGCTCCAAACCAGGCTTCTGACACTTCAGGAACACTCCTGCTTTTCTTCCACGCTCGATTATTTCCTTGTCATTTCTTCCACTTTCCTCTGTGATACTTCCCAGGTACTTGAAACTCTCTACCTTCCTAAGCTGTTCCCTTCCAAGCATTATCCCTCTCATAGGTCTCTCCTTTCTAGTTGTGATCACGATATCACTGTCATTAAATTTCACTTCATATTGTTCCACCTCATCTTCCCATGCATCTAACTGTTCCTGGATATCCTCTTCCTTTTCTCCCCAGATTAACAATTTACCCGCAAATATCATCACTTTCATTTGTCCTTCCCCAATTTTCCTTGCCACTTTCGTCATTAACTCGTCTATTACTACAATGAAGAGCAAAGGTGACAGAGCACTTCCTTGTCTTAATCCACTTTTGCTCAAATCAATCTGTTCTCTCTCCTTCTACTTTCACACAGTTGACACTCCCATGTTACATCTCCCTCACTCTTTCTATTGTCTGCTCCTCAACATCGTTTTTCTGTAAAGCTCCCCATACCATGTTCCTGCACACACAATCATATGATGTTTCAAAGTCCAAGAAGAAGGCCATCAGTAGAACTTTCTCCCGTAAATATTTAGAACCATTCCTATGTTTTCACTAAAACGACAATAACTTCATGCAAAAGATAAACACTAAAGGATATTTTTATCTTAATAAGGTTATTGAGGTGAATTAACAGTTTATCTTCATAGGAATTACGTGATTAATGTCAGGATATGTTTTGTAATTTTAAGGTTGAATTTTTTACGACAAACTGTAACATAAATGATATAGATGTTGATTCCCATAGGGAATCTGAAATATTTGTCCTGAATGAGTAAATTTATAATACCAATATAAATGGTCCGTTATTGGACATTATAAATTTTCCAGCTAACTCATTCTTGGTTGCCAGCGTTTCGCCCTCGTGTGCTAGGGTGGGCTCATCAGTTGGTACCTAGCACACCTACCAATACGCTGGCTAGTGCATACCGTGGAGGCCACTGCGTAAGCTAACTAGAGCCACCGGCAGTGCCAATGCACTAAGAGACTTTGTCTCATTATCAAAAATTGATGCCTGCTTGGCCATCAGATGATATAGATGTTGATTCCCATAGGGAATCTGAAATATTTGTCCTGAATGAGTAAATTTATAATACCAATATAAATGGTCCGTTATTGGACATTATAAATTTTCCAGCTAACTCATTCTTGGTTGCCAGCATTTCGCCCTCGTGTGCTGGGGTGGGCTCATCAGTTGGTACCTAGCACACCTACCAATACGCTGGCTAGTGCATACCGTGGAGGCCACTGCGTAGGCTAACTAGAGCCACCGGCAGTGCATCTATTTTTGGAAATGAGACATAGCTCTCATAGTGCATTGGCACTGCTGATGGCTTCAAATAGCCTATGCAGTGGCCTCCACGGTATGCACTAGCCTTGCGTCTTGGGTGGTGTGCTAAGTCCCAACTGACGAGCCTAACTTAGCACACGAGGGCGAAACGCAGGCAACCAAGAATGAGTTAGCTGGAAAATTTATAATGTCCAATAATGGACCATTATATTGGTATTATAAATTTACTCATTCAGGACAAATATTTTAGGTTCCCTATGGGAATCAACATCTACATCATTTGATGGCCAGGCAGGCATCTATTTTTGGAAATGAGACATAGCTCTCATAGTGCATTGGCACTGCTGGTGGCTTCAAATAGCCTATGCAGTGGCCTCCACGGTATGCACTAGCCTTGCGTCTTGGGTGGTGTGCTAAGTCCCAACTGACGAGCCTAACTTAGCACACGAGGGCGAAACGCAGGCAACCAAGAATGAGTTAGCTGGAAAATTGATAATGTCCAATAATGGACCATTATATTGGTATTATAAATTTACTCATTCAGGACAAATATTTTAGGTTCCCTATGGGAATCAACATCTACATCATTTGATGGCCAGGCAGGCATCTATTTTTGGAAATGAGACATAGCTCTCATAGTGCATTGGCACTGCTGGTGGCTTCAAATAGCCTATGCAGTGGCCTCCACGGTATGCACTAGCCTTGCGTCTTGGGTGGTGTGCTAAGTCCCAACTGACGAGCCTAACTTAGCACACGAGGGCGAAACGCAGGCAACCAAGAATGAGTTAGCTGGAAAATTGATAATGTCCAATAATGGACCATTATATTAGTATTATAAATTTACTCACTCAGGACAAATATTTTAGGTTCCCTATGGGAATCAGCATCTACATCATTTGATGGCCAGGCAGGCATCTATTTTTGGAAATGAGACATAGCTCTCATAGTGCATTGGCACTGCTGGTGGCTTCAAATAGCCTATGCAGTGGCCTCCACGGTATGCACTAGCCTTGCGTCTTGGGTGGTGTGCTAAGTCCCAACTGACGAGCCTAACTTAGCACACGAGGGCGAAACGCAGGCAACCAAGAATGAGTTAGCTGGAAAATTGATAATGTCCAATAATGGACCATTATATTGGTATTATAAATTTACTCATTCAGGACAAATATTTTAGGTTCCCTAGGGGAATCAACATCTACATCATTTGATGGCCAGGCAGGCATCTATTTTTGGAAATGAGACATAGCTCTCATAGTGCATTGGCACTGCTGGTGGCTTCAAATAGCGTATGCAGTGGCCTCCACGGTATGCACTAGCCTTGCGTCTTGGGTGGTGTGCTAAGTCCCAACTGACGAGCCTAACTTAGCATACGAGGGCGAAACGCAGGCAACCAAGAATGAGTTAGCTGGAAAATTGATAATGTCCAATAATGGACCATTATATTGGTAATACATGAGGATACTTATATCTCAAAAACTGAAGATTACAGACATGAAAATTTGTGTTTGAAAGTTTCTTTCTAAGTAAAGATACACGTAATCTTTTGTCTTTGGAAAATCCACTTAAGGTGGGGGTGAATTAATTGAAGAATTAGTTGAATTCTTTGTATGAGGAAACTTATATCTCAAAAACTAAAGGTGTTACAGATGTGAAAATTAGTATTTGGAATCTCCTTTAAAAATAAAGAAATATGCATTTTGGGGGGGGAAATCAATTTAGGGGTGGGGGCAGTGAAAAAGGAGTTTAATTCCTTTTTATGAGGTTACATATGTCTCAAAACTGAAGATGTTACCGTCGTGATAATTGGCATTCTGGAAGCTCCTGTTTAAAGAGGCAAGTATTTTTGTTTTTCGGAAAAGTCACTTAAGGGAGGAGGGCGAAAGGAAGTGGAAAAATTTATGGAAAAACTTAAGGTTAAACATGCAAAAATTTGTATTTTTAATCTCCTTTAAAAATAAAGAAACACGCTTTGGGGGGGGGGGGGGGGCGATCAACTTAACGGGCTGGGGTGAAAAAGGAGTTGAATTCTTTTTATGAGGATACATATATCTCAAAAACTGAAGATGTTGGAGGCATGAACATTTGTATTTGGAATCTTCTTTCAAAGTAAAGAAACACGTGTTCTTTTGTGTTCGAAAAATCCACTTAAGGGGGGTGAATGAATTGAAAAATTAGTTGAATTCTTTGTATGAGGAGACTTATATTTCAAAAACTGAAGTTGTGAAAGACGTGAAAATTAGTATTTGGAATCTCATTTAAAAATGAAGGAACACGCTTTTGGAGAGGGGGGAATCAACTTAACAGGTAGGAAGGGGGGAGGGGTGAAAAGAGTTGAATTACTTTTATGAGGATACTTATATCTCAAAAACTGAAGATGTTACAGACGTGAAAATTAGTATTTGGAATCTCCTTTAAAAATAAAGAAATGCATTTTTTTGTTTGGAAAATCAACGTAAGGGGTATGGGGTTGAAAATAAGTACATGAGGAATTGAAATATATTTATGAGGATACTTTATCTTAAAAACTGAAGCTGTAACAGACGTGAAAGTTGGTATTTTGTGTTTCCTTTCAAAATAAAGAAACGCTTACTTTTTGTTTTCCGAAAGCCCACTGAAGGCGGGAGAGGGGTGGAAAGAAGTGAAGAAGAAGAAGTTGAATTATTCTTAAGAGTATACATTTATCTCAAAAACTGAAGGTGTTACAGACATACAGACATGAAAACTGGTATTTGGAATCTCCTTTGAAAATAATGAAAAACATATTTTTTTGTTTTTGGAAAATCCAGTTAAGGGGCTGAAAAGAATGGGAAAAGCGGGTACATTTTTAAGATGAGTACCGGTATAACTACATTGTATGTCTAAAACTTAACATGTGAGAGACAAGAAACTTGGTATTCAAAAGTCCTTTAAAAATACAGGAACTTGTACCTTTTTGTTTTTGGAGAAGGCACTTAATGGGGGGGGGGGGGGTGAAAAGAAGTGAAAAAAGTTGAATTATTTTTTATGTGGATACTTATATCTTAAAAGCTGAAGATGTTAGAATCTCCTTTAAAAATAAAGGAACATGCATTTTTGTTTTGGGAAAATACACTTAGATGGAGGTTTTTTTTTTTTTGCTAGGGGCTTTACGTCGCACCGACACAGATAGGTCTTATGGCGACGATGGGATAGGAAAGGCCTAGGAGTTGGAAGGAAGCGGCCGTGGCCTTAATTAAGGTACAGCCCCAGCATTTGCCTGGTGTGAAAATGGGAAACCACGGAAAACCATCTTCAGGGCTGCCGATAGTGGGATTCGAACCTACTATCTCCCGGATGCAAGCTCACAGCCGCGCACCTCTACACGCACGGCCAATTCGCCCGGTTTAGATGGAGGTGGGGAAAGGACTGATCAAGGGGTGGAATTCTTTTATGGGGATAATTATGTATATATCAAAAACTGAAGATGTTACAGATGTGGGAATAGGTATTTGGAATGTCCTTTAAAAATAAAGGAACATGTATTTATTTTTTTCGACTTGAGAGAAGACTGTTTCTCACATGTACAGATGTATGTCGCATGGTCATCTTAGCCCCAAAAGGTAGTAGCACATACATGGTTTACAAAGAATATCTGGGGTAAATGAAACTCAATTTTTGGGTGAGTTTTTATACTTTAGGAATCTTCAGATAATGTCTCAGTACAATTCCGAGGAACGATTACTTTGATCAAACTACGAAATCCACGCGAGCGAAGCTCAGGTAATTGCTAGTTAATCTATAAATTTGACCATATTAACGTCTATATTTGATGGTATTGACTACTTACAGTGATTGGAATTGTGAAATACTATAGCGGAAGAAGAGAATGATATGTTCTCGAAATATGTATTTATTTATTTATACATATATTAAATAGTTTTTTGATTAGTATTGACAAGGCAGGTTCTTTATCTCCTGTTTATTCGGTGCATTAAGTTTATCAATGGGCACGTGATGCAAATGGGAGAAGACCAAGTTCCAAAGAAAGTATTTACAGAAAAACCATCAGGAAAGAGACCACAAGGAAGGCCTTAAAAGATATGGATGGATACAGTGGAGAAGAATATGGAGAGGAGGGAAGATACAGGAAGCAGGAAAAGAGTGGTGGAGAGACAGGCAGTGATGCAGGTCCTTGGTTCATAAGCCAACCCAGGAGACAAATGGAAATGGGAAAAAAGAAGAAGATTAAATAGATTATAAGGCCGAGATATACGAGGGCTGTAAATAAAGTAGTGGCAACGTAGTCCAGACATTCGCAGGAGATTGGGCATGTGCAAATAGAATATGGGAGCGGTCAGGTGGCGCTGTTGGTTGTCAATGTGTAATTTGCATTTGACGGGCATCCAGTTGGGAGTGTTGCTGTGTGGTGTTGAAGTGAAGAGTGTCGATTTCACTGTGCTCTAAAGCATGTTTTCAAAAGGTGATTAGCGTTGGTGGATTAAAATTGAGGCTGCTCATGACAAAAATACATCAGAATGTTATCAAAGATTATGTGAAACCTGTGGCAAGAATGCGTTAGTACCGTATACGATGGTTTTGTGATGGGTCAAGACGTTTTGTGCAGGTTGGAATGAGGTCTTGGAACACCTGTACTCACCAGACATGAGTCCTTGCGACTTTGACCTGTTTCTGAAGTGGAAGGAACCCCTCTGAAGCTGCCGATTTCCTGATGTAGCATCTGTACTTCGCACAGTAGGGCACCTGTCTCTGTCATCAACAGAGAATGCCCTGCAAACGGTCCCCAATGGCTTCCCGACATTTGGCAAAAGGTAATAGACTTTGCGTTTGACTACATTGAAGGAATGTAATGCAACTGTACTTGTTAGTTCATTAAATATTGCGTTCTATCAATATTGCCACTACTTTTTTTACAGCCCTCGCATCTCTTTGTGGATTTTCACAAATTTCTGTAGACAAATTTGACATTACAGAAGGATTATCCATATACAGCACAATTATACTCATTAGTAACCTCCCATATGTATTTTAAAAATAATTGATCTCTGGTAGGCTTTTAATGATTCTAATGGAAAGATTTGTCATTTAGTCATTCTTAAAGAAAATTGTAGTGGTATTTTGACATCTTGGTATTGTTAAGAATAAAACACTGACTGTCTTATTGAACTAATTTTATTCAGGATGACCCAGTTAGCACACACACATGCACAAAATTATACTTGACAATGAATGACAACACTTCACTAAGTCTCATGTCTCATGTCTTCACATCAGGGCCCTATTTCATAAAACTTGACAAGTGCAACTAATGATATAGATGTTGATTCCCATAGGGAACTTGAAACATTTGTTCCGAATGAGTAAATGTATGCACTAGCCATGCATCTTGGTAGGTGTGCTAGGTACCAACTAATGAGCCCAGCCTAGCACATGGGGGCGAAACGCTGGCAACCAGGAATGAGTTAGCTGGAAAATTTATAATATCCAATAACGGACCATTTATATTGGTATTATAGGTGCAACTAATCTGGATGCATATGAATTATTACCTGTCACCTCCACAGTGACAATTCTACAAATTTGTAAGTATGTAAAAAACTAATGACATATATCTGTTTCATAACACTATACTTAGCCTGCAATTTGACAAATTTGTCAGCTTTTTACCTGCGAGTTCAAAAGTTTTATGAAACATACATTTGTAAAATTGTTGTAAAAATCTACAAACTTGCCATGACGATTTTGTAAATTTTTTTTTTTTTACGAAACCTGAAATTATCAATATACTGTATAAATCTGTCTGACAATTTCCTGTACCCTGTCACCTGTAAATAGGGTCCAGATCTTTGGCTGGCAGTCATTACCATTACCATTCCTTAATCTTGACTAACAGGTTTCACTTCGCTTTGCATGCACCAGTCACTTCACATAATAGCTTCATGCAGCCAGGTTTGAACTCATGTCCGTTGTTTATCACTTGGCTCAACTCCAGACAATTTTGGAATTTTTACTACTGACTAATGAAAATGAGTCTTTTTATCTTTGTTTATAGTATGAACGTCTGATAGAAGAATTCAAGACTGTGCACAAAGAATGTGAGGCACTGAAAAATAGTGGTTATTCCACTGCCGAACTTCGCTCTGATATTGAGACTATGGAACGTGAGAAGGAAATTGTAGTGAAGAGGATTGAACGTATGCAAAGAAGGGTAAAAATATAATCCATTTGTAGAGTAAATTCAGCATTTCTAGAACACATAAATATTACTAGAGGTTTCATACTGGATGAGTGGATTATGAGTGAAATGTGCAGATGGCAGAACTACAATGGCTTTTGATGACATGTTGGGTGAAGGAGAACCCTAACTAACAGGTGAAGTATGCAAACTCTTATGAGAGTTTAAATGTGTGTGGTTCTTGGTGATTTATATAATGTTATAAATACTATTTTATAGTCTGCTGTAAAAGCTGAAAAAAAAAAAATAGGACAAGTTATTCTATACCTCATTCACATATGATTCATTGTTAGTACAGAATTTGCTCATGCTGTCAAGAGATTATTTCAAGAGATAATTCTAGGTCTCACAATGATTCATAACTTTGTTAATAAATATTGTCTTGTAGTAAGTGATAAAGATACGTGGCTAAAGAGATGATTGTCAGTGTTTACAGGTTTAACAATGGAATACAAACATTAAAACAAATTAAAAAAAAAAACATCCATCCACTTATTAAGAAAATGTTGTGGGTATAACATAGCTTACCAGACAACTACAAAAAAAAAAATCCATTAGCAGTGTTTACACTGTAACACTCCACAAACATGAAAGGAAAGAAAGGAAACACAAACACAAAGGAGGTAACGTTCATGAGAAGGTTACAGCACAAGTGGAATGCTTGGAAGGGGTCATACCAAAGGACAAGAACAGAGGGTTGACATGATTTTACAATAGGCTCTAGGGAGTACAACAATTTTACTAGAAATAACTCAAAACAAGACATGAAATAATTTTAAAATAAATAAAATGTTAACAAAATAAATAAAATTGGGGTGGTGAGATGATACAACATAGAAAACCTTGTGAAAAAGGAAAACTTTGTGAATAAGAAAAACCTAGTGAATATGGAACATTTTAAAATAAATAAATATTTGAACATACAGTACATTAACTAATGGTCTCTTTTTAGAGAATCTTGTAAAGGTTCATGTTTTCTTGAAATTTTCTATTGTAGTAAATAAATAAATAATCTAGTAAGGATCCTTTTCTGTAGTCATATATTATAATGCTGCAGCATTGACCAAACTATTTTAAAACTCATCCGCATGTTAAACTCACATAAATTATTGTTATTCCTTATATCATTTTTTATGAATTACTTACCAGTTTTGGAACTTTATTTAACAACACACTCAGTGAACACAGATGTGTGTAGGGCGATTTTTTTTTTAAAAGTACGAATATAACTCAAAAAATGAAAATATTGAGCTTAATAAACCATTAACAGCAACTTAAAATGACCTAAGATGAAATTTCTAAGTCTTGACAAGCAAATGCAAACACCAAATTATTAGGTAATTAACCCAAATAAAATTAATGAAACCAGAGAGAATCCAAGGAAGAATAAGTCATTTAAAGTACATTACAGTAAGATGATATTCCTGAAATTCCACACAATAAAATATTATGTCATTTGAACACAGTGCAAGCCACCAAACATCAGATAAGTCACACGACAATCAGATGCTTCCTAGAAATTACATCATCTCAGTTCTGATAAGCAACAGCAACTGTCTACAACAATGAATCAGAAGGCGTTCTTGAAGAAAGGGAAAAACAAAAGAAGCTAAACTACGTATGTAAATTAGCAGGAAAAAAATTGGAATAAAGTGAAAGCAAGAACAAAGACATTTGAAAAATGCATCTTTCAAAACAAATACTGTACACACTTCAGTGTCCACTCAGATTTAATAAAATTTTATCCCTCAGATTTAATAAAATTTTACCCTAATTAAAATCATAACTACTGTAGTACAGTCTGCAAAAATTTTACTATTGAGTACAGCCCTGAAGGAAACCTCCGTGGCTCAGATGGCAGTTCACCAGCATCTCACCGCTGGGTTCCATGGTTAAAATTCTGGTTGCTCCATGCGAGATTTGTGCTGGACAAAGCAGAGGAAAGAGGTTTTTCTCTGGGTACTCTGTTTTTCCCTGTCTTCTTTCATTCCAGCGACACTCTCCAGTGTCATTCCATTTCATCTGTCAGTCATTAATCATTGCCCCAGAGTAGTGCGACAGGCTTCGGCAGCTGGCACAATTCCTATCCTCACTGCTAGATGGCGGCTTCATTCATTCCATTCCTGACCCGGTCGAATGACTTGAAACAGGCTGTGGATTTTCAGTTCAGCCCTGAAGGCAGGCAGCAATACCTATATCAGGCTAATGCTTATGCCATATAAAAAGTTGAAGATAAAATAATCTCCAAGAAAGATTTAAATGAACACAAACTGGTACCTCACGGAATGCAAACCTAAAGTCAACCAACCACATGAAAGAAAGAAATCAAGACCAGGTACCAAAATAATATCATCTTAAGCATATACAAAATCTGTTAAATAATCACAGACTAATACCCCAAAAGAGCACATTGACCAGCTCAAAGAATAAAACCCTAAGGGTAAACATGACTTCACACACATAGGCTACAAGATAGAAGAAGAAAGAGAATTGAAAGAAAAATGTAACTTCCTCGAAGCAATTACAGGCATGTCACACACGAGTGAAATAACTTTAGAATTTACATTAGTGTATTTTCATGTAGGCACAATAAAATATCGCATTACAGTTTATTTTCATGGACAAATTGGGAAAATTTTGAAGATATTATGGTAATAAATCTTGATGACCTGGTGTATAATTAACAGTCCAATTATAGAAGCAGGAAGTCCAATATGTTGGATTCATCATGGCCGAAGTAGACTTCTACATGCAGACATGTATGAAGCTGAAGCAATACGCATATATATTAATTCTGGAATGGTAGACATACCAAAGTGGTTCTGAAGCTCATGTTTTTGTATTCATTTACTTACAAATGCTGAAAATAATGAAATTATGCCTCATTACCAATTTTGCTTCATATTTGTGCCATGCTGTAATTTACATGACACATAATGGTGAAAAGTATTGAAAAAAAATTAAAAACAGCATCCACAAACGCAAAATTAGAAAAACTTGTGAAGCTTTACTTTACTAGCCCTTTTATGGGAGATGGGGGGGGGGGGGGTTCCTGGAATACGACTTAGGTCCTAGGTCGCCCCCTTGGGAGACAGACGTATTCTCAGACAGGCTCTCATCATTGAGCTACAAGCAGCACAAGAAGTCACAGAGCGCACAGCTTTGACAACTGAAGATCGTTTTGCATAATACCCAGTAAGAATGTGACAGCACACACTAGTTTGCAGTTTGGACCAATGCCTGGTCAACAGTTTATAGGCCATTATTGCATTACCAGTTTGAAAATATAATGAGCACTTGAGGCTGTATTTGCATAATGAGAATAATAATAATATGATTGCCAAAAATTTGCACCACTACAAAAACATTAAAAAAAAGCATATTAACCCCCATCCAGAAATTATATATACAGTGTATAGTTCTCAATTTTATGAACAAAATCACATGCAAGACAAGGTTTGAAAATAGCATTCAGAACCAAAAACATATTACAAATGCAACCTAAACAGAAAAGACCATTTTTCCAAATCGGGAGTATATGAACTTAGATGCCAAAAACCAAGCTGCCATGCCACATGTCAGCCAGACAAGATGTAATTTCTACACCATGTTCAAAGAACAGAAAATTGCAGTTAGATACAGTCGACATTCAACCTTCAGTTAACAGGTTTACGACACCTACCATTTTCACAGGCATCAACACAGATCTTAAAATTTTACATATCAAAAATAAAAGCAAATTGTTAACTCAAGAAGTGCCAAAGATCTCTAAAAGTGGCTCACTGCACCTTCCTGCGGTGCGAGGATCGCTTTTTGAGATCCTCAGTAAAGATACTAGAATCATTCCGTATTGACGGTTTTCACCTTTGTAAATCCTCAGTAAATGTGTGTTTTCTTGACTGTTATGTCATCTGTTGGTGAAACATTCATACTACATCAACTTGTATGTCTCAAGTTCACACTTATCACCACTATTGTCACTTTTGGTAGTATTTGTTAGAGTTTCATGCCTGTACAAATCTCGTATCTAGTAGTTGCCATGTGACTGTAGTAAACAAACATGGCATTGTCGAAATCAAAAACATTGCTAACTGAATCGGTTATTTTACAAGCTTTTGAAGTTAATGCGACTTTAGTGAAATTGACTCTGAAAGTTATTCTGAGGACATTGAAAATCCAGGTGAGGCTGGAGGAAGTTTGGAAAATTTGTCAGATGACGATACACCATTGCAGACAACTGAGGAAGTGCACTGTATGTGTGACAACAGAAAAGCGAGGGTAATCGAGACATTTGTATCCAGGATGTAATGTGGGAGTTCATGAAATATGCTGGGATCATTTAGAGCACTCCTGCAGAGCAAAGGGACACAAAAGCAAGAAAGCCCAGGAAGAGAAAGTAGAATCAGAATAAGCTGCAAGGAAAAAGTGAATGTGTACTTTTTCTCCCTATTGTGACATACAGTAAAGTGTTCTAGGAGTGTTAATTACATACAGATTTTCTTGAAAATTCCAAGGTTATTTCATCATTGTATGGAGAAAATTTTGAATATTTTTGCTTCTTTTTGTTACGATGAAATTTTTTGTGTAATATCGCTTTGTGTTTTCAAGATAACAAAAACTCAAACCAACAGAAAGTTTGCTTTCTATAAAGGATATTTAGTTCTAATATTTTCGGATTTTATATGTCGTTTTACCGTGAAACAACTCTTTCTGATAAAAATGGTGCATATATTGTTGGTTTCTGATAATGTTTTACCAATTTTATAAAATATTTTTTGAATCACTACAGTTTCAGCATTAACGCATGGCACTACAGAATATAGCATTGGCACTTGTAGAGTTAAATGTAAAGGAGGCAATAGAAATACACATTATGGAAAAAGCCAACCAAAACAACCTCAGACACCTAAAAAAATCCTCTTCTCTTCACTCTACTAAATTAAGTCAACATATTGATAAAGTCATATGAAATTATCTTCATAAATAATAAATAATATTGATAAATCACAACATTTCACACTACTTTTAGTTTTAATTAATTCCATGGAACGTCTGGAATGTGAGTTGGGTTATACCTATCAGTACTACAGGCTTCTCAGATCATTACTCTATTTTGTTATTACAATACACAGTCACTCTGTTAATTAATTCAGTAATGTACAATAAGACATTCCAAAAATAATTTAATGCAAATATTTGCAAATTGCACACAAAAACTAATAGACTAGGCTTATATCCACATTTCACCTTTAACAAATGAGGTCACCAGTGCAGATTAAAAGAAAATTGCCATGATGTAGTCCACAATTAACAGCTGAGAGTAGTAAACATACAGCAGACGGAGTGCAAGAAGATAAATTCAGAAAACATTTTCATATTCATTAATGCATAACATGGAATTTTAATATTATTTTGCACCTGTTCATAATACTTCTCAGTTGTTAATTGGTAACATATGCACACTGTAAACAATATTGACTTTATATACGCATGATAAAAGTGATTGATTAAGCTGATGATGATCTTTCAGAAACGAAACACGTTATAATGTTATTAATTAAATGTCTTCTTTTTCAGGTATTTTCTAGTATTTATTAATCTTGCATTAGTTTTGATTGACTGAAAAACTTAAAGGTTATACAGTATATTAACTAAGTCAAAACTGAAATGAAAATGACTTCCATGTTAACAAAAAAAAAAAAAAAATACTCCTTGTTGAAAAGTCAGTAAAATTTCCTCAATGACGGAACTTGTGGGGGAAAATTCTATGTTCTAACCTATTGTAACCCAGTTTATAGGAGCATTATTTTTTTCATTTGTGTGGTGCAGGGAAATTTTAGGGTCACTTTTAACTGTATATGAATACATTCACCCTTTGCTTCATTTACACATTTAAAAAAAAGTTTTCATTATTAACATTTGGAAAACAATACCATTGTGGCAAAGCAGTGTATGTATATTTTCCAATCAGTGGCTAAACAATGAACTGCATCCAGACTTTGATGGATGGTTAGATTTGGTGCATGGAGGCTCCTTATTCAGCATATTGTAAAGTATGGTTTAGGACTTTCAAATTGAGTAATGTAGGAAAGTAAAGCTGTAATTTCAAATGCTTAAAGAATCAAAAAGTTTGAAGAATTTGTCGAGTAAATATTTGGAACTGAATATAATATTTCCTTTTTATTTAATTTATTAAAGGATAAATCTCAGGTGTGCACTGACCTGCCATCATCATCATCAGCATCCAGCTTACACATAGAAGGTACATTGCCTTTAGCATCAGATGCCAGCATCCTTACTCCATGTCCAGGTCAGGTCTTGCAGCAGAAAGATATGAAGAAGACTTTTACTTAGAATGATCGTGAGGTATATCATCATATTAGGTGCTGAAATAAGGAAATGTTTTGGAAAGGAATGCCCTTTCTGTTTGAAGTTTTCATGGGTATAATTTTGAATTTATAGTGATAGGCCTTGTAAGATTTCTTTGTAGATATTAGGTAGTGATGAGGATGGTGGAGACAAGAAAAATAAATGAGAGATCATTCAGAGCAGAGAGCTTAACACCATTCAGGTCACTGGCTGGAATGGAAAATCTGAAATTTTGGTTCAGGGAAAGCCAGGAATGTTTTCTTATTTTTCTTTGCAAATTGAGTGGACAATTCTATAAACTAAGGTTAAGTTATGAGTAGGTTCCCACCTTCCAATACTTATCAATTTCTATATAATAGGTTTATTAATTACATAACATAAACCATATAATCTCTAGTACATGTTTCGTTCCGATTATGGAACCATTGCTGAAGTAGAACAAGTCATAGCTCAGCTTCCAATAGATCGACAACTTGAAACTAAATTCGAAGTCAAAAAGAAACTTGAAGAATTATTTAAAGATCAGAAAGTTATCACACCCCATTTACCCTCTACAGATATAAAAGGCCTAAAACAAAAAATAAAAGATAATGACCTTATAATCACAAAGGCGGATAAAGGTAATGTGTCAGTTATTATGCATAAAAAAGAATACATAGAAAAAACCGAAGCATTTTTTTCAGATAATACTTTCACAAAAATTAAAAAAGACCCGACTAACTCTGTCCAAAGAAAACTAAAACAAATACTTAAAAACATTAATTTCATCCTTAATGAGAACGAAATATCAAACCTAATTAATATGAATCCAAGACTACCAACAACAAGAGCTTTGTCTAAGATACATAAACCTGACACACCCATTAGACCAATTATTAACTTTAGAAATAGCTCCGCCTACAAAACGTCTAAATTTATCAATAGCTTCCTAAAAAAGTACTATACTTTCCAAAGCAGAACCACAATCAATAATTCAATAGAATTTTGTAAAATTATCAAGAACACAAAATTAAAACCATCTTTCACCTTGAACTCATTCGACGTCACTAATATGTATTCTACGATCCCCACGAAAGAAAGTCTAAATATAATTAAGAACAACTTAAAGACATACAGAAAACTTAGTAACCATGAAATAGAAGAATTTATATTACTCCTAGAATTTACACTTAACAATAATTACTTTTCCTTCAATAACACAGTATATCAACAAAGTGTTCTTCCTATGGGATCTCCAGCGTCAGGTATCCTTGCTGAAATATACATGGATCACTTAGAAAAACATAAAATTTTAAATGATGAAAAAGGTATCATTATCTGGCTAAGGTTTGTCGATGACATCTTTGCAATTATAGATGAACAAATCAATAGTAGCACTAATTTATTAGACCAGATCAACAGTTTAGACCCTTTCATAAAATTTACGTTAGAAACCGAGAACAATAAAAAACTAAATTTCCTTGATTTAACAATCGAAAGGAAAGAAGAAAAGTTGGCCTTTACTGTCACCAGTCGGTGGGACGGAGAATTGGAACTACAGTGTATTTAGAAATATAAATTTTAAAGTTTTTGTGTAACTGAAATATGTTTGTAAATTTTTTTAAAAATATGGAAACATCAAGAAACATTGAACTGTATGAACATTGCAACATGCAGAAGTGTTTTGAAGTGATTGTTTTTTTAAATGTAGTTTTTATGTAATCTGATGTAAAATTTGTAAGGTGATTTATTTTGGAGCATCCTGTACCTGTACTGCAAGTGTGGTTTCCTATGATGAAATTCTGGGTGTTGTAATCGTAATGTTCCAGAATTTGTGCAATTGCTAACGATGTTAAAATTACCATATATGTTAACGAGATTTCCTATTGGCAAAAAGGTCCAGGAATCTAGGGTAAGTTTGATCTTATTGGCTAATTGTAATCGGGCCATTTCCGGCCTTGTGGCCGGCTTCGAAAAATGATGCGTGAGCTCGGCGTCATTTTCCATCCGACCGCCCTCGCGAGCGTTCGCGCTCGAGGGCTACCCACGGGAACTCCTGCCTTTCCGAAGTAAGTGTTATTTCAGTGTTTTTGCAATGTTATTCTCAATGTTTTCCGGTTTCGTTTCATTTAGTTTAATTCCTTTTGAGTTTCATTATTTCTTCGCTTAATGTCATCTTAAAAGTTTAATTTGATGAGTCCGAGTTTACCCTAGGTTCCAATTGCCGTAGTTTCTATTCTTTCATCCATTAAATACTTTCGGTTTAAACTATACCTTTAATGTAGCATCACCTTCTTCGTTAAATCAAATTGTATGTTCAGTTACTTAAGTATGTCTTCTTTCCGTGTCGTGGAACTGTATTCTGTAAAACTTTGTCATTTTTAATATAGTTGAGCTAGAGGGTGTTTCTTATAAGTCTTTTCTCCCCCATAACGTCATACGTTTCCATGGACCTCAGTAGGGCTTCCCAGCACGTTCCACTTCCTGTCTTAGTTGTCATTTTTAGGCCTGTAAGTGTTCCCTGTATTTGGTTTATATGAATTCTCCGCCACTGCGTCATATTTCTACCTCCTTATTCAGATTAAGTATTATCTTATTTATTACTGGTTATATTAATTATTATTTTTATTATTTGTGGTAACCGTAATTGTCCCGAACAGCGGTAACATTTGTTATTATTTTTATTTATGTACGCTCGAAAGAGCGGTTACATTTGGTAGCAGAGCGTGGTTGTGGAAAGGAGCGAAGGCTTACAATGATCATCCTCGGCTAACTTTTCTAAAATTAATTTTAAATTTTTTAAGTTTGAATATAGGTTGTAAGTGTTTCGTGTGTGTTCTTAATTCCCGCTTTTGTTTTCATGATTCTTGCGCGAGTTCATCTCACCACGTGTTTTCGTTCCGCGATGTGCAGTCTTGTGACTGTATTTACTTGTACTTAACGGTTGGAGGAAATAGTGCGTCACTATTTGTAACAAGTTTTTGGTTTCGTTAATTTCAATAAATTTTCCTGTGTGGCAAGATTTCGCTTGACCACGTGTTTTGTAGTAAAGTGATATCTTCACATTTCGTGTGCTGTGTTCGCTTTCCGAAAGTCTTCTTTGATAAATTTCAATATTTTTGATTATGTCTAGTTTTCTTCCATTTCTGTTCCGATTGTAACATTTGTGTAATTTCCGGTTGTTTTAAACTGCGTCGTGATATCGTGCTAAGTTTTGTCTCGATACTGTAATTGGTACTGTACTCCCGTGTTTGAATTCAGGTTATCTCTTGAACAGCTGAAGTGTGTTGAAAACAGCTGAGCGTTTGACCAACTGCGAAGTGCACACCCTACATCCTTAATAAAGTTATCGAGTGTCGCGTTCTGTTTGTTTTCCTTCTAGACCACGTAAATTTTAGCGTGAATTGTCAGTGATCATTGTGTTCTGGTTAAATTTCAGCACGGAGTTTCCTTAGTTTTTCTGCAATTTCTCTTTTGGTAAATTTTTGGCAACAATTTTAAGGTTATGTTGTGAATTTTCGGCTATTTCTTCGAGTGTTTTCCTGTTCGTATATCTCGTGTTTCGGCAAATTATTTTCTAAATTATGTTTCTTGTCGCTTGGTATGTTATATTTGGCAGTATTCCACGTGTGTGATCTTTTAAAGGTAATTTTTACGTCATGTTGTAGCTCTGTATGTACTTAAATTTCTGGTCATGTTGTGTTGTTTTTGGTCTTTTGCTGGATCTGGGTTCGTTTCCAAGTAGGTATGGGACTATTTTGGTGACTGTTTCCCAACTAGCTGCTAAATTACGAAAGTTTCCTAGTTTGTCTTGTGCTTTTCCATCGTGTAAGTGTCTGTTTCCTTGTCACGTATATTTATTTACCCGTGTATTCCTATATTTGCTAGGGAGGGTTCTATGAGGACTTGGATAGGCTCATAGGGTGACACATGTTCACCATATCTTTAGACCAGGTAATGCTGAGGCTCATTTTGGGCAAATTTGACGGGTTACGGATCTGCACTTGTGCTCGTGACATGTTGGAAATCTAGTGTATCTGGTATGAGATTCCTCATAATCTTTTTCTTGGTATTAGGTACCTAGATGGAAGATGATGTCCCTTGTTATTGTAGAATGGATACTAGGAAGATTTTCTGCAAATGTTCATTTTGGTGTCCTTATGCTGAGCTATAAATTGTTCTTAAATTCATAGTAATTCGGGAGGTTGTCAAGATTTTAGTTTCTTTCATTTTAAATTTGTCACTAGTGAAATTTTGAAGGTATCGTGATTTAGCTAAGCCATTCAGTTAATTTTTCTGCTTGTTTTCTTTTGTTCGATTTTACCGATATTAAAAATTTCTTGCATTACGGGTTCGTGTCTTCTAAATTTATGTACTCAGTTTGTAGAAGTATGGGATTCTGTAAACAGAGTACGGTTCTAAATTTGTAGCTGTGCTGTATCTGTCCTACGATTGTTGTATATATGTGATGAGAGTCAGTATTGAGGTCGTCCGTGCCTTTTACCATTCATTGGTTATGCTGATTCAGGGATTGTCGCACTTGTTTTGGTGGTTTGATGTTGTCTGTGTGTGTATGTCGAAGGACAGATAAGCTTGGTAGTCTTGTGTGTCGTGCGGTTATCTAGTAATCTCTGGTATGAAGGTTGTTCTTGTACCTTTTTATTTCTTATATCAGTGAGTTGGATGTCTGCATGTGCACTCTTGCATCGCTTTGGTTTTTCATTTTTGAGTTCCTGTTGATAAAGTAATATGATTTTCATTTGGTATTCCTGGCTTTATTGTGCCTTCATTTGACTGGTGTGACACGTAATACGTAATGTGAGTTTATCTATGTAAACATTTCATGAGTACATGACATGGTAAATAAATAGTGACTTACTATCCTCAATTCATTGAAGGTGGTTGCAAGCCAACGTAATTTAGTATTTGTTTCTTTGTTTTGAGTTCCCTTGTAACATTCTAAATTCTTCCGTTTATTTGTTTGGTTCTTTCTTAAGGTGGGGTAATTAAGAATGCACATGGTAACTTAATTTGGTAGTTATAAGGAATTAGTTGTAAGCAGATTTTAATTAATTGGCGCGCACTATTTTTCGGGTTTTGTAGTTAATATAGTTAAGTTACTTTAGTTGTAATGGGAAGGGTTATTTATAATCATGTTAGATATAATTTAATGTAATGTCTGTTGGTAAGTTTAGAAGTTTATTCATGATTAGTTAGGGATTTTATAATGTTTTTGGCACTAGGGTAAACTCTGGCAAATTTTCTTTTAGTTTTTTTAATTTTCCTAAATTTTGAAATTCTGAAATAGCACTTGCCAGGAGGGCTGGGGTTTCCCAGAAACATGAGAGGGAATCTCCCTAAGGAGGCTTGTTATTGTTAAAAAAAAAAAAAAAAAAAAAAAAAAAACCCACCCTCGAAACTCAAGACTCAATAGTTCAGGCCAGTGGCCTAAGTTCTTCAGTTCCAAATTTCTGCTGCGTATGTTTATGTTCCAGTTACTGCAATGCCACTGACTTTTCAACCTGGGATATCTATTTGGAGTCTGCAACGCACCTATTGGCCACTAATGTCTGATGGTGGAATGGAAAGGTGTTTAATGGTGACAGTAGTCTGTGATGTGCCATCTGCCTTCGCCAGTTATGGACCTGTTCACTAAGTTGGGTGGGCTGTGCTGAGGCTGTATGTGAGCAATGGTTGGACTGCAATTAGGATGGAGACGTTGGCAACGGCCGCGGTCAGCGACTTCATGTGACAGCGATACCAACGCTCTACTGGTTTTTGCTTGTATGGACGTTCCTGAAGAGAACGATGATAAGAAGTTGTGGTGTGGTGCAATTTGTGGCGTTGTGAAAATATTCAAATCTCCATTAAGCCTCCCAATTTTAAGTTCATTTAAATTTTGTTATTTTGGGGTAAATCTTTTTTTGTCGAGCTGAGCTCGACTTTGGGAGGAGGAGAATGTCACCGGTCGGTGGGACGGAGAATTGGAACTACAGTGTATTTAGAAATATAAATTTTAAAGTTTTTGTGTAACTGAAATATGTTTGTAAATTTTTTTTAAAATATGGAAACATCAAGAAACATTGAACTGTATGAACATTGCAACATGCAGAAGTGTTTTGAAGTGATTTTTTTTTTAAATGTAGTTTTTATGTAATCTGATGTAAAATTTGTAAGGTGATTTATTTTGGAGCATCCTGTACCTGTACTGCAAGTGTGGTTTCCTATGATGAAATTCTGGGTGTTGTAATCGTAATGTCTCGATGTTAAAATTACCATATATGGTAACGAGGTTTCCTATTGGCAAAAAGGTCCAGGAATCTAGGGTAAGTTTGATCTTATTGGCTAATTGTAATCGGGCCATTTCCGGCCTTGTGGCCGGCTTCGAAAAATGATGCGTGAGCTCGGCGTCATTTTCCATCCGACCGCCCTCGCGAGCGTTCGCGCTCGAGGGCTACCCTCGGGAACTCCTGCCTTTCCGAAGTAAGTGTTATTTCAGTGTTTTTGCAATGTTATTCTCAATGTTTTCCGGTTTCGTTTCATTTAGTTTAATTCCTTTTGAGTTTCATTATTTCTTCGCTTAATGTCATCTTAAAAGTTTAATTTGATGAGTCCGAGTTTACCCTAGGTTCCAATTGCCGTAGTTTCTATTCTTTCATCCATTAAATACTTTCGGTTTAAACTATACCTTTAATGTAGCATCACCTTCTTCGTTAAATCAAATTGTATGTTCAGTTACTTAAGTATGTCTTCTTTCCGTGTCGTGGAACTGTATTCTGTAAAACTTTGTCATTTTTAATATAGTTGAGCTAGAGGGTGTTTCTTATAAGTCTTTTCTCCCCCATAACGTCATACGTTTCCATGGACCTCAGTAGGGCTTCCCAGCACGTTCCACTTCCTGTCTTAGTTGTCATTTTTAGGCCTGTAAGTGTTCCCTGTATTTGGTTTATATGAATTCTCCGCCACTGCGTCATATTTCTACCTCCTTATTCAGATTAAGTATTATCTTATTTATTACTGGTTATATTAATTATTATTTTTATTATTTGTGGTAACCGTAATTGTCCCGAACAGCGGTAACATTTGTTATTATTTTTATTTATGTACGCTCGAAAGAGCGGTTACATTTACAATCTTTAGAAAACCGAGTCAAACTATAAATACCATACGAAAAGATTCGTACCATCCTGAGGCACATAAAAGGAGTTCCTTTTTAAGCATGTTAAATAGAGCCTTTAACATTCCCTTATCCAAAAACGACGTCCAAAAAGAAATTAATCTCATTTACAAAATAGCGATAAGCAATGGATACACAAAACACTACATAGATAGATTAATGAATAAAATGAAGAATAAACCTCAAACGCAGCTGGTAAAAGAACATAAAAAGAAAAACTTCGCCACCTTTACTTATAATAACGGGAATATTTACCAGATTACTAACATTTTTAAGAAATTCAATTTTAAAATTGCTTTTTGCACCAATAACAACAATCAACGTTTAATTTTCAATCATCAAAGCATTGCAAGTAATAACAAATATTTAAATTCCAGGATATATAGGCTTAAATGCTCAAATTGTGCCAATTCTTATATCGGACAAACAGGACGTAATTTCTTAGTAAGATATCAAGAACATATTAATGCCGAAAAGCACAGGAAGTACTCGGCCATGAGTCTTCACATGACCGAATATAAACACAGTTTTACATCGATAGAAAGGGACTTAACCATTCTACGAACGCTAAACAAAGGCAAATTAATGAATATTCTTGAAAATATCTATATTGAAATTGATCAGAAGCGAAATCCCAACCAGAATGTTAACGAAATTACGGAAAATATAAATATATTATTAGAAGAGGCTACCAAATTAGATTCATCTAGAAAAACCATCAAAAAGAATCCCAACAAACAACCAACACATCTCCTTCCGATTAGCTCCACCCCACACAATTGTCCCCCTACCTTTCCTTCTGTTTCCCCTAGCCTATCACAACGCCACTCCTCAGTTAGCTCCACCCTACACAACATTTCACCCGCTCTCCTCACGTCACTTACCTCTCCTTCCAATACTCCCCGCCCACCGCAAGTGCCTTACACACGTACACAGGACTCAGTCAGTTAACAACACGACATAAGGGAGGACGTTAAATACGACACGACTGTCTATAAGGTAATCAACTCCATTATCCTTCATTCTCGCGAACATACATTTTTAATAAGGTTTTCTCCTTAAAAATATTTTCTATTTTACTCATTCTTTTCTCGTTTCAGACTCATTTCAATAATTTAACCACAACTCAACTTCAACTACGGTTATTTTATCAAGAGTTCCCCCGATAAATATACATTAAGAAAATCTTGTATTTCTCCAATTTATCTTCAAGATTAACAAAATGTACACGTCTCCAACATGAAGAAGAACTTTATCGCCGTTTTTAATTCGTCATTTGAACACTGACTTGTTGAATTTTTAACCAACATGAATGAACTTTATTTCATCATCATAATTATATGTTTTAATCTTCGTGCCATTTTATCATATCTTTTAGCTTTTGTATCATCATAACATCAATATATTTTAATTGTCTTGCCATTTTGTCAAATTTTAGCTGAAGATGTTCCATAATCAGAACGAAACATGTACTAGAGATTATATGGTTTATGTTATGTAATTAATAAACCTATTGTATAGAAATTGATAAGTATTGGAAGGTGGGAACCTACTCATAACTTAACCTTAGTTGTGCTGAGCCAATACGGAATAAATATGAGATTTATAAGCTGCAATTCTATAAATTTACTCTGGTGAAAAATCTTCTACTGCATGATCTTATAATATCTTAAACAGACACCAGAAACCTATGAAAAATGAAAGCTAGCAGTTCCAGCATCTCCTAGAATGACAAGGGTGAGTATATGACTTTATTTTATTGACAGTCATTCTAGTGTCATGTGTTCAACAACAAACTGTTGGTGTGGTCTGTCCAGAAACATACACTCTGCAGCTCATGAATTTCCTGATTCACCATAATCCACTCGCCTCGTATACTGATTTCTTGATTGCAATTCTCTAAGAATTATGTGAAGTTTTCAGAAGAATTCGGTTAATTTATTCTCAGGAGCCTTTTTATCTTTTTGTAGGAAATATTACAGTATTTAAAATTGTCATGGAGGTAAGAAAGGAGAAAATATGACCATTAATAGAAATATTTGTCTTGTTATTTGATTTTCTGTTTTAATTTTGATGTTCCTTTTATGCCTTCTTTCTTGCCTTTTTAAAATTAATTTAACAAGTCTGATTTCAAATGCCACTTTATATATCTACATCATATTAATGTTATGGAGGAGGCAGTGAGAATGAATGTTGTCTTTACATTGTCCACATGTTTTTGGAACATTTATAACTTAATGCTGTTATGCAGTACAATTTATTTTGAAACTGTTCTTCCTCAATATGCAATTTAGGTCGAGAACATGCCAAACAAAGATGCAATGTTAGATGCAGCTCATGCCCTGCGCTTGGAACGAGAACGAGAGAAGGAGCTAATAATGCAGAAACAGGATCAGCAGTCTGCTCTAAATCAGGCAGAGCAACGCGTTCTACGATTACAGCAACAACTGAAAGAAATGAGGCGCTCAGCTTTAGGAGCCACTCCACAAGGTACAAAATAATTGATATGGTTTAGCTGGATAAAACTGCTGAGTAGTATTCAATAATATCTGAACACTTTGTTTTTGTTGTGATGCATTGTAGGTGTTTTATGTTCCAAACTGAGGTAAATTATTGCTTTAATCTTTGTTTGTTCCACCTTTGCTACAAAAAGTATGGCAGTTTAATAATAATAATAATAATAATAATAATAATAATAATAATAATAATAATAATAATAATAATAATAATAATAATAAAATTATTATTATTTTTAAAGAATATTTTTAATGAACCCTGCGTTCACTGCCTATTTCTCTTAGGGTGCTTGTTCAGAGACTGTGGGATTCTGACATTGATGGGTTGTGAACGAACAGGATGGGACAGATCCCTGCTTCCGCTGACCCAAATATGACTGGTGTATTATTGCCCATTTCCTTTTGGGATCCCAGAAGTTTTGTACCCTTTGAGTTTTAAAATCTATTGGTTGTGATGTATGATTTTATTTGATTTGACTTGTGTAATGTCACGCTGGGCCTTTCTTCGTGCCTAGCAAGTTCAAGAGGTTTCCATTGCTCTGGCACTGCCTTTACGTCAGCTACTTCCAGATGGTTCTGCCCATGCCTCTCTCGCTCTTACTAGCTACTCAGTGCATCATTCTTCTGCTTAAAAGCAAGCTCCATGTTCCTCCTGGTATCCCCAAACCAGAGCAAGCAGGGAGACGATGCTCGAGGCAGCAAGGTAAGCTAGAAAGAGAGACAGTTCTGCTTTATTTTCTTCTAATTTCCATAAAAGACTTACTCTTGGCCACTTGGACTTGACTGATTAGCAATACTGCTACTGCTAAAACGTTTTCATTCCATCCCCAAAGGGGATGGTGAGCCTCCTAGATAGTATCACCGTCTCTCAGGCCAGGGAGATGTGTTACGGTGAAGGAGATGGTCGGAGAAGATGAGGGGGTTAGCGGCCGTGGCCTGGACTAGGAACTGTCCCGGCATTCGACTTAGTGCAGGAGAATGGAAAGTCACGGAAAAACATTCTCAGCACAGTCGATAATGGGCACCAGCCCTTCACCATCTCCTGATATAGCAACAAATCTTATTCATGATATATATAATAAGGAAAGGTTTCTCTGCTGCTTGACCAAGCCTTTCCAGTCTAATACCAAAATCTCCCCATGACTTCTTCTTGGATTCAACAGTTATGTCCTAGGCATTCCCTTGCTATTTTTACTACAGCATTCCTGTATACCATCCATTCTCTTTCTATATCCTGATCCTGCATACTATCTGTTGTTTGGAACTTTTCATTAATCATATCTAAGTACTTGTGCATAATTTCCACATTGCGGAGATTGTCTACCCTTATTTGTCTGCAGACAGATTGCACTTTATCCTAGGCCCAGAGATACTTAGTTGATTACAGATCAAATAGCGGTTCTGTCATAAAAAATTCCCTAGAATACCCGCACATTCCTAACAGATTTCCTGAACTCAAAGTCAGTTACGGTGTAGACTATTATGCATCTGGTGCCTGTACCCTCCCATATGCATCACCCTGTGAGTGGAGGCAGAAGAATAATGTTAATGGTATCCCCTGCCTGTCGTAAGAGGTGACTAAAAGGGGTTTCTGGGGGCTCTTAACTTGGGGGGGTGTAGGTTGGCAACCATGGGGCCCTTAGCTGAGTCCTGACATTGCTTCCACTTACTTGTGCCAGACACCTCATTTTCATCTATCCCATCCAACCTCTATTGGTCAACTCTTGTTTTCCGGCCTCGATGATTTTAGGTTCGCGAGGCTTGGGGAGCCTTTCATTTTCACGTCCTTTGTGGTTCTTGTCTTTCTTTGACTGATACTTTCATTTTTTGAATTGTCAGACCCCTTTCATTTTTTCTCTCTGATTGGTGTTAATAGAGGATGGTTGTCCAGTTGTACTTCCTCTTAAAACAATAATCTATCACCACCACCTCCCATGTGTAGCAGTGAATAGCCTTTTCCTTGAAGAATGTATTCATAACTGCTAATCCCATACTAGCACTGAAGCCCAGTAAACACTTTTCATTCCTATCAGCTTCCATATCTTCCCAACATTTACCCATTACCTTCTCATATCCTTCAGTTCTATTTCCAACTCTTGTATTGAAATTGCCCATTAGTGTTATTCTATCCTTGCTGTTGACACTGACTACAATGTCATTCAGTGCTTCATAAAGCTTGTCAACTTTATCCTCATCTGCAACCTCACTTGATGAATTGCATTTCGTTTGCCAAAATTTGTTTCCAAGGAGTCCCTTTCTTGTCAAACAGAAGTGCAATTTTGTCACTCCCGTGGGGTTGCTTAAAATATTCTGAGCTCAGTAAATTCTGTGGAGCAGGATGCTGCCCTACTTACACATTGTCCCAAGGAGAATCTCACCTCTAATGGGTTAGGGATCGCTGTTGGATTGTATAGTCCTAGGCACCTGAGCACAAGGATGGCCATGTCCAAGATGTCCACTCCTATCCTGGTATCCCGACTCTCAGGACCCTAGGCCATTCAGCCATTGGCAATGGTTCATGAACTAGGATGTGACAGCAGTGATCCACACTATGAACCCTGTTAATAATAATAATAATAATAATAATAATAATAATAATAATAATAATAATAATAATAATAATAATAATAATAATAATAATAATAATAATAATAATAATGATAATAATGATAATAATAATAATAATAATAATAATAATAATAATAATAATAATAATAATAATAATAATAATAATAATAATAATAATAATATATTTTTTTGTTTTTGCGAGGGAGTGTGGAAAATATTTCATAAGACGCTCTCGCATTATTTCAGGACGGATGTTGTGCTTAATGCATCTTGTGCTTCATCTTCCTTCTTCAGCTTTACTGTGTGTTATCCTTCTTCTTCTGACACAGAATGTTTTCTATGTAGACTGCCACCTGATCCTAAGACTCTTGACTTTGCAGCATTACTGACGCGCCTGGCCCTCTCTTAAAATTAACCACATTTATGGTGTCAGTTCTCCCTGCATATCTTCTAAGCATCTTCTTTGTGGCAGCCAATGAACACACACAAAGAAAGTATGTAATGCATCATCGATATCACTGCAGTATATGAACACCAGTCCGGTGTGCATAATAATAATAATAATACCCGTGTGGGGATTTACCGGTTACCTCCATCGGGTGCGTCCCATTGGAAATGGGGAAGCTCGCTGGCTCTGCCGCCAGCAGAGTCAGAGGGTAGTAGGGAAGTAAAATACCACCATGAAAAAAAAACTGGTCCCTTGCCAGGGTTACGGCGAAGACTGGTAAATGACCAGAAGCCAGAAAACATCTTGAGGCAACCTCTAGGGCTAACAACCCTAGTTGTAAAAGGATGGGTACCCGTCCAAAGCAAAGTCAAGTCAAAAAGCATGATGGCACAACATTTCAAGAAACATACCCCAGGGGGTAAATCTTCGGATAAATCCCTCGTCGTGAACGTCACGGCGCACGAGTCTCGTTCGGATTCTGGGGGAGACTCGACATCATGTAAGAGACGAGTCGGAGCGTCTCGGTATACCCCGAAGAGTCAAAAACTCAGGCCAAAGTCTAAAACCTTTCTAGCAACTCTCAACATAAATTCACTTACACAAACTGGCAAGCTGAAAACTCTCACCAAAGCTCTTCACGAAAATCAGATATCCATAATGGCCCTACAGGAAACAAGGTACCCAGATGAAGAGATTTTTGAATCCAAAGGCTACCGTTTTTTCAAGAGCAAAGCGCAAAGAGGAATCCTCAATGGAGCTGTGATGCTTGGAACCGCGTTTGCTGTTAGAACCAAGATCCTTAAATCGGTTGCAAATTTCGAACCTGTGAATGGCAGATTGTCTATACTCACAATTAAATGCGCGAACAAAACCTACGCTCTAGTTAACGCACATGCTCCTACAAACGATAAGAACAAGTCTGATCCAGATGAAGTTGATAATTTCTGGGACCTGCTGGATGAAAAATTAAACAAAATCCCCAAACACCATGTCAAGCTCTTTTGGGTGACTTCAATGCCCAACTAGGTTGTGAACAGAAGTACAAGAAAGTTATAGGAAATTACCCTGCTCACAAAAGAACCAATCCCAACGGCAAAAGACTGGTGTCCATTTGCGAAAATCACAACCTGCAGGTCATCTACCCAGAAAGCAAATGACTTGGCGTTCTCCCGTCCAAGCTCTCGGAGAGTTCCAAATTTATCATGTTGCAATCTCCAGGAGAAACAGCCCTGAGATTATGAATGTCAAGGTAAAGATAGGCATCAATGTAGCCTCAGATCATTATATATCTCTTATCAAATTCAAACCAATTCCTGCAAACACAAGGAAGACAACCAAACAGATCCCACGCTTCGACAATGATAAACTTCGGCAAAGGGTCGAGGAGTTCCAGGAGAAGGCTAGACCAAATGACTGTGACTTTAACAACGCCAAAAGTCTCCTTGTTGAGGCCGCCAAAGACGTTGCAGAAATCAAGAGAAGCAAAAAGCATGCCTGGTGGAATAGTACCTGCGAATCAGTCCTCCAAGAAAGACTCAATGCGTGGAAACAGTCCTACTCTACAAAATCAGAAAATGATTGGGAAACCTACAAAACCCAACGTGCCCAAGCGGCTAGGGTGTTCAGAACTGAGAAACGTAAATACGAAAAATCTCTCATTGAAAAGATAGAACAAAACTTTAGGAAGAATGAAAGCGGAGAGTACTACAGAGCCTTCAAACGCAAACTCGCTGGCTATAAACCACCATCTCTATGCTTTGAGCGAAAGGACGGCACACTGGCGACGTCAAATGAAGAAAATTGCAGCATTCTGGCAGATTACTTCAAGAATTTACTTAATTGCCTTAAACCGCAAAGCGCCATTGAGACCAAGGAACCCTTACTCAGGTACCCAGATTCCAGACCACCCGACAGAGATGAAATCAAGCGCCACATTGCCCGTCTCAAAAATAACAAAGCGCCGGGGGAAGACTCAGTAGTAGCAGAACTATGGAAATATGACCCAGAGGAATCACTTGATATCTTGCAAAAGCAAATAGAAGAAATTTGTAACAAGGAGACCCTACCCGAAGATTGGAAAATAGCTTTGATCCATCCATTACACAAAAAAGGCAGCATGAAGAACATCAACTACAGAGGAATATCTTTGCTACCCGTGACTTACAAAATTCTATCGCTTGCCATCCTGGAGCGTTTGGAAGCACAAGTCGAACATCAAATAGGTGAATACCAAGGAGGGTGCAGAAAAGCCGAACAGATCCAAAATCTCAAAACTATCATCAGATATTGTGCACTAAGGTCCAAGCAGTATGTGTCTGTCTTTGTGGACTTTAAGAAAGCGTACGACTCCATTGACCGGGAAGTCCTGCTAAACATCTTAAATGAATTTGGAGTTGATTTGAAACTGCTGGCATTAATTAGAGCCACCCTGACTGATACAAAATCCAAGGCGAAGTTCCACGGATGTCTCTTGCATTCCTTTGACATCAAAACAGGAGTCCGACAAGGTGATGGGCTATCCCCGATACTCTTCAACTGTGTTCTTGAAAAGATCATCATAACCTGGCAGGTGAGATTACAGGAAACCAACTACAGTCCATTGAGAATAGGAACCAAATCCAAGGGGATCGCAACAGACTGCTTAGCATTTGCCGATGATATTGCTGTTCTCTCAAACGACATAGAAACCGCTAGAGCTCAAGTTGAAATTTTAAAGGAAATTGCCGAACAAACTGGTTTGCAGATATCGTTTGAGAAAACAGAAGTAATGACTAACATCAAAGAGGCTCCACCAAAACTCCATACAAAATACGGGGACATCACCCGAGTAGACAAATTCAAATACCTGGGTGAGATCATCATGAAAAATGGACTGGACAAAGAAGCACTTCAGGAGCGAGTACGCAAACTGGAAATAGCCTACCAAACATCCCGCACAATCTACAACAAATATGCCTACCAAACATCCCGCACAATCTACAACAAATATGCCTTTCCCAAAACACCAAGATACATCACTATGAAACAGTTCTGAAGCCAGTAGTTCTATATGCATCCGAAACCCTGTCTCTAAATGCCAACAAAGGACTCCTTGAAGAACTGGAGAAAAGAGAACGCAAAATTGTGAGAGGAATCTTGGGATCAAAGTACAGAAATGGAATCCATCAAAAGAGATCCAACAAGGAAGTCTACAGCAAAATAGAGAAAATTACCGACACAATCAGAAAAAGACGGGCACGATTTTACGGTCATCTGAAAAGAATGGACGAAAGAATGTTAACTAAAAAAATATTTCACTTTTTTGATTCAAACCCCAAAACCACAATTCCCTGGTTTAGAAATACCAAAGAAGACCTGCAAATGCTACATATCTCGGCTGAAGACGCCCTTAACAGAGATCTCTTCCGCAAGAAAATATTGACGAACGGGCTAAACCGAGACGAGCAACCGAAGAGAAGACACGGTGCCCCTTGGACAGAGGAGCGTAAGCAAGCCCACTCACAAAGAATGAGGGAAATTTGGGCTCTAAAGAAGGCCAAGTTCAGTGTCAAATGCAACAAGACTTAATGTGGTCCTTGATGACCCCAGCGAATTATATATAATAATAATAATAATAATAATAATAATAATAATAATAATAATAATAATAATAATATCGGACCCTAACAACTATAGGGGAATTTCCCTTTTACTAATAACACATAAGATTTTGTCCAAAGCACTCTTAACAAGAGCTGAAGAAATACTAGACCCCACAATTAGGAGGGTATCAAGCAGGATTTAGAAAGGAAAGGTCATGTTCAGAACAAATTATAAATCTAAAGAACATAATAGCTATGAGGAAGATCGGAAACTCTAAATTTGTAATCACATTTGTAGACTTTAAAAAGGCCAATGATTCAATTGATAGAAATACTCTATTTGATATTTAAAAAGAATTGGACTTGATAATAAAACAATTCGAATAATTAAAGCAACATTAACAAACACAACATCCAAAGTAAAATTTTGGGAGAACTCTCAAAACCATTTGAAATAAGATGAGGTTTATGACAAAGAGATGGTTTGTCACCTGTACACTTCAATTGTGCATTAGAGAAGGTACTTTGAGAATGGAGAAAAACCATCAATACTAAAGGTGTTCAATATTGGGAAGAAATCCGAATAAAATCATTATATATTGTTTAGCTTTTGCAGATGACATGGCGTAGTTACAGACTCATTAGATAATGCTCAAGAACAAATACGAGAATTACAGAAACAAGCGGCCAAAATAGGTTTGCAAATATTATTTGAAAAAAAAAGTTCATGACAGACATCATTAATGTCCTTCAAAATATCGCAATTAACAATAACATAATATCTCGGACAGATTGCTTTAAATACCTGGAGGAGTGGATAACAAACAACACAAAAGAAAAGGTAGCTATAGATATAAGAGTAAACAAAATGGAAAGGATGTTTCATGACAAAAAATATATACAATAAGAAATCTCTATCCTGGAACTTGAAATCAAGACATTATCAAACAGTGGCCCGGCCAGAAATTTTATATGCAGCAGAAACTTTTAAACTTTCAAGAATTGGGGATCTTGAAAAATTAGAAAAAGTTGAAAGAAGAATTTTGAGAAAAATACTGGGACCTATAAGAAACAACAATGCCGAATTTAGACTACGATCAAACAGAGAGCTATATTTAAAAGTTGAGAAACTGACAACTGTAATGAGGAAAAGAAGACTCCAGTTTTTTGGGCACATTTATAGAATGAATAACAATAGATTAACTAAACGAATCTTCATCTTATTGAATAGTTACAAATCAAAGCCAACGTGGTTTATTGAAATTGAAAAGGATATGAAAAACGCTGGAATTAAAATAGATACGTATAAAAAAAGAACATGTTTCAGAGAAGTAACACGGAAGGCAGGATTTCTGGAGAGAAAGAAATTAATAACTGGAAGAAAATGGACTCAAGTGGAAAAGGAACACATTCTCAGAAAATGAAGTTTGGAAACAAAGAAAGCAAAGAAAAGTAACCAAAGTTGATTTACCGTACCCTTAAAAGGGTTATTCAATAATAATAATAATAATAATAATAATAATAATAATAATAATAATAATCATAATAATAGTAATAGTTGTAATAATAATAATAATAATAATAATAATAATAATAATAATAATAATAATAATAATAATAATAATAATAATAATAATAATAATAGTTTTCCATTTTCACACCAGGCAAATGCTGGAGCTGTACCTTAAGGCCACGGCCTTTCCCTTCCCACTCCTAGGCCTTTCTTATCCTATTGTAGCCATAAGACCTTTCTGTGTCGGTGCAGCGTAAAGCAAATCGTAAAAAAATATATATTTCTTCATCTTCCTGGTTCTATCCCAATTTCTTTACATCGGCAGTTAGTGTGAATTTGGCTCAGTTTTTCAATTAAATGGCTTTTCTGATGCCGAGACTGTGTGGGGGGGATGTATTCACCATTGTATATTTTTGTGTTGGCAGTGTGGTATGTTGTGTGTGGACGTATTAAATGAAGACAAAATATCCAGTTTCCAAGCAAGTTAAAATCCCCAACCTGGCCGGAAATTGATCCCTAGCTGTCTGACTAAATGCCAGCTATGTTGACTGTTCAGCTATGGAACTGGACAATAGTAGTAATAAAGACATATCCCATAAATGTTTCACCATGCTGAGTAACCCAGATGGTAGAAGTGTTTGCTTTCTAAGCCCAAGTTGGCAGGTTCGATCCTGGCACAGTCCAGTCATATTTGAAAGTCCTCAAATACGACAGTCTCATGTCGATATATTTACTGGCATGTAAAAAAGCTCCTGAAGAACAGCTCCTCAGCATCTCCATAAACTATAAAAGTTGTTAGTGGAACATAAAACCAGTAACATCATTGTATGTCCAACCCTTGTTCTGTTTCTCTGCGGGTCAGATATGAAGTGAGATGAATCTTTGTAGTGAGTTTGTATGACCGGATGTCCTTCCTGATATCAATCTCATCACAGGAATTAATGAGATGAAATGAATGATATGATATATATGAAGTAGGAAAGGAGAGGGGTGAAACTCAGTACCAGCACATAGCCTACTCCTGTCGAATTGCACCAAGGGGTCTGCTCAAGGCTTTTCGTCCCCATCCGATGGATGAATCACCATCAACTGCGTCATATGCCCTCACTCCGGAGAGGTTTCGAATTGAATCCAGGCTTCTGGCACACCAACTAGTGATTAGAAATTGTATACCACCACCTCTCCTATCTGAGTTGTAATCTGGTTGCCACTGTTGTTATGTGTGATATATTATTCCTTTGGTCATCCAAACTTATGGGCAAAATGCTCACTCTTCATTATTTTTTGCACTTTGTTGTATTGTTTAAAACCTACCAACTGCTGTTTGAGCAGTAGCTAAGGGGTACATTCAGTGAATGATATAGTGAATTAAATATTCTAAGGAACAAGCTTCCTCACCCAGTATATTCTTTAGTAATTTATGTACTACCTTTGTCTTGATTAATGCCTACTTGTACAGCAAGAGCCTGAGGTGAAACACACGGTTATACTAACTCCTGCCTTAACCTCTGCCATGAGGAGGCATATCTCCTAGATTAAGAACTTCTGTGTATTTTGACTGAAGTATATATTTTTATGTATGATATTTGTAAGCTGAAATGTAATTGACCATGAGTAAATACCTTACTCCAGGTATTTTGCAGCGACTTGAAGAGGAGACAAATGTATCCACATACATCGTAAGGCAGAAGCTACCTAAAGAAATTGAAACCAGGAAAAGAGAAGTTGAGATCTTGCAGAATGTTGTTGCCGAACCAGCCATGGGACGCGGAGACATTGATGCCTTGAATAATAAGGTATATAAATGTATAACATGAAATGCACAAATTTTTCTGGAATGCACAAAAGATAGTTGCAGATGCTGTACTACAAGTCTCCTGATTTTGGCTACCTCAGAGAAAAAAATAAATAAATAGAAAAGTGTGATTTACTGAGGCAAGGATGTGGTTAACACACACATTGTAGTGTTGAGACCATTTTTTTTTAAGTTACCATTAAAAGGTTCTATGAGTGGTGGTGGTGGTGGTGATTATTGTTTTAAGAGGAAAAAGATTGTATGAAAATAAAATATTTGAGAAGTAGCAATTGATAAGTTTGTCCATTTGGTAGATAATTTACATTGCCTCAGTTTTCCAACAATTTTCCTCAAAATTTAATATAGCTTGGAGTGAATGGCTTCAAGTTTGTTTAACTGTTCTTATTGATGTATGTTATAGTATTTGTGTTTTATAATGTCCATCTCTACATTGTGTGTCACTTGTTTCTTTGCCTCAATAACTTGTATTCACTACAGATTCTTTTATGACCTGGTAACATTGCCTGTAAGTCAACTTTTGTAAGGGTTTGCACGTGTCTGTTTTTAAAATTTTTGTTAAATCCCAAATTTGTGAATGTTATCTTTAAAAATTATTTTGCAATTTTTTAAAAAACTGTACCAACTCAGGTAGGTCTTATGGTGACAGTGGGATAGGAAAGGATTTAGGACTGGGAAGGAAGCGAACTTGGCCTTAATTAAGGTGCAGCCCCAATATTTGCCTGGTGTGAAAATGGGAAAACATGGAAGACCATCTTCAGGGCTATCGACAGTGGGGTTTGAACCCACTATTTCTTGAATGCAAGCGCACAGCTACTTGATTGATATTTAGAAATTTCATGATCCGTATTGAAGTGGGATTTCAATTATTGCAGCTACTTGATCCAAATGACATAGTCAACTTGCTTGATTTGGAGGTACTTACACAGTAATTTCAGTTTAGAAAAAAAATATTTTATAAAAAAAAGAATTATCATCAGCACAACTTTTTGAGGCATAGTAGACTCTCTGTACGAAATTTGAGTGGTCAAAAGAGCTCAAAAATTGATGTACCTTAATTCTGAGATAAGGGGTGAATTTAGTATTTGAAGAATTGTGTAGTATTAGTGCAGAGTTAATTACACAAACTGGGAACATATTCAAGTCATGCTAATTATGCTAGTAGTATTCTTGTCAGATACTCTAGAATTTTGTATTCTATGTGTATGTTCTGTTCTCTCTTACAGGTTGGCAAGCAATGCGACCTAATTGTCAGTTTGAATTTATTTGTCAGGGACTCTCTTGTCTTTCATTACCCCACCTTTGAACCTTCAACATACTTATTTTTCTTTTCATATTTTCTTTATATTGTTGCTTCTAACATATTGACATTGTCTTCCACAAGCTTTATCTATGGGTCGTCAAAAGCGTGGTCAATGCTTTTTTTGTAGTTAACCATTTATGTTAAGTTATTATTTTAAAATTACTATAACACACCATTGGCAGTCCTGAAGGTGGTTTTCTGTCATTGCTCATTTTCAGACCTGGTAAATGCTTAATTAAACTTAAGTAAACTTAATTAAGGCCATGGCCACTTCTTCCCACTCATAGCCCTATCCTCTCCCATTGTCGCCATAAGACCTGTGTTGCTGTGGCATAAAGCCTTGATTCAGCTGGCCTGGCTGGTAGTACCATGTAAAGGCCCCTTGCCGGGGTTATAGGGAAGTCTGCAAGAGTGACTTTGGCAGAGGAGGAGTTCTTCAATAAGGCGAACTTGGTGGAAGAGGCGACGCAGGTTGTCTTGGGGTTTGTAAAAGTGTCTAGTCAGACCATATGGCATCCTGGACTAGCCCTACCATCTGCAGTCATAAAAAATGCAAAAGAACCAAACCGACAAAGTAAAGAATGTGCTCTGGGAAGCTCACGTGTGTTTCTAAGATCAGGAAAGATTCAACCAACTTACGGATCTGTGATTTCTCCACAGCCTGGAAGGCAACAGCAGTCTGGGAGCCTCTTGTTGTCCCAGTTTCTCTGCTGCTGGATTGAGCTTTGGATCTGTTAGGGGCCATGTGAGTGTTTCAGCGCGGCAGATTAAAAGAGGCATGTTCTGAGGAACAGTAACAAAAGATCCTAATGCACAATGAAGTCCCATGCACATCAAAATCCTACAGCGATCAGAGTATTGCAATGGGAGCAGAATTATGTAGTTTGAGAACTCTTAGTTACAAATCGGCACTCAGGCGGTAGCTGTGTGTTCACTGCTTTGCTCAACGACAGTTGGTAGAGTGACTCACGTGTTGCACTTGTCACTAGTAGTTCTATTTAGGATCCACTCTGCTCGTGTGAAAGGCAAGGAGGCTAAAAGTACTTAGCCTAACCATTACCCAACTGGACAGCCATATTCAGACAGTATACCATATGAGGTCCAAACTCAACAAAAGACAATTAATTTTGATACATGGAATGTTTGAATTCAGATGGACACCGACTATGACACTTGACAATAATAATGAAGAGTAATTGTAGCTTGTAAGTTAATAAGATTTGACTTTGATTTTGCTACTCTAAGTTAAAATAGGCATGCAGGAGAGGATGATTTCAAAGAATAATACACTTTCTTAATTAAAGTGAAAGGAGGAAGTGAAGCCTATATTTGCAGAGTTGGGTTTCCAATAAAGAACACATTTTTTTTATCACCTTCCTGAACCCCTCCCGCATAAGTGAAAGACTCACGATGTTCCACCTCAAATTTGCCATCAACTTGTGAGCTACTGTTAATCAGTGCATAATACTATTAATCAGTTGACGGCCAGAAAGAATACTTTTACTTGATGTAGTTTTAACAAATGTACCCTCTATTACAAAATTATCCAGTTCCAATCACCGTGTTGGTGAAAACCTTGCACTCTAGACAAGAACCACCAGGAAAGAGGGCAGGAGTAATTCTTAGGAAAACCAAGTAAATATACTCTTTCACCAAAAGAGTATGTTTTCAATATTTAAATCAGTGGTGCTATCAGCTTGAGGGAAGTCTGTAGAACTTGTCAAGAGGAAGTATCAGGACTGGCTTGACAAAAATGATACCGAAATTCAATGCTCCATTGACAAAAAATGAAGAGCATACAGTCCTTGGTAAAGTGATCCCAAATCAGTCACGAAAAGACCACAATACCCAGAAGACAAAGCTGAACTACAAGAGAAAAACTTGGATACTGGAGAACCAATGATGGACTGCGAAATCACTAGACTTCCAGAATTTAGCCCAAAGGAGGATGCTGGAAGGCTCAAAGGCCCAATCTTGGACACTGTAAAAATTAACAGTGTAATAACAGGGAAAGTTTTACGCATGCCAGCTGATCAAATGATTCCAAAGTATATCTTTGAGAAACCATTTGAGACCCAGATAGCTAAAAAAGGAAGACTGGAACATTAACAGATGGAAACTGGTAGGCGGTGGCAAAACTACTTGGAGTCATTTGAGGCAATGCCTACCCTAAGAAATACCATTAAGTTACATAAATATCGTAACAAATTTGTCTGTTGTTATTGTGCTAAAACTAAAATAATAATCTCTATTTATCATGTACTACATGTCTAACCTCAGGCATGGCCGACTTGATGCGTCGCTTTAGCTAAGAAGCGCAGCGAGGGATCCAGTCGGCCGTGCAGCAGGCTATGTGCTTCGCTGATCGCCCGCTAGATGGTAACAGCGGACTACTTGTTCTCTAGAGAGGCAGGAAATAACTTGACTCACGCAGGACTTTTTGTTTTGTTTGCGTTTCACCAGCTGATGATTGTGAGCGGGGTGGTGGAGGAAAGTTGGGTTACAACCCGCCCCCCTCTCTCCGCAAGGTCTAGGGCCCGTTGAGGCTTGCCTCTCCTGCTATTCGAGTGTGCAGAAATTCCTAGCGCGAAGGCGACAATGAAGTACGTATTGTTAATTGTGTAACTGCGCACGCTATTCTTTTGAGTTAGTAGGTAATATTGGCAATATTCGTGACAATTCAGACATGGAAACAACCAATTCAAATTCTGAGTTTCTGTTGTGTAAAACAAGACTGACATTATCTGGATGAAACTCGCGTTTAAATAATGAGTGAAGCAGGCAGGCCCCTTCGGGAACTTCACAAGTCTTTTGAGCTCTTTAAAATGGACTTACGAATACAAAGATGTATGACCAATTTAGATATTATTTTGAAGGTAAAGTGGGTAGAAAATTTCAATTTTATTGGTATACCTGATATTCGTGGTTTTGTTGTAGGGTTTACATGTGTTTTGTTTGGTAGTGAAAAGGAATGGACTTCAAATGGGACAATTGTTATTAAAAAGTTCTTATAAAAGCGGAGAAGCATCTACATTGAAATAAACATATCCAGAATGAAGAGAAATTCCGTTTACTGGGGCACAAGGTGCAAGAATTCAAGCTGTTAAACATAACGAAGTCATAAAACAAAATTGGCTTGTTGTTGAGAGACTTGATACTGTGTGTTTTCTTGAGAAACATGAGCTTGTATTTCGAGGTCATTTTGAAAGGGAAGACTCTATCAACAGGAACAATTACCTAGAGTTGTTAGATCTTCTTTCAAAACAGGAATAGTACATTCGAGATCATCTCCAGTCCATGTCGGGCTATTAATAATAATAATAATAATAATAATAATAATAATAATAATAATAATAATAATAATAGGAATACGTTTACGGTTTTCGGAGACACCGAGGTACCGGAATTTAGCCCCGCAGGGGTTCTTTTATGTGCCAGTAAATCTACTAACACGAGGCTAACGTATTTGATCACCTCTAAATACCACCGGACTGAGCCAGGATCAATCCTGCCAAGTTGGGGTCACCAGTGCCACAACCGTCTGAGCCACTCAGCCCGGCACGTCGGGCTTTAAAGGTACATTAAGCGAAATACAGAATGAATTGACTGAGTCTAACCACGATAATTCAGGAGATGATCAAAGCAGAGTTAGATTCTTGTGATTTCATTGGTATTCATGCGGATGAGACCTTAGACGTACCGGTATCAAATAGATCTCAAGTCGGTGTAATATTCCGGTTCTACTCAAAACAGGATCGCACATAAAGATTCATAGGCTTTTATTATGTTTCGACTGATGAGACTGCATCGGGCTTATCAGAATTAATTGTCGGTATTCTGCGAAAGTGCGGAGTAATTGATAAAATCACATGTCGAACATATGACGTGTGCTCCACAATGGCAGGAAAGCATGAGGGTGTTCAGCATTACGTTAAACAAATTGGTGACGGGCAATATCTCTCACTGCTATGCCCACAAATTAAACCTTGTTCTTCCCCATTACTCCAAAACGACATAATCAGTCAGGCTCTTCATTCTTAAGCTGACGGCGTTTAATTAATTTTTAGTAGATCCTCAAAGAGATCTTCTGGAATCCAAAGGATTCAGACTTCTACAAGCATTGGAGCTTTCATTCCAGAGCAGTCCACACAATATTTTCACACTATAATGATTTAAGACAGGCTTTTGAATATATTGCACAAAATGATGAGGGTAGGGTCAGTGAGTCGTACAATTTTGCTGTTGGATTGCTTAACATACTTAGGAAGGCCCAATTAATTCATTTGCTCTGTCTCTGTAGATATTTTTTTTATTTATACAGACCCCATCCTTGTTCTACTGAAACATAAGACCCCATCTGATGTAATTCTGTGCAATAATGAAATTATTAACACCATTGGTATCCTCTTTGAATGCCACTCAAGAACATGCGATCACAAAACACGGTATCCTATTGCGTTGAAAAATGTCGTAAAATAAATAGTGAGATGTAGATGACAGGTCATTCCAAATGCTCAAAATTTTAAGACTGAAGTCCTTGACACCTTAATTATGCAAATGGAAATAAGGTTTGACGATTTTGTAAGCATTCAGTTTGTTGAGTTTTTGGATCCAACTCGCTTCATAGTTTACAAAGAGAGCTTCCCTGCTATTAAACTGAACAAGGTAATGAACATATAACTTTTTTAAATAGAGAAATACTGGAAAATGGATTGATAAACATTTATTCCGACAAAAACATTTTGTCCCCTCAAAAGATTATATTGTCCTTAATGACCTCGAACCAGTGTATATTGAAGTGTCAAAATTGATTCGCCTAATATTATCATTTCCTGTGACCACGGCTTCCTATGAAGTGAGTATGAGTACTCTGAAGAGGACAAAAACCTTCTTGCGTAGTACAATGATGAATGAAAGAATCAGCAGCCTTAGAACCATTTCTACGTCGGTAGATGCAGAGTGGGTCTCGGTCCATAAGTGGCTATGGTGGTCCGTGCTCCAATAGCTCTGCACTCAGACCAGCCAACCGAGCAGAGGAAAGTTGGCCACGGCTCTACCGTGGCTCTACGCCTCTGCATTCGGGAGACGGGACAGGGCTGGACCTCATGGCTGGCCCCAACCGTCGGCTGTCCTGAGAATGGTTTTACATGGTTTTCCATTCTCCTGCACTAAGGCGAATGCCGGGACAGTTCCTAGCATGAGCCACGGCCGCCCACCCCCTCACCTTCTCCGAGCAACTCCTTCACCGTGACAGAGAGACGGGGTCACCGTCTAAAAGGCCCGCCTCCCCCTTCAGGGAAGGAATGAAAACATTAAAAAAACATTTCTATCAAGAAAAAGCCTGTGAAGGAATTAATGAGTGATGAACTATTGAAGGACCATGTGAGTGACCATTTTGCAACCAAGAAAACTCGACGTTTGGAACTACTCTACAAAACACGTTAAGATAAGATTTCCTGCCTACCCATTCAATAACTAATAGCTTCGCCACTGCTGGTAGGGAAGATATTGTGTGGTGGACAGATGGCTCAAGGACTGAGAAGGGAACAGTAGGAGGGATCAACGGGGAAAGACCTGAGAGATCAATCCAAATGAGCCTAGGCAGACGCACTACAGTTTTCCAAGCTGAAGTGATAGCCATCATTACATGCCTTGAGGAAAACCTGAAAATGAACTACAGAAAGAACATATTAATATTTATAGATAGCCAAGCAGCCATTAAGGCACTTGAAGTTGTCTGGGTTGCATCCAAAATTGTTTGGTATTGTCATACACTTCTCCTGAAGCTCTCAGAGTACAACATTTTAAAAATAATATGGGTACCTGAGCATGCAAGCATAGAAGGTAATGAAAAAGCAGATAAACTGGCAAGAAAAGGTCAGAAACACCTTTTGTGGGCCCAGAACTAGTATGTGGGATCTCTTACAGACAAGCCTGACTCTACATAGGTAAATGGATACAAAAGAAGCAAATGAAAAACTGGAAAAATGCTCTAGGATGCAGACTTGCAAAAGAACTAATAAAGAGCCCAAACAACAAGCATACTAAGGAACTGCTGGAACTCAGCAGAGAAAATATAAGATGGGTAGTAGGACTGCTGACTGGACACTGTCATCTTAAAAAGCACCTACATAGAATTTGAGTAATAAGAGACAGTATTTGTAGGAAATGCAACCATGCGGAAGAATCAGTTGAACACACACTCTTTGAATGTGAGGCGCTGGGAAGAGTCAGAATCTCCACACTGGGATTACCTGGTGAAGGGAGAAGAAACATCCGAGAAGACTTTGCAGAAATGGTTTGAGTATGACTCTTCAAGAAATATCACTTTCAACCCTCGAAGATTCTTTCTAATTCACCTCCTTGTTGATGTTGTCAAAACCCTGCATAGTAACATAGACACCATTGATAACAGTGATGCATTGTACTGCAACTTTTTGAAGGGAGCAGGTATAACTAAGTGCAGATGAAGGAAAACACATGGTATCAAAAGATCTTCGAGGTCGACGCTAAAAGGAACTTTTCAGAGAGACCCCCATGAATAAAGGAAGAAGAAAAGAAGAAGAACCCAAAGGAACAATACTAGAGCTTCCTTCGATGCCACAAAATCTGTCTATGGCCCCTCAATTCAAGACCTAAACTCTTTGATATAAAAATGGCACTCAACCTTTCAAAGTCAACTTATCAATCTCTCCTGTTGGAGAGAACATTTTCTGGAAATCTTAAACAGGGATTCACATGTTGGTGAGAACATCTTTGCTCCAATTCCTTAAAAACCTGTACGGAAATATTTAAGTGTACTTCTAGGGGTGAATTGGCAATTTTGAAGCTCATGAATTGCAAAACAGTTGACTTAGATGAAATTTCTGAATTATATACTGTAATGGAGAGAGTAAGGAATGAATTACTTAATAGATCTGCAAGTGAATATTTTGGCATGGTTAATAATTACCATATCAGTGGCCTAAATAATTCACAGAAATATCTCTTTAAAAATGTTATACTAACACTCTTGATATGGTATACTTTGTCATGTTCAGCAACCCACTAATTGGGAAGTAGTAGATAAATTGAATAATTGAATAAATGGTTTGAGTATGACTCTTCAAGAAAAATCACTTTCAACCTCGAAGATTCTTTCTAATTTCACCACCTAGTTGGTATTGTCAAAACCCTGCATATTAACATAGACACCATTGATAACAGTGATGCATTGTACTAAAAATACTGCTTACTTAAGGAAATTATTCGTAGAGTGACAGACTTGCCAAATCCCCAGGAAAGATGGGATGCAGTTTTGAAGTCTTGTACCCTAATAGTAATGCACCAAATTTGAAGAAAATAGCTGAGCATATACATTCCCTTCCAGTAAGTAATGCTCACATGGAGTGTATCTTTTCACAAATAAAACATCATGGGACTGATGAGAGAAATAGGATGAGACCCGAACTCATAAAAATAGAATTACCGAGCTCGATAGCTGCAGTCGCTTAAGTGCGGCCAGTATCCAGTATTCGGGAGATAGTAGGTTCGAACCCCACTGTCAGCAGCCCTGAAAATGGTTTTCCGTGGTTTCCCATTTTTACACCAGGCAAATGCTGGGGCTGTACCTTAATTAAGGCCACGGCCGCTTCCTTCCCACTCCTAGCCCTTCCCTGTCCCATCGTCGCCACAAGACCTATCTGTGTCGGTGCGACGTAAAGCAAAAAAAAAAAAAAAAACTACTAGGAAAGACAGACTTCAATATGTCATGCAAAGATTTTTTGAATTTGTAACTAGAAATTAGGAAGTTCTAAACAGAAATAAAGGAAGCAGCAAGTACTTATTCAAACGGTAACATTAAGAATTGTTAACATTGTAAATATTTCAAATCTTTTGTAAATTCATTTATGATTTGTGTGTGGTGGTGTATTTTTGTAACATTAGGAACATTGTGTCTTATTTTAATTGTTGGTTGTTAACAAAGTCACAACATTGGTTTTGATTACATTATCAAGAGTCTGATATTGAAGAAAAGATTTAGGTTTTATTTTATTTCATGCATGTCCTGAATATCAGTTCTCTTAATTTGGCAACTCTAACTTGCAACCATCTTGTAACTCACTCACAGTTGACACAGGACTGACTCACTGAAGACTGACTGGCATTTGCCAGCTGTGCTGTTTACTTAGACCCACATAATATTCTCATAGTTTCCACTTCCAGATCATTCTGAGTGCGTTCACAATTGTTCACTCATTTTCCAGCTTCTTCTTAGGAGCTCCCTTATCTTGAGCCTCAACAATTTGCCAATGATATTTTTCCCACTGATAGCCTTGCCTATTTCATTGCCTCTCCCTCTACCCTCAGCCTTCATTATTATAATACATAGTTATTTTGGCTTCCTCGGTTATTTTTCTATTCCTAAGTAGGTTTCTGAACTTGATTGTGGAAGTTCAATGCTTTCTGGGTTATGTTCAGTATTTCCTGCTTGACTGTGTTGTATTTTGAGATTACCATACACAGTACATTCCAAGGTACTTGAAGTGGGATGCTTATTCTACTTTGAGTCTCTCTTAGATGTTTGAATTTGTTCCTTATTTTCTCTCTTCTATTTATATTTCACTTAATGTTACATTTCATTTCTGTTCGTGATATGGAAAGTTTGTCTGTTTTCTTTACCTTAATGGACTCTGTCTACTCTTGTTTCTGTCTCACCTTCCTGAAATTAATAAAGCAGACATTTTGATATCAACAGTGAATATTATTTAAGATTTTCGACATATTGTAATTCAAATTGTTTATCTATTTGCAGATTCAAGAGGTAAATTATGAAGTAAATCGGATGGTTGAGCGTCATTTGGCTACGAATAACCCATCTGATGATAAATTGGCACCATTTCGTCAACAAGCAGCCATTGTTGCTCGCAAGAAGGAAACCACTGCTGAACAACTTGGAGAACTTCGTTCCAAGTTGAGTTCCTTGGAAGAGGAGTTGGAGGTGAGATGTATATATTATTGTATTATCCATCACCATCAGATATAAAAAAAACATGAACTTTTAGAAGTTTATTACAGTGGAACCTCGTTAGTATGTTTCTGCAGGGGACGATGAAAAAAATCGTGTTAAGCGGGAAAATGTACTATCGAATATCCCATTAAAAACTCTCCAACAGGGAGATGGTATCACTTTACACATTAGTACATTTCTCATTGTGTGTGTAGTGTTTCAGGAGATGAAGGACAGCACTAAAAAGTGTGAAAAATTCCAGAGAACAAATATCAATAATTTTCTACTGGAGCCTGTTAAAGTAACAAGAGACTATTAAAAGATGTAAAAAATATGGAAGAACAGATATGACATTCTTTTGCTCTTGGGCTCATAGAAGTAGCTACAGTACCTACATATTATAGCAGATCACTTTCTTCCTAAAACAATTGTATAATGAATTGTTAGTTGAAGCCTGACCAGTGGGTAATTAAACACTGTTTTCTGGTCACTTCGAGCATGAATTTCTCGCGTTATGCTCACCATTACATGTTACAAATTTCAGATTTGGTCCGTATTGAATTGTACATCAGTTTAAGATATTACCAAAATTTATTAGGATCAACCTATTCAATACAATTGATGTAAAAAATAAGGAAGAACAGATATGACATTCTTTTGCTCTTGGGCTGTATTGTATCGAATAGGTTGATCCTAATAAATTTTGGTAATATCTTAAACTGTTATACTCACCATACGCGATTAAGCACCTTCAGCCGCCATCTTGAACACGAAACTTCAACATTACTCGGCATTGGTTTGGTCAGACTTGCCGGTGAATAATAAAAATGTGCCAACTGTCAAACTAGCAGTTTGTATTTTTGTATGAATGGTACACTGCTTTACCATTGCCTGCATCTTTAACTTTTTAATGGGATAGGCCTACAGTATATGGAAGCCTTATTACTTAACGGCACCTGCAAATGACCTGTTGAAGATCTGCTATAGCTGCACTATAAACTTATTTTAACTTCAGTCGTACCACACTGATTTAAATCATCTTATCACAAGAATAGTTATTGGCATTACCGTCAATCTATTGAGTTGAGTGGTAAAAAGAAGTGAAGTGGTTGTCACGTGACAGCCTACTTACGGACTAATAGGATAATAGTGAGAAGTTCAGTAGCATGGTACATACTGGGACCTTTCCCACCGTCCCCCATGACTCATGGGACCATGTGACAACAAACCAACCCTTTCGGGTCACGAACACATGGGACCATGCTCCACGGAAGTCGATAGTCAAGGGACCTATTCGGCCTGTGCCGACTTCCCCTCATTGGGATTGTATCATTAATCCACGCACATGAGGAGTTATCGGCCATACAGCACAGCCAGGTCAAAGCCACTCTCCCGTTCCTGAGGTCTGAACATGGACTCCTCAGGGCCGAAGACCGTTCGCGGCATGTAAAGGCTATCAAACTTAAACTAACTTAAAGGCCTACAATGAACGGAAGAGGTTTTTGGATGCTTGTTTTTTCGGCAAAGAATAAGCACAAATAAGTTTTCCAAATTTACTAAGGCGCTCGTTGAAATCTATACAAACACTATGACATCCTTGGTAAACTAATATAAATTGACAAGTTGAATACAAATACTTAGCAATGGTAAAATCCGTGCTACCATCCATCAGCTAAACTTCATCCACATTCCATTAGAATATTTATGTGGATGACCACAGTTCCTAAGAATATTTCAAATGAAAGAAGACTTCCATCCGAACCAACAATCTGATGGATACCTGATTTTGACATACACAGAAAAATATACATCCCCAAGGGATGACCATTCTCGTAGACATACTACGTTCCTACCACCGGTTTTGTCTGTCTATCACCCGTTGGATATCAAAACTGTTGAGTGTTACACAAAACAAATTATAACACAGATTACCTATTTACAGTTACAATTACGAACCATTTTCCTCCAAATATCAGTATTCCCTGGGACCGAAAACCATATCATGAAGTTAAAACTTTACTTACACTAACTCTACTACCCCGGAGTGGTCATTTATCTTATATCTACCGCCACCAAATATCTATACGTGAATAAAAAGTATACTGGAGAAATAAACATATGTTTTACGTAAACCATGGAAAAGAAAATAATATTGCGCGTCTCCACAAATTAGACGAAAATTGAAATAAAGATCACACGAACACAGGCTTGACAACGAACTCGTCACTTACAACAACTACCAGTGAAATTTCACGAAGTCTAAATTCGCGCAGAACAGTACATAACACAAAACAAGATCACACCCTAAAAAAAAACAACACATATTTATACAACAACACAAAATACAAATGGCTGTATTTCATCTCGTAGGACCCGCTACATGTGCGAGTAGTCGTCATGTCTATGTGCAGTCCAGGTTCGAACTGGAGACTATGTTCGTCTCCAACAAAGATCCTGCAATCAAACCCTAATTTACCCTAATCATGTGAACACTGTCTTACAACGGGAACATCTACATTGTTTCGTGGTTCGTGGCTTACGGCATATGTGGCAATTACAGAACTCTGCTGTCATTATTTCTTAAAAGCAAAGCAGCCCGTTAGCACGACCAGCTCCTTCGCTCATGCCGGGGCCTCCCCTCGCACGTCGCTCCCTTTCTCCTGGCTCGTAAATCACTGCGGTTATTCTCTCCACTGTCTGGGAGCTAAAGGCACCAACCAACCTGCTTCACGCTAGGATTATTGTGTCTATAACATTTAATTCATTAGAGACTGGCGCAATCTATTCATTGCTCAGGCCAGCCCACATACTCTCAATACACGAGAATCATTTCTCAAATTCAGTCGTTACCGCACATCAAATTCTCTCATATCTCTGGAGGTCTGGAGTTCGACTCGTATCTTCTCTCCTTCCTGATGTTCGCCATACGTCAGCCACTGACCACAGCAATATTCCCATTTCTTCGCCTCTGAGGCGAGACTGTGTACCTGTCAGATACTACTCTATTGTTCGAGATCTATCGGTATAAAATCACCGATCAAATTACTTTAAGAAAATAATAATAATAATAATAATAATAATAATAATAATAATAATCATCCTCTAACCTGTTGCTTGAAATGTATCGGTATAAAACACTGATCAAGTTACATAAGAAAATAATAATAATAATAATAATAATAATAATAATAATAATAATAATAATAATAATAATAATAATAATAATAATAATAATATTCAGACGTGATCAACTCAACTAGTAAAATTTCTACTTTATTAGCCTAACTAATGTGTAGGGGGGGGGGGGCATATTCGAACCTTCGCACATATCTTCTCGACCATCTTCAATTACAGCCAAACTTATACACTAGCATGCAAAACAAACTACTGCCTTTACATTTATGAATTTAGTGCTGTCACTATTCCACCTTAATTTCTGTATAGGCACATGTTAATGATCCTGTCACCTACTATTCCCTGCTCGTCTTTTTCTGTCACGCAGATGAAATTTACGGCATTAACCTGTTCAATTTTCTAGTTATTTTACCCCTCAAATCTTCTCAGCACTCATAATAAAAATATATAGTATAGCATGCACATGCATCCTCTAAAAGGGGTCCCAAACTCTATACATCCTTCCTGGTTCACTTCCTTCCCATATCTGCTTACAAAAATCAAACTAAACAAAGGTCATCCGACCACTCCAGGTAATTAACCTATCAATTACATCATCATTAACCCTATCTTTACAGTAACTCTATTTACAAGGGGAAATACTAACATTGGAAGAAAATAGCTCAATACTCAACAGTTTTTGATGTTTTTCTGGCCCCTGCCCGAAGTTTTCAGGGGCCTGCCATTGGTGCTCACTCCATGTCGCTGGCTCGTGCAGTCCTGGGTTCTAGGAGTTTGATGACTTTGCTGGAGTAATCCATCTTCCTGGTAAACAAATCACTGCAATTATATTTACACAATCTTGCACACTTGTTGAACACTCGACACCATTCAACTTCCCCTCTATCGTTCTAGACCGATGCAAGTTATGTGATGCTAATTATTATGGATATCTCAGCTAGTCTATTTCGTTTAAATTAGGCGAGTTGAAAATTCATGATCTCCTCCTTCCCAAGTCTATCGCCTCCTACTTCCGTGACTTATATCAACCGTCCTTCTCCTAATTTCTTGTCTAGATCAATCAGATCCTGTACTTATCATTCCCCGTTACTTAGTGTGATAATCTGATCCTGAAATCCTGCTCTCATTGTTACATGGATTTAAACTGATAGTATTTCTTCACACGATCTGATTTTCTTTTGAAACAAAGTTTACCAAATCCCAAAGTTAGACTCCTCGAAAGATGAGCTCCCTTACTGCTACAGACATCAACCTCGCGATGAGCGTTCTCCGTCTAGAGTTTGATCCCCACGGCGTACTCAACCTTTCACAGTCACTACCTACGACATAATGACAAATGTTCAGAGTTTACTTCGCGATCGGATGTCGCACAAATACCTTTGTCATATAGTTACATTTCCTACTATCACTGCACACTGGAAAACACTTTTAGAACTTCACTCCCATTTCTTTGTGTCAGTTATTCAGACAAAGAAGAGGTAGACCTTGCTCGCGGACCGACCGTAGTTCCACCTTCTGAAGCTCGTTCCCGACTGAAGACTCCCCCGAGAATCTGCACCAACTTATAGCAAAGCCGGGAATAGGGGTGGCAAGCGTGCCATGTCCCAACTCTGATTTTTACCTCTCCTGAATAAACCAGCCTGTTGACATCAGCAATACGCTAGATTGTGTGACTATGTTACGCACAAGTGCGCTATGCCATGCGGAGTTGATTATGTTCGGCGGATCTGCCGTAATTAATTTATAACATTGGAGGGGAAATGGTGAATCCCCAAAGACATCTGGTTTCAGCCATCGCGTCCGTATGCTAACCCAGTTATATAAGTTTTTTACCAACGCCTTTCGCTTGGAGAGTATTTTCTATCTGAACTCCTGACTTCATAATTCAACCAAAATTCTGCACACTGCTCTGACGGATGCAGTTTTGTTAATCAAGCCTTATTTACGCCGAAAACACATTAAATTTGGCCCGATCGCTCTGGCATTTGTTTTTCAAAATGGAGTCGCTAAATAGTGTTCTTCTGCTGCTTTTTCTATGACGTGTGCCTAGTTCGGGGATTCTTTAAGCCACCCAGTGGGTGTGTGAGGCGCCGCTCTGGCGGGCGTCCTATTGCACAATCTGATGCTTCTCCCAACATCCACACAAAGAAAGCTTGCTGCCTGCTTCCTTACCAAGCATATCATTTGAAATAAATATTACTTGTGCCGATACGGTCACAATACGGTATCTGTCTTGTCATAGCCTAGCTATGGATAAGAAAAGGGTCGTGAAACCACTCACTAATGAAGAAACAATTAAAATCCTTCAAGAAGTAGATAGGAATGCACATCTTACACGCGTTGAGTTGGTGCAAATGTTAAAACTAGCACCTTCTACTTTGAACACTATTGTGGGCAACCAAGACAAAATTGAAAATGCGTATAAGCAAAATAGAAACAGAAAAAGAAAACGACTGCGTGAAGGAAAGTTTCTGAAGTTGGAAAGAATGATTTTGAATAAATCAATTTCTAACTTCTGATTGGAATGCGAAATAGGCTACAGGCACTGGGTTATTCAACAGTTTCACTGACAATAAAGACCTTTCCATAGAATAAAGAATGTAGAACAAAAAATAGACCACTTTTCCCTTTGAGAAAATCAAATGATCATAAATATGTCTCTCGGTCACGACCATTCACCAACAGCTGCACGGTTGCTAGAGTTACACTTTCGTTACACATTTTGTGGCGGTAACTTCTGTGATGCATAATTTCAGATGACTCTCAGCCATAAGCCATGTATGTCAAGAGGAGAGCTTTGAAAGAAAAAAAAGAAAATAAACCACGTGAAAACTGAATTCAGCGCTCCTAGCCGCAGTGAAATCTATTACCGTGCTTTACCTTAGCACTGTCCTGTCTTGTTCTAGTATAAAGTCTTTGCTGCCAACAGAATCCGCGAACACTGACGATGCCGACAGTTGAGGGAAAAACGTGGCTCATATAATAAATTCGTAGGCACCGAACAATATTGTCATTACCGACGAAACTGCATTGCTTTATTTTAATGCGAGCCCAGACGGTCTTCTGGTTTTAAAGCAGAAAGTATCAACCGGGGAATCGTACAAAGGTCGGAGATGGGGGTCATTGTAGTGCATTGCAATGCACATGGAAGCAAGAAACTTTATTCCGAAACAGACTTTCAACGTATTAGGTCGTGTTACGTACATGTAGTACGTGTTGAAGAGATATTAAGTACAGAACAAAAAAGGCCAGCCGGACACCAGTGGGATCCGAACCCATAACCTCCCGATTTTGCGTCGGTTGCTCTACCAATTGAGCTATGGTGGCCTAGGCCATCTTTGTTCTGTTTGAAAGGATCTGCGCTACAGGTCTGGCACTGCTGCTAGCACACTGTCGAGCGCGTTTAAGTCGCCCGTTGTGGGGCATGTCAATGAATTTTGAATTTTCACGACCGCATTGTAATCGAAACAGATTTTTAACGTATTAGGTCGTGTTACGTACATGTAGTACATGTTGAAGAGATGTTAAGTACAGAACAAAAATGGCCAACCGGACACCAGTGGGATCCGAACCCACAACCTCCCAATTTTGCGTGGGTTGCTCTACCAATTGAGCTATAGTGGCCTAGGCCATCTTTGTTCTGTTTGAAAGGATCAGAGCTACAGGTCTGGCACTGCTGCTAGCACACTGTAGAGTGCGTTTAAGTCGCCCGTTGTGGGGCATGTCATTGAATATTGAATTTACACGACCGCATTGTAATTGAAACAGACTTTCAACGTATTAGGTCGTGTTACGTACATGTAGTATGTGTTGAAGAGATGTTAAGTACAGAACAAAAATGGCCAGCCGGACACCAGTGGGATCCGAACCCATAACCTCCCAATTTCGCGTCGGTTGCTCTACCAATTGAGCTATGGTGGCCTAAGCCATCTTTGTTCTCTTTGAAAGGATCTGAGCTACAGGTCTGGCACTGCTGCTAGCACACTGTAGAGTGCGTTTAATTCGCCCGTTGTGGGGCATGTCAATGAATATTGAATTTTCACGACCGCATTGTAATCGAAACAGGCTTTCAACGTATTAGGTCGTGTTACGTACATGTAGTACGTGTTGAAGAGATGTTAAGTACAGAATAAAAATGGCCAGCCGGACACCAGTGGGATCCGAACCCACAACCTCCCGATTTTGCATCGGTTGCTCTACCAATTGAGCTATGGTGGCCTAGGCCACCTTTGTTCTGTTTGAAAGGATCTGAGCTACAGGTCTGGCACTGCTGCTAGCACACTGTAGAGTGCGTTTAATTCGCCCGTTGTGGGGCATGTCAATGAATATTGAATTTTCACGACCGCATTGTAATCGAAACAGGCTTTCAACGTATTAGGTCGTGTTACGTACATGTAGTACGTGTTGAAGAGATGTTAAGTACAGAACAAAAATGGCCAGCCAGACACCAGTGGGATCCGAACCCACAACCTCCCGATTTTGCGTCGGTTGCTCTACCAATTGATCTATGGTGGCCTAGGCCATCTTTGTTCTGTTTGAAAGGATGTGAGCTACAGGTCTGGCACTGCTGCTAGCACACTGTAGAGTGCGTTTAAGTCGCCCGTTGTGGGGCATGTCAATGAATATTGAATTTTCACAAGCGCATTGTAATCGAAACAGACTTTCAACTTATTAGGTCGTGTTACATACATGTAGTACGTGTTGAAGAGATGTTAAGTACAGAACAAAAATGGCCAACCGGACACCAGTGGGATCCGAACCCATAACCTCCCGATTTCGCGTCGGTTGCTCTACCAATTCAGCTATGGTGGCCTAGGCCACCTTTGTTCTGTTTGAAAGGATCTGAGCTACAGGTCTGGCACTGCTGCTAGCACACTGTAGAGTGCGTTTAAGTCGCCCGTTGTGGGGCATGTCAAGGAATATTAATTTTCATGACCACATTGTAATCGAAACAGACTTTCAACGTATTAGGTTGGGTTACGTACATGTAGTATGTGTTGAAGGGATGTTAAGTACAGAACAAAAATGGCCAGCCGGACACCAGTGGGATCTGAACCCACAACCTCCCGATTTCGCGTCGGTTGCTCTACCAATTGAGCTATGGTGGCCTAGGCCATCTTTGTTCTGTTTGAAAGGATCTGAGCTACAGGTCTGGCACTGCTGCTAGCATACTGTAGAGTGTGTTTAAGTCGCCCGTTGTGGGGCATGTCAATGAATATTGAATTTTCACGACCGCATTGTAATCGAAACAGACTTTCAATGTATTAGGTCGTGTTACGTACATGTAGTATGTGTTGAAGAGATGTTAAGTACAGAACAAAAATGGCCAGCTGGACACCACTGGTATCCGAACCCACAACCTCCCGATTTCGCGTCGGTTGCTCTACCAGTGTGCCAGTACAAAGCATCTAAAAATGCAAACAGTACAGAAATCCAAAAAATAATGCATTTGCCCAAGGGAACCAGCATTATTTATCCTCGTCTTCGAATTGTGTGATTTTGTTTTCTTTCGTTGCGTGAGGTTATGTTTGTCAGTGATTTATCCAAGTGCATTATTTGAACATTGTAAATGCACCTTGTTGGACACATTTCGGAAATAGTTCTTTCCATGGCATTTGAAAAATTTAAACTGTGAATCTAGGTGATTGCATGTATTAATGGGTTTAAGAACACTTTGTGACGCGGCAAGTGTTTACATTTCTGAAGTGCGAGAGAAGTGCCATGGCGGGAAATCATACAAGGATAGAGTCGTAGGAAAGTTCGATTTTAAGGGCATCGGGTACTTTCTGTGAAAATACAAGGCATCTAAAATGCATACAGTATAGTAATCCAATGAATAAAGCACTTGCGCATGGGAGCCAGCATAGATTTCTCCTCGTCTTTGTATCGTGCTTTTTTTTTTTTCCTTCGTTGCGTGAGGTTTTGTTTGCCAGTGAGATATCCAAGTGCATTATTTGTATACTATAAATGCACCTTCTTGGATACATTTTGGAAATAGTTCTTTTTTCATGGCATTTGAAAGGTATAAACTGTGAAGCAAGGTTATACAACATGCAGTAATGGACCTTAGAACATTTTGTAACGAGGCAAGAGTTGGTACTTCTGAATTGCGAATTGGCGGTTAATTCGAAATCACGTAATTCGAAGTCCGGTTTTTGAGTCCCAACGACTTTGAATTAACAAGGTTTTACTGTACCTATAAAGTACCAAGTTTGCTAAGATTATCGGATTACACAATATTGTAAAAGTCAAAATATGTTTTCACCCTTCATTGGTGGTTTGAAATACGAGAAAACTAGAAATGAATCTATTTTAAAAAAATATTTTGGAACGTTTAAGCCCAGATTACATTAATGTTACTCAAATGCGTTAAGGTTTAAATTGAGCACCACAAAATGAATTAAGTAGATGTCTTTCGATACATTATGGTATGGCAGCAGGGCAAATAATGCAGACTCACAGAACTTTTTAATTCTTCTTCGCCGGTGGTATTGAAGTGTATGTCAAGATTCATCTTCAAAGCATCAGGCACGAAAGACTTCCGATTATTACTTAACACATTCTTGTAAGAAGAGAAGCTCATTTCTACGTCACAAGACATTATTGGTGCATATTTAAATAATATTAAATCACGGCTGTCGAGTATGCACTCATCTTGAAATGTACTGGTGCCTTCTCCTCTAAGAACATTATTTATATTGCATGCTACCTCAGACTACAGGGGTAACACCAAACAAGGCACAAACACAGTTAAAAGGGGGAGGTAAGAGTACAATACACAATATAAGAAATCACTACACACTCGGAAAAACAGTAGCTGGGATTACTCGGATCTCCAACAAAACATGTACGAAATATCAGTAGGGCCAACTAGTGAACAACAAACCGGGAAGATGAAAAGGCTGGGAACCTACCAAAGGCATGGACAGGGCTTAGATAGCGGATTCCGAAATGAATCACCGTGATCCTTAGTTAAAAAAAAATATTATTTACAAGATAATTTTACAAATACATTCCAAGTTATGAGCTATAAGCTCAGTGATATACATAGGTTATTCGTAGCAGTATAAATTCAAATTACAAATCAACTGTACATCCAGTTACCAATGCAGTAGTACAATGCAATTTACAGGTTATCCAAAATCTAGCGTACCTCAAGTGATACAGAAATACCAGAGGCAATCCCCAAGGGAAATAATATTAAACTACAATATACATATTTTAGTGAAACAAGAAATGGGAATGCCTCGGAAACGAACAGGTAAGTCCAGCTGAAAAACTAAGGCGTCATAAGTAACTAATTTGGTGAATCTAGGCGAGGTTAGGGCAGACTCCTGTATGAAAAGCAAATCGGAACATTACGGAATTTTTAGCAGGAACGGAATTCAAGAGTGCTTACCCGAGGAGAGCGCCATCCCGAAAACTGGGGGACGTCAACCAGATAGGCTGCTCGCAGACAGATGGACCAAGACCGACAGAATTCAGGATACAGAATTCCTTCGAACACTGCCTCGCTCACTATATATAGGAATTACTGGCCTTGGAGGCAGCCAATCAGCGTGCACGTGTTTCCTATCGCCGCCTAGACTCACCAATCACAACCTTACTTTCGATCGCGAACTTTGACTAACATTCTAGAATACGCATGATCGCGAAAGTCGTATTTTTCCAGAATAGACAGAACACACTTTCTAGAACATATACCAACAAAGTAACACACCCTGTACAAAAGTTATGTAACTTTCTGGATCTTTCCAGGAACTATAGACAGAATTCTACTATTTACAAATGCCTATGTTACAACATTATACAGTACAGGTTAGGTCAATAAAAATAAAACATCATATTGTATTTTACAAACAAAGACTTCAAAAAAATACATTCCACTCACATTACATATTTCACTTGTAACATTGCACACATAGCGAAAAGCGTCACTTCGATTAAGCACATTTTAATATTTCCATTTTACACTGATGCCAACTATTCCATGTGATTGTTGTGCTGAAAGTTCAATACTTCTCACAATTTCAATACTTGCATGAATTTCTAAGCTAGCAGCTTCTAAACGAGTAATTGCATTCGATATAATTCCAAAGTTTGACTTAATATATGCCAGACTTTCTGACAAACTGCAGGAAAACAATTCCTGTGTAATCTTGATAGAAGATTCAGAGTATTCACTTGTAATAACTACAGATGTGATATGGAAAAGCAGTTTTGCGAATACTAGTTCTCATTCGGAAAGTTCACAATTATTTTGCACAACTACATCTGTTACCAAACCGCCGAAATATGACGTTTCTATGAAAATAGCTCAAAATATCACCTTATGATGAAAAATAACCAAAATATGCATTTATGTGACAAATAAAAATTACTTAATTGTGACGATAATTACCTGATTTGTACCAAAATCCAAAGAAAAAATATGACTTTTCCTAAACATCCGAGCCCTAATAATAAGTAACTTTGAACAGTACCGAATAATTCACAAATGTTTAATGGTCCAGTAGGGCTTTTTTTCTTTGTCACGCATTAGGCTTATTGCCTTTTAAAGGAAGACTGTATGAGAGGTCGCTTCATCTTTTTTATAAACACCAGCTACGAACTGCTCCATATGGGCCATACCCTTAATTGTAGCGTTGTCACCATCACTTGCACTTATCACAGAATCCAACATGGCTAGAGTGGCAAGTACATCTTTCTTTGACGGAATAGTTGCTGCCTGTGCCCTATCTTCGCCGTGTTCAACATCAGCTGTAGCTGCATCTCCCTCTGGGGTCATGTGATCACAGCTGAATATCTGGCGGGTTTCCGCTCTTCTGAAGTAGTCTCCGCATGGTCTATGGTGATGCATTCGGAGAAAGTCATACTGACATCTGACTTTTGCCGTAACTCCTTCCATTCTTCATTGTCTTCTTCTTCTCCTTCTTCTACTTCATTTAGCGAACCAAAACCACACTTCATGAAGCAGTTCTTGATTATCGATGAATGAATAGCGTCCCAGGCAACTGTCACACTCCGCATTGCACCAATCACGTTCCACCTGCGTATTTCTCCCGCCTGAATATTTCTGCCAACTTCCCGGAGAAATAACACACCAGTTGCTTTCTGTAGGCATGTTTCACAGATGAAATTATGCCTTAATCTAGGGGGTTGCAAGTAGCTCATAGTGTTGGCCGGCAGAAAAAGAAGACGCACATGTTTTAAAATTAAATTATGTTTGTATGCAGCGCACTGATCCAACAGCAGAAGTATTTTTCTGTCCTGGCATGCCATTTTTGCGCTCAAGGCATACCAGCCACTCAAAAATTTTGCCTGCCATCCAGGAATTTTTAGACGATTTATATTTGCACGGAAAGTGCCTGATGCCCTTAAAACATCGTGGCTTCTCGTACTTGCCTATGATGAGAGGAGGAACTCTCGCTTCCGTCCGCATTGCAACACGGAAGGACTGTGACCCTATCCTTGTAAGATTTCCTGCCATGGTACTTCTCTCCCTTAAAACCATAAGTCTGTTTGGGCTCGGCATTAAAAAACAATGCAGTCTCATCGGCATTGAAGATATTGTTCAGTGCATACGAATTGATTATGTGAGACACGCTTTCTTGCCAACTGTTTGCATCGCTAGTGTTCACTGATTCGGCTTCTCCGTACACTGCCTGCCATGTGATATTGTGCCACTGAATCCACCCGTTTGAACACTGAAACTCAAGACCCATCTTTATCACTAGTTCATTCAACTTCCCCTTCCCCTTAATAATCTTGCCATCAACAGGGATATTGTTAGTCCGAACATGCCGATACCACTCGATCAATTGTACTTCCAAATCAGAGTGATTAGCTCCTCGAATGCACATTCGCTTTGCTATATTTACACCCTGCATTTCCTGAGCTTTTATGCTCTCACAATTTTTTAAAAACGTTGAAAGCGTGGACACAGGAATTCCAAAGTCTTTAGCTATTTAAGTTTTCGTTTTATGTCCTTTTTCGACGGCCCTTGTAATTTTAACTTTCTCGCTGAGTGTCTTTGAAGAATACTGGCGCTTAGCCATTTCACAACACAAAGAAGGAACACACGTGCCCTAAATCATTGCCTACAAGATACATAAGGCCGAGAAATACAGCACACAAGACTCGGCCTCGAGATACTTCCGAAAAGTGCCATTAGAGTTCTCTTTACTGAGCTGTCTTGCTTGCTCATTGCAACACATTCGAGTTTGAAAAGCTATAAAAATTCATTAAAAGTAGTAATTTCAGAAGACACCAAACAGATGTGAGAGAATAAAATAGACCAAGAGCAGTTTTATGACTTACTTTCTACAACGTATTTCTTACACTTTGCTTAAACTAAATAAGTAATTAACGAAAGAAACAGTGAAGTCTGTACGTAGCGAGTTTGTTACTTCATCCCGTTTTCTCTAATTCTGCCTCAGTGTATCCGATAAAGTGATCGAGATTGTGGTCATAAATAACTTTGGGTTTAATCGCTATCTTATAAATTATCAGCGATTCTATCTTTTCCTCCACACATCTGATGTTGCGACATTCGTAGGCCTATTGAAGCCGCTGTTTGGAGAGCGATGTTATGCCCGTTTTGCCATTAGAAAATCCTATGTAATTTTTCAGCATCTTCTGGTGTGGTACAGTTAGGCAGTGCAAGGATCTCAAATCTGTAGCCGGTAGGTGCTTTCCTATGACAGAGGATGCAAATTTTTAGCATCGTTTCTCCTTATTTCACTTTTTCTTCCCATAAGATTCAATTTGTTCTAATAGGAATAAAGCTCCTAAATGATCATTTGTACCATTATTTTCAATTTGGTTTACCTTTTGGTCAAGTTAATATACCGGTACCTCAAATAATTTTTCTGATTTCATTACTGTATCCTTCTCAATATAAAGACTGTTTTCCGTAATCTGGCATTTGAAATCTCATCAATATATAATATTTAGATTTAACATAGATTCTCGTAGCCTTTCCTTGACATAGAAACGAGACTTGTAGGAATTTTTCTTTTTCCTAGTGGCTTTACGTCGCACCGACACAGATAGGTCTTATGGCGACAATAGGATAAGAAAGGCCTAGGAGTTGGAAGGAAGCGGCCGTGGCCTTTATTAAGGTACAGCCCCAGCATTTGCCTAGTGTGAAAATGGGAAACACCGGGCGAGTTGGCCGTGCGCGTAGAGGCGCGCGGCTGTGAGCTTGCATCCGGGAGATAGTAGGTTCGAATCCCACTATCGGCAGCCCTGAAGATGGTTTTCCGTGGTTTCCCATTTTCACACCAGGCAAATGCTGGGGCTGTACCTTAATTAAGGCCACGGCCGCTTCCTTCCAACTCCTAGGCCTTTCCTATCCCATCGTCGCCATAAGACCTATCTGTGTCGGTGCGACGTAAAGCCCCTAGCAAAAAAAAAAGGGAAAGTACGGAAATCCATCTTCAGGGTTGCCGATAGTGGGATTCGAACCCACTATCTCCCGAATGCACGCTCACAGCCGTGTGCCTCTAACCGCACGGGCAACTCGCCCGGTCTTTTTTTTTTTTTTTGTGGCTGACCTAGAACAGTTATATGCTGAAGATACGGTATGTTCATCGTTATCTGAATCAGAAATTTTACTAAATTTTGATGGCAGTATGTAATTTCTGGGAGCTGGGGCCTTTCTGCGTTTGACACTTTTCTACAACTTTTATTATAATTTGGGTCCACCTTAATCAGTACATAAAAATTGTTGCTTAAATGTAATTACAACATATATTTCAATCAGAACTAGTTTCGACGCCTCATGCGTCATCATCAGCTGATATAAGTTCGTGGAAAAATTGCAAATCGTATAAGTTTATCTATGTCAAATTGATCATAATTTAAAACCATAATAACAACATGAAATTATACTGTCTCTAAGTCCATTTTTTTTTTAACAAGGCCAAGACTTGCGAGTCTTATGCCATAAACTGATAAAAACATATGCAAACCGGTTTGCTCACTTATGAAATAACATGGATTTAAAAGAACAACAACTAAAAAATAAAATAGTCTTTAAGTACTATGTGCTTAATTTATCACACTTCTCAAAACTTGACATAGAATCTTAGTAGAAATAATTCAATAAAAACTTCAGTGTCACTTTAATAGAGCAATCATGGTGAGGTGGAAACGATAAATAAGTCCTTTGGGATGTTATCAAGGACAACGTTCCCAGTTCAATGCGGACCTGTAATAATAGGAATGTAATAAACTATCACTTCACTGAAGAGTCAAGATATAATATTACGTCTTATAACGTAATCGTTTTTACGTGACTCACCTCAAAAGATCGCTGTTCATGTGAAGCGCAGTGAAGAACAGCAAGCAGTGTTGTGATAATAATCAAGTGTTCAAGGTTGGTCGGGATTGAAGAAGGGAAGTCGGGGAAAGTGGGAGGAGCAATTGAGGAACGGCAATTTGTTGCAGCTCTGGAGGGCGTGGTTGTAAGAAGCAACTAGCAACGCTGTACGCATAATATGAAATGCCGACCTATTGACCGGGATATGTACGTTTTTTAAAAATGCAATAAGGAAATCAAATAGAATATTTGATTTTTCAGAAATCTCGTTTAAATTAATGTTTGGATTAAAATACTGTTCTAGGTGTATATAGCAACCCTCCATAACATCCAGCAAACTTCTTTTTCCTAAGTTCTCCAGGACCTCAATGTCCAGTTCTGTAGATGTGAATTTATGCTTTAGATCATGTATATGCTGGCCTACCCGTGGAAAACCTGTTATATTTTATGGCATTAGTATGTTCTGTATATCTAATTTTAAAGTTTCGTCCTGTTTGACCTAGATATGTGAACGCACAGTCGTTACATTTAAATCTATAAACACCCGATTTGGAATATTGGTTCGATCTATTGACTGAGGCTGAATTTTGCAATACAACTGTATTATTATTATTATTATTATTATTATTATTATTATTATTATTATTATTATTATTATTATTATTATTATCAGTACGAAACAAAACCCCGACATTATGCTTCTTGAATATATATAAACTTATATATATCCAATATTTTCTGTTTAGCAGGAAGCAAGTTATTTAATTTATTCTGAACCGAGTCTTGAAAAATGTTACATTGCACCTTAGTAAGCAAGGCAGCGGCCCTGAGGTGAGTCTCATATAACTGCTGATTCAAAAAGGTTTTTTTCTTATAAAGAAATTTTAACTCATTTTTTAGACAAAATCTTTTACATTTTTGTTGTACATTACGCTGGTGTGAAAGCACCTGATTCGTTTTAAATACCCTCTTTAAAAAATTTGGGCTCAGATTAAATTCGATACATTTTTTGATAAACTTTATATTCTTGCCTATCTTTCCTACCTGAATTCTTAAGCCCAAAAACCGATGGTCCACCATCTTTGCCTGGTGAGCTTCTTCAGTTAAACTAATAAACTTCATTGTTTGTCCAACCCTTGTCCCGTTTCCCTACGGGGTCGGGTATGAGGTGAGATGAATTTGTCGTGGCGGTTTTTTATGACCGGATGCCCTTCCTGACGTCAACCTCATCAGAGGAGTTAATGAGAGATGAAATGAATGACGTGATATATGATAGTAGGGAGAGGGTGAAACCCGGTGCCGGCACATAGCCTACTCCTGTCGAATAGCACCAAGGGGTCTGCTCAAGGCTTAACGTCCCCATCCGACGGACGAATCACCATCAACAGTGTCATATGCCCTCACTCCATATGAGCACTGCGGAGAGGTTTGGAATTTAATCCAGGCTTTTGGCACGCAATCTAGTGATTAGAAATTGTATACCACCACCTCCCCTACCCTGCCGGCCAACATTCTGATGGTGAAAATTTTTTCGACCAACGGGACTCGAACCGGCTCACCTCGGTGTTAGACCGTTTTTAGACTTCAGCGCCTTAACGATCATGGCCACCAGGCGGGCTAAACTAATAAACTTCATTGTTTGTCAGTATTGAACCAAGATTACAACTTTTATTATAATTTGGGTCCACCTTATTCAATACATAAAAATTGTTGCTTAGATGTAATTGCAACATATATTTCAATCAGAACTAGTTTTGACGCCCCTCTACGTCATCATCAGCTGATATAAGTTCGTGGAAAAATTGACAATCATATAAGTTTATCTACGTCAAATTGATCATAATTTAAAACCATATTAACAACATGAAATTATACTGTTTCTAAGTCCATTTCTTTTTTTTTTTTTTTTTACAAGTCCAAGACTTGCGAGTCTTATGCCATAAACTGATAAAAACATATGCAAACCGGTTTGCTCACTTATGAAATACGAGGACGGTTTGAAAAGTTCTCGGAATCATAGCTAGATGTCAGTGCTAGAGCAGCGAGGTTCCCGCGCAATAATCACACATCCTTTGTGAGTGAACACGTGGCGCGTCAGTGCTCTAGCTGCAGGAGTGTGGTAGTGACGACTCTTTGTTGTTGTTCCTGCGTAGTGATTTGTGACAATGGAAAAAACTGAGATTCGAGCAGTGATTAAATACTTTGTAAAGAAAGGTATGAAAGCAAAGGAAATTCATGCCGACTTTCAGAACACACTGGGGGACTCTGCTCCTTCATTTACAACTGTTGCCAAGTGGACCAGCGAGTTTAAATTTGGTCGGGAGAGCTTGGATGATGATCCACGTAGTGGACGGCCAAAAAGTGTTACGACCCCAGAATTTATCGCAAAAGTGCATAAAATGGTCATGGAGGATCGTCGACTGAAAGTGCGGGAGATTGCTAAAGCTGTAGGGATGTCTTCTGAATGGGTATATTATATTTTAACCGAAGAATTGGGTATGAAAAATTATCCGCAAGATGGGTGCCGCGGCTCTTGACATTGGACAATAAACGCACAAGATTGGAAATGTCCGAACAAAGTCTGGCCCGTTTTCAGTGCAACCAACAAGAGTTTTTGCGCTGGTTTGTGACTACAGATGAAACTTGGGTCCACTACTATACCCCAGAGACAAAACAGCAGTCAAAGCAGTGGAAACATGCTGATTCACCACCACCAAAGAAAGCAAAGGCAGTGCGTTCGGCCGGAAAGGTCATGGCCTCAGTTTTCTGGGATGCAAAAGGCATTCTGCTAATAGATTATCTTCCTACTAGCCAAACAATTACGGGGCAATACTATGCAAACCTCCTAGACCAATTACAGGAAAAGATACGCGAAACAAGGCCTGGTTTGGCAAGGAAAAAGATCATCTTTCATCAGGACAACGCTCCGCCGCACACAAGTGTTATTGCCGTGGCAAAACTTCATGAACTGGGGTACGAATTGTTGCCACATCCACCTTATTCACCTGATTTGGCACCATCAGACTTTCATCTATTCCCCAAGCTGAAAATTTTCCTCGGTGGACGGAGATTTTCTACAAGGGAAGAACTGACAGCCGAATTGGAGAGGTATTTTGCAGGCCTGGAGGAATCTCATTTTCAAGATGGGATCAAGGCATTGGAACATCGCTGGACCAAATGCATTAGTCTACAGGGAGACTATGTTGAAAAATAAAAGCAGTTCCACCAAGGTAAGATAATTCTAGTACATTCCAAGAACTTTTCAAAGCACCTACGTAACGTGGATTTAAAAGAACAACAAGTTAAAAATAAAATAGTCTTGAAGTACTGTTTATCGCACTTCTTTAAACTTGACGTAGAATCATAGTAGAAATAATTCAATAAAAACTTCAGTCTAGTGAGGTGGAAACGAACAATAAGTCCTTTGAGATGTTACCAAGGACAACGTTCCCAGTTCAATGTGGACCTGTAATAATGTAATAAACTAACACTTCACTGAAGAGGCAAGATATAAAATTACGTCTTATAATGTAATCATTTTTACGTGATTCACCTCAAAAGATCGCTGTCCATGTGAAGCGCAATGAAACACAGCAAGCAGTGTTGTGATAATAATCAAGTGTCCAAGGTCCAAAGTGTCCAATCCCGACCAACCTTGGACACTCCGCATTGTATGCCCTCGGCCTAACAAGGGTTCACACATGTTGAGCACAACGTTTGTACTTGCTAGCAGACTTGGATCTGTTATATCATCACCTACATAAATTTTGAAAGACAGACAGTAGCCAGAACTTGATTCACAAATTTTGTAAATTTTTATTCCAAACCTAGAAGGTTTAGACCTATTACACTGCACATCTGAAAGGCAGCCTCTGAATTTCATTAGACTTTCATCTAGAGCAATGTCTTGTGAAGGTAAATATAATTCTGAAAATTTGGAGCAGAAATGTTGTATTATAGGCCTAATCTTTCATAGTTTGTCACTACTATCGACTTGTTCATTGTCAACAAAATGTAAAAATCGTGAAATTATAATAAATCTTTCCCTGCTCATGGTTTCACAAAAAATAGGACTGTTTATACACCTGTTTTTACTCCAGTATAACTGCATTCTTGACTTTCACACTTGTGACATTAGTATAACTAACGAAAAATATGCCCTAATTTCGTCAGGTGTAGTCTCAAACCATTTGTCATCGTCTTTCAACTTTTTTCTGTCAGGATTTCTCAACTGTTTTGCTGCATATGAATTTGTCTCAACAGATATTTTGTCAAACAAATGGTTCATGTATTCACAAAAAACTGAGAGATGGTGACTTGTACACGCGACCTGCGAGAGTGTTGCTGTGATAAATGGGTTATAATTACATATTTACAGATAGAATCAGCGCTTCAGACGTGAGTAGTGTTGTCAAGACATTTTCTTTTTACCCAAGTGAAGGTGAGGTGAGATTCGTTATGCTTCATAGTGAAAAACTACTCAACGTATCTGCATTCAAGTGAGCTAGAACTCAACTACGGAAATAGGAAATTGGACGAAGACTTCAGCCCATCGCACAGTTCGACAGAAAGCTACATTTTATTAGCGCAACACTTAGACACTTTATTGGACACTCTATGTTAATTTATCCGATAATGCCTGATAGTGCCTGAAGATAAATTCTCAGGATCAGTGAACATTAAGTTATGCCGTTATTAGTTATTTAAATGTGACAGTAGATGTTCCGTAATAAACATATCTTCATCGTGCGTATTACCGGGTGTAATTATTTACGAATGAATTATGAATCAGTGTTCACAAGATTAAAAATTAATCGTGTTCAAGGTGAATTGTAGTTTTGAGGTAGGCATAGTGATTGGAATAGCATTACCTTATGCATCACGTGTAGTGTAGTAGGTAAGGTATTTACACATATCACTCACACAGGTGAGGAATATACTCCTGTATGTACTGTGGTGAGACTTTCACACGCACACAGGGGATGAACGTCTGGCAGATGCGCTAAATGAATCATGAATCAGTGTTCACAAGATTTTAATTAATCCTGTTCAAGGTGAATTGTAGATTTGAGGTAGGCATAGTGGTTGGAGTAGTATTACCTTATGCATCACGTATAGTAAGGTATTTACACATATCACTCACACAGGAGAGGAAATATATTCATGCATGTACTGTGGTGAGACTTTCACACACACACAGGGGATGAACGTTTGGCAGATGCGCTAAACGAGGATACGCATTCAGAACCGAAAGACAAATTTATGTAGTTAGTTAGAGAACATGTTGGTACGTGGGTACGAACGGTGAATTATGTTATAGGAATCTAATTCAAGAAGACAAAACCGACGAGCGTTCGCAATTGACAGGCAAAATAGTGCTAACATCTGACATCCAGCAGACACATCATGCCAACCAACAACTACCAAACAGATGAAGAATGCTTTACCTGTACAAAAGCGATCACTACTGACGAAATTACGGTGGAATGCGACCGCTGCAACTCACACGTACACAAAGACTGCTCAACCCTAACACAAGGAGAGTATGACATTCTGAAAAGGAGAAACCGGAAACTCATGTGGTTCTGCACCGCCTGTAAGCGTGCTGCCCAGGTAAAAGAACACGGCTGCATAAACCTGATCGAAGATCTCCAAAAGAGGCTCGACGATTTGAGGGAATACTTGACCCAGCAAATGGAAACTGAGCTAGAAAAGCGAATCAGTAATGCCGTCAGGGCTGAGCTGGAAAACACGATGGGGGCCCACCGCCTATACCAAAAAGAACCAAATGAACCAGAAGTAACCAAAAAGGGAAGGGAAGGAAATGGAACCAACACCCAAATCAACCATGGAAGAGTCACAACTGCAGTCACAAGGCAAAACGAAGCGGAGAAGGAGACAATGCAACAAACCATGCCAGAAGACAAAGTGGTGCGCCACCAGATGCACCAGATGGAGGATATGAACAACAACGGCCAGGAGGACAACGGACACAACAATGCGAATAGTGCAAAAGAAATAAATGACATCTCGCCAGCGGAACAGATAATAATGAACTCGTTCGTAACAGCAGCCAAAATGAGCACGAATGGAGAGAAAGGGAATGGCGATCGCGATAACGCCTGGAAGAATGGTGGGAAAAGAAGAATGCAGAAAATGGACGAAGATAGTCTTGTACACAAAACCTCAGACAACAGCGGGACAGACAAGTATAATACTCAGATGACATGGAGGCCTAGACCAACACCTCCACAAAGGAGTAATATGCAAATCCGCCGTCCTAACGAAGCTCAAGCAGAAACACCGCCGAGAAAGGAATATGAGTTGGTGCAGGTAAAAACTCCAGACCTGGAATATGCCAATTTTCCGGAGCAAGTTGCCAGCAAATCAAGTAGAAAGCAAACTAGACAGCAATATGCAATTATAAGCACAGGTCCAAGAGTTGAAGAATTGCAAGCGGCAAAGAAGAAAGCTTGGCTCTTTATGGGGCGTTTGAGCCCGCACACAACCTCCGATGTCATAAAGAAATACCTAGAAAACAGAGGAATCAAAGACGACGTTACGTGTGAAGAAATAATAACCAATTACGACACGAAAGCTTTCAAAGTGGGGATTCCATTTGATCTAATGGACAGGGTATATGAAGAGGAATTCTGGCCGAAAGGGATTACTATCAAACGTTTTCAATTTCGATCCTTTCGCCCCATACGAGACAATGGACGCTCCTCCGAACAATTCGGAAAATAAAATAGTTGAAAGAAGGAACCAAAACTTAAAAGACGCTTCAAGAAGTCTAAGAATCATGATGTGGAATATAGAAGGGCTAAAAGGTGCAATGAATATGAGCCCGGAAAACTTTCTATTAGGGTACGATATAGCAATTTTATTGGAAACATTCATCACTGACGACTGGCAACACCCAGACTTCTATGGTTTTCATCTTACAGCTAGACAGGGAGAAAAAGGAAGACCTTCTGGGGGGATAACTATCCTCATAAAACCACACCTAACCCCAATATTATCAAAAAGGCAACAGAACCATACCCTACTACTGGAAATAGGCGGCCTGGTAATTATAGCCGCTTACTTCCAACCGAACATAACAGCGATCGACATAATGGACGAGCTAGGCCAAATGATCACTCAGACAAAGCAAGATAAACCAATAATTATAGCAGGTGACCTTAACTGCAGACTGGACATTCCGAATTACAAAGCAAAGCTAGTCCTCGAGAAACTGGAAGAAGAAGGCTTCATCCTGCTAAACAACCCCACTATCCCTACATACATCTCACATAATGGAAAGAGCACAATAGATATTGCACTTACGAAAGGACCAATAACAGGCATCATGACTACAATATGGACAACAAACCAAGCCGTGATTAGGAAACACTTACCAATTGAAATACGTATCCAAGGGGAGTGGGAAAAACTACAGAAAAAGACAATTCACCCCCTTTCAAGGAAAATAGATGTTGAGAAAGTTAAAGATATGCTAGATTCAACTACACATCTAGACACATTAATAGATAATTCAAGATTGGATGATGCAACAGGAATAATAGAAGAAATCCTACAAAAGGCCGCCATTCCACGGGCCACAAGAAGAACAAAGATATGGTTTGATAGTGAGTGCTATAGGCTGAGGAGGGAGACCCTAGATAAATTGCAACAGTTAAGGCAGAACTTGAATAATCAAAGTCTAACATACATATACAATGAGAAGAGGAAACTCTACAAAAGAACACTGAAAGAAAAGAAACGCGCCTACTTAGAATCGGAGAGCAAGAAGCTAGCAGAGGAAGCCAAGAAAAATCCGTTCATAGCCATACACCCAAAGAAACAACAACAGACGCACTACATAGATATGGAAATCTGGGAATCACACTTTAGTAAGATTCTCAACATCGAAGGTCCAGCGCACCCCAGAAATGATCTACATACCACTACTCCACATATACATTTAGACTGGGTACCCCTGACCATAGAGGAAACTAGAACCGCTATAGACAGCACCAAAAACAAGAAAGCCGCAGGTCCGGACGGGATCTATAATGAATATGTAAAAGACACTGCACACCTGCTAGCCCCTATATGGACAAAATTATATAACAAATGTATAGAAACTGCTTCCATTCCCGACCAGTGGAGAAAGTCAATTGTAAAAGTTCTATATAAAGGCAAAGGAGACCCAAGAGATCCCAATAAGTACAGAGGCATAGCACTGGAAAACTGCCCCTTCAAAATATTCACCAAAATTATAACAGGAAAAATAAATGAGGAAATAAATGAGCATCTGCCAGAGAACCAATTTGGTTTTAGGAAGGGACGATCTACCCTAAACGCTATTGAACTCCTGCTAAACCAAATCTGGGATGCCTTAGAAGACAACGGAAAATATTACACCATCTTCATAGATTTTACTAAAGCTTTTGACCTGATAAACAGGAAGCTAGTGATAGACAAGCTTAAGGAGATGCTAGGCACGAACAACATATGGACCTATCTCATCACGTCAATACTGCAATGGAACGAAGTACGAGTTTCAGATAACCTCACTCTATCAGATCCAATAGCTCAATCAAACGGGGTCCTACAGGGTGACCCACTGAGTCCTTTGCTGTTTATAGTTGCAACCGCAGATATCCTAAGAATTACCCAAAAGGAGGGAGTATTTTCTTGCGCGTATGCTGATGATATTGTAATTGGCTCAAGAGACATAACAAAATTACAGGAAACTGTAAATGACGTCCAAAACTGGTGCTCCGAAAACAAGCTGTCCATAAACATCTCAAAAACAGACACCATGGTGTTCAGAAAAGGAGGGAGAGTACCCGCCTCAGCAGAGACCTTCATTCAGGATAAAAAATTAAAGATAGTATCGGACTTCAAATATTTAGGCATCACCCTGCAATCGAGCGCATATTGTTTCACAAAACATGTCACAGAAAAGGCAACTCAAGCAATGATGGCAATGCATGAAATAAAAGACATTAGATCACTTAGTCTGGAGACAGCAATGTTGCTATTCAGAGTAAAAATTCTTCCAATAATGACTTATGGCATTGAAATTATCTGGACACATTTAACAACGAGGAACTTATCAACCTTGGAAAAGGTGAAAGCGAACTATATAAAGAAGGTGATAGGTGTATCAAAAACGACACGATCTAGACTTGTATATCTCCTCGCAAGGGAATCATTTCTCATAGAAGATCTCAGGACAAGTATGCCACTACCGAACACCGGTGCATCAAAGAAACTGCTAGCAAATCTGACTGAGAAGAGAGAAGAAGTCCAACCAGACTTCTATGGCACAGGGGCAATGATAGATCGCTCGTGGACAAAAGCAAATTTTGAATTAAGACATGTCATTACAAGATTAGCAGTTCACGGTTTTCATCACCTACTCTGCAAATCAAAACACTTCCATGACCCAAGTATAGACTGTGAGTGTAAACTATGTGGAAAAACGTGTGAACAGTACCACATTGAATTCTGTACAAGAAGAACAATGTCTATAAGTGATTATGCAAATATGTAACCCATCAATGTAATCCTATATTCTCTGTTATGGCTATTTGGCTGCATTAAATATATTAATTAAAAAACTGAGAGTTCAAACTTTTTCAATAAGTTTTCACTAACCCCACTGTATTCACTAAACTTATGTACAACAGGTTTATTTTCACTTTTTGTCCAGTTCCAGTCAGTCAAGTTAGTCTGTGCCGAGGTACGAGCTCGTTTCGGAAGACTTGGCATACCGTCGTTATTTGCATCACTTTCCCTGTCATCAGAACTATTGTACGCATCCCTAGTACTCGAACTAAGGACTTCAGGGTCTATTTCGTCGTCACAAACATCACTGCCTTCAATATGATTCTCTAAAACACTATCTATTAGCTTCCGTATTCCTTCTTCATCATCACCAGCACATCTGCTTGACACAATGATGGCAACTGACAAGAGCGAACTAATATGAAAAAAGGATTCTCTTATCTCTTATTCCGGAAGTGTGTGAGAACCTGGTGAAAGGGAAAAAACCGAAGCCACATGTGTAAACTTCAGCTCAGAATGCATACAAGTGGCATCTGTGGGTTAGTGACTGAACTACATGGATTGATGTACTGCTGTGCATCGCCGCGAGCAGAGCTCGTCATTTGATTCATATGCCACGAATAACTATGACGAGCTAGGATCGTCAAATGATGTGATTGGGTTAAGAGGAAGTAGGTACAATCTTGGATAGTCCCACTGAGCAAAATGAGAGTAACCTCATAATGGTCAGTATTGGCAGAAAGAACAGGCCATGATGCAGTCTGTCCTAATACAACAACTATTGTGGAGAGTATCTATAGATAGAGGTACCTGTTTTTTGCAAAACGCAAAATCACAAAATTTTACAAATTTTGCTCAAAAACTTGAAACTATTTACGTTTAAGCAAAATAATTTACGAAATTATTTGGAATTGCATCATTTGAAGTTTACGACGGAGATTCGAGGCGAGTTGTGGCAATAAAATCAGATAATTGAATCCACAGTCGACTTTATACGCTTTCGAAGCTGAGATATAGTATATTGATTATCGCTAAATTAGCTTCCTGTGAAGCGAGAAATTTATCGTACTCATAATTACGTGTAATGTGACGGTGTATTTCCTCTTGCCTGATGAAAATCGCTGCTGATCGGTGCGTTTAATTTCTTATTTTGTGCTCAGTTTATTAAAATGGTTGTGACAGTTTTTTATCAAGAAAAAGAATTTGCATCGGAAGGATTTTACGTGTTTGACACAACTAGAAAGATACTGATGTGCATATACTGCAATGTGCAAATTGAGTGGCAGAGAAAGGACACGTGCTTGAAACATAATGACAGAGTTTCATGTAAGAAGAACAAGGAAAAGGCACTAACGACGACACGGATCAGAAGACAAGCTAGTCTCACAGACACTAGTTCAGCGGCAGAACGAGTGAAATACGATTAAGGCTCATACCAGGTTTGTGCAATACTATACATTTTTTCTGAAGAAGAGATGTGGGGTTATGTTTTTCTAATAACTTCGTGCAGTTGTGCTAGTTTTCTCGTTTAATGACATTTAGGTCTAGATAATGCATGCTGGATCCCTCATTTACTTACAATTAATCATTTAATTAATTCAAATGATGTTAAATAGCCCTCTAATATTAGGCCTATTTATTTTTTTAAGGTGCTGGAGACTTGCCCACAACTGGAAGACTGAGGAAAGGTTCTGTACCTCGAATCATCAAAGAGGAGGAGGAAAGATTAAAAGAAGCTCTTGAAAATGAGAGAGTGATGAAACGACCGACAAGGAAGGGCAATGTGTATTTATGGTTCTGATAAAAGTGCTTAGTTGTGGTGATAGTACAGTTCAGAAGTTATTTGTAGAGGGAATGAAAGTTATTGCAAATGCTAATGCTTCAGAATGTTCACAAGCAATTATGAGTGTAATTCACAAACTTGAAATTCGGTACCAGAATGTAGTTTCTGTAACTTCAGATTCAGCGCGTTACATGGGCAAGTGTATAAATGTAGTTAGGGTTCTATTTTCAGAAGGGTTGGTACACACACAGCGCTGGGCTCATAAACTGAATTTGGTGGGCAGTGTGTGGGCCATGGAACTTAATGCTTTGAACCAATGTATTGTACAGGCAAAACACATCTTCCTTAATACACGAAAGAGAAAGCATGCATACATTCAATTCTTGAAACGAAAATATGAAGATGAACCCACTAAAGCTAAACTCTTCCCTATTCCTGTGGTCACCAGGTGGAACTCATGGTTTAAGAGTGTTGAGTACCTTGGAGAATATCTTCATGATCTAGTAGTCTTTGTTGAAACTGTTGAAGATGAGAGTGTTGCTGTGAACTATTTTAAAGCCTTGACCCCAAATGAAGTAACAAAAATTCATTACATAGCTATTTTTCTTGTTGAGCATTGCTCAAAATATTGTAACTTGCTGCTCACATTAGAGAGTTCCAACATGCCATAAATTCCTGTACTTATATCTAAGCTTAGTAACCTTTCAGAGGGTTTTAAATTACTAGAGGATGCAATTTTTTTTTTTTTTTTTGAGACAACCTCAGATGAACTTTCCAATCTACCAAAATAAATGCAGATGGATTTAACATCTTTGTTTCAATCTGAAGGTAGAGCAAGCCTGAAAAAGCTGAACCAATTAATACAGTTTAACACAGGAAAGTTCATCATTTCTTCTCTCTGTAAACATTTTGATCCAAGAAGCATAATGGAAGGTGATTTAGAAAATGATGAACTCTCGTCTAATAAAGCAAATTCCCACCATACGAGAACTTTCAACGTTAGAATACCTTGAACCATACACAGTGTTTAGGGATCTAGTTACTAGTTCATGTAGAGCAGGTAGAGATATTGATGCGATTGCCATTCTTCTTTCCCTGAAACCAGAATATGAGCATTTTGTAGAAGCTGCAGTGAAGGCCTTATGGATCCCAGTCAGTAATGTTGATAGTGAGAGGACATTCTCAACGTATTGTAATGTGTGACAGGAGAATAGCTCTGACTCCCAGTAATATGGAACTCATGGTATCCCTATCTTTTTCAGACTGATATGTAAATTGTATACTTAGGCTAGGTCCTATTTGTTTAGAGTGACAGCTGATACAATTTTTTCAAACTTCTATGCTTTGATACAATTAGTATTACTGTATGTGTTTTAAGCAGAAGCATAACTCATGTATTTATATACAGTGGACCCTTCATTCTTCGTGTTTGGATAGAGCACGGAAAAAAAACTTACAACACGGGAAAACGGAAAATCCGGGAATGAATGAACCATCAATAATTTGACTAAACATCACAAAAAAGAAATATGTATACTTATAATCTTACAAACATCCCTAAACCAAACCAAACTACAGTCCCAATGGGCCTTCTGCCTACCAAGCGACTGCTGCTTGGTCCGAAGGCCTGCAGATTACGTGGTGACGAATCCTCTCGGCCGTTATTCCTGGCTCTTGAGACCGGGGTCACCATCTCACCATTAAATAACTCCTCAATTAAAGGTAATTGTGGAATGAGTGAACCTGGAACCAGCCCTCATATCCAGGTAAAAATGCCTGACCTGGTCGGGAATCGAAACCGGGCCTTCCGCGTGAAAGGCAGGCGAGTTCGACCGCGGGGCCAGCTTCAAACATTAATTACCGGCACGCAACATAAAATTCTCGGAACTTTATATTCAGTTTTACCGGGGAAACTTCGTCAGTTTCCTCTGAAAACTTCTTTCAGTTCAACAACTTTGATCAGTCAAACTGTTCTAAAAACCGATAACCCAGCCAAACAACAATCGACCACAAGTAGTTTTTAATTCTCTAATCTAATAAAATAAAGCACATTGGATACAAAAGAGCCCATGATGACAAAATCCCTTTTTTTTTTTTTTTAAATCTTCCATCGTAATTTGTTCATCGGTATACTGTTCATAGTTTACTGAAATCTTGTACCGCGTAAATTAGGCCTACATCAACTTTTAAAGGTTATATTGAACTCGAGAATATGGTTTTGTATGTAAGTATAGATTCTCAAGTTTTGGAATGCATTATATTCAATTCTGCCCGTCACTAATCACAATCAAATTGGAAAGAAAAAAAAATATAAAAATTTCTGAAATTACGATAATTCGCAACCTTGAGCTCAGCTGGACAGCGTGCTCACTGTACTAGTCGGTACGAGTGCGAAATGATAAAGTTTTTAAATGTAATGTGTGCAGATAAAATGACTGCTGGTTTTATTTTTTACACAAAAACGTGAAATTTCCAGTCTTATATTAGGACCAAAACAGTAATAGGCAATCCCAAAACCTCCCATGGCTTTATGTGTGTAAGGTGCAACATCTGTTTGGTCTCGATAACATAATCGTATACGATAACATTAAAATACTATATTTCTGTTACTTAAGTATAAGCAGTTTTGATTCCTGCCTGAAAACCCAGTGACTATACAGTGCCCTGAGGGAAGTGCCGAAAACCTGTTCGGCAATGCACTCAAAAAGAGCTAATTAAATAAACATCTAACCCTGGACATAATGTAGACGTTTTGCAAGTACGAACATTTGACGAAACTCGCTCCGTCTTCAAGTAGAGCTGTCGAAATGTGCTCTGTCTCTTTCCAATTGTTGTGGACACTCTCTGCTTTATGATTTTCGATTTTCTAAACAATACCACCTGAATGCGAAGCTTATGCAAGTTCACCGCCGATTGCTTTTCCGGTATAGTACTTCCTCAAATTACCACAATGACGGGACTTTAACATCAAGATTCGTAAGTAGCTGTCCTTTCGTAAGATACAGTTTCTCGTAAAACATGTGATCGACGTTTTAGCGTTGATGGGACTGACATTTCTGGACGGTTGATACGGGAGATAGTTTCTTCGAGGAACGGATAATGCAGGATTTTTACACCGTGATTTAATTAGGATGCTCGCGGGACCACGTAATTTAAACAAATAATACAGGAAAACGTAGTTTCCAGGAACGTATAATCGAGGTTCTACTGTGCTTATGCAAAAATACAACGTTGTTATACTGCAAATATGCTGTGTGTGTGTCCAACCCTTGACCCGTTTCCTTACGGGGTCGAGTATGAGGTGAGATGAATCTGTCGTGGCGGGTTTTTATAACCGGATGCCCTTCCTGACGTCAACCTCATCACAGGAGTTAATGAGATGAACTGAATGATGTGATATATGATAGTAGGGAGAGGGTGAAACCCGGTGCCGGCACATAGCCTATTCCTATCGAATAGCACCAAGGGGTCTGCTCAAGGCTTTAACGTCCCCATTTGATGGACGAATCACCATCAACAGCGTCATATGCCCTCACTCCATATGAGCACTGCGGAGAGGTGTGGAATTTAATCCAGGCTTTTGGCACGCAATCTAGTGATTAGAAATTGTATACCACCACCTCCCCTACCCTGCCGTCCAACATTCTGATGGTGAAAATTTTTTCAACCAACGGGACTCGAACTGGCTAACCTCGGTGTCAGACCGTTTAGACTTCAGCGCCTTAATGAAAAGTGAAAATAAAATTTAGCAAAATTATTGATGAAATAAAATAAAAGTAGCTAAAGATATACCAAAATAACTGTTAAAAATTGACAAAATTGGGCCAAAATGTTCAACACAAACAGGTGCCTCTATCTATAGATAACAGTAAATTTATGTCCTCGACCCAAAGGTGATGCAGCTTTTATCAGGCACACCCCCATTGGAGGTGAGCTGCATGTATCATTTTAACCACATATCAGCCCTCCTGCCAGACCTGGCAATACCAGGAATTGAACCCAGGCCCCTGAGGACAGCAGCTAATAATGCTAATCCCTACACTATGGAAGTATAGATAACAGTAAACACAGCTTTGAGTAATAGTGCCAAAATGGCAAAAGCCTTGCAAGAATTAGCTTGATTGAAATTTTAGTATAGGTTCATTACAATGACTGCTGTTAGGAACTCTCTAGTACCACACATGAATGTGACATCATTCAACTATTCCTTTCTGCCAGCGATAACTCCTTTAACAGACCCAGTCAGCAAAATAATCATAAAGGAAAAGCTGTTATGAGGCGTAGGTCTGTTACCCAGAAGTAACAGGCCAAAAAACATTGCTATCAGTATAACAATCACAGTTTAGACCAGTGCGAATGTATGAGGGAAAATGCAAAATGTCTCTGTGGGTAATAATGATTAGCAAGAAGTGGAATGAACTATCAACAGATGTCAGGAGATTTCCAGTTCCACTCAGCAAAATAATGGTAAATTGGTTAGAAGCAGGCCAGTAAATTCTGTAAAATGAGGTGATCAGGTGGTGTAAATCTGATAATTGACATGTTTTTCAATAATCATAAGTGAAATTGAATCAAGATGTAACAAAAATAATACTGTACAGTGTGTTCACAGTTGTGATTAGTGGTATTCTGTAAGAAAGAGGTGAGTTTTTGGACAAATTTCTCTACATCGGACTGTTTTCAGACTGACTGCTGTGTGAGAGTGAAAGCTGGGTGGACTTGGGTTTTCATATTCATACATTGGAAGTAACATACATGAAAATAGTGACAATGATAGTTGGTACGAACTGGTTGGAGCAATGCCAAAAAAGTGTTCAAAATTAGTAGATGAAGGCTAACTTGAGATTGAAGCTATGCATATAACCTGGCTGTGGTGGTGCGATCATGTAAGATGGATGGAGGAGGATGTTACCTAGGAGAATGATGGACTTGTCCATAGAGGGTAAGAGAAGCTTAAGGAGACAATGATAGTTTGACTTAGTTTTCAATGATTTAAAGATAAGAGGTGTAGAACTAAGTGAGGCCATGGAACTACTTGTAAGTATAAGATTGTGGAAGCAGCGTGAAAGTGTAAAACCACCTTTAACTTTTCTCTAAACTTGAGCGGAAACATTTTACCAGCAATGATGATGATGATGATGATGATGATGATGATGATGATGATGATGATGATTCACTGACAAGGAAATGACTGAACAAACAGGAATTTAAGATAAGTTTAAAACTACATTACAAAGAAATAAAACATCCCAAGATGAAGGAAAATGTAGAAGTGTTACCATGCAACAGTTGTATTAAAAACCTTTTTTCAGAATGGATGTAAATTAATCAACATATTTGCTTTACAACTTTGAAAGAATATGTGGATCCAGCCAATAACAACCACATTTCCATGTAAAATATTAAACTCCAAAGATTAAAAGGAAGGATAGAAAAATCCTGCACCCAAAATAAATTAAAGTTACATTGTTAAGTTAAAGAAGGAAGCTTACCCTGTGAATCAGGAAGGCCCCCAGTGAAGTGGAGCAACTCTGGATCATGTCCAATCTACACCAGTCCCAAGGAGAAAGTCATACTTGCTAAGCCGCGTCCTCAGGAGGAGCGCACAACACTTGCATGGCAAAAACAAACAGATCAACGCTAATAACCAATGAGAGTGCAGGATTTTTAACCCACGATCTTTAACCAATGATATTTAAGCTTACTATTTGCAATGATGTGAAATTTTCTTTCCAGAAGAATCCATAGATCGCTTCACTGGAAGTTTGGCGCTGGCGCGCGCGCGCGCGTGTGTGTGTGCTACAATGTGTTTCAAAAGGAACTTCACTCTTGCACCGTATGTAGAAACAAATAAGTTGCACTTTAAATAATGGCACATACACCTCACAGAGCTATATCTGCTGGTTGCACCTTCTTTGACTGAGTGACTTGGCTGTGTAGTTAGGGTCATGTAGCTGTGAGCTTGCATTTGGGAGATGGTGGATTCAAATCCCACTGTTGGCAGCACTGAGGATAGTTTTCTGTGGTTTCCTGTTTTCACATCAGGCAAATGCTGAGACTGTAGCTTAATTAAGGCCAAGGCCACTACCTTTCCAATCCTAGAACGTCCCCATCCTTCCGTCGCCAAAAGCCTTTGGTGTATTAGAGCAATGTTAAACAACTAGCATTACCTTCTTTGCACTGAAGAAACATATAACCTGTTATATTTCACAAGTGTAGGGCCTTATATGTGTCTTACATATGTCTTACAGAAAAATGAAGTATGAAAACAATCTCAAAATAGTATCTGTGACTTGTCTGTAGATGAAAATATTGATGAATATGCGCACATTTGTGATTTCAGTGGATCAAGTACAGTATTTTCAGATAAAGTATAGCCTTTATATATGATTTGTACATCATCATTATAAACTGAGGCCTTTCAGCATTGTGTACAAACCTCTGTTATTGTATTGTAAAATTCTGTAATCTCCTAATAGTGGAAAGAGGTAGCTAATCTGGAGTGTGATTACAGAGCCCATTTTGAGACTATTGAGTCTAACCTGACTACAGGCCTGGACAAGTGGCTGAATTGATGTCATTATGGTCTTCCCCGAGGCAATCTTGTGGATCTCTGAACCAGATGTTTTGCATGATTGTACTATCCTTATGTTTAATGTTTGCTTATTTGCTTTTATTTTTATTATTTATATCAGTTGTTATTTAAATACCATATGTTAAATAAAAAAGATTTCCCTTATCTGATTGAACATTTTAGCTTTAAATGTTTAAAAATCACTACCACTAATTTTCACCATCAGTGGCGTTCAAGCCAGACTAGCTGATTTTATTATGGGCTATAATCATTATATATTAGGTAAAAGTGTGAGCTAGCATTTCTAATGAACTTCTTTATGATTTGTTATTTACAGGAAAAACAAGGTAAACTTCAGCAGGTGGCTGGGGAGACTGTTCTACGAGGAGAAGAGTTCAAGCAGTATGTCAACAAACTGCGAGGTCGTAGCTCTGTCTACAAGCGTAAACGAGGAGAATTGTCGTCCCTAAAAACAGAATCAGGGGTACTCACTCGCACTATTGAAATTCTACAAAAGAAAGATGAGGAACTCTCACGGAGTCTGGTATGTTGTTATACTAAAACAGTTATTTGCTTATGATTTTCTCTCACTTTACATAATATAAAGATGACCTATGATATGAAACTATCTTGAACTATAAGAGAAAAAAACTACTCATTTCTAGTACAGAGTAATATAAAAATATGTATGTCACTGCTGCCAGAATGTTGATTGATATTAAATTTTCGTATTTTGCATTGTTTTCTTGTAGTAAATTACAGTGTCATTCTGTGTAAGTCTGATAAGGTTACCAGTTTTATACAAGTACCAGATAAGGGAATGAATCTCCAGTTGGTGTTGTAGTATAAGAAGAAATGAACAGTCCAGGCCTTTCTCGAACCTCCGGGGTCAGGATAAGTCATTGACTATGGTGTATGGACTCTAAATGAAAGTGAGAGGGGATACTGGACATCCAGATAGTAGATGTCTCAGATATACTTTGTTGGGCAAAAATTTCCCTTGCAGACTCTTCCTTTTGTTCTTCAGCATTTGTCTCATCTGCTAACAACAAGCACTACGTGACTCCACTGTCAACATTTAATGTTGTTGTGGGTCATGTTTTGATTGTAGATTTACACCTTTCAGGTTGTGTAGCATATCAACTTACTGTAGGTTTTCCCCTGGGTCCCTTTCCAATGACCTTCAGTGTCTATCTCATCTTTGGTTCCTGAGTTCAGCACATGTCCAAACTCAAATGATTGTAATTCTTCTGGATTGGCACAATGCTGAATGGTTTCTTTTATGTCTACATTTGAAACACGTTTCAATCCAGTGGTGCTGACTGACTGACTGGGTATCTATGTCTCTACAACGTTTGGTCAAAATTCTGCCTCTTTCATACTTAGCCAACAGACGATGGTGTGATAGTTCTTTGATTTCAGGTGGTCTTCCATTTGGTGATTGCACATGAATCCTGTCATCATTCTTTGCTTTATCCAGGTTACATTAATGCTTGTGTTCTCATATTGGACAAGTTTGCCATCACTAACAAATATCAAACAGTGATATTTAAAATTTGTCACCCACAGCAGATCCTCGCCATAAACTTGGGTTGTTCTGATTTCTTGTGGATTTGTTGTCATATATGGGATTTTCTTTTTTTTGAATTGTTGCTCATATTGTGCCAATCATTTGCTTCATTCTGGAGCTTGACATAGAAAATCTTTTCCACAGCTAGTATGACATTTTCTGTGCAGAAAAGGGTTCAGGGTATTGGTCAGTGCCGGTCTGCCATAATGGTACTGTATAATATGATGTACAGAAGTGATTTGACCAAGCCCTGGTGGTTGCTGAATAACTTACCTTACACCCAGGATCTTCTTCCAAAAAGCCCCATAGTCAGGCATCCACCTAACCTCAAAAACATCCTCTCTCATTATGAATCACACCAACTTCCTCCCCTGTCTGGCTCTTTACCCTGTGAACACAGCCACTGTAAGACCTGCCTTTTACATATACGAAGCACCACTTTTACCAGCAGGATCACCAGCAAGTCTTACCTCAACATCATCTACCAGCTTCAATGCAGACTCTGTCCAGCTTTCTACATCAGCTTAACTACCAACACACTAGCTAAGTGTACATGCGGCCAGCTGCAAAACCCCTAACGTGGATCTTCCTGTCCATATTCACACCAGACACCATCAAACCATGTTTGGTGAGTGTTTTACAGTTAAAGTCCTCAAACATTTACCCCTAACTTCCCACGTTCTGGTCCTTAGAGATTCTGAAGTTGGACATCAGGTCTATGGAAGCACCTGGCCTTAACATTAGATAACTGCTTCCTTTTTCTATTCTCTTGTTTGTCTGTCTGTCTCCCCACTATCTTTACATCACACAGTGTCTAATTGCCAACAATCACGGCTACCGCTATTATTCTATCCTTCACTGACGAAGGCTGCAGCTGAAAATTTTGGACTCATGTCTCTCTTTTATATATACTCTATCTATATGGTCTTGCACAATAAGTCACTGCTCTTTACATTACATGTAACTATTCTCATGTTTAGACCATATTGAAATTTGTTATAATTTGCATACAAATTTTTTGTGTTTTTTATTTTACTTTTTCTATTCCACCTGTTCAATACAAAAAAGTCACTGCTCTCCATTTTTTTCCTAAACTTATATACAACTGATCTTTCTTTTTTGTTTATGATGGAATAATATCTGGCATGACTTCTTCAGCAGTGCTGTAACAATTTCATCTCTTTGTGGAAGCCTGAACTGTTTCTGAAAAATTTCAAAGAATTTCGAAATGACACATTGTGGGGTCTTTGTTCAGAGACAAATGAAACAGAATGCAGCCATTACTGCTACATATCACACAGCATACCTTTATTTGTGTTTGTATCAAAGGATGCTTAAGGAGATGTTCATTACATACCATATATACACAGTATTGCCATAAGTTCTGTCATAAAATCTAAAACACGCCGTAGTATGGTAATTGTGAATGAAGAAGCATGGCAACGCTGTATATCGTCATGCTCAATGTTACCTTCACAACTCCACCAGCAATCGGCTTGCAGTGTGCCAACAGCAGGCAGGAGTGAAAGATGGAGTGAGGAGTGTATAAAAATCGTATCGCTGTATTGGTGTTATTTCGTTGCAAAAAGTGAGCTAAGGAAATTTTTTCTATGCTGAAACCTCTCGGTAACAATGAACAATTTGTGTTTTCGACAATAGCACGGTTTAAACAAATGGGTGCAACTGTTGATCATGTCAGATTGGGCCGTCCTAGGCGTGTACTCAGAAAAGAAGTTATGCATGATGTTCGTGCTAAGATTCGATGCAATCCTTTGCATAAACAAACAGTTTTGCCTTGTGAAATGAATATATCTCCACGAACTATGTTATGTAATTTGAAGGATAATGTACGTGTTGGTGCATATAAAAGATACACACAGTATTAGTAACTGAAAAATTAAAGGAGCTATGCTGGGTTTGATTCCAGGCTTTGTTAACGACATATGGGGAGAGCCAGTATCGCAACATCCTATTCACAGATGAAAAATTATTCACTGTGGAAGAGTCGTTTTACAAGCAAAATGATCGTGTGTATGCACGGCCCTCTGAGGAAGCAAAAGAGAAACTCCATGTGTGCAGTGCGGACATCGCCCTGTTTCTGTCATGCTATGGTGGGCGGTTTCCTGGCGGGGAGCATTGGAGGTGCATTTTTGCGAAGGTGGAGTAAAGACTTCTGCAGCTGTCTACCTGACAGTGTTGGAAAAGGTGATACCAGATATCAGTTTGAAGCTGTTTGAAAGGAAATCGTGGATTTTTCATCAGGGTAGTGCTCCTGCATACAAAGCAAAAATGATGCAGCAGTGATTGGCAACCAATGTGCCATGGTCCATCGCTGCTGCTGACTGGCCTAGTGGAAGTCTGGACTTCAATCCATTGGTTATATTTCTCTGTGGCAGAAGCTCGAGGCAATAACACGTCAAAAACGGCACCGCAGTATTGAGATGTTAAAAGAATCAATCACATCAGCTGTCAAAAAACGTGTACCCACCACGATTCTTGCAGCTATTGATGAGTGGCCTCCACGTCTTCGCTGCTGTGTTGCAGCTCATGGTGATCATTTCAAATAAGAGTATGTTCATTCTGTAGCATTTTTTGTTTTCTCAAAATATATGTATATTGATGGGCTTGCCTAGTTTTATTTAGTAGTTACATGCATTGAAAGTACTGACAAAACTTATAGCAGTACTGTGTAATACATAAACTTTTTTTCAATCCTATTTACGTCGCACAGATACAGATAAGTCTTATGATGTTGATGGTATTGGAAAGGGCTAGGAGTGGAAAGGAAGAGGCTGTGGCCTTAATTAAGGTACAGCCCCAGCATTTGCCTGGTGTGAAATTGGGAAACCACGGAAAACCATCTAACCATAAAACTAAATCGCAAGGGGCCGGTGAACCACCCGGTATGTACCATTGTTGTTCAAGTGAAGGTCATCTGAGCATAGATGCCTATCTTCTACCCACCCATTAGGATCTACAAATCTCACTTTCTATTTCCACATACCCACCCCATAGTCTCAATTAAACTGCAGATCATCCTCCTGTCAGTATCCCTTCTACACAATATCACACTGATAACAGTATTCACTCCCTTAAAATCCTGTGCTGTCATAATCAGATCCCATACATCCCCAAATATGTTAGTACCTATTCCTCCTTGCCTTCCATTGTTGGTACCAACATGGAAAATTACTGCACTTTCCTTATCTTCCTCTCTCCCTTCTCATTTCCTCAGCATTTGCCTTAAATTTAATTCCTGAACAACACTCTACCCTCGTTACCCTTCCTCCACACAGTTTCTACACATGACTCACAGTAGAGTTGCCCATGACCAGAGCCTCAATTGCACCCACCTCATTGGATCCCCTCCTTTCCAGGTCTTCCTTAACTCTTTCCGGTCTAACTGCGAGCATAGCTCACAACGGCCGAAATTACGCTCAGGCCGTGCTGTGGGCATAGCCCGTAGCAAGGTTTGACAATTCACTAAAAATCGAGAACAAGCTTTGCGCGCATTCTGGTGGTTACATCGTGTTTCTTCGTGTATTAGTTACAAGAGTATTTAAGCAGTTGGCAGTATTATATGTCTAAGACAGAGAATTTACGATATTTTCGATCAATATGCATCAGTAGATGTTGTCACTCAGTGAGCTCTAAGACATGGCTTCTCGCGGCAAACATGTAGTTGACGAAAGTGATATTTTCGATATTTTCTGATATATTATAAGTTTATGCACAAATGAACATATTATTGGCGTATGAATTCAAAACAACTTCTTACATTTTATTATGATTGTAGTTCGTTTTACGGCCTAGCGCATGTTCCCGCGTATTTCAAATTTGCGTGAAAATGTAAGATTGTCTACATATTAGTAAAGTTGTCTGTTTAGAAGACTGTATTTTCTTTCTCTCAGAAGTCGTTTGTGGTAAATGGAACAACATTTTTACATTTGAGTAACTTTTGACAAAATTTATCAAAAATAAAATTTCATAAGAGCTCCTATTTTCATTATTGTAATTATTACTGTTATTATTGAAAAAATATTATTTTTATATTGTACTCATTAAAGTGTTGTTTTGTAATTGCAAAGCATATTTTATATTAGCAAAATAGGGTAAATATAACAGTATTTCAGAAAACTGTACTTGCTTAGTTATCCATCAGACCTTCTTTTTCCATTCGCAAAAGATGGTATAATATTTTAGCAATTTTAAAATCTCAAGTGATAGTTGACATAATACAAACAGCATTTTTCAAAACTAGATGCTCAAGAAAAAAACATGAGAATATCTCCTACAGGTAGAGAGATATAATGTTTAAAGCATGCTTAAAAATGTCCAGTCCGGAATGTTTGTTAGTGATATTAAGGCTCAGACTGGAATGGGTTAACTGCCTTGACTCCTGAAGAACTGACTTTTTCCTTCCTTCTCTCTCTGTTCCACTTTCCTCTTCCTGTCGCCTGCTTTACGTTTTCCTTCTCAACTGCTCTCTTTCCTCTTATCTTGCCCTTTATTCTCCATTTTATCTCTGCCCTTTTACCTTCAGTGACTCATACCGATTCGTCACCGATAATTCTCCTGAATTGACTCTGTGATGAGATCCCTTAGCCCTCATTTTTCTTTCTCTTAAAACATAACTCACCTGTTTTCTACAACTTCTCCAATTTCTTCCCCTCCCTTTTACCTATGTATTGGATTTTGTACATTGATTTACCTTCATCCTTGTCCTCCATTAAAACCCTAATTATCTTCCTCAAACTTGCTACCTTTTCACTCATACATAAGGTACCATTCAGTACTGTAATCTAAATTTGTTTAATCTTACTTTACTGTGGTAACATTAGTGGCTTTTGTATGCTATAATGTATTGTATAGCATTTCCAATAATATTATTTTTATTTACCTTTACTTTTATTTTATATCATTGGGCCAAGAAAAGGCACAAATCTGAAATGCTCTGTGTTCTGAAATTAAAAATATAAAAAAAAAATACAAAAAAAAATTGAATGCATGTACTGTTGGAAAGATTGGACTATATAAATTAATAGTACATTTTTATTATGTTTATTTGAGACTCGCTTAAAATTGTAGAGTGTTTAATATAATGTAATGCAAAGAAAATACAATTTAGAGACAATTTATTACATCAAAATACAGGAATTGATTTTTTTTTTTTTTTTTTTGCTAGTTGCTTTACGTCGCACCGACACAGATAGGTCTTATGGTGACAATGGGACAGGAAAGGGCTACGAGTGGGAAAGAAGCGGCCGTGGCCTTAATTAAGGTACAGCCCGAGCATTTGCCTGGTGTGAAAATGGAAAACCACGGAAAACCATTTTCAGGGCTGCCGACAGTGGGGTTCAAACCTACTATCTCCCGAATACTGGATACTGGCCGCACTTAAGCGACTGTAGCTATCGAGCTCGGTAGGAATTGATTGTCGGTAATAATAATAATAATAATCATCATCATCATCATCATCATCATCAATGTCCCACTCCAGTCGTCCAGGTGTGGTTAACAAGCCTCCTCCACTCCTTTCTGCCCTTCCACTTTTCCTGCTCCATTACTTCCGCCACATCCAATCCAGCTTCTCTAATGTCCTTCCAAATCTGATCCATCCACCTTCTTCTCGGTCTTCCAACTGGTCTCTTTCCTTTACTCTTTCCAATTCCCTTCTTGCTACCCATTCCTTTCCCATTCTTTTTATATGTCCGAACCATCTCAGTCTTGCTTTCTGTATGTTCTGTACTAACGGTTCTACATTTAGCTCTTCTCTGATTTTAATATTTTTAATTCTATCTCTTCTTGTCTTTTTAACCGATGTTCTTAAAAATTTCATTTCTGCTGCTTGGATCTTACTATCTTGTCTCTTATTAGTTACCAGCATTTCTGGTCCCTATGTTACAATTGGTATGAAATACTGTTTATATAATGTTAATTTCGTTCTCTTAGGTACTTCGTCATCCCATATAAGTTCTCTGACTTGATGATAAAATGTTGTACCTTTACTTAGTCTGTTATTAATTTCAGGATTGATTTCATTACTTCTATCAATAATACTACCCAGATATGTAAACTGTTCTACATTCTCTAACCGTTCTCCGTCTATGTTAACTTGGCTTCTCTTTTTCCCTTTTCCACAGTACATGACTACAGTTTTATTTTTACTAATTACCATTCCAAACTCCTTCAGATTTTCATTCCAAATGTCCAGTCTCCTTTGTACTTCCTTTTCTGATGGTTTTCTGTGGTTTCCCATTTTCACACCAGGCAAATGCTGGGGCTGTACCTTAATTAAGGCCACGGCCACTTCCTTCCAACTCCTAGGCCTTTCCTATCCCATCATCACCATAAGACCTATCTGTGTCGGTGTGACATATGTTTCTTTCCAGATGTTTTTCCATTATTGTTCGCACTGTAAATATCAAGTCTATTGTTGATCTATTCGGTCTGTAGCCATATTGTTCTTCCTCTAACTGTGTTTCTGTTATACCCCTCAGTCTTTTGTCTATGACTTTCTCCATTATTTTTAGCCCATGTGATAATAGGGTTATACCTCTATAATTTTCACATTTCTTCCTATTTCCTTTTTTGAACAGTGGTACAATTCTTCCTTGTTGCCCATCTTCAGGTGTCCTTTCATCCTTCCATATGGCATTGAGGGCTCTGTATAGCCCCTGTAGTCCAATGCTTCCTGCTGCCTTAATCATATCAGCATTGAATTCGTCTTTTCCACTTGGTTTACCTTTGGTCATTGCTTTCACTGCCTTTTCAATTTCCAACCATATTATTGGGTTCTCTTCTTTTTCTCCATCTATTATTATCTCCTTCTTCCTCCGAGCAGTCATCCTCATTATAAAGTTTTTCAAAATACTTTGCCATCACCTTTTTAAGACCCTTTTCATCATGTACTATGGATCCATCTTCCCTCTCTAATGCCTTGATTTATTCTTCTTGATTTTATTACTCTGTATAATAGTTTCTGATTTCCTCGACTATCTTGCTCAATTTTGTTGGTAAACTTTCCCCAACATTTCTCCTTTTCTTCCTTGATACTCCTCTTTACGTGTAGTTTCAATCTTTTCTATCCCACATGTGACCTTTCTATCTTATTCTCATCCCTCTGAAACGTTTTTTGCTTTTCCTTATCCATTTCTTTCTTCACCTTGTTCCTTTCTTTTATTTCTGTTTTTATTTTGTCTGTCCACCACCGTGTCTCCTTTCCTTTAACTTTTGCTTTCGTTTTCCCTCCATACCTCGATTGCTGCTTCCACAAATGTCTGTCTTAAATTGTCCCACTCTTCTTCTCCACTTCGTATTTCCGTGTTAGGCAACTTCCTTTTTATACAATCTTAGAATGCCATTCTTTTATCCTCCTCCTCAAATTCTCAGTAATAATGTCGGTAATATAGGTATAAATTATTTTTCAAACGATCAAAATTGATGATCTTTGTGACCACCATTTGCTTGACCAACCATTTGTAAGCATCTTCTCTATTGCCCAATAGGTGAGGATATCTGTCTTTCATCAAGCCGGTCCCAACATTCAAGAGGCATTGTTTAAAATGGTCAATATTACAAATTCTTGCTTTTTAGTAAATGACCTTATGCAATATAGTCCATAGGATTAAGATCTGGACTACAGGGTGGCCATAAATTTCTGAAAAATCAGCACAGTTTATCTGTAGCATAGGTATTTTACTGTGAGTTTTGCTCGATGAGATAGTGCTCCATCTTGCACAAAGCAATAAATTGGCATATTTTCTATTTCTGGAAGTATCTACGATAAGACTTCTTCCCAGCATGATCATGCATTGAGCTTGATTCCTATTTTAATGAAGAGTAATTTAGTTTTTCCTTCATTTGAAAACCTCCAGTGGTAACCTTCACAGAATTTGAAAAATCTGATCTTCCGTCCAATAATCTTTCTTTCAGCAAGAACTCTGTCATTCTGAATGTTCCTGGTAGTCTCAATTGTAATATTTTTCTCTTCTGTGAGCCATGTATTTTGGATATCTGATCTAGTTGTGAATTTATTCAAGAGTCTCGAGGGCCTAGCTCATCGTTTTTGTCTGTTGGGTTCTTTCAGGAGACATTACTTCTTTTGAAACGTTTTTGCACTAAATCCAGTTTACTAATACACCTCACTGAGGAGCATCTTATACTTGTTTGTTGTGCTGTGTTCTCAAAAACTTACACTTTTACCTGTACCTGTGTGTCGGTGCGACGTAAATTAAATTCTTTAAAAAAATAAAAAATAAATTTAAAAACTCTGTATCTTTTATTTCATCCCCACTGCTCAGCATTTCATGCACTTCTTATATCTTTTGTGGCTTGCGAATAGAGCAAGGCCTTTCACTTCCGATTTTACAGCTGATGCTGAAGAGTTCACAGTGCACAAAGATGTTTTTGGTCTGGGTGCCAGTGGGAGTAACAGGTTTATTGACAAAATAGCCTTTTAATGACCTAGCAAGCAAGGACTGATCTTAGATCCCATAGTACGCTTCGAGCCACACACTGACCAACATGAAAAGGCAGACTCTGAGAAGAAGTCGATTTACCAGCCAACTGTAAACTATTATAAAAGCAAATATCATCTAGACAACATCTCTAGCCAGGGACTTACAAGCACTGCTCGAGATACAATCCCTAAATTTCTTGTACATCTCTTGAACTCAACTAGACACGACTTCTCAACATCACTATCGCTGCAATACGAGGTTCATTAACCATACTCCGCAATCGTTTACATAGCATGAACTTTACGTCATATTATATTTCCTAATTTATTTCTGTAGCCGGCCCCGCGGTGTAGGGGTAGTGTGCCTGCCTCTTACCCGGAGGCCCCGGGTTCGATTCCCGGCCAGGTCAGGGATTTTTACCTGCATCTGAGGGCTGGTACGAGGTCCACTCAGCCTACATCATTACAATTGAGGAGCTATCTGATGGTGAGATGGCAGCCCCGGTCTCGAAAGCCAAGAATAACGGCCGAGAGGATTTGTCGTGCTGACCACACAACACCTCGTAATCTGCAGGCCTTTGGGCTGAGCAGCGGTTGCTTGGTAGGCCTTGGCCCTTTGGGGCTGTTGTTCCATGGGGTTTGGGCTTTGGTAATTTATTTCTGAACCTAGTGTTCTTTTATATCTGAGATAACATATTCACCAATGACTTTCAAAGGCATACATTATTTTGTAATTGATATACTTTATCCTTGTGACAGCCTACTCATGGGGGAAGTTGTATTAGTAATAGTAAAACTTTGTTTTGTCCATTGGGGTACCTTCGTACTGTGACACAGTATTATATCCCGTATCATAGCTTCAGAGAACTATTTTAGGAAATATTTCTTCTTCTTCTTTTTCTTTCAATGTTATGACTGCATAGGATCATTTTAGTCAGTCCATTATGCTTGTCTCTGCAAAGGAACTGTTCGGGCCTTACGGTCCTCGCAGCACTTCTTCATATGTTTAGTTCGTTGTGCCCTTTCTGGTGTTGAAAATATTTGTGATGGATGTTTGTGTTCTGGATTTTTTTGTTTATCTTAACTGTGGTGTTTGTAATTCAGACTTTTATTAATTCGCACTCAGTCTCCTCCCATTAGTCTGAAATAATGAGGGTTTACTGTATTCCACACAATACTTCAATTTCTCGTTTTGACGCATACAAAGCTTGCAGTAGAAGATATGCTGCTTTCACAGTCAAGGTAAACATTTGCTCACTTCTCAGGAGATATTCATTTCGGGATCCATGTTTGTATATCTGTGGTTTTTTTTTTTTTGACGCACGCTTTCTTTTCTCTAAAAATTGAAACTTTTTCCAAATTATGCTGTATGTAGATGATAGAAAATAGAGAACACAGAGGAAAAAAAGGCAAATGCAAGGGGTTATAAGATATTATGCTCTTCTGAATAGTACATTGCGTTATTATGGCATTCTTAAACAGAAAAAAATTATATCAGTAAAGAAGTAGGTTATGTTAATAATATTTCATGTTCACAAAATTATCTTGTTGCCAGAGCTTGGAAGAAGCACAGCATGGTGTCTCGGGATTCAGAGATACAGAACAACGTATGGAACTGGTGTCAGGGGAGAAAGCCAATATTGATCAGCAAAAGGGACAGACTCTGGAAGAGATGTCCACTCTTGTCTTGCAGATATCTCAGCGTATTGCCAGCAAGAAAGCCCAGCTTGCTCCAATAATTAAGGGTAAGTGTACAATTTAGAGGCTTAAACGAAATTTCATTTTATCTTAAATAAAGTAATATACTTATTAGGTATGTAGCCTTAAGAAGGATATTCTTATCATCATTATCGACATATCCTAATTTGATGTCTGATTATCCTGGGTTCGATTCCTGGCTCTGCTAAAAATGTAAGACTAATTTGAGGGTCAAGATAGGATGTACTCAGCTTCAGGAGCACAGCCAAGAAGAGAAGCCAGTTAAGATCAGTTTTCCGTCATTTCCCTTCTAACATGTAGGCTATGGCCATTTTTTTTCTAATCCTAAAAGCATGCTCACACTCTCTCTTTTTCTTCAGACACATCAACTACACTGGAAATTAGATTGATTTTGTAAACACAAAGTAAGTACTCTAGGCTGCGGACATTAATATATCAAGCCACTTGCATAATGGAGCAACGACATCATCATATACCACGTTTCCATGGGGAATGAAATCGATTTGAATACGCTTTCCGTACTCAATGCGTTACCTGTTTCCATGTAAGATTCAATTCGTATTCAGATCGATTTGAATACGATAGTCTTGACACTCGTAGAGTTCAAGATTGCACAAGGCCGTACGAGAATAATCCGACGTGTAGCGCTTGACAGTAACAGCCAGCTCTAACCAAAGTGGAGTAAATAAAGAAATTCTCGTGCATTATTATCAAGGGAATTATATTCTGCGATACAAACTTGTTTTATGTACAGCATATACCCCGTACAATCACCGAAAACAATGGAAATGTCAAAAGCTGTGGTATTGTGCCTAATAGTGTATCAGTTTTTTGTAAGTTTAACCCATTCATTTGGGAGATGGGAGAATGAACGATTGGCACGACGGAGGGAAACGGTGTTCTTCCTGCAGCAGTTGCAAGCGCAGAGTATGGTTTTCCTTCAATCTAAGAAATTTTATCAGGAAATTAGCACCAAAGAGTGAGAAATCCAAACCTCAGAGACGTTGTATCGTTTGTTCAAAACACGGCGAAAACAAGACGTCAGTGTACTGCTGCCAGGAGAGTGACATGGGTAAAGGACTGGTGGGAGCGTATAGTGCAGCGTTACTTCACAGATGATGATTGGTTAGACAACTTCAGGATGAGTTCTTCGACATTTAAGTTGATATGTCTGCGTCTTGAACCACACCTCAAATCTAACAAGTTTTTTGTGCGCAAACCAGTGTCTGTCGAGAAAAAGTTGCAGTTGCTTTGTACAAACTAGCTTCATGTGCTGAATATAGAGTTGTTGCAAATCAGTTTGGTACACATAATTGCATGGTACATGGTACATAAATCAATTTTGTGAAGCCCTGTGTGCTGAATTCAGTAGTGACTACTTAACTGTACCTAATGATGTCGAGGCACAAGAGATCGCTGATGGGTTTGAGGGTATGTGTGGCATACCTAATATCATTGGTGCAATACATGATACTCATATCCCAGTTTTGCCACCAACGGTCGGGTACAGAGATTTCATAAATCGTAAAGGTTGGCGTTCATATAATATGATGGCAGTTGTGGACCATTTATATAGGTAATTTAACTTTGTTACTTATTTTTAATTTATTGATGAAATTTTTTCTTTGGAAAAGATTAGGCATACATTCATATGATATTCTCAACTAACATAGCTTTTTTCCTTCTCAGATTTAGATATACAACCTGTCAGCATGAAGGAAGTATGCACGATGCATGTATACTTAAGGATTCGAACCTATTCAAATATGCAAATTATAAGAGACACTTTAACCCCTCAGCGCCGACCTCTATACGTGGTATAGACCCTCTTTTCTTCCGTAGCCGCCGACCTCTATACGTGGTATAGACCCAAACATGGTTTCACATATACAGCTATAGCGCGAAGAGTTTTGGAGTTATTGATATGCAAATTCTTTTGCTTCCATGAAGACATTTTCAGGTTTATCATTGTTGTAAATAGAAATTAAAAATCGTTATAATGTAGTTGATTTTTACAAGGTTAAGCATCTGTCAGGTAAGTCTGAGCACCATTCTCTGCTTTTTTTTTTTTTAAAGTCTGCTTACTTCATTCTTTCCCACAGAATAAAATAAAGAAATGATGATCTGAGAAGTTTGTCTTTTTGTGTGATATTCTTTGCTCTATTTGTACATTGAGAGTGCGGTTTATTTATTATATTGTCTTTATTTCTCGGCTTGTAATATTTTCGTAACTCTCCACGAGCGCTCTGTGTAGGCATGAGTTAGTGCTGCTTTCTGTCTTACGATACGAGAACCAGTTGTTCATGGTATATATCTCGCTTGTAAGACGATGTCTCGACCTTTCATCTGAAATATGTATCGAGTTGATTTGTTTCGTCATAAATGTTATTCCCCTCGTTCAGTTTCGTCCTGCTGCTTTCGGTCTCGCTGCAGCTTCATCAGTCCATGTCACGCAACGCGCTCAGACGTCGTTTGACTGACAGTAACGTGCTTGAAATATTGTATAATTCAGATGAAAGTTTAGTCGGAAGTGGTAGTGACAGTATGAGCAGCACTGATATTGAAATAGATGATGTGACAGTGGTAAATTATGACAGTGACGATAAGGAAGAAACAGTACTTGGAAATTTAGTGTAGGAGACTATAGATAATTATACAGGTCAAAGGGAAGTTTTCAGCAGTGAATTATGATACCTAAATTCTTTAATAATATTCACACAGGTCACAGAGATAAATATTGAGCAATTATCTTATCGGGTTCAGCTGGTGAAAGGTTTGTTTACAAAATACGCTCACTCGAGCGGGGAAAGAAATATTCAAGACCGGCTCGCATCAGATAATACAGTTCCAAGGTTGCAGGAAAGAAATTTTATCAGGAAATTAGTACCAAAGAGTGAGAAATCCAAACCTCAGAGACGTTGTATCGTTTGTTCAAAACACGGCGAAAACAAGACGTCAGTGTACTGCTGCCAGGAGAGTGACATGGGTCTCTGTCTCGAAGAGTGCTTCGAACACTATAACACGGAACTAAATTACTAAAGAAATGTGAAGCTATTATGTAATTATCTGCATGTAGTTCTGTCATAAGGAATTCCAAATTTCGTGAATATCGGGCTACTCTTATACTGTACTTGTAGTAACACTTTAAGTAAATCAATGTATTTCCGTCGCGCGTACTTGAAATCTCATCCGGCCGCGGGGTAGGAAGCTCTTTAAATTGCTGCGACGCTGAGGGGTTAAATAACTATATGACTAGGTATCCACTTAGGAGATCTAGGTTATAATAAGTAAACTGTACTCCAGTGAAAAACCTGGATCCTTTTAATATCCATAAGAAATTGCAAAAGTCTAAAAGTCCTGTAGGCATAAAACCAACATAAAATTTGCTCATATTAAAATAAAATGTTAAAAGAAATTTGTGAGATAACTTGGTGATGTGAATTTAGTTTGTAAGAGAATGTAGCCTAACATTTAAATTCATTTAGCTTGCTCAAATTTATTTATAAATATCTCCCCTTCATTATCCAGTTACAATATAAGAATTTGAGATATGAAGTATTGTATCTCCTCCTTTAATGAAGCTAGGTTAACATTATGTACTCCTTTTTCCTTAAATCAATTTATTGCATAAAACAGTTTAAAAGTTATTGTACATCATACATTTAATTTATCAACTGTATCATGTTAACTAAGAGCCTCAAATTTCATGAAGTTATGAAGAATATTAATTTTAATAAGCATACTTGCTCACCAGTCTCTGAAAATCAAAATTGTGTACAATTCCTCTGTACAATGCTATGACTCATTCAAAGTAATTGAAATAAATAAGCAACCATGCATGCATGTACAAATGTAAATAAAAAAGGACATCTTACAAAAAAAATATTAACACACACTTATGCACTGCACGACACTAATATATAAAAAGAGTGGAAGAGCCGTAGTTTTTAATGGTTTAAAATATAAATAAAAAGGACTCTTACAAAAAAAGGAAATAAATATTATCACACTCGTATGCACTACATAACACCAATGTATGAAAAGAGTGGAAGATCCATAGAGTTCATGGTTTAAAATATAAATAAAAAAATGACATCTTACAAAAAAAAAATATCACACTCTTATGCACTACACAGCACACAATTATGGAAACAGTGGACGATACATAGTGTTTATGGATTCCTCCTCAGTCTTTTTGTATTTACATTGCTATTATCTGATTCTTCGTCAGCTTCAGTTTGGGGTAGTCTGGATGATGTCGATTGCTGAGGTGATGGACTTGAAAATTGTTGCTGGTATGGACTGACTGATTGTGGAGTAACATCAGCTTCAGTTTGTTGTACTCTCAATGATGTGGATTGTAGAGGTGATGGACTTGAGCACTGGTACAGATACAGTGAGTGTGCTGGAAACATGGAAAATGGGTAAGTTGGGACTTGGGATATATTGATTGAGCAGTCGATTGCAGCTGTGAAACTCCCCACAATTGTGTGTAGGTCCTCCGATCTTCTCCTACTGGCAGCTTCCTCTGCTTCTTGCTGCTTTCTGAAGAACTCGTTCAATGAGCTGCCTCTGTTGTTCCATGAATTCCCCCAAACTAACTCCTGGGGACTGTTTCCTCTTCTTATATAACTGTCTACCTGAAGCACATGATCCACTTGTACTCTCTCCAGGAACAGTTCCACTAGATGACTGGCTCCCAGTCAGTGAATGAAAGAAGTTACTCAGGTCTGTTGTGGTTACATCAGGGGCGATGTCCACCTCAGATTCGCTAACAATTACCCCTCCCTGTTGTTGTTGTTGTTGTTGTTGTTGCTGCTCAGTTGAAGTTGAAGGTCTACTTCCTAGTATTTCATCAATAAGATCAAAATATTCACACACTTTTCTGTCCGATCCACTCTTACCATTTTCTTTTCTGCAAGCATTGTACGCGGACTTCAGACTCTTCCACTTATTCTTGATCTCTTCAGCATTCTTATTTACATAACCTCGCTTTCCCATTTCCTGCTCAACTAATTTATATATTTCAGCATTTTTTTATCGCTTTCCGTCGAAGAGCTTATATATTTCCTTCTCTCGTATTATTTCTAATAACGTTATACACTCCTCCGGCGTCCACACATTTCTACTTATACTACACATGTTAAATTTGTCGACTAACCCAAGAAATAAACACAAACGAAATCACAGGAAGCACACGATAAACAAAGTACAATCAAGCAGCCGCAGCATTTTTGAATCGATTTCAATACGTTCTGCGTTTCCATGATACTATATCCGTATTGAGTACGATTCGATCCTACTTTCTAACTGGATCGAGTTTGAGACTCGATACAAACTGAGTCCCCATTTCCATGAGGTATTGGATATGGAAAGCATATTCAAGTTGATTTGAATTCCCCATGGAAACTTGGTAATAATTTTTGTATGCCTGTACAGTATGTTAAAGTTCCTGTTCATTCCAGCTCTGATCTTGGCAGAAGATTCTTTTGTTCCATAAAAGTTCTTCCTTCATTTTGAAAAAAAAAAAAAAGACACCTTATAACATTGAATATAATGCTATCATTTAGGATAATAAACATAATGCAATTAGCATAGCTTTGCCATGACATATCTCATTTGTTGTGCTTGTTTGTCTTTGCGTAAGTGTACATACTGCTACCTAGAATTGATGTTAATACTATAGGCATCTCAAAAGCATTTATGTTTTGTGAGGAACTTTCCCCTATTCTACGTAATATTCTGTGTGTGTTTGTGCTATGTACAATAATATAAAATACTGTATGATTAAAAATTGATTATTCATAGTCATCGAAATATACACTGAGTGGCCAATAGTCACAGGAAGGGGTGTTCCATTAGAAAATGTGCCATGTATGACCCTTGAGCATTGCGGCTAGCTGCAGCATAGCTGAGCAGACCGTCACAGACACCAGTGTCATGAAGATGGCAACACATTGTGAGTTAACCGACTTTGAACTTGGGGTGATTATCGGCGCACGGTGTATGGGTCATAGCATTGCGAAGATTACATGCAAATTTGGGTTTCCGAATTCAGTAGTGTCGAGGCTAGATCTTCAATATCGCGGAGAGAATGTTACCACCTGCATAAACCGCTGCACAGGAAGGCCACAGGTGTTTAACGAATGGACATCCCGTTGCCTCCACAGAACCATATTGGGCGCTCGACGGGCTACTGTGAGTCATATCACTGCCCAGTTAAATGTTGGGAGTCAGGAACTCATTTCTACGAGGACTGTAAGGAGGCAACTGCACCGCATAGGCTTCACCAGCCAAAGACCAACAAGTGTCCCTTTGCTGACACCTCAACAAAGAACTCAACGACGTGCATGGGCCCGCGAACATCGGCAGTGGACCATGGAACAGTGGCGGTGTGTGGTATGGTCCGACGAGTCCCGGTTCCAGTTGTCTCGAGCTGATGGGCATGTGAGAGTGTGGTGTATGCCCCATGAAGCTATGGATCCTGCATATCAACAAGGTTTTGTCCAGATGGCGTTCTCATGGTCGCAATTAGGCCCCAGTGCTGACAGGTGCATGTTATGTGGACATTCTTTCAGATCATCTGGATGCCTTTCTGGTCCTAGAGTACCCTGATGGAGATGCCATGTTTCAACAGGACAATGCGCCATGTCACCGCTCTGTGGTGGCATGCAGATGGTTGGAGGAGCACTCCAGTGAAGTTGTGACCATGGATTGGCCCTCTGTATCCCCTGATCTTAATCCAGTCAAGCATTTATGGGATGCTGTCGATGCTGGTGTACGCTCCATGAACCCCGCACCAATTACACAAGACCAATTGTGGGTAGCAGTGCAAGATGTGTGGGTTCAGATCCCTCCAGAATGATTCCAACATCTTGTAGAGTTGATGCCTCACCATATTGTTGCTGTTTTGAGGGCTCGCGGAAGAGCAACTTGTTATTAACATCACATTCAGTGTCTTCCCATGATTTTTGGCCACTCATTGTAAGTGTAGCATAAATAAGAATACTATTCATTTTTTAAAAATTCTGCTTTATCTCCATTCATCACAAAGTATTTATATCATGAATGTTAATGTGAAGTCAAGATAGCAGTTGCTTAAATTATTAATAACATAAAAAGCCTGCAATGTTTTCTTTCCTACAAGTACCAAACAAAACAGAAGAAACAAATTTGAAAACAAAATTAGAAACATCAGTTGAAGTTGAAATACTAGCAAAGTAGCACTTGAATGATGGTGTAGCTTTCTTTTAAACCCTGCAGAGGTAGTTGGATTTTTGAAGGGCGGGGAAAATGTCCACTCAACACTCCATGTCATACAATGTTGGCATTCAAAAGATCTCTGGTGACACATTTGATGTTCACCCAACAAAATTAATTAAAACTCAACCATAGATTGTCCAAGAGATATTCGGTTTACTCTGCCATTTGGTGCCCAAAACATAACATAGAAATTGACATATAGGCAACCTGGATAGCATCACTTCAAAATGCCTATATTTGGTGGCTGAGATCATACTATTATTATCATCAGTATTAGGGTAATGATCACAGTGTGGTATGAGTGCGGTGACAAGTTGGTCAATCTTAATATATGATCTTACCTGCACAGTTACTTTTCTTTAGGAAGGATTTTCAAAACAAGATTTTTCGAGGTCTCAGAGTGCATCATTGTGTTATTTGAATAGTTCTGGAAAGATTCAATACTTTCAGTGCAAAATTACAGTCTGAGTAAATGGATGTTGGTGAAAATGAAAACCTAAAACCTGTTTTCCAGTCAGTGACCGGGTCAGGGATGGAATGAATGAAGCCCCCATCTTGCGGCGAGGATAGGGATTGTGCCGGCTGCCAAAGCCTGTCGCACTCCTCTGGGGCAATGACTGACAGATGAAATGAAATGAAATGAGAGTGTTGCAGGAATGAAAGATGACAGGGAAAACCGGAGTATCCGGAGAAAAAACTGTCCCGCCTCGTCTTTGTCCAGCACAAATCTTACATGGAGTGACCGGGATATGAACCATGGAACCCAGCGGTGAGAGGCCGACGCACTGCCGCCTGAGGCACGGACGCTTCCTTAAATGGATGTTGGTACAATGGTGAATTGTACAACCTTCTACTTGTTATCCTAAATGAAATGAAATAACTTAATATCTGTAGAAGTGTTGTTGAGAAGGATATTCAAAACATTCAACAAGTGGTAGAAACGGAGGAAAGTAGGCCCAAACAAATTTAAAAGTGCAGGAATTTCTTCAGTGAAGAGTCTGAATCTGAAACTGAACAGGGAAATGAAAGTGATGATAATGATCTAGATTGTTTCCTATAGAGCAATCATTTGTAGATATTGGAAAAACTGTAAAACACAAATATCTGTATACAGTGAATTTATAGAAAGATTTTCATTCTTATCATACCTTACAGAAATTGATCCTGATGAAATTCACAAATCGGCTGACCAACTGCAGTAGATTTACCCAACAGATATTGAAGAACCATTTGGAACAGAATGTATCCATCTGAAATATTTTGTTTTAGAAGAAGGAGAAAATAACCTGTCATTGCCAATTTAAACTAACTTCTCATAGCATAAAACCTCCAGTACTTATATCTGAAGGTGTATATTGCTTTGAAGATCTACATATCTGTTCTTGCTACCAACTGCTCAGTTGATAGTTCCTTCTCAGCATGTGCGAGGGTTAAAAATTATTTACGTTCATCTCAAACCCAAAAATTTTGGTGCACCTTACAGTGCTTGCCATTGAAAGTGATTTAACTGTAAAATTAGACTATAAATATTTTACAGAAAATATTCTGCTAATGAAAAAGCAAGATGTAAGTGACTGTCCTACTAATTAGTCCTTCTTCTTCTTCTTCTTCAAGTGCCATGTCCAGTCCCCCAGACATTGGTGATTACCCTACAGAAAGCACCTCTTTCTTTAGCTAACTTGAAGAGTTTTTGGGTATTGTTGATGCAAGTCCAGCCTTTGAAGCATCTGTATTATTGTTAATTGAGTAAAATACTTTTGTCAACAGAATGGTGGTTTTATTTTTCAGTGGAAAATTATTATTTTATATTTTAATTTGGAGGCATTCTACTGTATTATTTTATTAATTATAGAGGGTGTCTCAACTTTTTGGGGTCAAATTGAAACAGGCGATAGTGGGTCCACAACCGATTATATTGAGATAGGGAACCAGTGATCAGAAATGCGTATTGATTGAGTTATGGACATACACAGCATACACAGCATAACAATGTAGCTCATAGTAATTGTTCAAAGTGACGACCACCAGTCTCAATGCATGCATGGTAATGGGGCATGAAGTTCTGCTGTACTCTCTCAAAGATCCCTGACGTCTGGTGGACCAGGAGACAGGCATCTTGGGCCCTAGCAAGCAGGTCTTCATCCATTTCTATGGAGGTTTCATACACCAACGATTTGACGGAACCCCAGAGGTAAAAATCCGGTGATCGCGCTGGCCATGGGACAGGACCTCCCCTTCCAATTCAATGATGAGGGTACGTGTTGTTCAGGTGCTCGCAGACATTAACATCAAAGCGGGCTGGTTCACCGACGTGTTGAAACCACATCCTTTCGCGAATTATAGGGGGTATGTCCCCAGGAACTGTGGCAGCACATCTCACAGGAACACCAGGTAACGTGAACCAGTCAAACGGGGAGGCAGCACATAAGGTCCTATTAGGTGATCTTGGACAATGCTCATCCATACACTGACAGAGAATCGTTGCTGGTGGCCACCGATGTGGGTGGTATGGGGAATTGTTCTCGCTCCAGACATGGCTGTTGCGGCTGTTGAAAACACCATCACGGGTGAATGAGTCCTCATCCGGAACAATGCAAACTGTATAAAGTTCGGCACTACAGCACTGCGGTGGATAATCCATTGACAGAAGTGAACGCAGGGCTCGGAATCCGTTGGTCCCAGTGCTTGCACACATTTCGTATAATAGGGGTGTAATACCTGTTCTGCCAGTACTCTCCACACTGTATTCTTCGAAGTGTGCGTTTCACAGGCAAGTTGACGGGTGCTTATCGCTGGGTGGTCAGCTACATGATTCAACACCATCTCTTCAAAGTCTGGTGTTTGGACATGTCTTTGTTGGGAACCTTGGCCGGTTCTCTGTGGCGTGAACGACCCTGTCTCTTTTAAGTTGGTATCCACGGAGATAAATTTCTTCCAATTAGGATGACGCTTATTGGGAAAGCGTTCTTTGTACATTCATGCTGCTTTACAGGCACTCCATCCTGCTGCAGCATACATTAAATGCATGTTTGCCAACTCTCGTGATGAGTGACGTTCGATCTTTGACTATGCATCATGCACTGTACACAGTAACACAGCTCACCATGGACACATCACAAGCGTCTGATGCAATGGACAACTGACACTAGGGATAGTGATGTGCGTGCAGCACAGGCGATGCACGTGCTGTGAGCTAAGTTGTGTACAGTACGTCTGTTTGGTGGTCGGGGGTGTGGGGCAGAACTGCTTGCACCATTGCAGTACATGTATTGAGAATGGTGGTCATCACTTTGAACAGTTACTATGAGCTACATTGTTGTTGTGCGGTGTAAGCTGTGTATGTCCATAACACAATAAATATATATTTCCGACCATAATTGGTTGTGGACCCACTAACACCTGTTTCAATTTGACCCAAAAGGTTTGAGACACCTTGTATAACAACAATAGAAATTAAAATATTAGCTTGTCAAGTTTGGGGAAGTGGGCGCAGGGGTGTTGTAGTAGTTAAATTTGGCCCTGGTTCCACTCTTGACCTTCCACTTCTGAATCCAAATTGTTCTTCTTGTAATTGACTTTCCACCTTTTCTCTAATTCTTCTTTGGCAATATGGGAGGTGATGGTGATTCCTTGGTAGTTACCAAACATCTTCTTATCTCTTTTCTTGAATATCGGTATTAAAATCCCCTTTTCCCAGTCCTCAAGCACTTTTTTCTATCTCCATACATACCTAGTATTGAAACTGAAATACGCTGTCAATATTGCCCCCTTTTTACCGGGCATGCTCAGCCAGAGAGTGAGGGTCTCAGAGGTGGACCGTTCGCTGTCAAGCTTTGCTTAATTTTGAGGGCAGGGAAAGAAACAAGGACTGGCGACAATCATACAAAAGAATCAAACAACAGGTTTTGACATTTAGTATCAACTAGCACTAAATGAAAATAACAAAATAACATCTTGTTATAAATCTTGATGGCAAAAAATAAACATCTTCTCAGCCGATCTCTCTCTCTAGATACAGCTCTAAATTTTTAATTCCCATTTCGACGTTAAATAACTCTGTAAATATACAAATTAATATTAGCCCACACCTGGCTTGACGAAATACAAAAATAAAATTTTACGTTGGGATAACCTTCCTTTTGGTCACCCTTGAATTATTTTACAAGATGAGAATAAGCAGATCTCAATAGGCTATTTGCCCCGCAAATGATTCTAAACCTTTGAATTGTCAGATCTCTCCCTGACGATATTTATAACTTCAAATAAAAATTTAAATTATTAAATAATTTAATAAATTATGGCGTCTAAGTCCACTAGAAACAAATACTCTATCACGTTGTTCTATTCATGGGTAAATTTATGTCACATTATCTTGTTAAATAAGCGTGAAATTATTCAAACTAAGTCGACAAATCTTATTTGGAAAATCATCATTTCAGAATACTTTAATCGGACTCATTTCCATCGAGCTATATTCAGACAACAATTATTCCCACAAAGTTTCTCTAATATTTAATTGACCAACACGTAAAGTTGACCTAAAACCTCTGACGCCTTGGTAAACCTTTGTATCTTGAGCTTTAGAACACAATTAACTTTTGTCCAAACGATTGAAATAACCCCTCCTTATTCATTGGCGTTTGAAACAATAAACTTGTCTCAACTTAATTTTTAAATAAAATTTACTAAAGGTTACACTCTAAATAAATTAAATTAGCTCGAACAACAGGCTAACAACCTGGGCCCAACCTGACAAAACACAAGGCCAAGTCAAAATCACATTTCAAAACAAGAAAATATATCGCCAGTCACAGAAATTACTACAACACACATATACCACATTCACACAAAGACACACGCGAATTATCTACACTATTTACAACGAACTCTAGTTCTTGATTTTTATGATTTTGATTATTAACCCTGGACATACGAATCCTCGTGATGACGATATCGGCTAAAGAAAGATTTTGCTTTCGACTCTCGGATCTGTGACGAAACTTCAATGGTCACTTGGTTAAAGATGATGCAGATTCCACAACGTTGGTTATAACAGCATTAACAATGAATCTCTGGAAAATTGGTCATCTACAGACGCACACATAATACAGGTCAAATGTAGCATTCACATTTATGGCTCATAAGTCACTACTATATTATTATTACTCCATTCTATATTCTCACGTTAACACGGGCTCAGCAATTGAAGAAAATATGTTTACCACGCATACATTCTTCAATAAAAATTCAATGAATGAATTTCAACCATTCAACCAATACATTAACTGATCCGTCAGGATTCTGCCATATTCCAGGCCTATCTTCACTACAATTGAGCACACATGAACATCGACACAAAATCGAGCAATATTTACACTTGTGGCCGTTTTATCCATTCATTTAACCCGAAATGAAATAATAATAATAATAATAATAATAATAATAATAATAATAATAATAATAATAATATTATTATTATTATTATTATAATATGCATGAGATAATACATGAAGCAAAGCTTGATAATAAGCCAGATGACTTTAACACGTATCAAATCCAACAAGAAGGAAAATACGTAGAAAATTCGGCATGCAAAAAGAATGCCGGAAGTCTGTCCCACATTGTTTCCTGATTTAAAATATTCCAAATCCAAATTATTAGAGTTATTGTCATGGACAATGATTTTTGGTTAATGCTAAACTATTAAATGGGACCTTTAGATTAATCTCAGAAGACACACGCATATCCTATCTACACTAATAGGGTTTACTAGTCATTTACACTCGACATGACAACACTACCATGTCCCAATGAAAGAAGAATGGAAACATCAATTACTACTGCAAATGTAGAGGAAGTATCAACGCTAACGAATAAGCAAGCATTACTTCTACAAGGATGAACAGAGAAATATAAAATAAAATAAAAAATACTTAAACGCATGATGGAGCTGGATATCTGCCGGTGATATGGAATTTCTGGATCACATGGTGTTGGATGGCTGCTTCTGTCGTTATCTCCTCACGTTAGATTTCGCCTTCACTTAGAACACCATAGCAGCAGCGAAGTTCAATGCAGAAATTCTGTACGGGTCCTTTTCAATTTGTGGAAGCATCTTGAGGTACTGCAGTAGCCACGTGGTAATCCTCTTCCTTCTTCTTATTGACGAATATAAGCTGAAACTAACACAAGTCTTTTAGAAATATTCACACTCAAATACGCTGAGTTTAGATGATAAACGACACTTAACTTAGCCTGTGAAGATCGTCAAAATCGTAGGTTATTGTACGTGAAAGGATAATATTTCAAGTCCCATTAAAACTACAGAATGCTCGTGTTCAGAATTTTCTGTAGAATAATGGAGAGCGTCGATTCCGTCATTCAGCAGGAGAACAAGATCGCAAGATAGCCAGAGCAAAGTAGCAAGAACGAAGTAGCAAGAGCGAGTATTTCTTCGCAAAACTAAGGTATTTATCAACTTCCCGAGGTAGGTGTGGCTCCACGTTGTCTTATAATTGGCTGCCGTCTTCCTCCTGATAGGTTATTAGAATGCTGGAAAGTGCTCTCATTTGTAGGCACCTGTCATGCGTGTCATGTTTCATCTCGCAGCGGCCTTGAGAGCCCGCACTGGGTCACGAGGCCTCAGCTGATCGCTCGCTCGGGGAATCAAGACTTCTTCCCTGGCTGGCTAAAACCGGTTCCCAACATGTGAACACGTCTCTGTAACTCGGGCTGGAAATATCTCGCCCATACGAAATAAATAATAGCCTGTTAGTTGACTGTACTACAAAATGTTCATTATAGGCCAAATTTGACGGGGACAGTATGAAAAACAAGAGCTTCATATTTAAAGTAGTGAGTTGCCCAGTTGAAAAGTTATGTACATATAATGAGAAAAGGAAAGGAAAGAATAGAAAATATATGGAGAATAATTGCATGAAAGGGAAAGAGTAAATTTAAAATGAAATAAATTGACTCACTTCATGTTGCGTGTTGAAAAAATGTTAAACAAATGAATATTGCAAAACATAAACTAATAGACTGCCAAGCAAGTCAGCTGTTAACTGGTAGGGGAGGGAGGGGAGAATAGAAAATTGTGGTAGGGAGACTTTATCTGAAAATTTATGATGAGTTGTAACATTTTTATGTTTATTAAGAAGGATTTTTAATACCTCGAACCAAGCATTCCACAAGACACATTGAGCACATTGCTATGAAGTGACCATCATTTTGGGAAACTGGAAGGCTGTTTGAACCACATAGATGCACTTCTACCCAGATATGGCAGGAAGCATCACCAGCTCAAGCTCCTGACTCTCATAAGCTTCCCATTTATATTGAACCTTCGATAGAAGCCGTGTTGTGTATTCCAGAATGTTTCATTTTTATGACATCCCTGGTCATCCTGTAAAAATAAATAATAACAAAGTAATAAAAAAGAAAGTGGAGAAAGAATTTGTCCAGCAATGGGGAAGGTGGAAGTTGGATTTCCCTTCTTCTATCTAAAATATGTTTGATGAATTAATATATCATATAGTTTGCACGAGTTTGGGAAATTTCTCCAAGCAAGTCAGGGATAATTAAGAGAACATTTCTGTGAACAGGCTCTGAACAGTCTGTGAACACTACATAATGCAATTTGAAGTTTTTGAATGGCACAGTATATTGTATATTTGCTTTATTTGAGAGGCTGCATGATATCGGTCTTCATTGTTGATGCCTACAGTGAGGTCCATCATGAAACTGGAACATTTTACTGACATGTAAGAAGTTATTTCGGGTAGACTGTTCAGAATTTGTAAAAAACATTTTCCAATGAATGTTCTTCATGTTCTCTGAGGGTCATATAGGTCATAAATACTGTTAACTATCTGTCGATGCCTGAAAGGTTTTTCTCAATTACAATATTAATTTATTTTCTTTAGCATTTTCAGAATTTTCTCACATCTGATAGCCAGTGAAAACCAAAGCTTAGAGAATGAGAGATTTGGGTTGCAAAGAAGGAAATAGCTGGGCTAAGTGGCTCAGTAAGTTGAGGCGCTGACCTTTTGACATCAGCTTCGCAGGTTCAATCTTGGCTCAGTCTGGTGATATTTGAAGGGGCTTGAATACGTGTCGGTAGATTTACTGGCACTTAAAAGAATTCCTGCAGGACTAAAATCTGGCACCTTGGCATCTCCAAAAACCGTAAAAGTAATTAGTGGGATATAAAGCAAATAACATTATTATTATTAGAAGGAAATATCCTAGATCAGTAGGACCATATTCGGTAATGTGATACACGACTTGATTTAACTCTTGTTTGTTCCTTCTCAATACTTATAAGACTTTATATCATATACTGTAAATGTTAGGAAGTAAGTATGTGTGAGTGTCTACACCTTAGTGCCATTTCTTGATACGGGGTCGAGGATGAGGTGAGATGAAATTATATGACATATTTTTATGGCCAAATGCCCTTTCTGATACCAGCCTCAGTTGAGGAGCTAATGAAGTTGTGAATGATATTGGGTAAGGAGGTGGAAGGACTTGGCTAATAGGAAGTGCCCTGGCATTTGCCTGGATGTGAAAATAGGAAACCACTGGAAACCATTTTCAGGACAACCGATGATGGGGTTCAAATCCATGCGTCTGCCAAATGCAGAGCTGGGCTCCATGGCCATACCACGCTGACAAGTGAGGCCACCCCGCTCATTAATGTTACGAAGTAAATAGTCTCTAAATAAATAAATGAAATTAAATGAACATTCAGAAATTAGGTTTATGAAGGCATAATTATGATCTTCAGCATATATGAATATTGCATAGTTAATCGTTTTGATAATAAGCTAATCAGCTTTTAAACACATGTCAATTTGGATAGAAAGAAACTGGTTTCTTACCTATTACCTAATATCTCTTGTCTTTTAGAACTACGACCATTAAGAGAAAAGTGTCAAGAGGTACAAACAGAATATGACCAGAAGAAACAGACGTATGACAGTACAGCTGCTGGTCTAGAAAGTGCAACAGCAAAGTTGGAACAGGTGAGACAGAACATCATTTCATTCAATGTATAATGGAGTATGAAAACAGGTTAGATATACTTGGGGACAAACATGACGATCTCGCCTCACACCACTACTCTGCAGTGGCAGCCCGGTATCTATTAGCGGCTTATAGGATTTACTATGCCTACTGTAGCCGGAGTTGCTAAATTTTCTACTGAACTTGACACAAAGAAAGGGTAAAGACTGAAGAGAGTGTGGAGGAAAGTGGTTGGGCAACCTCTCCACACCAAACAAGGATTACTTAGAACTCGTTAACTCAGCAGGGTGCAGGGTGTTATTGACTGCTGGCTTCCAGGAACTGAGGCCGTCATGTTTTGTCCCTAAGTACAGTATACTGTAATTGCAATGTATGATGTGTAAATGTGAGGTGGAGAGTAGCCTGAAGGAGCGATAGGTGCCTGCCTATTAGATAGTTGTTTAAAAATGTTAATAAATTAGACCAAAGAAAAAATGAAGAAATACAAAGCTGGGCTGGGTGGCTCAGACGGTTGAGGCGCTGTCCTCCTGACCCCAACTTGGCAGATTCGATCTTGGCTCAGTCCGGTGCTCAAATTTGTTGGCCTCGTGTCGGTAGATTTACTGGCATGTAAAAGAACTCCTGCGGCACTGAATTCTGGCACCGTGGCGTCTCCAAAAACCTTAAAAGTAATTATTGGGATTTAAAAACAAATAACACTATTAAGAAATAGTAAGGAACAGAATATCTTTTTGCTTTACCACTAAAGGCAGTAATTAGATCCAAACACATTATCTGGTGTCATTAAGTCTTTTGATCTTGTTGGCCACAAATTGTGTCCTTAACCCACGAGTGGTTGCAAGCCGAAATGTAACGTGAGTGGTCGCGCGTGAGACTTTCTCTCACATTAAAATAAATATGGCTTAATTCACAGTTTTGTGGGGCGTACGGCTGAAATTTACAACTGAAATGAAACGCAAGTTCTACCTTATATATTTTAGATAAAAATGAAATGATTAGCTGTGAGAGAGAGAGAGAGAGAGATGGCGTATGGCTTTTAGCACCGGGAGTGTCCGAGGACAAGTTCGACACGCCAGATGCAGGTCTTTTGATTTGACGCCCGTAAGAGACCTGCGCTTCATGATGAGGATGAAATGATGAAGACGATACATACCCCCAGCCCCCGTGTCAGCGAAATGAACCAATTAAGGTTAAAATTCCCGATCCCGCCGGGAATCGAACCCGGGACTTCTGTGACCAAAGGCCAGCACGCTAGCCATTTAGAATGGAGTCGGACATGATTTACTGTTTATTACAAATTACTATTTAAAATAACATATTGAATGTACATAAAAATAACTTCCATCCTGAAGTTGTGAAAAATAAAATCTCACACATGCATTATATCTAGTAATATTTACCTACAAAGCAAGGTTTCTGAACACAATAACATTTTCAGAAACAAGAAGTGCTCATAATACAAATACTAACGCGTACAACAGGAGTAAATTTCCCGCTCCACTTCAAAATATCACCAACGTCATTAGTCGCGCGATGAGAAAATCTCGCGCGCAGCGCGTATGGACACATAGGAACCTTTGTTCTGACTAGGGGAGGGGGTGCTTACCCTTTAAATGTGAATCGCTCTACTCACGAAAGTTATAAACTCAGCTAGACGAGGGAACAGTCGCCTCCCTTTCATCACTGTGAAGTAATATCACAATAAAAAATAATGTGAGAGAAAATCTCATATAGCGACTACTCGTGGGTTAAAGAAGCTGCTGATCAGAGCGAGAGATCCAGTTGACGTGTGGCAAGTCTTGCTGAAAATAACCCTGAGTTAGCTCAGTATCTTCAAGTTGCTCAACAAATTGTAGGAAAATGTCCTTGTACCAGTCTGTGTTCATTGTATCCAAGAACAACAATGGACCTACTATTCGGTTTACCAAGACTGCACACTTCTGTGGCTGCAGGGGTCTTTCATGAGTACTGTGTGGATTGTGTGTGGCTCAAATGCTGGTATTTTGAGAATTCATGTAACTAGTTGGATGAAACCAGGCCTCGCCTGTGAACCACATTATGTTCAGAATTCCCAATAGCCATACAGTAAAATCCAAGAACCGTGTGCAGGAACAGACTAGTTTTTCCTTATCTGGCTCCTACAACTCATGAACGGCAGCCATCTTTTAGGGCTGCAGTTTCTTTACCTTGGTCGCTCTTTGACGAATACCCTGCCTCATGAGACAAATGACATAATGATTTCCTAGGAGACTGAAGCAAATGAGTCCAAATATCATCTGCTACATCTGCCAAAGCAGATGTACAATGCTTGCCAGACTCGCTCAAGAAAGTCCCAGTTGTTTTCAACTTTCTTAATATAGCTCCGTGCATATAGCAATGTACTGCCGTAAGAAGCTGGAGTACGTGTGATGTTTACATGCGTTTATAGTGCTGTTGTCTAATTCCATGGCTGAATGGTTGGCATGGTGGCCTTTGCCACACCATACTCTCCTGAATGTCCTTTGCGTGACTACGGTGCATAATCCAATAATGTTTCACTAAAAATATGCGCTGAGGCAGTGTGTGCAGCATCTTGAATGAATACATAGTAAAACAACAAGCAAGCAAGCCAACAATAAGCAAAATTGAGGAAACAAAGGATAACTTGTATATTGTTGGCAAATGTTGGTAAGTGAATCTCCCAGAGTTTCTTCGTATTTAGAAAGCAATGGCATCTTCGTGTCTGTTATTGGACGGAAATGGGGTCATTTTGAAAACTATACAGTTTATATAAGTCCAGTTGTTATTTGAAGTACAAAGAACACAATTAGAATGAATGTTACAATAATATGGCACCTGTAGATCCTATTGGCAATCCTTGTAAGCATTTTATTTTGTCAGAACACCCTGGGAAAGATGAAGTACAGCACATGGTTATCACATGTGTAAACAGCCATGCAGAATAGTGTGTATTTGACCCCTTTTGCCAAGGATAACTTTCCCTATTTGTTTAATTCTTTATGTGCCAATCGTATTTAGTGATTTGTGGACAGTTGCAACTACAGTTCCATTCAGGTTCCAGTGCAGTTAAATGGAAAATTGTATCTTTCCATCATATTTTGAAGTTAAAGTTTCCGACTCAATGCTGATTCTTCTTCTCTTCTGATTAAGTCATTTAATTTCATTAGATTAATTATTTTTCCCTTTCGAACTGTCTTCCTGTACAATGTAGATGCTGTGTCTGAGGTTTCATTTTCTCAGTTCCCTCTTTGGGAATGTATTTTCTAGCTATCCTACAATTCTTCTTCTTCTTCTTCTTCTTCTTCTTCTTCTTCTTCTTCTTCTTCCTCTTCTTCTTCTTCTTCTTGTGCTTTCATGTCACAGAACATTGGCAATCATGATGTAGGTAATTATTCCTGTTTTGTGCTTTCCATATCAGGGTTACCATAACATGGAGGTTTCAAGCCTGGGATAATTTTCCATGTTTCCGTTCTATCTTGCCTTCTGTGCTTAACTTTGTCCGGCTTTATTTGTCATTTTGAAATAAGCTGCTTTCCTGCATTTTGCGAGGGTTAGTAGTTTGCATGATTTCCTGGCACAGTGGAGTATCTCCTCCTTGGTGACACATTCTACCCCAGGGATCTTCAACATTCTATGATACATTGCAAAAATCCTCAGTTGGTTTATTGACAAAGCCTTTAGAGTCCAACCTTCAATACTGTAAATCAGCACTAATAATACACAACATTTATACCATTCATTGTAGCAACATCATTTCCAGAATTATGACTAGGTCATGGACATTTACCATAAATGGGCACTTTCCTTATCAACACCAGTCCCAGGGATCATATTCCTATGGACACAACTTGGTTCTTTAATATATACATACATACATACATACATACATACATACATACATACATACATACATACATACATACATACATACATACATACATACATACATACATACATACATACATTTATTGAACATAACAGGCGACTTCGCCCCTAAACATGTTCACATGCAGAGTAAAATAAATAATAAAGAATAATAATAATAATAATAATAATAATAATAATAATAATAATAATAATAAGAATAAGAATAATATAGTATTCTTCTAACAGTCATTAGCTGTAGCAGTCACTCACTTAATGTTCAAACATATTCATCCAGTGTCCTTATTGTACTCTGTACTTGCGTCACCTTATTGTTCCTGACCTACACCTGATCAATAAATCAAACAACAACACTCAGCATTTCATCACTTGCATTCCAGCTAACTTTAAAATAAACAGACCATGCAATCCTGTATCATTACCCAACTCCACATAACTAAGTACTCGGTCCCTATATTCCCTAATCCATTAGAATTTTATCATTCTATCCCCTTCCCTTATATACATAACTATTCCACCTCCCTATTCCCCTGCCCACCCTCTAACTCACTCTCCTTCATTTTACCCTCGCAGGCCTTTTTTGTCGCACATAAATACCTGTTCAATTCACCCCCTTTTTCCCATTGTTTAATAATCCATCTCAGGATTGCGTTCTCATCCCCTCTCCCCAATATTTCCCGATGCTCGGCACTCAATAATCCATGTCTTAACCCCCTCGTTACCTCACAATCTCTTAGCAAGTGAAATTCATCATTCACATCTCCGCAAAGTACACACTTTGTCTTATCCCTCCCCTGTATCCACCCTGTATTCCTTTGCAAACCTAAAAGCCACCACATCATCCCATACCGTTTTGACCTATCGACGTATCTAATATTCAACCCTTCTATCTCCTCTATTTTCGTCAAAACAGTCAGCGAGTTTCTTAGTCTGCTTTCCCCCAATAATTTCTGCCTATGGATATCTCTAATTCTCCTTTCCAGTATATTCATCCCTCTCACCTCTGTCTTCGACCAAACCTACCCCACAGGTGTCCTAATCCTATCCTCTCCAAATATCCCTTTATTTTTTCTAACCATCCACCCTTATACATGCTCTTACATTGCTGTGCATAAGCTGCCTGTAATACCCTCCCACCTTCCTGTCTTTTTAAATTCATCCTGTATCTTACTATTCTTTTCACACCCTCTGATTCCAAATCCTCCCCACACATTAATTCCGCCCCTACATTTGCTGTACACCTCGGTAAGCCCATAACTAACTTAGCAAAACTACTAACAATCCTTCTTAGTTCCTCTCTTTTCTCATCCAGCCCCCAAACTTCTGCACCGTATAATACCCTCCCAAAGATTACCGACCTGAACACTAGCCTCAGTGTTTTATAACTGATCCCCGGGTATTTGACTAGCAAATTTCTGACTGAGGCTAAGGCTGCCAATCCTCTATATTTCACCCTTTTGATCTGGTCATTCCAAGTTCCTTTATCATTAAAAATAACTCCTAGATATTCCAACTTCCTTACCTGTTCCAATCTTTCTCCCTGAATTACCCAATTACCTTCTATCTTTCTTCTTTTGTCCACCTGGACTACTAATATTTTAGACTTATTTCCATTAATTCTCAATCCCCATTTCCTCGCAAATAGCGTCACTGACTTTAAGGCCCTATTCATCGCCTCTGAAGTTATCGTCATCAATACGGTTCTTTAATATTCCAAAGTATCCTAAACATGAATAAAAATCCCAGAACAAAGATGAATTAGGAAAAAGGTCATGTTTGAAGACAGCTATGTGTGAAGATGTTTAGATTTTCTGTGTTCTCTGTTGAATGCCCTTTTTGTTTCTCTGCTTCCCAAATTAGCCAGTCATTGTATTTATTTTTTGTGTGTGTTGCTATCCCATTATTAGATTCCTGTCTTTGATGTACTGTGTACTTATCTCTTTAAAATAATGTAGAGATAATATCAAAACAGATAGTGTTCTTTGATGCTTCAGAGATAGCTGTAATTTTGATTGTTATTTTCTTTTTGTTAACAGGAGGTGCAAAATATGACTCAAGAAATCTTATCAAATGAATCCACAATTCACCGGCTGAAAGCTGAAAGTATTATAACCGAGGTGAAGCTAGATAGATTAGCGGAAGAACTGCGCTACTACGTGAGCAACAATCCTGGTGACAAGAGCAAGTCCCTCAGGTTGTTATGACCATCAGTTATTTATAACTTTAAATTTTTAGTTCAACAGGCTAAATTATTTGTGAAAAAGAGGACATAGAGGATGTACACAGTTGAATCACATTGGATCACATCATTATGACCACCTGTTAGAAGTGCCATCTGCTTTGCAGTGCATAGCCCTGTGATGTGGGCTGGTGAAGCGGGTATATATTGCAATTGATATGATGGCTGTACACATTGTACTTACTGCTGTCATGGGTAGGGGAAAGTGATTTAACCAAGTTGAAAGGGATGATCATCAGCTTTTGGGCCAGGGAAGGACAGCAATTCGGAAACAGCATTTGTGAACTGTTCACGTGCTTGTGTGGTCATTGCATATCTTGAGGGGGCAAAATGGTGCCATTGGGAATAACCAGCGGTGAAACTGCGGAGTTCCACACGCCATTGGTGTCCCAGGTGAACATCAACTATGATGGTACGTGAAGACCAACCGACAGGCTACAGGGGAACAGTCACCGTTCAAATGAACCAGGGGGGCAGTCAGATATGTTTCTACTGCAATAGTTCAGTGAACCCTTCTGTGAATGAGGTTCCGGAGTCGACAGAGGGTTACTGCACCCATGCTAATACAGGTGCATCAACAAAAATGACTGGAATTTGCTTGATAGCATGGCATTTGGACCACTGCTGATTGGTGTCTCTGACGAGTCACGTTTTCAGCTGCATAGAATGAATGGACGTCAGTATGCCCGGCGAGAAACGTTGGAGAACCAACACCCTGCAACCACTGTTTGACCAAAACAAGGTGGTGCGGAATGTTCTCATGGTTTTCTCTAGGTATCCCGTCTTCCATGTGGAAGGCATTCTTGATTTAGTTATGAATCCATCTGTGGCGATGACGTCCACCTGTACATGATGATTGTCTTTCCTTGGGAGGATGGGATCTTTCAGCTTGATAATGCACTTGCCATATAGCTAGAAGTATCTGCACATGACTAGAAGAGCACGATCAAGACTTCAGAGTTCTTCCCTGGCCCCCAGACAGCCTCGATCCCAATGCATTGAACATCTGTGAGGCCACCTCAATCACCATGTTCATCACCTGTCTCCTACATCATGCACCCTTCAACAGTTGTGGAATGTACTGCAGACAGCATAGCTCCACATACCGGTGGAGACCTATCAGTACCTGACTGAGTCACTGCCAGCATGTCTAGCTACTGTCCATGCTGTGAAGGGCAGTTAATCTGGATACCAGCAGGTGGTCGTAATAATGTGATTTGTCTGTGTATGCAGTATATTAGCAAATTTTATACAGTAGTTTGTTGACATTAAGAAAATTACACAATTAAATTCATCAGTCATTACTTTTTATTTCAATTAATTATGTAACATACCTATTAACCCATTTTGAAGTCTTCCTCAGTGTTTGATTCTTTAGATCAAGGTCAGTTTTATTGTGTAGTTTTAATTCAAGTAATTTGCTTTCTGTAAAAACTATAAAAACATTTACGGCTATTAATATACAACAAATTTAGACAATAAGAAACCAGAAAAATACTGAATACTTATGTGCATACATACATACGTCTCCATTATAGATTGTTATGCCTTTCAGCTTTCATTTTGCTAGCCTCTGTGAATTTACTAAATGCCTCCTACAGTTGTGGGATGCACTGCAGACAGCATACTGTAGCTCCACGTAACTGTGGAGACCTATGAGTACCTGACTGGGTCACTGCCATTAGTGTAACTAGCTCTGTGGCCTCATTTAGTTCCATACCTCTTATCTACAAATCATTAAAAACTTAATCTAACCATCATTGTCTTGGTCTCTCTCTACTTCTGTTAACCCTCCATGACAGAGTCCATTATTCTCGTAGATAACCTATCCTCCATTCGCCTCACATGACCCACCACTGAAGCCAGTTTATGAATAGCACGTCATCCATCGAGTTCATTTCTAACTTAGCTTTTATTTCCTCATTCTGATCTGCCTCTTGCGATTATTCCCACCTGTTATACCAGTGATCATTCGGACTATTTTCAAGTCTGTTACTTCTAATTTATTAATAAGATATTCTGCGTCCACCCAGCTTTCGCTCTCATACACCAAAGTTGGTCTAAAAACAGAGCAGTGTAAAGATATTTTTGTCTGGGAGCAGACATCTTTGTTACATAATACTGTTGATCAAAACTGTGAGCTCACTGCATTAGCTTTGCTGCACGTTGATTCAGTCTCATTTACTATACTATCATCATGGGTGAATACAGATCTTGAATACTTGAAAGAAAAATATACGTATTAAAATTAGAATAGTACATTATGGACATTTACTACCTATGGGAGAGTGTGACAGGTTTCGGCAGCCGGCACAATTCCCATCCTCGCCGCTGGATGGGGGCTTCATTCGCTCCATTCCTGACCCGGTCAATGACTGCAAACAGGCTGTAGATTTTCATACTACCTTTGGGAAACTGGAGTTGGAACATGATGACTATTGGGATGGATGTTCTTTCTTTTTGTGTAGTTTTCAAGTTTAAGAAGGATGGATAAAAAGTTCATTTGGTGTACTATGTTGTACAATATTGGCATGCTAAAGAATTCTGGTGATATGTGATATCATATGTTCAGTGTTTACCAAACAAAATTAATTAAAATCTAAGTCACTCACTAGAGTTGTGGTTTTTCTGCCTACAGTGTTGGTGAGGATAAGATCTCCGATCCCACGTTCATTGTTTACTCAGCAAAATTAATTTAAAACTCAGCAACAAGTTACTCAATAGAGTTCTAGTTTCTCTACTGTCGGGTAGAGTAAAATGAAATTCCTACATTGATATGCAAGCAGCCTAAATGGCAACAAATTGAAATGGCTTCTCATAGTACCTGAGAGGCTATACAAGTTTTTGAAATGGATGTTTCATTTTGTCAGTAATTTAATGTGAGATTTAAACTACATTTGTGCATAAGAGGTCCTATAGGTATGGCCATTTATGTGTATCTTTGACTATTAGTTGATTTTTATTTTTGCTCTTTGTTTTGCCTTTTGTTTTATATAGGGAAAGAATGTATCAGAAATATACCTTAAACATTGTTTAGAGAATTTCTCTTAAATTGATCATTATCATCATTTACCACTGATTTACATTTAAGGTTGTCACCCAGGTAGCAGATTCCTTATTAGTGGTTTACCTAGTCTTCTCTTCAATGATTTCAATATCTAAGGTTTATTATATTTATTCATGTCAGATACAACACTATACAATAATAATATATTGGAGATGAACAAGGAGGAAAGAAGCTATTGCATGCTGGTTCTTAATATCACTTTTTCAGAGATGTAAAATTCCAACTTTTCAGTACAAATTTACCTTATCAAATCATTAAAAATACACAATCATATTTTAAAAAATTTGTAGGACATGTTTTGTCCCTATTTGGGACAACTTCATCTACATTGAATTTGCTATGTAAATTCCAATGATGAAAAATGTGCATATAAAAAATACACTACTTTATGTTGCATTAAAATTAGATTTTAAAAATTGTCATAGTCCACCTTTGTCTAAATAACACTGTGTATGTCTCTGAGAACAGAGTATAGAATGAACAACTATCTTTGTCATCTGACACACATTAAAATAGAAGAGAAATATACTCCAAAGATAGAATGTTCAATTAATTACGGTCATCACTGGATATTAAAATATTGTCATTTGAAGCAGCTATAGATATACACTTCTGATAAATGATAGAAAATAAGAACATTATTGGCGGGGTCAAATGCACCAGAGAACACCTCTCAAAGAGTGACATTCTTGCATTTCCTATTGTAGCAATAAATACACTGCCTGAAAAAAAAAAAAAAAAGAAAAAAAAAAAGTTGCGAAACCCAGAAGGGAAGGAGGAAATGAAATGGAGGGTGGGGAGGCGAGCTGGCCGTGCAGTTAGAGGCGCTCAGGTGTGAGCTTGCATCTGGGAGATAGTGGGTTTGAACCCCACTGTCGGCAGCCCTGAAGATGGTATTTCGTGGTTTCCCATTTTCACACCAGGCAAATGCTGGGACTGTACCTTAATTAAGGCCGCAGCCACTTTCTTCCCACTTCTAACCCTTTCTTCTTCCATTGTCGCTATGAGACCTATCTGTGTCAGTGCGACGTAAAGCCAGCTGTAAAAAAAAAAAAAAAAAAAGAAATGAACTTCACGTGTTGAGGGGGTATGCAACATTATTTCATTGATTAAAAAATTGAGTCATTTACAGAGAATTTGGTAGTACGAACCCACTTATCAGTATGACCTCGTCTGGCCTGGATTCATACACTGATTTGGTTGGGAAGGGTGTCATAGAGCCTTATCTCCTCTCCTGTCTGTCTCCATGGCTAAGTGGTTAGCGCGCTGGCCTTTGGCCACAGGGGTCCCGGGTTCGATTCCCAGCAGGGTCGGGAATTTCTACCATCATTGGTTAATTTCGCAGGGACGGGGGTTGGGTGTGTGTGTTGTCTTCATCATCATTTCATCCTCATCACGACGCGCAGGTCACCTACGGGAGTCAATTCAAAAGACCTGCACCTGGCAAGCCGAACTTGTCCTCGGACACTCCCGGCACTAAAAGCCATACTTCATTTCATTTCATCTCCTCTCCTGAGGCAAACTGGCCCACAGCTGTTGTAATTGGTCCTTGATATCCTGGATACTGGCACTAGAATGGAGTTGACATCCGAGGTGGTCCCACACATGCTCTGTCGGGGACAGATCTGGGGATCTTACTGGCCACAAGAGTACCTGAACATCACGCAGACAGTTCATAGAGATATGCGCTGTGTGTGGACAAGCATTGTCCTGTTGAAAAATGGTACCACGATACTGTAGCATGAGAGGTAACACATGAGGACGCAGGATATCCGTGACATACTGTTGTGCCGTCAGAGTTCCCTCAGTCACTACCAACTGTGACCTGAAGTCATACCTGATGGCTCACTACACCATGACGCCAGGAGTAACACTGCTGTGCCTCTCCGAAACATTGGAAGAATGGGACCTTTCCCCAGGTCGCCGCCATATTCACAGACGATGGTCATTCGGGGTAGTGCAGAACCGTGATTCATCGCTGAACACAATGTGATGCCATTCATCAGCAGTCCATGCATCCCGGTCATGGCACTCCACATGCAGCCGTTTGTGTTGTGGTGTTAATGGCACCCTATGCATGAGATGGTAATTCCCCAGTCTGGCTGCTGCTAGTCTCTGACCAATGGTGCGGGAGGGCACAGAATGTTGCAGAGAGTCCATTGTTTGTTCTCGGATGGCAGGCGCAGATGTAAAAGGGTTACAATGTGCTTGGTGCACAATACGGCGATTATCCCTTGTGGTAGTCAGACGTGATTGACTAATACCTTGATGAGTATGCCTGCCCTCACATTTCATACAGTCCGACATCGGGCCACTGTCATATCTGAATGCCCCAGAAATCTGGATGTGCACGATTCAACCAGCCGGCCAAATGGAGGCCTACAATGAGGCCCCTTTCAAACTCTGTCAGGTACTGATAATGCTGTCTCACATGATTACGTGGGATCTCAATGTCCTTCACAGTGATCACTCAACATTTGAAGCTGTTCACACCCCTTATATACTCTGTCAGACCTGGTAACAACACTAAACACGAACAACAGCATTGTATTCTGGTGGCCGCTCTACCTTTCACAGAGAATTGCAATTCTAATCATTTACATATCCGGCGATGGTGTGTATGCATACCAAGTTACATTGACATCTGATCATTTCTGCTGGGTGCTTTAGTTTGTTTGTCAGGCAGTGCAAGAAAGAACCAAATCTGTGAAAATTTGAAGGTGTGATCCACCAGACATAAGAGAGTTCCCTGCTGGCCCCTGTGGGTGAGCTGTGCTTTACTGCTGAACCTGTGTTGGATGATGTCCAAATAGGGATGAAACATGTCTACAAAAAAAATGTTAATTTGATTGTGTGCTTTTAGAGATATGATAAACCATAATTTGTGTTGAAAAGGTGTAATTATACAGCTATGAAAAAGTGATCATTCAATGTCAATACGGATCCAGTATGAAATTCATCACACGCAATGGTTCTTAATATTCTAAGGACTAATATTAATGGAAAAGAACAAATAGTTTTCGTATCAAGTAATATGTATAGATGGAAAGATAGGAACATGAAAAAGAACATATAACAAGATAAATATAATGACAAGACAGCATCTGAAGGGGAAGCAATAGAAAAGCGGACAAGGACAAACATGAAAACAGAAAAGCGCAAGAACATTCTCTACATACTACCATTTTCATAGATGGGCTCTGTCCTCGTCAGTGCCAATTCTTCTACATCCTTTTCTTCCCCGCCCTTAAGGAGCTCATTTCTCTTCAGGCGGGCAGGCATCAGCATTCATTGAGGAGTCATCTTGACAGATCTTCAGTCTTGATATGGGAAGTGTGAGATAAGAAAAAAGCCAGATAATCATGGGAAAATGGAAAAGACAAAATAATAAAGATGAGTACTGATGGTAAAAGACCAAGAACATGGGACAAACACAAAAGGAGAAATGGAACCCTTTTCTGTTAATAATAAAATAATGAAAGGAATAGAACAAAAAAGTGACATTGGTAGATTATATAATAAAATGATTAACATATTTCCTCCAGAAGCATACAAGTTATTATCTAAGATGAAAGAGCTGAAAATGTGATCACTCTTGGGGTTCAAACCCAAATCATCTTGTTCTTTGTATGGGTATAATTTCTAGGATTCTGAAATTTAGTTTTCTCACGTGGCTGCAGAATGCAGTGGATTGGTACCTTATCCAAGCAGATGTGTGGTAATTTGGTTCTTATCTATAAGATTTCTCCTCATATATTTACTCAGTATCAAATAACTGAATATGATTCCCATGCATCGACCATCCTAGCCGAATCAGTCAGCGTACTCATCTGGGGAGTGGGGTATTTGTTCTGTAATGAAGCAGTTATGTGCTAACATTATAGTTAGTGGATTGCATTTTTCTGTTATCAATATTATTTCGTACCTATTGAATCACAAAACCTACTTTGAATTAAGTGCTCTTTAATTTTTAGACCTATTTGAAATGTTTTCTTCAAGATTAATGAATATGTATGTGTATATATCTTTTATCAAGATTAATGAATATCATGTATCTGTTATCGCTCAGAGATCGGCTGACAACTAGTATCAATGAGCAAGAGAAATTTAGTCGTCAGTTGAAAGAAGAGCAACATCTTGTCAAAGAAAATCAATCTAATCGCACTCGACAGATGAAGTTGTGGACTGATCTGCAGAGGTAAATATTCTACTGTATAATACTACATAAAAAATTATTAAAGGAATTAAAATTTAACTTGTAATTCTTATTATCAGTTTTATGCTTTGGAAAACATGGCTATTGATGTTTAGTTAGGATTTTATAAGGGGAAAGGAAAATTTAATCTTTTGCATATGTATTTTCCATAAATCACATAATTGGCTCATAGGTGACTCCTCAGGGTAATTTTCTGAGATTACATGTGGAATGATATATTTTACTTAAAACTTCTGGCATAGCGATTAGAAGGTAAAAGTGTGATCTCTCTCCTGGTTCATCAGTTCCTCCGCTAGACCACTCTTCCAGCAGTAAACGAGCTTGAGCTTACAAGTCAGCATACGAATAAAAGACAATTATTGCAAGCAAAATATTATGCTTTTACTTACCATTCTGGAAGCCAGTTGTTGGATGTTTTAGATAGCTTCCGGGTAGACTTTGTGGTCTTAGAAGATTTCAGTTCCTTTCTCATTTATCTTGTTACAAAATAAAATCAACACTTGATATAATGTAAAACAAGTTTAGGGATAATGTCCGCAACATGATCATCACAGCAAACTGTCCAAACACTCGCAAATACCGTGTATATGCGAATAATCCCCGCATATTTTGTTAAAAAATTCGAGGCACGAAATTTGGGTGCGGGTTTTATTTGCATCAAGGTTGCCAACACGCTCCTGGCTCACCTAGTTTTCGATGCTGAGTGTACAGTTATGCTTTGTGCAACCGTAGATGGAAGAAAACTGTCCCCATATGTCATATTTAAACAGAAAACAATTCAGACTTTTAATTCTAAACTGACTTTACATTTTTTAAATAGTACTGTATTTTACGAGTAATTTAAATTCAAAATTTCTCCATGTCACGATAAAACGCGTCTTCCGGAACGTGCAGGGGTAGTTTTCTGCACTTTCATTCACTTCGGTGAGTCTGTAGTGTGTTTCACAGTTGAAAATAGAGTGAAATCATAATTCGTTTGTATTCAGCGTTTTAAGGAAAGCCACAATATCACGTAGCAGGCAGTACGCGGAAAATCAGAATCCGTAAAAACTGGTGTGGGTTGGCATTTCTGAATTACAAGATGGCTGTTAATTTGAAATCACATAATTGGAATAATTGGAAGTCCGATTTCTGTATTACAAAGACTTTGAATTTATGAGGTTTTACTCTATCACAAAACTAACATCAGATTTTGCCGGTGTGTCTATTTCAAATGTTTACATTGCACGAAAAGAATTATCCACCATCGGTCGTGTTACTGTCCAGTAAAAAGATACCCCATGTGAGAAGTGTTTTAGGCCCGTGTTCACCAATGTCGGTAACTTTTGCTGTTATCTTAGATTTTCAAAACACGGATATGTCATTATTTCGGATAACTCTCACTTCCGTATTCACCACAGAATTTATTATCTCGGTTTACCAAAACTAAGTTTTTGTTTCAATCTCAGTTTGAACCGCATTTTTTCATACTGACGTACAGAAAACAAATGACCACGTGCTGCCGCCACTATCGAATTGTAAACAAGTTTTTGATTCCATCCGGGGTTTGCAAATAATTTGCATAAATTATGTCCGCTATTGAGCAGAAACGGAGAAAGAAGCCTAATATGACTTTCCAAGAGAGTGAATTGTTATTGAACTTGGAGGCAGAAAGCATTAACAAAGGGAATAAGAAAAACCAATTATAGCCTACACATTGTACGTCACTCAAAAAATAAGTCAGTATTCCTTCATTTTTCATTAAAAGTCACCCAGTCGTGTACCGTACAAGATATTAGCTATAATCGAGAATTCATTTTAGGCCTACCTATGTGTTGGGAATTCCAGGTTATGTTCGGAAGCTTTAGATAACCTAAAATGTGCTGGACGTTTATTAATTGCATAATCTTTATCATATTACTCGTCGCTGTGATTTTATCTATCAATTAGATATTCCAGCCGCGTACGGGCGTTAGACTTGGAGTGTGACAAACTTGTAAGTAATTTAGGAGAGGATTCTAGTGATGCAAGAGACAATGAATCTTCCCATCTACAGGGAATCGAGCCAATTGCAAGTTCGGATTAATGAAATACCTGTCACGTAAGTAGACCTACTTGCTCATTTTCATGGAAAATATATTTCATAGCAGTGATATTTTCGTAAAGACCACGTGGTCCTCGCGGAGTGATACGAAATATTTGTTTATGCCTAAGTTACTCTTCTGGTGAAAGGAATTTTAGTTCATTTCATTTTTTTCAAAATGAGCCTTTCTAAAATGAGGGTGCGGGCATTATTCGACGGCGGGGATTATTTGGGTAAAAACGGTATATCGCCCCGTAGACTATGTTCACAGGTGAGTTTTTGTTCCACTGCACTTTCAGCGCTTTAGTGCGGCCAGTATACAGTAATCGGCAGATAGTGGGTTTGAACCCCACTGTCGGCAGGCCTGAAGATGGTTTTCCATGGTTTCCCATTTTCAGCCCAAGCAAATGCTGGGGCTGTACCTTAATTAAGGCCATGACCGCTTCCTTCCCATTCCTAGACCTTTCCTTTCCCCATCAACGCCATAAAACCTATCTGTGTCGGTGCGATGTAAATCAAATAGCAAAAAAAAAAAAAATGTGAATGAAAAAATACACGAATACACGCAGCACTAATTGACGGTCTTTTAATAAGAACAAAGAACTACATGGAGAGCTATACAAATCAATAAAAATCCCTTTCCTACCATTCTGTTCTATGTTAAGTGTTGAGAGTAGAACATATGAGTATGGTAGAGCATGAAGCATTCATCCATATGAAGGGTAACTGTACACCGAAGGCATTCAAAAGACAAGTCTTTGCAAAGACCCTGTGCAGTACAGACTCTATATTGTCTTGATGAGACAAATTTCTTTTGAGTTACTACAATTCCAGATGGGAAATGAGCCCACTCTTAACTCTGATGTCTCACTGGGTGTCTCCAGAACTAGGACAGCAGGAGTTATACAGTAATTTCTCACACCTCAGTTTTGGGATATTGAGAAGAAAAATACTGGAGATACTCATGTTTATTCTATTATATTTTCCAGCAACTCTCAAATTTCTCCAAAAAATATTAGTTCTATCAAATAAGAAATCAATGAAGAAATGGATAAAGAAATTACAATGAATGAAATTGAAATGGCAGTAAGAAAGATGAAGAATGGGAAAACTGCTGGAATAGATGAAATTAATGGAGATGATAAAGGCAGATGGAGCTGTTGGCCTGCGGTGGACATATCGAGTTCTCAGGATTGTCTGGGAGAATAAGGAGGTCCCTGAGAATTGGCAAAAAGGAATAATCATCCCAATTTTAAAGAAAGGCGATAAGAAAGTATTGAAGAACTACAGGGGAATTACTCTGATATCCCATGCTGCTAAGATAATGGGGAGGATACTGGAAAGTAGGATACGTTTGAAAACCACATACAGGAAAATCAGTTTGATTTCAGAAGTGGAAGGTCAACTATAGAGCCCATTTTCATTATGAGACAACTAATGGACAAGTAATGGGAGTATGGGAATGATATGGTGATGACATTCATTGACATTGAAAAGGCATATGACAGTGTCCCCAGGACTAAAGTTTGGGACAGTCTGGTGCAAAAAGGAATTGGACAGGGATTAATAAAAATGATCATGGCAATGTACAAGGCAGTAGCGTACCAGGATTACAATTTTGGGGGGCAGGGGGCTCATTAAGATAGTTCTTCATCCAGAATTTTATTTTGAAAGGTGTCCACATTTCCAGAATTTAGGTTGTATAGAATACCTAAAAAAGAAATGAGTGTCCTCGGATCCAAGTAAGAGTGGTGGATTCGTGCAGATTCCGGAAGCTAATAACAATATACATTACAATATATATAAAATGCTTAATAAAAGTACATTCCTTAAAACTCCTGGGGTGTCTGGACTCCTTGTACGACCCCCCCCCCCCCCCCCCCCCCCGGCTAACCTCTGTTATTCCCATCCCAACATAACTGCAGCATTTATATATTCCAAGTACAAAGGAAATGAATGCAAGAATATATACTGCAGTTTGAGTAAAGATGCAATATTCTTGTTTAGAATAAATACGGTAATTTTATTATAATAATGGTCATGTGATAAGCTATAAAGAAGTGACATTTTATACAAATAATGTGGCAAAGAAATACACACACAGAGATATATATATATATATATATATATATATAGAATGTCAGGGGTATGGTATATTTTGTTAGTTTGTAAAGAAAAATACATGTCACAACATATGCTGGGTAGGGTTTACCGTGTCCTATTATTTTCTCTCGCAAGTCTGGGATACAGAATATACCGTAGTAGTATAAAGTTAGTTATGACAGAAACCAACGACATGGAGCTGTTGCCATTTCAACATCGCTTTAAGGGCCACCGACCCAAGCCGGGATTTGAACCTGTGAACTCAGGCTCAGAAGGACAGAAGTTTTGTAGGGATATAAATAGACTGCAAGATGTGCAAATTCAGAAAATCTACATATTGTTGAAGGGTGGTTGTCACAACTTAATGAGCGTAGTATACCGATGTGCTGTTCTAGTGGATCCTGATAAAATTTGGCTGTGAGCACATATAGTAATCCATTATCTCATTAATACTCAGATACCTGTCTGGTGCTCTCAGTTTTACTCTTAGGGCTTAGTTTTACTTCGTCAAATATTAGAATTGCAGTGCGATTGTTTTCACTCTTCTCATCGCAGAAATAGTTCGCAACAGCACTAATGGCATGGAAACATTTCCAGGAGTTTGGAAGTGTTGCCAGGCACCTTGGCATGGGCCATTAAAGCAAAACAACCCGAGGGTAGAATCGTTTTGTCACCTACAGGCTTTCCTAAACCACCAAGTTACAGTTTCAGCGTCGACCTTCCGCAGGGTTTTGGAGTACAAGTTAGGGACCTAATAGTCAGAAACATGCTTTGAGAGGCCAATTTAAGATCCCAATGACCTGGTCAAATACCCGCACTAGACAGATGACATTGTGACTGGATACTACACTTTGCTGGAGAGCATCTGAGCTGGCAGTTAAGACACTGATATTCTGTGCTGTTCTCGGATTATATCGCACAGATGGTCATCTGCAAGTTTGGAGAAGACTTGGGGAGTGATTTCATCTCACAGCTGTACAGTCTACTATATTTTATCTGTTTTGGTGTAGGTAGGCATAAGTCTCGACATGGAAACCATTCTCTTGATCATTCACAATGATCTTAACTATTTGATAGTACAGTACTTTGATTTGATCTTAATGCTGCATGTGATTCCTCACATGTGGTGGTGGTGGTGGTGGTGGTGGTGGTGGTGGTAGCAATTATTGTTTTAAGAAGAAGTAGAACCAGGCAACCATCCTCTGTATAACACTAATCAGAAAGAAAAAAATGGAAAGCATCCAACACTTTGAAAATGAAGGTATTGGTCAAAGAAAGACAAGGGCCACGAACAGCATGATAATGAAAGACTCCCTAGGTCTTGACACCTAATACCGCCTGGGTTAGATTGGATAGATGAAAGTGAGGAGTCTGGCCCAAGTAAGTGGATGCAATGACAGGTTACCAACCCACCCTCGCCCCCCGGGCCCTTTTTTGTTGCCTCTTACGACAGGCAGGGGATACCATGGGTGTCATTCTACTGCCCCCACCACAGGGCGAACTTACATGAGGCAGCTTGGAGAAAATGCCATGTTAATGCATGATAATGCTAGAGCACTCAATGCCACTATTGTTCGGAGATTTCTGCAAGAGCGCCACGTGCAGCAAGTGGAGTGGCCATCCAGAAGTTCCGACTTAAATCTAATCCAACAAGTCTGGAATCAACTGGAGCAACACAACCAAGTGAGAAATCGCCCTCTCACCTACCCAAACAAAACAGTATATGCCCTTGAAGACTCCTTTTGGTAGCGTGGGGATATCTGCCTCAACTGAATATGTGGTGCCTTATCAGAAACATAAGAAGGTATTGTGAAGCTGTTATCAGTGCGAAGGGTGTCAATAATCATTACCAAGATGCTTAATTACCACGTATAGTAGTCATTTTGGTACATGACCAGGGGCCATTTTGTTTATGACACGTTATCCAATGCCAATATCGTGTATTTGAGTTTGCAAAGAAGGCTTTTCGTTTCAATTCTTAATTTTTGCAAAAAAAGAATGTTTGTTTTCATTTCTATATACACATAATGTTATCATGGAGGTATGAACGTACCAAAAAAGTGACCAGATTTCCTCTTTAAGAAGTGTAGTTTACATAAATAATAAAATGTATATTCTTGGTATGACACTGTCCAGTCAAAATAAATAGAGAATAGGTTAATTCAAAATGAACTCCTCCTCTGACAATGTATATCAGGGGCGTAACATTAGGGCCTGCAGGGCCTGAAATACATGTGATCCCGGGCTTTTCAGGGGTCCCCAGACTCATCGCAAAATAATATATCTAGGTTAATGTCACTCTGCATGGAAATGGACATGAAGGTTTTGTAAAATCAGTCGAAATAATTAGTTTTTACAATTTACACGTAGTAGTATAAAGTTAGTTTTGTGATGCTAATATTCGTATGTATAATTGGTTGCATCGAGCCCAGCTGTAAAGAAACACTTGCCCTTGCTGTTTCTTGCAACACTGCAGCAGGCTCCTCACAAAAGACCTGCACCAAATTATTTAAAAGTAATTAGAGCAGTGGAAATTGACACCAAAATATCACATTTTAGTTTGAAAATGATACTTTTTTTTTAATGAGCACTGCACCAGAGATTGTATTATGCACAAATTTTTGCTGAATGTTTAACTTTGGTCACATGTTTATTCGACAACAGTGTATAATGTTAATATGAAGTTGGCGTAATAACAGTTGGTCAACTCATTTTCAAACAAGATCTCTCTGCTTATCAGTTGTGCGGTTTGATATTTTTCAAATTTTATTTGAATAGTTAATTATTTAATGTTCATATAATTTTCAGTGTTGTAATTGATCACATTATTATAACTGAGACTTCCATATCGCTTACAGAGTATAGTTCTGTAGTTACTGAAAAATGAAACCAATTAAAGTGGTATAACCAGGATCTGCCAGCACGGGCTTCGCGGCTGTAAGCTGTGCGTTTGTCTGTCTTACATCATGGGTGATGGTATATACAGTAATATATATCCCCTTTGTTCATATAATTTGACAACATATTGCCATACTTCTACCTGCTGTAATTAAATGTATATTAGTTATATTTATAGGTTTTATATTTTATTTGAAGGCGTCCGAAATTTTATTTTGGCAGGCAAGCCCGTTTGATATACGGGAATTGAATGCAGGATGCCTTAAGCCAAATTTTAAAATAAGGAGAACTAAAAGTCAACAGCCGGCCCTGCAGTATAAGGGTAGCTGGGGCCTACGGTAAGAGGCCCCAGGTTCAATTCCTGGCCAGGTCAGAGATTTTTACCTGGATCTGAGGGCTGGTTCAAGGTACACTCAGCCCATGTGCTTATAATGAGGAGCTATCTGACAGTGACATAGCGGCCCCGGTCAAGAAAGCCAAGAATAGCGGCAGAAAGGATTCGTCGTGCTGTCCACACAACACCTCGTAATCTGCAGGCCTTCAGGCTGAACAGCAGTCGCTTGGTAGGCGATGGCCTTTTGGGGCTGTTACGCCATGGAGTTTGGTCTGCAAAAGTAAACAGAGAAGGAAGCAATATCCCTGCAAGACTCTTTAGCTTCCAGCTAGTTCTTCCGTCCGGTCTCGTGCATTTAGAACAGTTGGAAAATGTACTCCTTAATAAATGCTCCTCATGAAACCTTTGTACAAATACTAACTGCATATATTTATAACAATAATCACAAACGCCTCCTTTTCATATGGCTCAGTTGGTTGAGTCGCTGTCCTTCTGAGTCTGAGTTCACAGGTTCAAATCCCGGCTTGGGTCGGTGGCCCTTAAAACGATGTTGAAATGGCAACAGCTGCATGTTGTTGGTTTCTGTCACGTTAATAAAAATTATACATACGAATATTAGCATCACAAAACTAACTTTATACTACTACAGTATATTCTGTATCCCAGACTTGCGAGGGAAACTAATAGGACAAGGTAAACCCTACCCCGCATTTGTTGTGACGTGTATTTTTCTTTACCAACTAACAAAATATACCATACCCTCTATATATATATGCTCTGTGTGTGTGTATTTCTTTGCCGCATTATTTGGATAAAATGTCACTTCTTTATAGCTTATCACATGACCATTATTATAATAAAATTACCGTATTTATTCTAAACAAGAATATTGCATCTTTACTCAAACTGCAGTATATATTCTTGCATTCATTTCCTTTGTACTTGGAATATATAAATGCTGCAGTTATGTTGGGATGGGAATAACAGAGGTTAGCTGGGGGGGGTGTCGTACAAGGAGTCCAGACACCCCAGGAGTTTTAAGGAATGTACTTTTATTAAGCATTTTATATATATTGTAATGTATATTATTATTAGCTTCCGGAATCCGCACGAATCCACCACTCTTACTTGGATCCAAGGACACTCATTTCTTTTTAAGGTATTCTATACAGCCTAAATTCTGGAAGTTTGGACACCTATCAAAATAAAATTCTGGATGAAGAACTACCTTAATGAGCCCCGCCCCCCAAAACTGTAATCCTGGTACGCTACTGCCTTGTACATTGCCATGATCATTTTTATTAATCCCTGTCCAATTCCTTTTTGCACCAGACTGTCCAAACTTTAGTCCTGGGGACACTGTCATATGCCTTTTCAGTGTCAATGAATGTCATCACCATATCATTCCCATACTCCCATTACTTGTCCATTAGTTGTCTCATAATGAAAATGGGCTCTATAGTTGACCTTCCACTTCTGAAATCAAACTGATTTTCCTGTATGTGGTTTTCAAACGTATCCTACTTTCCAGTATCCTCCCCATTATCTTAGCAGCATGGGATATCAGAGTAATTCCCCTGTAGTTCTTCAATACTTTCTTATCGCCTTTCTTTAAAATTGGGATGATTATTCCTTTTTGCCAATTTTTAGGGACCTCCTTATTCTCCCAGACAATCCTGAGAACTCGATATGTCCACCGCAGGCCAACAGCTCCATCTGCCTTTATCATCTCCATTGAAATTTCATCTATTCCAGCAGTTTTCCCATTCTTCATCTTTCTTACTGCCATTTCAATTTCATTCATTGTAATTTCTTTATCCATTTCTTCATTGATTTCTTATTTGATAGAACTAATATTTTTTGGAGAAATTTGAGAGTTGCTGGAAAATATAATAGAATAAACATGAGTATCTCCAGTATTTTTCTTCTCATTATCCCAAAACTGAGGTGTGAGAAATTACTGTATAACTCCTGCTGTCCTAGTTCTGGAGACACCCCTTGAGACTTCAGGGTTAAGAGTGGGCTCATTTCCCATCTGGAATTGTAGTAACTCAAAAGAAATTTGTCTCATCAAGACAATATAGAGTTTGTATACACAGTGAGTTCCATCATGAAACTGGAACATTTTACTGACATGTATGAAGTTATTTCGGGTAGACTGTTAAGAATTTGTAAAAAACATTTTCCAATGAAAATTGTTTATATTCTCTGAGGGTCATATAGGTCATAAATACTGTTAACTATCTGTCGATGCCTGAAAGGTTTTTCTCAATTACAATATTAATTTATTTTCGTTAGCATTTTCAGAATTTTCTGACATCTGATAGCCAGTGAAAACTAAAGCTTAGAGAATGAGAGATTTGGGTTGCAAAGAAGGAAATAGCTGGGCTGAGTGGCTCAATAAGTTGAGGCGCTGACCTTTTGACATCAGCTTCGCAGGTTCAATCTTGGCTCAGTCTGGTGATATTTGAAGGTGCTTGAAGTTCAAATAAATAAGTACCACTGATTTACAAGAAAACAACTTACAATTATTCACATTTAGTTTTTGCAGTGTATTTATATAGTGTGTAAATATTTATCTCAGTGAACAGAACATACTATCTAATTCAGGAGTTGGTAGAAAGTAGAATTCAAAGGTTTGGAATTTTTTCTGATCTATAAGTCTATAATTTTTGTATAATTTCTATTGGTTTTCTGCAGTGTATACACAGTGTTTCCTTCCATAGTGTCACATACGTATGTTGCCATATTACTTTTAGTGTTGTAGGGTATTTCTGTGAACATGAACAACAGTTCCAGTTATTTATTCACAAAATATATTTTTCCACAATTTGTTTTTTACAGTGTAATCATGCTGTGTGAATATTCTCAAAATATTAATTTTCTATGATTTCTAATATTCATTTGAAAAGCAAATCATGTTATTTGTCTTATTTGATTCACTTTTCATTGCTTTGTTCCATATTTTCAAAGTACAATAATTGTACTCTAAAATTATTGTATATTTTTTGTATAATTGGTATTGCCATTTTGCAATATATATTCAGTGTATTTTCCTTGATGTCAGATATTTATGTTACATTAGTATTTCCTAGTTTTCTAGAGTAATTCTGTGAACAAGAACAGTCAGTTACTATTAATTAACCACAGAAGTAAATTTTGTCATTTTTCTTCTTTTTTACAGTGTATTTGTGCAGAATGTCAATATTATTCTCAAAATATTACTTTTAGGTAGTTTGTTACACTTATTTAAGAAGAAAATCACGTTTTTTGAGGTAAAATTAATTATTCATATTTCATTGCTTAATTGAGCATTTTCACAGTAAAGCTCCAAATTTTATTTGGCGGCATAGGGGTTAAATGTAAATATACATTCTTTTTCCTGTTTGTCAGTCAATCGAGTGCTAAAATTTAAATACCATACAGTATAACTTGTATTTCACTAGCCTTAATCGATTCTACCAAATTTGTATTGGGCTTTTTGTATCATACCCAAACTAACACACATCTAAATAAAGGAAAATTATATTATTGTTATAAATTTATGTGATCATATTTACTCAATTCAGTTTGAGAATAGTTCAGATTTACAAGAATAGCTCTGATATATCATGACAGCTTTTAATATTTGATTGGTAATTAGCTTTGCACTATTTTTTATTCAGGTTGCTGGAGTGCAAGAAACAGTGCTTGGAGGAAGCAATTCAGAACTTTGGAACAGTTCAGAAGGTTAGAGGAGGAGAGACTCTTGTTCTACAGTGAACTTATTCTGATGTAGTTGTTATCCTTACTTCTCCTTCTAATGAACCAAATAAATTTTCACTTACCATTGTGTCACATGGAGAAAATAAAAAATCCACATTGTTTATAGCTGAACTGAATTAAATAAAGATATTGTTGTACAGTAAAATGTAGATTTTAATCTCCTTCAGTAACATAATAAAATAGGATTGTAAAACCACTTCCTCTGTCTTTCCATTTCCTCTCTGTCTCCCATGTTGACATGCATACATTCATTGTAATGGCTCTTAGCATTGAATCTGCAAGTTCCAGTGATTGTAGTGTTTCCATAATTCCCTATTTACTTCCAGTATTTCCACTTCTTTTACCTTGAAATCATTAAAATTTCATTACCGGTACCATGATTGAGTAAGCCTCATTCTGGATCAAGCTGAGACATTCAGAACTGAATTATTCATGACATAAAACAATTAATTTGTATGATAAATAGCCTCCTGAATGACTCAAAATTTACACCATCCTTGAAAAGAAAAACTGTGATTTGTATCATAAATACTTAGGTAAAGTAGTTGGCTGGCAACCACCACATTACCTGAGAAACATGGATCTTAATATCCCTGTCTATTCACGTCTGGTGTCAAAAAGACACAAGGTGGCCAGAAGAAGACCCAAGATGTCCAAAAGAAGATGGAGGATGGCCAGAAGAAGATGGAAGACAGCGAGAAGAGAACTGAACGTGTCCAGACAAAGATGGAGGACTGCCAGAAGAAGATGGCTAGAAAATGGTGGAAGATAGCCAGAAGGAGATGGAAGAAAGCCAGAAGAAGATGGAAGTCAGACAGAGAAAGATCAAGGAGGGTCTTCACAATATAAAGCGCATTCTGCAGGTCAGCACTCTGTCCAAAAAAATCCCAGTTCTGCTCCAAGAGGGAGAGCGAACACTTAAGTTCCTTGCCAAAGGAACACTGTGGATTTGGAAGGAAACTGGAGCCCTGGAGCATGCTGGTCTCCTCGCTACTCCCATCTCTTGAGTAACGCAACTTGAACGAAATGGGAGAGCAAGTTTGAAATTCGTGAGCAAAGTTGAAAAGCATCCTGTGCTGTACTGTAACAGTAAATATGGTACTTTGACGAGCATGAATTAGACGCAGGGCGTGTACCGTTCTGATTGAAGTGCTTACAGAGGAAGAGGGATTTTTTTGAAAAATTCTTTTCTTTTTTTAAAAGTTCTGAATTTATTAACAAAGTTCAGAATTATATCACCTTCATACAGCAAACATGCAGGAAATGGTTCTTTCCTCATCCAGGCTGGTGATGTACTCGAAATCCAGCTGTTCTCCTCGTACTGCCATCAGTCTCCTCTCGGCATCATGGAACCACGATTTTTCCCACGATGGAAGTTCTAGAAGTTCTGGAATATCCATACGACGTCCAGAAGATTGGGATAACGTAGTAATGTGAGCATTGAGATTTGGTTGCATGGAGAATGACTTATGACTGTACACATTAGCACCTGGGACACGGAAAGAGTTTCTTGAGTAACAGGTTTGAATGTTGAACAAAGGAATCACTCGTAGTGTAACGTAATCAAATGTCAATAAAAATGACTAAAAGAAAATGTGATACTTGAGACAGTTTGAAATTAATCACACGAAATATTTGTTTAGGGTTACATGCAATTTTTACTCAGCCACTTGAAAAGGAAATGTTTCACTTGTAAACCGATTTGGTTCATTAATTTGAAATTAAATGAAATAGGTTTCACTCTTCCATAGTCCGAGGTTTGATCACGCACAAAAAAAGATACTGTCTATTGAAAACCCATAGTTTAAATGCACAGTTCATTGCTTAGTCATGAATAAACGGTTTAATTTCATGGTAAATGTACACCTTAAACACAGTCTAATGTCTACCATGAATGTAAAGTTCAAATACGTAATTCACTTCTTAACACAGTTCAGTGCCTACCACGAGTGTACGGCTCAATTACTTGTTTCATCTCTTAACACAGTTCAATGTCTACCATAAATGCACGGCCTAAATAAATATCCATAGTCAGCCATTAACACATGGCTCAATGTCTATAGCGAATGCACAGTTCAAATAAGCGTTTCGCAGTCTATCATTAACTCACAGTTCAATGTCTGCACAGATTAAATGCGTAGTACATGGATTGAAACTAATCACAGTCCAATGTCTACTCGGAATGCATGAGATATTGGAAAATTCCATGATTTCTATAAGTTCAATGACACAGTCATAGATTGAAATTAATTCATTAATTAATCACTTGTCACAGTCTGAAAAGTTCTGACACACAGAATTTGCAAAATATTTCAATTAGTTGGCAATGCGAATATCGTTCACAATTTATCACTGTTCGGATTGTTTCATCAATACGGGTTATGAACACTTGTAAGAAATGTAAGTTTGAAACATCTGTCTGAATAAATCTCCATTAAAGTTTAAATCAGTCTTAAATGAGGTTAGATTCTATCACTCGTGAATAACGGAATATTTTCAAGTCCACACACAGTGTTATAAAGTAAGTTGAAGACTCGGCAAAATAAGATTATTACTTGGAACTCGCGGAAATATTAATAAAGTTCGAATCTAGCAGTGCGGTCCCCACGAGCCGACCGCCCACTGCTCGCCGCACACACTGTGACACACACTGTGACAAACACTGTTCTGCTGAGGGAAGCAGCTCTCAATTTAAACACGATCCAAGCCAAAATATGCCTTTACATTTCGCTCAACAACTTCGTTGTCTCTTGCCGGATTTTACCAAACCTTGTAGGAATAGAGATAAAATATGGGGCTACATGATGATGGTTGATTTTATCCAGTTATTACTGTGACGGAAGTTATTAGCCAAAGAAACTTTTCGAACATTCCATACTGACGTAGGCTCTCACTATGTCATGGGGAAGCAGGCTGTGACGTAAACCTGCTCTACGTCACACGAACAGGTTGCTCGCTGTCCCCGGCTGCCTTTTGCTACTGAGCCAGCGCGTAGCGCGAAATTTAAGTTTTAATTGCGGGGACTTAGTTCCGTACCGGTGTTCCCGGTACAATATAATTACAAAACGAAAGGGTACTCAAGATGAGATGTTACTAACAGAACTTGGAGTGAGGTGGCCAAAGTAGTTCAACTCACAGGTAAGCAAACAATATTTTCTTTATAAGAAAGAGTGCTAACAAGAAATAAAAGAAAGTGAAATTATAGTGTCACTATAAGTTCAATGCTTTATTCCACAAACATTCGTAATAAATGAAGTGCAAACATAATGAATTACATAAAAACAAATCAATATGATGAATGTAGAATGAGTTTATGAACAACATTTCCATTGCCATGGAAGGGAAGCAAGACTAGTGAGAAAATAGTAGGCTAAATAATTCCTCACTTTATTAGAAGTAGTTTAAGCTCTCGTGGTGGTATTTTGGTGATGTTGGTGTGAGTTTAAGAAGTATCGAATGGTTGTGGAGTGTATCGCAGACCTTTTATTTTACACACAAAGTTGTGAAGAATACAAACTGAGTTTGCGATATCAATCACCCTTCCCGTAGTTCGGCAGCGAATAACAGTGTTCACCACTTGACATTTTTCGACCATCATTCTGAAAGCACATTCCACCGTTTTTCTTCCTCTACTCAGTCTATAGTTAAACATTCTTTTAACATTATCAAGAGTTCTTTGGGGGAATGGTCGCAGTAAATATGGTGACAATGGAAAGGCTTTGTCTCTGATGAAGCATTGTTTAACAGAAGATGAAACTACTGTTCTTGCAAAAGGAGGCAATTTTGCTGTTACACCGATGGCCATCCCAATAGAAGATATCATTTCTAACATAGAATCAGGAATACGTCAGTTGCTACCAGAGGTTTCTGAGGAAATATGTCACGACTGTTCCAAGATACTCTGCAAGGCCAAGTTACCGAAATGTAATCTTAGCAAGAAGGAGGGGCTTGCGCTAAAGAATTTGAAAGCCGACAAAAGTATTACCATATTAGCAGCTGACAAAGCTAATGCTACTGTTATCTTGAACACCGTGGATTATGAACGTAAGATCAAAGAACTTCTTGATCCGTCGATCTACAAAAAACTTCCCCGCGATCCGACTATGAGTATCCTGCGCAAGACCAATACTCTGATTAAGAAATCTTCTATTTCAGCAGAAGAACAGAAGAAGCTGAAGAAATCAGAAGCCTTATGTCCAAGACTATATGGTCTTCCTGAGATCCATAAGTCAGACGTTCCTCTCTGTCCCATCGTTAGTACCATTGGCTCTCCTACTTATGAAGTCGCAAAATATTTAAGCAATTTACTGCAACCTTACGTAGGGACTAAGGACTCACACATCAGAGACTCGGCCCATTTCATAAACAGATTGCGACACTTGCGAGTATATTGGCACGACTCGTTAGTTTTGACGTCGTCTCGCTGTTCACTATGGTACCAATCAAAGATACTCTTGAACATATTCAACATCTCTTTTCAGAGGAGACAATAGTTTTATTTGAACATGTACTGACAATGACATTTTTCCAATGGAAACATGAATTTTATGAACAGACAGACAGTGTTGCCATGGGAAGCCCACTTAGCCCTGTTATTGCTAAATTTTATATGGAGTTCTTTGAAGAGGAAGCCCTGCACTGCTGTAAATAAACCCAGCTGTTGGTTTTGCTATGTGGATGACACTTTTGTGATATGGGGACATGGAGAGGAGGCACTTGACGGTTTTCTTACACATCTGAACAGTATTCATCCTCGTATACAATTCACTGTGGAGAAGGAAAGGGATGGAGAATTAGCTTTCCTGGACGTGCTGGTGAAGAGGAAGAATGATGGATCCCTAGGGCATCAAGTATACCGAAAACCAACACACACAGACCGATACTTAAACAAAACTTCCAATCACCATCCTGGCCAGAAACACGCCATGATGAAGACCTTGGTGGATCGCACCCTTCATGTCTGTGAACCAGAGTACATCGAGAAGGAACTACAGCATCTTGATCTAGCCTTACAAACCAATGGGTACACGGTACAAGAGGTCAGGAGAGCACTCCACCCCAGAAGACAGCCAGCGAATAGTAAGCGAGAAGAACCCAGAATGAAAGGTATCGCTTATTTGCCGTATATACGGGACGTCACGGATCATATTGGAAGGCTCCTTGAACGTCACGATATTAAAACCATTTTTCAGCCGACCCGACAGCTACGAAACATGTTACATTCTGCCAAAGATCCACGTGACCCTCTAACATCTACTGGGGTCTATAGGATACCGTGCAGCTGTGGAGCTGTTTATATTGGCACGACTGGCAGAAGTGTCAATACTCGCCTGACGGAGCACAAAAGGAACTGTCGCTTGGGGCAATATGACAAATCAGCAGTAGCGGAGCGTGCACTGCTTGACGGAAAGCATGAGATCTGTTACGAGGATACTGACATACTGGCCACAACATCCCACTTTCACGCCCGTCTCTACAGGGAAGCAATCGAAATACATAAACATCCGGATAACTTTAATAGAAAGGAGTAAGGACTGAAACTCAGCAAGGCCTGGTACACCCCTTTATATAACGTACGGCCGAAGTTTACTAAGATCAGGGACATTACAGTCAACCAACCAGAGGATCCATTGCTCGGCACGACCCAATCGGAGGTCGTGCACTCCGAGATCCAATCAGACGACAGACTGCTCGGAGCGACCCAGTCAGAATTCATGCCCTCATATACTCAACCTGGTGAAATACTGCACGGCGCGAACCAATCAGAGGTCGTGTGCTCAGAGACTCAACCAAACGCCAGGCTGCTCGGCGCGACCCAATCGGAGGTCGTGCTTTCAGATAGTCAATCAGGTGTCGGATTGCACGGCGCGAACCAATTGGAGGCCGCACACTTACATATAAATACAGCTGCTTCCCATACAACTTTCGCAGTCGCCAGTGGGATACAGGAGAGCGTATCTACACGACGCCACAGAAGATGACTACCGCAGCAGTAGTCGAAACGTCTGGGAGAAGCGAGAGGAGTGGACCACGGCATAATAGCCCGGAAGATTTTTATTATAGTAAGGGAAGACATAGTTATTTAAATCATCTGATAATGGGAAGGCAATGGGATGTTCAGTCCTTGATTTGTAAACCAATGCTTCATAGCTGATACATGAAATATCCCTCCATCAGTGTTCCTGCCAGCATATCCAGTTTTGATATCAGTGAAAAAACCATCTGCATCATTACATGCCAATAGCACTATGGAGTGATACATTTTATAATTGCAGTTATGTGATCCGCTACTGGGTAGTTTTTTTATTCTGACGTGCTTCCCATCCATTCACAACTATATCACAAAGCCACTACCGAAAACTGCATAGGTCATGTGTAGAGAACCAGCAAGTTAGGTAGCTTAGTCATCCAGTCTTCTGGTATCCAGTCTACTACAGTTTCTTTTGAGTAGCTCGGTATGAATAAGGTCTTACTATGACGTTAAACAAGTAGAAAAAATAGAGTTGTCGGACTCCTCTGGAGTCATTTAAGGTACAGTCGTTATGCGTCATAATTGCTAACAGACTGTCCTCAAACGTGTGAGTGCAATTGTTGTGTGAAGCGACTCAGTGTGCGGAGCCAAGTGAAATTGAGGCCTGTCCATTAGAATTATCTTTATTCCGTCTGGCTCCACGGCTAAATGGTTAGCGTGCTGGCCTTTGGTCACAGGGGTCCCGGGTTTGATTTCCGGCAGGGTCGGGAATTTTAACCATCATTGGTTAATTTCTCTGGCACGGGGGTTGGGTGTATGTGTCGTCTTCATCATCATTTCATTCCCATCACGACACGCAGGTCGCCTACGGGAGTCAAATCGAAAGACCTGCACCTGGCGAGTCGAACGTGTCCTCGGACACTCCCGGCACTAAAAGCCATACGACATTACATCTTTGTTCCAGGTAATACCAGCGAACTAGACTACCTGCTGTGGGGAGGGCAGACTCTTGTAAATAGACAGCAATTAGTGAAGTGTAGCCATTCATTTTCATGTGTGTGCACTAATTGGGTCATCATGAATTGAATTAGATTGATAAAACAGTGTTTTATTTGTTACAATAAAATAAGATAAATTAGAAGAGATCATCCCAAAACTAAAAGACATAGCTGAGAAAATAGCTTTGCCAAGTCCAAGGAAAAAGCATCAATGGTGGAATGAGGTATGCGATAAAGCATTTGAAAGTAGACATCAGGCATGGTTAAATCATCAAAGTCAGAAAACAGACATCATATGAAGAATTCACCAAGCAAAGAAAACTAACCCAAAAAAAAAAACCTATCAGAAATATTAAAAGACAACATCAAAAAAGCATTATTCAACAAATAGAAATAGATCACAAAAAGACGAATTCTATGGATTACTATAAAATATTTAGTAAGCAACTTCAAAAATATGAACCGCCAACATTTATGCTAAAAGATAAGAACGGAGAGATGGCACATAATAATAAAGATAATACACAAATTCTAGCAGACACATTCAATAAACTATTGAATTGTGAAGAACCAAAAGAACTACTTCATATAAACACAGACATGCCCATTTAAAACTCCACCAGAAAATATCGATCCACCCAGCTTTGATGAAGTTAATTAAGTCATTAAAGAACTGAAAAATTATAAAGCTTGTGAGGAAGATCAAATATTTGCCGAGTTGTGGAAAAATGCAGCGGAATCGATTAGAGAATCACTTCACCAATGCTTGACTAAAATTTGGAATGATGAAAAATTACCGGATCACTGGACAACTGTAGTAATCCACCCTTTATACAGTAAAAGGAGATAGAACAAATCCTAATAACTATAGAGGAATATCACTCCTGCATTGTACTTATAAAATATTCTCGAGAATAATTTACAATCGGTGCAAATGTCAACTGGAAAAAGAATTAGGGGAGTAACAGGGAGGATTTTGACCATGGTGTAGTTGTTCAGATCAAATCAGAACACTAAAATTATTAATGGACATCTACAAAAGAAGACAGAAACAAATGATTATCACTTTCGTAGACTTTCGGAAAGCTTATGATTGCATTCACCGACCTTCAGTATTAAAAATGTTACAAAATTTTGGATTACATCCTAAATTAGTTAAAATGATAAACTTAACGTTAACAAACACTAAATCAAATGTGAAGTTTAGAGGAGAATATTATCCGAAGCATTCACAATCAGAACAGGACTAAGACAAGGTGATGTATTATCACCACTTTTGTTTAATTGTACTTTGGAATACTTGATGTGAGAATGGTATAAAGAGAATAACAAAAATATAAAAATTGGATAGACTAAAGATGAAATTAACCTAAATTGCTTAGGATTTACAGATGATCTGGCACTACTAGCTAATAATCTTAATGAAGCTTGGAATCAAATCGCAAGTCTCCAAACTATTGCTGGGAAAATAGGATTAACAATTTCATTTGAAAAAACTAAAATAATGGCAATAGATCCCCTTTTATTAAGCAGTGTTCTGATATATGAGAGAGGAAAAAAAAAATTGTAAAACAATTTATGTACCTTGGAGAAACTGTAACATACAATTTAAATGAAAAAATTCTTGGGCAGAAAGAACTAATACATTAGCCAGAGCCCAGAAAGTAACCAGAAATACATATAACAAGAAATGTATGTCAATAAAAACAAAATTGAAGCATTGTAAGACTGTAGTCCAACCTGAAATAACTTATGGAAGTGAAACATCATTTTTAAACTAAAGCAAAAGAATAACATAGACAAAATTTTAAAAATAAAAAGAAGAATGGTAAGAACATGCATTAATAAGAAGTACCAAAAAGAAGGAGAATGGCGTATCATCCCAAATGGATTTCATAAGAAGAGAATATCATTCTTTGGTCATCTGCTGAGAACACCTCAAGACAGGTTAATACACAGAATTTTGGAAAAGCTTTGGAAACAAAAACAACAAGCTGTCTGGATAAAAGAAATAAAAGAAGACATGAAAGAATTAAGCATAACACTGGAGGATGTAAAGAATAAATCAAACAAAGTAAATAAATTGAAGAATAGTAAAATTAGATTCCTACCAAAAATGTGATAAAAGAGAAACAACTAAAAGGGTATTTTCAGAAGAATGACAATGAAGATCAGATAGATTGAAGAAATACTGGAAGAACAGAAAAGAAAAAAACCATAAAACATCATAGAAGACTGGACAGAAATTGACTACAGTGGTCCAATGCGGCCGTAAAAGCAGAATAATAATAATAAAAATAAGATTTTTGGTATTTCCAAAGTGAATGGAAGTCAGTGCCATTGCTTCTGTTTAATTTCACAGGTAAGATTTCTAAATATAAACATTGAAGGGAACATCGATCAGTGATAACAACTGTGATGTATTTTTTAGTACTTTGTAGTCACTACAATCCTTAACTGTCTGAGCACATAGAAAATGTTAAGAGCTAAAAACATGGTCCAACATTTCCCCCGCTAAAATTCAGAATGACGGTATAGAAGTTCTGGGAAAGGTTTGATCTGAAATAAAGAGCAAGGTAAGAAGTGTTAAGTACTTCATTAGTATGTTTGACTGTATTTCCAATATGGTGCATTTAGAACAGATGAGTCAAATTACTGATTGGAAGGTGATTGGGGATTTAAATGAGACTATAGAGTGGGTATGTGGGAAACTGGGAGTGAGATTTCTAGATCCTAATGGGTGGGTAGGAGATAGGGATCTGTGCTCAGATGGCCTTCACTTAAACCGCAGTGGTACATATAAGTTAAGAAATTTGTTCAGAAGGGTTATAGGAAGGTACATTCAGGGAAATGGGGTGGCCTAGGGAGCGGTGATAAGGGAACAGGGAACTGGAAATGAAGTAGGGATGAGACAAAATGTTAGTGCTCAACTGTAGAAGTATTGTAAAGAAAGGAATAGATATATACTTACCAGATATTGTAATAGGAGTTGAATCATGGCTGAGAAATGATATAATGGATGCAGAAATTTTCTCACGGAACTGGAGTGTGTATTGTAGAGATAGGATAGGAATGGTAGGAGGGGAGTCTTCATTCTGGTGAAAGAAGAATTTTTAAGCTGCGAAAAAGTTAAAGATGACACACTTGTTCCCAATTGCTCCTAATGAGCCAAAAACACAACATTATTTTTTAAAATTCTAGGTTAAGGCTCATTTCTAAAGATAATGGGCAATTTGCATGTCTTTGGAGTGTACAGACTGGGAAAGGGTAGCCCAGATGCTGATTCATAATTATTATTTGATAAGATAATCAGCTATGTGGGAAATGATAAGGAAAGGAACGTGATTGTAGCGAGTGATCTCAATTTACCAAATGTCAATTGGGAAGGTAATGTGAACGACAGGAAGCATGACCAACAAATGGCAAATAAGTTAATATGGGAAAGGCATCTGATTCAGAAAGTGATGGAACCAACTAGAGGGAAGACTGGATGTGGTGCTGATAAAACCAGATGAGCTCTATAGAGAAACCGAAGTAATAGATGGTATTAGTGATCACGAAGCTGTTTTTGTGGTAGTTAAAAATAAATGTGAAAGAAAGAAAGATATTAAAATTAGGACTATTAGGCAGTAACATATGGCTGAGGAAGTTTTTAATAAGTAACTATGATCAGTGGAAAACAGTAAGTAAAAATGTAAACAGACTCTGGGATGGGTTTAAAGCAATCATTGAGGAATGAGAAAATATATTTGTACCTTTAAAGGTGCTAAGGAATGGTAAAGGTCCACTATATTATAACAGAGAAGTAAAAAGACTAAGAAGGAGGTGCAGGTTGGAAAGAAATAGAGTTAGAAATGGCTGTGGAAGTAAGGAAAAATTGAAGGAACTTACTGGGAAATTGAATCTAGCAAAGAAGTTAGCTAAGGATAACATGATGGCAAGCATAATTGGTGGCCATACAAATTTTAGGGAAAAGTAGAAGGGTATGTATAGGTACTTTAAGGTAGAAACAGATTCCAAGAAGGATATTCCAGGAATCATTAATGAACAAGGGGAGTATGTATGCTAGGATCTTCAAAAGGCAGAAGTATTCAGTCAGCAGTACATCAAGATTGTTGGTTACAAGGATAATTTCCAGATAGAGGAGGTGACTAATACTAAAGATGTATTAAAATTTACCTATGACAACAATGACATTTACAGTAAGTTACAAAAGTTGAAAACTAGAAAAGCAGCTGGAATCGATAAGGTTTCGGGGAATATACTAAAGGCAATGGGTTGGGATATAGTACCATATCTGAAGTATTTATTCAATTATTGTTTGCATGAAGGAGCTATACCAAATGAATGGAGAGTTGTTATAGTAGCCCCTGTGTATAAAGGAAAGGGTGATAGACGTAAAGCTGAAAATTACAGGGCAGTCAGTTTGACATGCATTGCATGTAAGCTTTGGGAAAGACATGTTTGCAAAATTAATAACTGGTTTGATAGAAGACAGTTTGGGTTTAGGAAAGTTATTCCACTGAAGCTCAACTTGTAGGATTCCAGCAGGATATAGCAGATATCCTGGATTCAGGAGGTCAATTGGACTGTATCGCGATTGACCTATCTAAGGCATTTGATAGGGTACATCAGGGGAGACTACTGGCAAAAATGAGTGCAATTGGACTTGACAAAAGAGTGACTGAATGGGTGGCTATGTTTCTAGAAAACAGAACTCAGGGAATTAAGTAGGTGAAGCTTTTATCTGTCCCTGTAATAATTAAGAGGGGAATTCCTCAAGGCAGTATTATTGGACCTTTATGTTTTCTTATATATATCAATTGTTGTGTAAAGAAGTGGAATCAGAGATAAGGCATTTTGCAGATGATGTTATTCTGTACAGTGTAATAAATAAGTTACAAGATTGTGAGCAACTGCAAAATGACCTTGATAATGTTGTGAGGTGGACAGCAGGCGATGGTATGATGATAAACGGGTTTAAAAGTCAGGTTGTGAGTTTCACAAACAGAAAAAGTCCTCTCAGTTTTAATTACTGCGTTGGTGGGGTGAAAGTTCGTTTTGGGGTTCATAAGTATCTAGGTGTTAATATAAGGAAAGATCTTCATTGGGGTAATCACATAAATGGGATTGTAAGTAAAGGGTACAGATCTCTGCACATGGTTATGAGGGTGTTTAGGGGTTGTTGTACCGGGTGAGTTGGCGGTGCGCGTAGAGGCGCGCGGCTGTGAGCTTTCATCCGGGAGATAGTAGGTTCGAATCCCACTATCGGCAGCCCTGAAGATGGTTTTCCGTGGTTCCCACTTTCACACCAGGCAAATGCTGGGGCTGTACCTTAATTAAGGCCACGGCCGCTTCCTTCCAACTCCTAGGCCTTTCCCATCCCATCGTCGCCATAAGACCTATCTGTGTCGGTGCGACGTAAAACCCCTAGCAAAAAAAAAAAAAAAAAAAAAAAAAAAGGGTGGGGTTGGGGTAAGGGGCATGAAGTCTCTGGTAAGACCCCAACTAGAGTATGGTACTCAGCTGTCAATTATAGCCCTTTTTTCTCTTTTATTTTTGATTAATAATTTATATACTATACGTAGCGAGAAGCAAATAAAATCTGCAGACATGATAATACTGTAAGCTTTTGGGCTTTTGTCATGTCAGAGAGCATTTTACGTTTCGCAGAGAAATTTGCTCTGAAGAGAATCTCGTCTGTTTATGGTCAAGACTTCCCTAACATGTCTACAATTACGGGCCGTGAAAGCATCAGTCTAAACAAATAACATTTGTATATCACGCAGACATCTATGTTTAGTAACTGTCATAAAAAATGTGATGATATACAATTTTTAAAATCAACTTCTTATAACGACTCTTCTCGCATGAACATTGTGTCTGATATCAGGAGAGGAGAACAGTTTAAGAGCCTCAAACAGTAGGTTATAAAACGAATCTCTTCTGAGCGCTCCTCACCTCTCATGTTGTTCTGATGGACAGAAGCTGTTGCAAGCCCGTAACGGTATGGTTGTAAGGAAATCTTAGGGGCAGAGGACAGACAACTCGATCGACTGCGCGAGATGACGTCTTTTCCATGTCGCGTAGTCGATTGTCCTTTCTGCCATACACTGCTGACTCGAGTCATGTTAAGTGTGCATGCCTGTCCGCAGAAGTTGACGCCGGACGGATAATAATAATAATAATAATAATAATAATAATAATAATAATAATAATAATAATAATAATAATAATGAAATGAAGATGAAAATCCACAGCCTGTTTCCAGTCATTCGACCGGGTCAGTAATATAATGAATGAAGCCCCCATCCAGCGACGAGGACGTCCTGTTATGAGCTCTACTATCGATAGCAATCGATAATTTTCAAAAAGTGGAACGAATCATATCATTATGCATGAAAATAGAACATTCATTGAACACAATCCACAAAAAAATTCAGTAGAAATTACAACTATTTCATGCTATATAATTTCTGAAATTCAAATCGGAATCACTCGTAAATCTACCTCTTCAGTGGCACGTCGTAGGCATTCTCGAGCTGCACGCGCTTGCCCATAACGTGACCGCCCGAGAAATTCTCGTTCAGCTGCAGTGTTCATTTTGCGATCGCCCGACATTTTCTCGGGTATAGTAATATCTTTGGAAAAATGTTTTAAAGCATTCTCAACGGATGGCAGGAAAGTTTTCAATTGTTTTCGTGAAGCCTTTGGCCTAAAATTTGCCATATGTTCTCTCGCCTGTAAGTTATACAATCTCTGACTCACGATAATTCCATCCACACAAGCAAGTATCGAAATAATTTTCATCTTTAAAGTACATACTTTCTCCTTATCGTTGCAACTCATACGCAGTGATATAATAGAAGACATCTTGCTAATCAGGATTCATCCACAGTAAGCGTTGTCTGGTTATAATGCATATCCTGAATACTGAATACATGCACATGACATTCAGCCAAGCCGTCCCGATGTGGTAGTGAAGGCACATGAAAACAAATGCAGATGGAGGCACTAGGCCTTTCTGATAATTAAACATTTATTTTCTTTACATATTATTCAGGATCTTTTTTATTTTTAGTGTTTTGTTTTCAACTCGACTCGGTACGGGTAGGTTCACTACTGTGACCTATGCTCATGAACTTTTACTCTGGAATCACTCTCTTCGTAATTTATCTCTATATATAAAACTAGCAAGGTACCCGTGCTTCGCTACGGTATTATACTGAAATTTGTAATTGAATGCTTATTGTTTTAGATATATAATCCGCCGAAATTCGCGGTCCGACACGTTTTCAGCGAGAATCCACCAATATTCCCGATCTGACTCGTTTTCTATTAGATTACGCCACGTTTCCTCCCATTTTTCAATCTTCCTTTCCAGCAATCGATTTCGTACTTCCCGGGCTAGGCTCAGGTATTCTTCCCGGTCAGTTGGGTCCGTAAATCTTTGCCAGACCGTATTTTATTTTAATCATTTTTAATCTGGATAAAATCCTTCAGGAGATCCGGCGTGGTGTCATATTGGGTGCCTTGGCGGCACTGAACCCGCGGCCGGACTGCATTCTAAGTCATTACCCGTCCAGGAGCCGTTTCCAGCGCGGTCCGCACATTTGACGACGGTCCGGAACATTATTATTATTATTATTATTATTATTATTATTATTATTATTATTATTATTATTATTATTATTATTATTAATGTTATTCTTCTTCTCCTTCTTCTTCTTCTTCTTCTTCTTCTTCTTCTTATTATTATTATTATGTGTTGCTGGGATGAATGATGACAGGGAAAACCGGAGTATCCGGAGAAAAACCTGTCCCGCCTCCGTTTTGTCCAGCACGAATGTCACATGGAGTGACCGGGATTTGAACCACGGAACCCCAGCTGTGAGAGGCCGGCGCGCTGCCGCCTGAGCAACGGAGCATCCTTATAATTACATTAAGAACAGTAAAATCAATTGGTCTCACCTCCTTTTACACCCCACCGCCGTTAGTTTTTACTGCCAACCCCCCCCCCCCCCAAATTAAAAGAACGCGTGTTTCTTTATGTTTAAGGGAGATTCCAAACACCAATGTTCACGTCTATTACCTTCAGTTTTGAGATATAAGTATCCCCATAAATATAATTTACTTTTGTCACTTCATTTCAAACTACTCCCCCCCCCCCCCCTTAGTGAATTTTCCCGCAAAAAATACTTGTTTCTTTAATAGTGAAGGATCTTCTAAATACCAATTATCACGACTCTAACTTCTTCACTTTTTGATTTATGTGTCCTCATGAAAGGAATTCAACTCCTTTACACTCCCGCCCCCCCAAGATGGTTTCCCCCCAAAAACGCGTTTTTCTTCGTTTTTAAAGGAGATCCAAATACGAATTTTCACGTCTGTAACAACTTTAGTTTTTATTAGATGTATATATTCTCATACAATTAAAGTCAATTAATTTTTCAATTCTTTCACCCCCTCCCCCCGCTTCATTGGATTTTCCGAGAATACGTGTTTCTTTACTTTTAAAGCAGATTGCAAATATCAAATTTCACGTCTGTAACATCTTCATTTTTAAGATATCAGTAGCCTAATTAAAAGAATTCTACACCATGTTGTCAATTTCACCTCCCCTCCACCCAAGTGGTATTTCCGAAAATTAAAAATACATGTTTCTTTAGGTTTAATAGAGATAAAAATACCATGTTTCACTTCTGTAACATGTTAAGTTTTTTTAGATATACTGTAAAAATTCTCATTTTAAAATTTCACCCTTTTTGGGTTCCCCTTAAATGGAGTTTCCAAAAACAAATCACCTATGTTTCTTTACATTTACAGGAGATTCCAAACACCCACTTTTTACGTCTGTAACATTTTACGTTTCCAAGATAATCTTTCAAAAATTTACCCCAATTTGTCACTTCTGTTTAACCGCCATTAATAGGATTTTCCAAAAACTAAAAAATACGTGTTTCTTTATTTTTAAAGGAGATCCCATATACAAATTTTCAGTTCTGTAATATCTTCCGTTTCTGAGATATATGTATCCTCATTAAAGGCATTCAACCCATTTTTCACCCTTTTACACCCCTCCTATTGGGATTTACAGGAAACAAAAAAATACGTGTTCTTTTATTTTTAGAGGAGATTCTAACTACCAATTTTTACATCTGTAAATTTTAAAGTTTTAAGATGTAGACACATTCATTTTAAAAAATTCACCCCCCTTTTCACCCCTCAATATTTGGATTTTCCAAAAACGAAAAAATACGTGTTTCTTTACATTTAAAGTAGATCCCAAATACCAATTTTCAGGTCTGTAATATCTTCAGGTTCTGAAATATAAGTAGCCTCATTAAAGGCATTCAACCCATTATTCGCCCTTTTACACCCTTCCTATTGGGATTTTCCGAAAACAAAAGAATACGTGTTTCTTTACATTTAAAGTAGATCCCAAATACCAATTTTCAGGTCTGTAATATCTTCAGGTTCTGAAATATAAGTAGCCTCATTAAAGGCATTCAACCCATTATTCGCCCTTTTACACCCTTCCTATTGGGATTTTCCGAAAACAAAAGAATACGTGTTTCTTTATTTTTAAAGGAGATTCTAAATACCAATTTTTACATCTATAAACTGTAACAGTTTTGAGATATAGATACACTCATTTTAAAAAATCACCCCCTTTTCACCCCTCCCCATTAACTGGATTTTCCAAAAACAAAAAAATACGTGTTTCTTTATTTTGAAAGGAGATCCCAAACACCAATTTTCAGGTCTGTAATATCCTCAGTTTCTGAAATATAAGTAGCCTCATCAAAGGCATACAACCCCTTTTTCACCCCTTTTCACCCCTCCTATTGCGATTTTCCGAAAACAAAAAAATAATTGTTTCTTTATGTTTAATGAAGATTCTAAATACCAATTTTTACATCTGCAAACTTTAAAAGTTTGGAGATATAGATTCACTCATTTTAAAAATTCACCCCCTTTTCACCCTCCCATTAATTGGATTTTTCAAAAACCAAAAAATACGTGTTTCTTTATTTTTAAAAGAGATCAAAAGTACCAATTTTCAGGTCTGTAATATCTTCAGTTTCTGAGATATAAGTACTGGTATCCTGATTAAGGGCATTCAACCCATTTTCCTCATTTTCACCCCTTTTCACCCCTCCTATTGGGATTTTCTGAAAACAAAAAATACGTGTTTCCTTATTTTTAAAGAAGATTCTAAATACCAATTTTTACATCTGTAAACTTTTAAACTTTCGAGATATAGACACACTCATTTTAAAATTTCACCCCTCTTTTCACCCCCTTAGCGAAGGAATATCCAAAAATCCTCTCTTAGCGAGCACCTACATCTTAATATGAATATATCCCCAAAATTTCACTTCTTTACGTCCAGTAGTTTTGGCTCTGCGATGATGAATCAGTCAGTCAGTCAGTCAGTCAGGACAAGTTATTTTATAGATAACGTTTCCTGACTGACTGACCGATTCATCGTCGCCGAGACAAAACTATCGGATATAAAGAAATGAAATTTTGAGGATACGTTTATATTACAGTGCAGGTGCTCACTAGGGAAGGATTTTCGGATATCCCGTCGCTAAAGGGGTGAAAAGGGGGTAAATTTTTAAAATGGGTATATGTATATCTCAAAAACTTACCAGTTAAATGCCGTGGAAATTGGTATTCGGAATCTTCTTTAAAAATAAAGAAACACGTATTTTTTTGTTTTCGGAAAATCCGATTGAAAACCTACAACCTGTTTTCCAGTCAATGACCGGGTCAGGGATGGTATGAATGAAGCCCCCAACTTGCGGCTAAGATAGGAAGTGTACCGGTTGCGTAGGCCTGTCACACTCCACTGGGGCAAGGATTAATGACTGATAGATGAAATTAAATGATGGCGGAGAGTGTTGCTGGAATGAAAGATGACAAGGAAAAGCGGAGTACCCGGAGAAAAACCTGTCCCGCCTCCGCTTTTTCCAGCAAAAATCTCACATGGAGTGACCGGGATTTGAACCACGGTATCTGAAAATCCAATTATGGGGTAAAAATAAGTGAAAAGTGGGTTGAATCCCTTTCATGAGGATATTTATATCAAAAAACTGAAGAAGTTACAGACCTGAAAATTGGTAGATGTTACAGACGTGAAAACTGGTACTTGGAATCTCCTTTAAAAATAAAGAAACACGTTCTATGTTTGTTTTAGAAAAATGAACTTAAGGGGGCCGAGAAGAATTGAAAAGTCGAGTAAAATTTAAAATGATAATATCTACAGTATATCTCATAAACTTAACATGTTACAGACGTAAAAATTTATATGTAGAATCTCCTAAGAATGCAAAGAAACAATGTATTTTTTGTTTTCGAAAAATAGACTTAAGAGGGCGTGAAAAGAATTGATAAAACAGGCGACTTGTTAAAATGTGTGTGTCTGTGTATATCTACAGTACCGGTATATCTCAAAGAAAAACATGTTACAGTCGTATACATTTGTATTTGGTATATCCTTTAAAAATAAAGAAACCTGTATTTTTTGTTTTTGGAAAATCCAGTTAAGCCGGGTGAAAAAGTCCGTAAAAGTGGTTGAATAATTTTTATGAGCATACTTATATATATATATATATAAACTAAACATGTTACAGACGTGACAATTAGTATTTGGGTTCTATTTGCGTGAAAATTAGTTTTTTGAATCTCCTTTATAAATAAAGAAACACGTAGTTTTTGTTTTCGGAAAATCAACTTACGGGGGTGAAAAAATTGAAAAAGCCGGTGAATTTTTAAAATGAATGTATCTACAGTATTTCTCAAACACATAAAATGTTAAAAAGAAGTGAAAATGGTGAATTATTTTTATGAGGATACTTATATCTAAAAAACTGAAGATGTTACAGACGTGGAAATAGCTATTTGGGATATCCTTTACAAATAATGAAACACGTATATTTTTTTGTTTTCAGTTCTATGTCGCATGTTCCAGAGTTAGCTCTGCCAGCAGCCTGGTCATCTCAGCTCTAAAAGGCAATACCGCAAACGTGGTTTACAAAGCGGTTCTGGGTTAAATGAAACTGAATTTACGGTTGTTTTTATACTTTAGGAATTTTCATATAATGTCTTAGTGCAGTACCGAGGAATGATTTCATTGATCAAATTACGAAATCCACGCGAGCGACGCCGCGGGTAACAGCTAGTATTCTAATATATGACTTCAATCGCCGATAACGTATTTCTTTACGATTGTATTTGCCCGTAGTCTTTATTGGTAATGTAACCTTATCCCGGTATTAGATGTATGTTACCTGCAATAATAACGGTTGCCACAATTACGGTTATATATGTGTGCAGGTTTTTTGTAATGGAAGAGAATACCTGCCGACATATCTCTGTCGATGTGGTCGATTCAGGAATGAGCACCGGATTCAGGTGGGTAATCGAGCGAGATAATCGCTTGCGATGATGAATTCACTGTACTAGTTGACTACAAGAGGGAGCTGTGATGACGAACAGGACGAGACAGTCATATAACGTTGTACTTCCTACTGTTCACATTTAGTTTACTAGTACCTTACTGGTAATTACTTTTAAAAACGTATTTATGTTAATTACCATATAAGAGCAGTTAACTGCCGTGGTAGGACCAGTAACGACTTACTAATATGGGTAAAGATGTTGTAGACGATGGATGGGTTCATGCTAACCAAAAAGCATGATGATGCAGTGATGATTATCCCACAAAAATGAATAACTAATGCACGTTTTAAATGAATCATTGTTCTACATGGGAAATTCATAGTACTCGCTAGAGATGAAGGACGGTTCAGTATTCATACCCCTTCGTCCGGCAGTGAAACCCCTAGCAAGTAGGCAGATCTGTATTGTACGTTTGCACCTCTGATGCTTACTGTCATTATTCAAACTGTATTGATTATGGCGCCATTGGATAGGCAACCCATCAGACGGCTGCGCTTAGCATGGTGCTTCTTTGATTTTGTAAGATGTTTGATGTGCTGTGAACAGTAGCCCTGTATTAGCTGCTGTGGAACCTGTGGGTTACTAAGGGAGGGATATTTTGAGTATCAAAAGCTTAATAAAATCTTACCGTCCTTCCTGGGTTAGCTTTCCTCTGCTACCTTGTGCTATGATTCAGCTAATTTAAGCAGTGTTTAACTTCGTACTATGCACGGTGAAACAACATGGAACTCGATGTGAAACAAAAACTATACAACAGTATTGTAAAATCATATGCGAAGATTTTTAACGATATCTCTTTGATCAATTTCTTAGTCTGGCGTCAGGAAACGGTTACGAAAACACGAATTAAAAAACCCACGAAGCAGAATCCAACGGCAGAAAAAAAATCTTAAAAGGTTTAAAAGTGAAGAAAACCCCGTGTCCTTTAGTTTCGATTGCATTGTGGATGGATGTGCAGACCATGAATCAGGCTTGTCAGCTACTTCAAATTATATAATCGGAAAAGATGCTTAGAAAAACAAAACATATTTAGTTGTGAGAGATCATTCGAGATTAGTTTGATTATAGATTGGTGGTAAATACCTCCGCCAGAGAAATATTTATCCTGCATTCATACAAAGTGCAGAATTCGAATTACTGGAATAATTATGTAGGCAATAATAATAATAATAATAATAATAATAATAATAATAATAATAATAATAATAATAATAATAATAAAGATCGCATGGCCTCAGCTACCGTGTGCAGACATTTTAATTTGACGCTATCTGGCTGTCTGCTCGTCAATTTTGACGTTCCGGTTTACTGTAGAACTACTAGATGGCAAACAGAGTAAACCGGATCTCTCTTGGGCGTCTGTGCTGAGATTTAATTAATTTTGTCGGGTAAACACCAAATGTGTCACCAGAAATCTTTTACATGCCGACATGGTACGACATGGGGTGTCGAATGGACTCTATTTTACGCCCTTCAAAAATCTGATTACCTCTGCCAGGTTTGAATTCGCTATCTTGGGATCCGGAGGCCAACACTCTACCACTTTCTTTTTAACAGACGTTTATTCTATGCTTCAAGAATTACATGCACATATGAAAAAATCTGAACCTGACAGGAATTTGTGGAAAGATTTAAATAGTTCCCATAGTTCATTCACTATGTCAGATAAAATCATTCTTATACCTTCAAAGTGTTAAAGGAAGGGCGGAGTGTGGGGTTTGAATGTTCATCGAATGCACGCAACATAGTTTCTGTTAGGCACGTAGATAAGCGAATTATGTGGGCATAGTTAGCTGTTGGAGGAATTAGGATGAGAATTGTCTCAGTCTACTCACCATGTGAAGGCTGAAATGAGGATGAAGTTGACAAGTTTCATGAAGCGCTGAGTGACATCGTAGTTAGGGTCAACAACAAGGATCAGATAGTGTTAATGGGTGATTTCAATGCGAGAGTTGGAAATAGAAATGAAAGATACGAAAAGGTTATGGGTAAATGTGGGGAAGATATGGAAGTTAATAGGAATGGGAAGCGTTTTCTGGACTTCAGTGCTAATATGGGATTCGCAGTTACGAATATATTCTTCAAGCAAAAGGCTATTCACCTCTACACATGGTGGGTAGGGGTACCAGATCCATGTTAGAACTCAAGATATCTATTAGGAATGTGTGGGTATTTCGGGGATATTTTGATGATATAGAGCACTATCTGATCCTTAGCGAACTAAGTATCTCTAGGCCTAAGATAGAGAAAGTGAAATCTATCTGGAGAAGAATAAGGGTAGAAAATCTCCATGATGAGGTAATTAGACAGAAGTATATGATTGGTGAAAAGTTCCAAACATTAGACAGTAAGCAGGTTCGGGTATAGAAAGAGAATGGTTGGCATACAGGGATAACTGTGTGTAAACATAGGGAAAAGCGAACATCTTGGTGGAATGATGGAATAAAAGCAGCTTGTAAACGTAAAAAGAAGGCGTAACAGAAATGGCTCGAAACAAGGACTGGTGCAGGCAAGGATGTACATGAAAGAAACAGAGCGAAACAAATAGTTACTGAATCCAAGAAAAAGTCGTGGGAAGATTTCGGCAAAAACCTGGAAAGGCTGACCTTTCTGGTCAGTAATAAAGAATCTTAAAAAGGGACGGGGAAAAAGGAAATGAACACTGTTTTGAGTAAATCAAGTGAAACCCATGGACTCACAGGATAGGGGGAAAGCATATTTTGAAAACTTCATCAACGTAAAAGGATTTTTTTCTGGTAACGTCATGAACAACCAACGTCTTGGGGAGGTGGACAATGATGTTAGTGACATTACGCTTGAGGATGAGGAAAGGGTGATAAATACATTACATTTTCATAAAGCTGCAGGAAAAGATGAAATTAGACGTAAATGGTGAAATATAGTGGGAAGGCATGGATGAAATGGCTTTATAGAGTAATGACATTAGCATGGAATGTTAGTAAGGTACGTTCTGATTTGACGAAAACAGTAATTGCTCCTATCTATAAGTAAGGGAACAGGACGGATTGCAACAACTATTGAGGTATTTCATTAATCGCTATAGCAGACAAGGTGTTCACTGGCGTTTTGGAAGGGAAGGTGCGATCAATGTTTGAGAGTAAGTTGGACTATGCTGAAAGCCTGCAGTCTAATATATTGGAACTTGAAAATAGGTCCAATGATATGACAATAATTAGCCTTTCCAAGACGAAAGTGGTGTCAGTAGAAAAGAAACCTCAGAGAAATGAATGCCGGGTTGGGAATACAAAGCTGGAACAGGTAGATCATTTCAAGTATTTAGGATCTATATTCTTCCAGGAGATAGTATATTAACGAGGGAACACATATATGTGTTACACTCGAATTCGGTTGAAATTTGGTAGGAATATTCGTGGGAGGCAGTAGAATGCTAAGGTGAAAACTGCATGTGCCCAGCGCAAGTTTAAACCAAAATTGAACAAATAAATAGTCGTAAAATTAGAAGTGCCGCGGGTGTATCGGGGTGTGGCGGAGAGGCAGGGAAGAGCGAAGAAGCGGACGTGAACCAACCGGGCTGCGTCGAGCTGCGCCAGCAGCCAGGCAGCGTATAGTTAGCGCGTTCCCCTTAACTTCCCGATCAGATGTGCGAAACGTAAATATAAAAACAGCAGATGAAACAAGTATACAAAGGACGATGTTTGAACAACGATGCCAATAAGGTTTGAAAAATTACAATGAGTAACAAGAACTCGGGCGTGAATTTTTCAAACCTTATTGGCATCGTTGTTCAAACATCGTCCTTTGTATACTTGTTTCATCAGCTGTTTTTATATTTACGTTTCGCACATCTGATCGGGAAGTTAAGGGGAACGCGCTAACTATACGCTGCCTGGCTGCTGGCGCAGCTTGTTACAGCCTGGTTGGTTTACGTCCGCTGCTTCGCTCCTCCCTACCTCTCCGCCACATCCCGATACTCCAGCGGCACTTCTAAATTTACGACTATTTATTTGTTCAATTTTGGTGTTTAAACTTGCATTGGGCAATGCAGTTTTCACCTTAACATTCTACTGCCACCCACGAATATTCCCACCGGGCGAGTTGGCCGTGCGCGTAGAGGCGCGCGGCTGTGAGCTTGCATCCGGGAGATAGTAGGTTCGAATCCCACTATCGGCAGCCCTGAAAATGGTTTTCCGTGGTTTCCCATTTTCACACCAGGCAAATGCTGGGGCTGTACCTTAATTGAGGCCACGGCCGCTTCCTTCCAATTCCTAGGCCTTTCCTATCCCATCGTCGCCATAAGACCTATCTGTGTCGGTGCGACGTAAAGCCCCTAGCAAAAAAAAAAACAAAAAAAAACGAATATTCCTACCAAATTTCAATCGAATCCGAGTGTAACATATGTATGTGTTCCCTCGTAAGTGAGATTAAATAAATGCAGTGAGTTTGCAGTTATGATTAGGAGTATTCTGTAAGAAGGAAGTCAGCTCAAGGACGAAACTCTCTTTACACCAGTCTGTTTTCTGGTCAACTTTGCTTTACAGGAGTGAAGGCTAGGTGGCGTCATGATACCTTTCTCATAAGTTAGAATTAAGAGACATGAAATTAGCGAGAGTGATCGCTGGTACAAACAGGTGAAAACAGTGGTAGGAGGGTACTTAAAGTCTAAGTTAGGAATGAACTCGGTTGATGAAGCTGTACGCTTAAACCGGTTTCGGTGATGAGGTCATATGAGGCGAATGGAGGAGGATTGGTTACCTAGGAGGATAATGTACTCGGTCATGGAGGATACAAGAAGTATGTGTAGGGAGACCAATACGACGATCGTTAGACTCGGTTTCTAACGATGTGACGATATGGAACTAAACGAGGCCACAGAGCTAGTTGCATATAGAGAATTGTGTTTAGTAAGTTCACAGAGGCTTGCAGACTAAAAGATGAAAGGCATAACAGTCTATAGTGAAGTTGTATGTTTGACAATGTGAGAATTTCTTAATATACTGCTGAATGTAAATTCCGACCCATGATGTGTATAACATTGAATATGTATACAGCATAATCTGACGGTCGACGTAACGATACCATTGCGGTGGACTGGGGACTATTAGGGAAGATTTTACATTGTGATCCCCCTGTGGGTGGGGCGGTAGAATTACACCCACGGTATCCCCTATCTGTCTTAAGAGACGACTAAAAGGGGCCCCAAGGGCTCTCAACTTGGGAGCGTGGGTTGGCGACCACGAGGCCCTTACCCGAGTCCTGGCATTGCTTCCACTTACTTGTGCCCGGCCCATCACTTTCATCTATTCTATCCGGCCTCCCTTGGTCAACTCTCGTTCTTTTCCGACCCCGACGATATTAGAGCACTCGAGGCCTAGGGAGTCTTTCATTTCATGCCCTTCGTGGCCCTTATCTTCCTTTGGCCGATATCTTCATTTTTCGAAGTGTCAGATCCCTTCCATTGTTTCTCTCTGATTAGTGTTATATGAAGGATGGTTGCCTAGTTGTACTTCTTCTTAAAACAATAATCACCACCGCCACTTTTACATTGTGTACGCAAGGTTTAAAATTAACAAATGTATCGGAACAAATGCTCGGGCTTTATAATTAATCATAATCCGTCTCGCCAGTTGAACAGCCAGATAAGTTAGTTTGCAATAAATAATATCAGTAACGTAACAACCGTAGATAAACCAGTTAGTAGCAGTAGCCTCATTTTCCCTATGGGAATCAACGTCCATACCACCTGATGGGCAGGCATCAATTTTTGAAAATGAGACAAAGTCTCTCACAGTGCATTGGCACTGTCGGTGGCTTCAAGTAGCCTACGCAATGGCCTCCACGGCGTCGGTGGATGCAGAGTGGGTCTCGGCTCACAAGTGGCCACGGCTGGTCCGTGTTCCAACAGCTCTGCACACTGATCGGTCAACCGAGCATTCTGCATTCTGCAGTCGATCTTGACAGATTCATCACACCACAAACGCGACATCGTAGAGAAACGGGACAAGGAATGGACACACGTTAGGTTATAACGTCATGCATCCTTAGCCAGTAGTCCGTATTTCAAATCACCCACGCTGTGAGGTCACAGCTCTGTCAGGAGAAGGCCTATGCGTTCGGTTATGTAAAGATAAGCACCCCTTTTTAAATCGCTCGCGCTTATTACATCACAGCTCCGTCACTACTCCAAGGGAGAGACGACAAAGAGCGTGTGTGAGGTTAGGTTAGCGTTCGTGGCCAAGGTTAGGTCAACACACGTGTTAACCACACCTAAAATTCACCTCACTAATTCGGCTCCTCCGAGGGGAACCCGTCTGAGGTTAAGTTGGTGTTCCTCGTAGCGTGGTTAGGTAAACACGTCATCATGGCGTCATAACCTCAACTACCAGTCACCTAACCAATTGGACTCCTCCATGGGGAGCCTGTGTGTGTGTGAGGTCAGGTTAGCGTTCCTGTGCAAGCTTAGGTTAACACGTCATAATGACGTCTTAACCTCATCTGCAGGTCACCTAACCGATTTGTGGCTCCTCCATTAGCGCCTGATCGATTCGGCTACTTCAGAGGGGTCAGTGACCTTTACAACTCGGCTCCTTCAAAGTGGCCCGTGAGGTTAGTATTGCCCTCGTACGTAAGGGTATGGCGTCATTACCTCACCTAGCGGTCAAAAGCACTCCAGGTAGACCAATGAGGTTAGCATTGCCCTTGTACGTATGCGTATGACGTCATAACCTCACCTAGGGGTCCAAAGCACCGCAGATAATTCCCTGACCAATTAGGCCCCTCCAATAGCATCTGTGAGGTTAGGCTTGCTCTCGTGCGCAAGGTTATGACGTTATCCCGCGTCTTAAGCTCAATGGTCTGGAACCTACATAGTAAAACTAGGGGTCAATGACCTCGTTTTGTAATCTACATAGCCTTACTACTCACCTAGGGTTCAATGACCTCAACACCCATTGTTTTAGAACATACGTTACTCATACTACTCATAGAAACAAGAATATGAAAGTGACATTACATGACATCCTTATTTAGGACAATAATAATAATAATACTGATTACGTCGTACTTCACTGTGGAATTGCCATCCTGTAAGGCAACCGTACGCCTATGTATTTGTGTACAAGGTTCCGAGTATTACTAGAATAGTATACAAATTCCCTAGACTCGTACGCTTTTCTTGGCCTTGACGGCTCACACCGTCATCTATACTCAAATCCTGTTCACAGCATAAGCATGATAAAGCCGCGTGTCAGGATTTTTTTTGTGTGATGTGTGTTTTGAGGTTATTTCCATGCATCCCTGTAAAGAAAATGTAGTTATGTATTCCAATATCTTCTTTCAAATTTCCTTGCTCATCTGTATTGGCCAGGATGAGCAATTCAGACGATAGAGCGGTGACCTGAACTCAAGTTGCTGAGTTCGATCCGTCGGTAAATTTACCTACGCGTAACAATACTTCTGCGGGACAAAATTCGGACCCCTTGGCGTTTCTGAAAACTGTGAAAGTAGTTAGTGTGATGTGCAATCAGTAGCATATCTGTAGCAAGAAGAGGCAGGTAAGGCCATGTGCTCAGATGAACAATAGTTTAAGTCTTCAGATAACTGATTGGATATAATCTAACGTTATCTGTTGAAGGCTGTAAAATTTCGATCCACGTTACCTTCTCATTTTCATCTATTCTATCCGACCTCCCTTTGTCAACTTTTGTTATTTTCTGACCCCAATGGCATTGAGTGGAGCTTTTAAAAATAGGAAAGATCGTAATATGAAGATAAAGTTGGAATAAAGAGAACGAACCAAACCAAACCAAACCTCATGCCACAACAGCCCCGAAGGGCCATGGCCTGCCAAGCGACCGCTGCTCAGCTTGAAGGCCTGCAGATTATGAGGTGTCGTGTGGTCAGCACGACGGATCGTCTCGGCCGTTATTCTTGGCTTTCTAGACCGGGCCGCAATCTCACCGTCAGATAGACTCTCAATTCTAATCACGTAGGCTGAGTGGACCTCGAACCAGCCCTCAGATGCAGGTAAAAGTCCCTGACCTGGAATCGATCCTGGGGCCTCCGGGTAAGAGGCAGGCACGCTAGCCCTACACCACGAGGCTAGCAATTGAAGAGGACAGACTGGGGTAAACGTTCATTTATAGGACGAGGAGCAAGGGACTGAATACATTATTAAGGAAACTGTTCGATACATTTCTAAGTTCGTTGAAAATACTTAAGAAAATGCTAAGTAAATAATTCTAAATAAATGTAAATAACAATTGGTAGGTAATCTGCCACCTGAGCGACCGCCTTAAATGCAGATCATTGATTATTGATTGATTATTATTATAATCTGTAACGGACACTACTTAGCAACACGGCATTAGTCAGCAACTTCCTAGACTTAATTTTTATGTGAATGATGCATGTGGTGTGGCATGGTAAATGGTAACTTAGCATTTTCAGTTATTCATAATTTAATGGGACATATATATTTTTAGCGAGTGGCCGCGTGGTTTGCGGCACGCAGCTGTCAGCTTTCATTCGGGAGATAGTGGTTTCGAATCCTACCGTCGGCAGTCCTGAAGATGGTTTTCCGTGGTTTCTCCATTTTCACATCGGGAAAATGCGGGTGATGTACCTTAATTAAGGCCACGGCCGCTTCCTTCCCACTCCTAGGCCTTTCCTATTCCATCGTCGCCATAAGACCTCTTTGTGTCGCTGCGACGTAAAGCCACTAGCAAAAAAAAGTCTTATTCTTCCACTTTTCTCACACTTGTGAGGTCGCGTGTGCGAACTGTGGATTTCCCCTGTTTTACGACCAGATGCCCTTTCTGAAGCCAATTCTATATCGAGGGATGTGTTTTTGTGGTGGTTGGTAGTGTAGTACGTTGTCTGAATATGAAGAGGAAAGTGTTGGGACAAACACAGAATAATTAATCATAAGCGATTAAAATGCCGATCCGGCCGGGAATCAAACCCGGGATACTGTGAACCGAAGGCCTCAACGCTGACCATTCAGCCAAGGAGTCGGATAATAATAATAATAATAATAATAATAATAATAATAATAATAATAATATATTGTTAAAATGAAGTAATTCAACACGTGTTATGGTCGTAAGATGATTCCTCCATGAATGAGTGGCAGCTGTTCAGCGGTATCATGTCTCAGGTGTGAGTGAACTATGCTCTCAAACGTCTCTCATTTAATCCTTGTCATAAACGTTACGTTATTGTGGCATTTACGAGCTGGGTCTAAACGAGTACGGGACTATAAATTACCGTGACATACGAGTAAAGTACATTAATCGGTATCTTGTTACTGACTTCAGCTCTGCCGTAAAGCTTCCAGAATATTTTGATCCAAGGCATGTTTTGAGATTTACCCTCAATCTGAGCCATATTAAATAATAAAAAGGAAAACAAATATATTTGAAATCTTTAAATCCATCTTGTGTCAGCCAGCGTTCTACGTCCTAGAAACGTAATTTTCTTGATCTCATAATAAAATGGCAAACTACAGTAATATGCAGGCCACAAATGTAGTCTATAGATCCCTCCGTCAAAACTAGGACATCTGCTGGATCGCCAGGGAAAGCTCTCATAGGACACACTTGGGCAACATGGTGAACAGACAGGTTTTCAGTGCCACAGTCACAACGTTTCTTCCACTTGTGCAGGAAATCGGCACATCTGCCAGTGTTTGTTCTTATTCGGTTAAGAACTGACCAGATCTTACGTAGCAATGCAAATCCAGGTAGTTTGGACGATATGCACGGCATCTTAAATTGTTCCGCCGTAGCATTAATCTGCCATGTCTGTCTCCAGCAGTCATTAATATTAAATCCGTTGTCAACTAACATCCTTGCAGTTTCCAGGGGTTAGTGATGAGAACGAAGCCTTCCTTTACTGATGGTTGAGTTGTCTGCGTGAGCAGGGAGGTGAGGATTTTTCTGTAGTTTTTTTTACTCCTGTACAAGTGCTCTTTCCCGCCGCATAGAAGGAAGTGGAATAATAATAATAATAATAATAATAATAATAATAATAATAATAATAATAATAATAATAATACACTTGACCATATAACAAAATTAATAAATGTAATGTGTTGTAAATAATGTATAGTGCGGGTGTGTGATATCTGTAGACTACTATACGCCCTACCGCCATTGTTCCACCTGTTTGTACCAGCAGTTATTCTCTCTGCTTTTATGGCTGTTACTTCCACCTTATGAATAAGATATCCTGATTCAACCCAGCTTTCATCCCCGTACAGTAAAGTCGGTTCGAAAATGGACCGATTTAAATGTTAGTTCATGTGACAGCTGACTTCTTTCTTACAGAATCTTCACCTTACTGCATTCAATTTGCTACTTACACCTTGCTTCATTTCATGGTGGTTGATTATAATTTTTTTAAATTTTTTTTTAGAATTTGTTTTAGTGGTTCATGTTTGTGGGTTACTGTAGTCATGTCCTAGTTCGTGAACCATGGGCAACGGCTGAGTGGCCAAGTAAGTGGTCCTGAGAGTCGGGATACCAGTTGTTATGGAATGGGAGTGGGCATCTCGGGACATATTCTGAGTCGTGGCCCTCCTTGTGCTCAGGCGGCTAGGACTATACAATTCACCGGTGGTCCACAACCCGTTAGAGGAGAGATCCTCACTTGGACTATGTGCAAGTAGGGTAGCATCCTGCTTCATGAATCGACCGAGCTCAGAACATTTTAAGCAAGCCTCGAACCTATGGGAGTAATGGAGTCCCACTCCCATTTAACAGGTGAGGGACTTCTTGGAAACAACTTGGCGAACGAAATGGAATTCGATGGGGAGCTATCAATATTAATGGGGCTTACGGAAGAAAGAAGGTAGAACTGGCTGAGTCAGCAAAGAGGATGGATCTGGATGTGCTAGGAGTAAGTGATATTCGGGTAAGGGGAGATAATGAGGAAGAGATAGGAGATTATAAAGTGTACTTGACGGGTGTTAGAAAGGGAAGGGCAGAGTCTGGGGGTAGGGCTCTTTATTAGGAATACAATTGCACGCAACATAGTTTCTGTTAGGCACGTAAATGAGCGAATGATGTGGGTAGATTTGTCAGTGGGAGGAATTAGGACAAGAATTGTGTCCGTGTATTCACCATGTGAGGGTGCAGATGAGGATGAAGTTGACAAGTTTTATGAAGCATTGAGTGACATCGTGGTCAGGGTCAAGAGCAAGGATAGAATAGTGCTAATGGGCGAATTCAATGCGAGAGTTGGGAATAGAACTGAAGGATACGAAAGGGTGATTGGTAAATGTGGGGAAGATATGGAAAGCTAATGGGAATGGGAAGCGTTTGCTGGACTTCTGTGCTAGTATGGGTTTAGCAGTTACGAATACATTCTTCAAACATAAGGCTATTCACCGCTACACATGGGAGGCTAGGGGTACCAGATCCATAATAGACTATATCTTAACAGACTTTGAATTCAGGAAATCTGTTAGGAATGTACGAGTTTTCCGCGGATCTTTCGATAATACAGACCACTATCTGATCCGTAGTGAACTAAGTATCTCTAGGCCTAGGGTAGACAAAGTGAAATCTGTCTGCAAACGAATAAGCGTAGAAAATCTCCAGGACGAGGAAATTAGACGGAAGTACATGGATATGATTAGTGAGAAGTTTCGAACAGTAGACAGTAAGCAGGTTTAGGATATAGAAAGTGAATGGGTGGCATACAGGGATGCTGTAGTAGAAACAGCAAGGGAATGCCTAGGAACAACTGTGTGTAAAGATGGGAAAAGGCGAACATCTTGGTGGAATGATGAAGTGAGAGCAGCCTGTAAACGTAAAAAGAAGGCTTATCAAAAATTGCTCCAAACAAGGGCCGGGTCAGACAGGGATTTGTACGTAGATGAAAGAAACAGAGCGAAACAAATAGTTGTTGAATCCAAAAAGAAGTCATGGGAAGATTTTGGTAATAACCTGGAAAGGCTAGGTCAAGAGCAGGGAAACCTTTCTGGACAGTAATAAAGAATCTTAGAGAAGGGAGGGAAAAAGGAAATGAACAGTCTTTTGAGTAATTCAGGTGAACTCATAATAGATCCAAGGGAATCACTGGAGAGGTGGAGGGAATATTTTGAACATTTTCTCAATGTAAAAGGAAATCATCATGGTGGTGCTGCGAACAGCCAAGCTCATGGGGAGGAGGAAAATGATGTTGGTGAAATTATGCTTGAGGAAATGGAAAGGATGGTAAATAAACTCCGTTGTCATAAGGCAGCAGGAATAGATGAAATTAGACCTGAAATGGTGAAGTATAGTGGGAAGGCAGGGATGAAATGGCTTCAGAGAGTAGTAAAATTAGCGTGGAGTGTTGGTAAGGTACCTTCAGATTGGACAAAAGCAGCAATTGCACCTATCTATAAGCAAGGGAACAGGAAGGATTGCAACAGCTATCGAGGTATCTCATTGATTAGTATACCAGGCAAAGTATTCACTGGTATCTTGGAAGGGAGGGTGCGATCAGTCATTGAGAGGAAGCTGGATGAAAACCAGTGTGGTTTCAGACCACAGAGAGGCTTTCAGGATCACATTTTCAGTATGCGCCAGGTAATTGAAAAATGCTACAAGAGGAATAGGCAGTTGTGTTTATGTTTCGTAGATCTAGAGAAAGCATATGACAGGGTACCGAGGGAAAAGATGTTTACCATACTGGGGGACTATGGAATTAAAGGTAGATTATTAAAATCAATCAAAGGCATTTATGTTCACAATTGGGCTTCAGTGATAATTGATGGTAGAATGAGTTCTTGGTTCAGGGTACTTACAGGGGTTAGACAAGGCTGTAATCTTTCACCTTTGCTGTTCGTAGTTTACATGGATCATCTGCTGAAAGGTATAAAATGGCAGGGAGGGATTCAGTTAGGTGGAAATGTAGTAAGCAGTTTGGCCTATGCTGACGACTTGGTCTTAATGGCAGACTGTGCCGAAAGCCTGCAGTCTAATATCTTGGAGCTTGAAAATAGGTGCAATGAGTAAAGACTAAATTGATGTCAGTAGGTAAGAAATTCAACAGAATTGAATGTCAGATTGGTGATACAAAGCTAGAACAGGTCGATAATTTCAAGTATTTAGGTTGTGTGTTCTCCCAGGATGGTAATATATTAAGTGAGATTGAATCAAGGTGTAGTAAAGCTAATGCAGTGAGCTCGCAGTTCTGTAAGAAGGCAGTCAGCTCCCAGACGAAACTATCTTTACATCGGTCTGTTTTCAGACCAACTTTGCTTTACGGGAGCGAAAGCTGGGTGGACTCAGGATATCTTATTCATAAGTTAGAAGTAACAGACATGAAAGTAGCAAGAATGATTGTCGGTACAAACAGGTGGGAACAATGGCAGGAGGGTACTCGGAATGAGGAGATAAAGGCTAATTTAGGAATGAACTCGATGGATGAAGCTGTACGCATAAACCGGCTTCGGTGGTGGGTTCACGTGAGGCGAATGGAGGAGGATAGGTTACCTAGGAGAATAATGGACTCTGCTATGGAGGATAAGAGAAGTAGAGGGAGACCAAGACGACGATAGTTAGACTCGGTTTCTAACGATTTAAAGATAAGAGGTATAGAACTAAATGAGGCCACAACACTAGTTGCAAATCGAGGATTGTGGCGACGTTTAGTAAATTCTCAGAGGCTTGCAGACTGAACGCTGAAACGCATAACAGTCTATAATGATAATGTATGTATGTATGTGTGTATGTACAGTATGTATGTATGTATGTATGTATGTATGTATGTATGTATGTATGTATGTATGTATGAATGTATGTATGAATGAATTTGTTTTATGTCGCATCGACACACATAGGTGTTATAGTGACGATGGAAGAGGAAAGGGATAGGTGCGGGTAGGAACCGGCCGTGGCTTTAATTAAGGAACACCCAAGCAATTGGCTTGTGTGAAAATGGGAAACTACGGAAAGCCATCTTCAGGGCTGCCGACAGTGGGATTCGAACAGGGAGGTAGAATAAACATCCCAAATAACTGTGTGTGTGTGTGTGTGTGTGTGTGTGTGTGTGTGTGTGTACATTCCGTCGCATAGGTGTTGTATAACCGACGTCAGCAACATGAAAAGAAAACAACAGTGGCGATTTTGATGTTGATACCGGTAACAGTTTGCTCCTGTTTGCTCATTGAATTTCTCTGTACCTCTTGGCGATGTTTTAAAATATGACAAGAGAGCAATATACAGAATTGGAGACAGGTGTGAGTAGAATCGCAACCGACCTGCCAAAAGAAAATAAAAATGGAGTGGAATGATAATGAACAGCACAGGTTGTGGGACTGTATAATGCTACATTACTTCCTCCGTAGGTAAACATTTACACCAGTCGAGCACCAGAACAAATGACAAATTATGCACGCGGTCAGAAAGTTTGCCATACCAGTTATTACGTACACATAACTTATTTTCCATCGTTTGTGATTTGTATTTCATACTGGTTATAGATTTTCTAACCTCGTAGTTTCCCTCAGGCACGGATTTCTCAGAGTATTCTATCTGCCGTGCCGGCCCCGTGGTGTAGGGGTAGCGTACTTGCCTCTTACCCGGAGGCCCCGGGTTCGATTCCCGGCCAGGTCAGAGATTTTTACCTGGACCTGCTTCGAGGTCCACTCAGCCTACGTGATTAGAATTGTGGAGCTATCTGACGGTGAGATAGCGGCCCCGGTCTAGAAAGCCAAGAATAACGGCCGAAAGGATTCGTCGTGCTGACCACACGACACCTCGTAATCTGCAGGACTTCGGGATGAGCAGCGGTCGCTTGGTAGGCCAAGGCCCTTCAAGGGCTGTAGTGTCATGGGGTTTGGTTTGGTTTGGTTTGGATTCTATCTGCCGTGTTTCTCCCTGTCACATAATTATAATAGTGTTGCGAATAAAACACCATCTGTTTTATCAGCCTGATTTTATTTCAGAATGACTCAGTAAATGCACACACACACACACACACACAGAGAGAGAGAGAGAGAGAGAGAGAGAGAGAGAGAGAGAGTTGTATTCAACCATGAATTACCATGTGCTAGTACATATATCACACCCTCGCACTGTATTTACAAATAAGAAGTTTATTATTGTCATTCGTATCATTATTATTCAATATGTAGGCCTATATTTATTCTTAATATTCTAAGCTGGAAGGTCTTCATTATATTTAATATGAGTAATTAGTTTGTACGAGCTTTTTATGGACATCACTGACCGTTGGCCGAACTCAACAACCCCCCGTGGGGGTCAGCAGTACTGTGTTCAGCCTGTGCGTGCAGCTGTGAGTGCGAAGGGAATGAGCTTGCAGGAGAGAAAATGAAAGTAAGACGAACCAACAAATCACAGTTGGTGCGTATCCAGGGCACTGTGACCAGTTTGACATTCTGCGACCCGTAGCCATAACCTTCCTGCATGACACCCCAGACGCCACATTTCAGCAGGACTGCAGGACAATGCACGACGACATGTTGCTGCACGAACACGTGCCTTCTTGTTGTTACAGGATGTCAGACTGTTGCCCTGGCCCGCCCGATCACCGGACTTGTTGCCAATCGAAAATGTGTGGGATGTGGTGAAGCGGCGTTGTGACACAATGCCAACTACCAATGATGAACTGTGGAAACAGATGAACGCAGCATGGATGGCTATACCTCATGACGCCATTCGCACCTTATACGCGTCGATGCCATCACGCATGGAACACGTTATCAGTGCCCATGGAGGATTCAGTGCCTATTAGGCAACAGGACACATGCTGAACCTAGGTGACTGAATTGCTAATCGTTTCTGAAGAACATATTAATGAATATGTCCTGTGATTATGAACTTCCTATCTCTAGTCTTTCAAGGTGTTCCGTTTATTATGAACATGAGTGTACTGCCTTGGAGTACTGTATGTGTGTTATCGTGGATTGTGGACTGACGTGGAGACAGCGTGTAGAGCAGCTCTCGTGAGGGTAATTGGAACAGTGTTGATGGTCGTTGTTATGAGGAGTATTGTCCTGTGGGTCAGCCCTGTTGAGCCGTTGCTGTTTGGTTGTCAGTGTTACGTAGTTCACTGTATTTGGCTGTGTGAGTGACTGGATTTTCTCTGGATTCTAACCAAGGAGCAGTCATCGTATACTGTGGGTGTTGGACACGTTCGAGTTGGGCCCATGGTAAAACATTCCTCTGCGGATTACCGTTGATCCTCGAAGGGTCGAGGTCTAGTTGCACCCGTGTTCAGTGGGGTAGGTTTATCCATTTGATAATGTTCTGCCACTCGGTTTTATTTGTACGTCCTAAATATTAACAAGTATAAAAATTACATTTTAACATCAATTAAAGACAGTTACGGAAATTAATACATTCCCATGCTGGAGGGGGGCAATTCGATCCTCACTCCGAGCTGACAATGGGCGCGACTCACCGTCCTTTTTATGGACATCACTGACCGTTGGCCGAACTCAACAACCCCCCGTGGGGGTCAGCAGTACTGTGTTCAAACCTGTGCGTGCAGCTGTGTGTGCGAAGGGACTGAAAATGAAAGTAAGACGAACCTGTCGATAAGGATTATAACCCCGTTCTGGTAAGGACTGTCCAGCTGGAGTCCTGCTGTGAGAGGCGTGTAAATAGGCAGCACTTATTGAGTGTGGTTGTCATATGTCTAAATAACAATTAATAACCATTGCCCCATGCTGGGCGCCAATTGTAATGTACCTAAAATAAAAATTAATAACCATTGCCCCACTGCTGTGTGCCATATGAAATATGATTAAAAATAATAAAATATGAATAAAATAAAATACTTAATCACCTCACGCTTGGGCGTCAAAAATAATTAAATGCATATATGTCTGAAATAATATAATACTCGCTTCACGCTTGAGCATAATTTTTAATACATATATTTATAAGACATCTGAATAAATAATTCAAATAACGTAATAAAATAATTGAAATAAAAATTAATTAATTAAAAATTAATCAAAATGTCCGTATTATGGGCGCCAGAGTTCACCCAAGTGGACACTCGAATTTTGCTGTAATAGAGCATGACAGTTCTCTCTACTAGGGCGTGAACATAAAACTACGTACTGGTACATCCAGGCCTTACCTAACCTTCTGAAAACGACTTAATATGTAGGAACTGCACCCAGATTCATCAATATATGCACTGATTCTAAAATAATTAAGTATATTCTAAATAATATCCGTGCATGAGCACCTCATCAACACACCAAAATATACATAGAATACACTCACATAATACTGCTGGAAGACTCCATATTTACACCATTATCCAACAACTACAGCAACAACAACAAAACAGTGGGAAACCTGGAAAAGACTATGTAACCGTAAGAGTAATCATATTGTGGTGTTGCTGCCATATAGGCCTTGGCCTACCAAGCGACCGCTGCTCGGCCCGAAGACCTGAAAATTATGAGGTAACACATGGTCAGTGCGACGTTTCCTCTCGACCGTTATACTTGGTTCTCTAGATCGGGGTCACAATCTTACCTCAGTTGTAATCACGTAGTCTGAGTGGGCATCGAACCAACCCTCAAGTCCAGGTAAAAATTCCTGACCCAGCCGGAAATCGAACCCAGGGCCCCGGGTGAGTGGCAGGCACGCTACCCCTACACCGCAGGGCTGGCCATATACAAACAAGTTCACTGTTAATACTGTACTTCCACATTATGTTCTGTATAATGGTGTATCAAAATTACAACATTTCTATAGTCGGCTCATAACTGAAACTTTTACCACTATTCTTTTATAACAACCAACAACCAAAAGTAAGACAGTGGATATGCTTGTGCTGCTAACTCGATAAAAATGACTTTCCCAATTTGACTTAAAAAATTAAATTCGATTACCCTCCAGGGTTGGTTTTTCTCCCGGACTCAGCGAAGGATCCCACCTTTACCGCCTCAAGGGCAGAGCGTGAGACTTTTGGTCGGGGATACAACTGGAGAGGAGGACAAGTACCTAACAAGACGGCCTCATGTGCTATTCTGAACAGGGGCCTTTTGGGGGATGGGGAGATTGGAAGGGATAGACAAGGAAGAGGGAAGGAAGCAGCCGTGGCCTTAAGTTGAGTACCATCCCAGCATTTGTCTGGAGGAGAAGTGGGAAACCACGAAAAAACCACTGCGAGAATGGATGAGGTGGGAATCGAACCCCCTCTACTTAGGTGACCACCCGAGGCTGAATGGACCCCGTCCCAGCCCTCGCACCACTTTTCAAATTTCGTGACAGAGCCGGGAATCGAATCCGAGCCTCCGCGGATGGCAGCTAATCACACTAACCACTACACCACAGAGGTGGACGAAATTAACTGTACGCAGTTAATATACTCGTCCCGGTTAGGAATCGAACCCGGGGCCCTCTGGACTGAAAGCCATCCCATTGACCATACAGCCAAGGAACCAGTCAAGATACAGAAATGCTATACAAAATAAATGCAGCGCTGGATATAGTAGATATTACAGTAAAAATCATCAACGGAAAATGCACATAGAAATCACTGGGTTTTAGTTCATCAATTTATGTTGCATTAAACTATATTTTAATCCATGTAGTGTTGGGAACTTTTCTTTTCTTTCACATCTTGATGATGATGATGATGCATATTGTTTAAAGGGGCCTAACATCTGAGGTCATCGGCCCACTCTTCCACATCTTGTAACATTTGCATTAGGATTTCTATGCAGAATTTTTTTTTTTTTTGCTATAATGAAAGAGGATCATCATCTGTTGTTGGTATCAGATAAGCTGGTTTGAGTCAGTCCATTGTTAAGTGCAAAGTATTTCTGACTACTTATCAACAAGGTATGGTCCATCACAGCAGAGTTCCAGTAGATTTTAACTCTATTAAATCTCACGAAGACATTATATTTTTTACAATTTGCTTTACGTCGCGCCGACACAAATAGGTCTTATGGCGACAACAGGATAGGAAAGGTCTAGGCGTGGGAAGGAAGCGGCCATGAACTTAATTAAGACATAGCCCCAGCATTTGCCTGGTGTAAAATGGGAAACCACGGAAAACCATATTCAGGGCTACCGACAGTGGTATTCGAACCCACTATCTCCCGGATGCAAATTCACAGCTGCACGCCCCTGGCCGCACGGCCAACTCACCCGGTACGAAGTGATATAAGTTCTTCGTAATTTAATAATGCTGTTGTTGGTTATACGTCCCACTCACCAATTTTACGCTTACAAGGCTCTGTTACTAGCACGTAGTGTATACGACAGGCAACGTAGCGGCCGTACAAGCTTGTTCAGGCAGGACCATGGGCACTAACCGTTGTCGGCGCTGCTCTAACGAGGTAGAAACGCTTGTTCAGGCAGGACCATGGACACTAACCGTTGTCGACGCTGCTCTAACGAGGTAGAAACGCTTGTTCAGGCAGGACCATGGACACTAACCGTTGTCGGCGCTTCTCTAACGAGGTAGAAACGCTTTCTCACGTCCCCGGTTACTGCTCACATGGAGAAGCTCTACGAAATAACAGTCATCATAAAATACGATCTGCCTTTGCTCAAGCGTTAAGGGACTCGGGGTTTACAGTCTTTGAGGAGGTTTACGGTTTCTCTGTTACAGTCAGCACCCGTCAAATTGACATGATAGCTTTCAAAGACCACCGAAAGAGCTTTATAGCCTAATAGATCCGATGATCAGATTCGAAACGTCCGAAACACAATCCAGTGAAGTTCACGTGGAAAATAAAACAACATAGGCCTATAAACCAACCATTTCATTCTATCAACAAGAATACCAGTTGGGTGATATCGAAGTCATCGGATTAATGGTTGGCGCTACAGGAATTATTCCTCTCTGTTCCGCCAAGTTCTGCAGATAATCATTTAACCTCGATCAGGCATTAATAAAAGAAGTTGCAATGACTTTCTTGTAATATTCAGTTCAAAACCTGAAGAACCACATCTCCCAAACTTTTTAATGATACAACAACTATCTAATCAACTCCTCACAACTACTCTTAATATTTATCCTGTTTTCTGTATACATTGTCCACAGGGGCTATCTCCGCTTTGGGAAAGTCAAAATAAACAAATAACACAGGAAATAGGGTTATGGTACTTCTGTATTGTTTATAATATAGAAGTGAGGAAATCAAATACGTTTTATTGAATAACCATAATTCGGGAATCAATAGCTGAAGTACATTACTATTACATGTCAATTTATAATAATAAAAGTGTTCAAAAGTGCGTCCTCCTACTTTAAAACACGTTCTGCAACGACGTGTCATTGCCTATCGTACACTTTCAAAGACCTCAGGCATATACTGCAGGGTGTACACGCATGCACAGAAATGGTATCCCGATATAAACAAAGCATGGCATCTCCCTACCTTCTCGCTTAACGCATTGCTACAGGTAGACCGCCCGTTTCAAGATTGTTGTAATAGAAATGGGCACAGTGGCGGATGTACAGCAATACACACACTGTGCCTTCAGCACTACCCGTTCATTCCCTTCCGCTCCTTTTCCGTACTGGAGTGGCCTTCAACACTACCCCTTCACCCCCTCTCCTCCTTTTCAGTACTGGAGTGGGGCAGTGTCTATTGTTTATGTCGGGACACCATTTCTGTGCATGCGTGTACGCAGATGCAAGCACGTGAGCGACGAGCTCTCCTCGAATGCAATTAGAGTCTAATACATTCTCTCGCTCTGCTCTAATTAAAGACGTACTGCGTGCTGTCACAGCACAGACATTGCATTATGAAGTCATGGCGTGTTTAACAAAATACGAACTTTTGATGGTTTTGAAGAATTAGTCATAATTAACTTATTCCTTTACAGTACAGTTTCTGACTTTGACAGTCAATAATTTATTCTTTAAGACCGCAGTCGTTTACCAATAAAAACATGTTCTGGCCTCATCTCTAATGGTTGGAATTTTGAATTTTGATCGTGCGATATATTTTATTAGCGTAAACGAGGAAAATTCCGGATTCTTTTCCAGAGTCATTTATTTTATACAATTTTATTTTTACGTCGCAACGACACAGATAGGTCTTATGGCGACGATGGGATAGGAGAGGGCTATGAGTGGGAAGGAAGCAGTCGTGGCCTTAATTGAATCGATTATTTCAGAAAGCAGTTAAGTGCCAAAAAATGCAAAAATGAGTTATTGGCAGAACATGTTACTAAGAGAGTATACGCACATTTTGGTACTGAAACCAGTCAAGAAACGTCCTCCTATAATGGTCAGGTATTACGTTGAATTTCGTATTTAGTTCAGAAACCAGTTAAGTGACACCACTTGGCTGGTTTCTGCAGTAAACTGCTGCTACATTTTGTGATGTGCCGCACCTATTCGCTTGGCGCTGCTGCTCTGAATCAGAATAGAGAGCTGTCATTGTTGTGTTTCTAGAATCGCATGTTCGTAGTTTTGTGAATAACTGATTGAAAAAGTGTTTCTCTTGTTTAAGTGCAATGTTTTTATAATCGTAATGATATGTCTGAAAGTTCAGGAGACGAACCTGTATCTAAAAGGAAACTAGGAGTGGTAGACAAACAAACTCACGTGCGTAATATTATTCGAAATGCAAGGGTAAAAGGAGAAGTTTATATTTCTTACTCGGGCAAGGAAGTACCTGCCCTGAGCCCTACATTATTCTTTGTTATTGTTTGTTGGAGGTGCCCATCAATATCAAGAATATACAAAACCAAACCAAACCAAACCCCATGGCACTACAGCCCTTGAAGGGCCTTGGCCTACCAAGTGACCGCTGCTCAGCCCGAAGGCCTGCAGATTACGAGGTGTCGTGTGGTCAGCACGACGAATCCTCTCGGCCGTTATTCTTGGCTTTCTAGACCGGGCCGCTATCTCACCGTGAGATAGCTCCTCAATTCTAATCACGTAGACTGAGTGGACCTCGAACCAGCCCTCAGGTTCAGGTAAAAATCCCTGACCTGGCCGGGAATCGGACCCGGGCCCTCCGGGTAAGAATCAGGCACGCTACCCCTACACCACGGGGCCAGCTATCAAGAATGTACGTTACCTAAATGCCTTAAAACCTTACGTGATGAGATATGAACACTTTTATGACAGCATTTTACAAAGGCCTACAACAGAGACAGAATGTTCTGTGGAGTTTCTTTGTGAGGATTGAATACCTCCTGTCCTGAGCAGACATTGCTGATTTCATCCTTTTAATAATTATATTTTTATCAGCAATGCAGTCTAAACCTATTAAAATATTTTCTATTTCCACAAATATGGGTTTTATGACAAAATCCTTTTAAAACTTAAGAATTATCCCATAAAAACATGTTTGCAACACTCGTTTATTTCAGAAACCAGTCATGTGGAATTTTTTCGGATTTTTTTTACAGCAAAGTTAATAAGCACAAAATATTTTTCCTTAGATAGAAAGTATTAAAAGATATAATTCTTTCAAGCTAAAATATTAAAACCCCTACCATAACATTTTATCTGATGCTAGACAGTTTTTTCATTTTCCCAAAAATGACAGACTTGGCGCTTGACTGGTTTCTGAAATAATCGATTCAATTAAGGTACAGCCTCAGCACTCGCCTGGGGTGAAAATGGGAAATCGGGTGCTGAGTAGCTCAGATGCTAGAGCGCCGGCTTTCTAACTCCAACCTGGCACGTTCGTTCCTGGTTCAGTCCGGTGGTATTAGAAGGTGTTCAAATACGTCATCCTCGTGCCGCTATATGTGTCGAGAACAAACACTTCCCCGATGAGGACAAAGTGTACTAAATACATTTATAATTATATAAATTATTTCTCAGTATGGATTACGAACCTTTCAAGGCTTTGAGGACCACATTTTTCGTCAACGATTCTGATGGTTTGAATCTTGAGTGGAATTCTTCGAAGGAAGAAATTGTTCCTCTTGCACCGATCATGGCCTCGATGTTATCCAGTCCGTATTCGCGTCGGTAGGAGGGGATAGGTGGCTCGTAAATGCTTTTCTTTTCCTCGTCAATCGAACAATGAACATTGATTTGCATTTAGGGCAGTCGCCCAGGTGGCAGATTCCCTATCTGTTCTTTTCCTAGCCTTTCTTTAAATGATTGAAAAGAATTTGGAAATTTATTGAACATCTCCCTTGGTAAATTATTCCAATCCCTGACTCCTCTACTTATAAACGAATATTTGCGCCAATTTGTTCTCTTGAATTCCAACTTTATCTTCATATTGTGATCTTTCCTACTTTAAAAAAGACCACTCAATCTTATTCGTCTACTAATGTCATTCCACGCCATCTCTCCACTGACAGCTCAGAACATACTACTTAGTCGAGCAGCTCGTCTCCTTTCTCCCAATTCTTCCCAGCCCACACTTTGTAACATTTTCGTAACGTTACTCTTTTTTCGTAAATCGCCCGGAACAAATCGAGCTGGTTTTCTTTGGATTTTTTCCAGTTCTTTAATCAAGTAATCCTGCTGAGGGTCCCATATACTGGAACCATACTCTAATTGGGGTCTTACCAGAGACTTATATACCGGGCGAGTTGGCCGTGCGGTTAGGAGCGCGCAGCTGTGAGCTCGCATCCGGGAGATAGTGGGTTCGAATCCCACTGTCGGCAGCCCTGAAAATGGTTTACCGTGGTTTCCCATTTTCACACCAGGTAAATGCTGGGGCTGTACCTTAATTAAGGCCACGACCGCTTCCTTCCCATTCCTACGCCTTTACTCTCCCATCGTCGCCGTAAGACCTATCTGTGTCGGTGCGACATAAAGCAAGTAGCAAAAAAAAAAAAAAAAAAAAAAAAAGGGAGAGAGACTTATATGCTCTCTCTCTCTCCTTTACATCCTTACTACAGTCCCTAAATATCCTTATAACCATGTACGGAGATCTGTACCCTTTATATACAATCCCATTTATGTGATTACCCCGGGTGTACTTCATTGGGCTGGTTAGCGTGCGATTCAAACCGAACCGTAGGATCAATAATATATCCTTTGTTGTTATTTTTGAAGGCTATCTTATCGATCCTACGGGTACTGACGTTCTCCGACAATCCATGGACCTTTTCGTGCATTATGTAACCAGCGTCTCGCAGTGACTCAGCGATGGAGCTTCGTATCGCATGGTGTCTGTTATGCCGCAGGGACGGTATTCCTGGACATGAGAAAGGGTTTATATCTCGTTGTGGCAATGTCGACAACGGTTATTTTCCTGGGATCTGCCTGGCACGGCTCAAACGGCTGCGACGTAAACGGCCATCTTTAGAGCATCACGCATTCACTGCAAGACAGGCCATCGTGGTGTGTTATCCAACTGTTCGCTGAAGGGTTTTCTTTAAATAAGATAACACCTTTGCCCTTTTGAAGAAGCTGAAACCATTTTTGGAATTCCTGATCTCTCCCGCGGGACAGAATTCCCGCACCTTAGCGTCTCCGAAAACCGCAAAACAGTTAGTGGGGCGTAAAACTATTAACATTAAACATGGAAAATCACGTAATCACTTATTTTTGGCATGCTGGAAAGCCTATGTAATAACGTCAGCGATGTTCTTATGACTTAATTGATCATCGTACCAGGTTTCATTGCAATCAGTCTTATGTAACCCGGACAGTTTCCTAGTGAGAGGAGGAAATTAATAGGATACTTGAGAAGCTTAACATTAACATAAAGAAGAAATGTCAAAGCATTGAATGCAAACATAATGATTGGAAACCCAAGAAACAAAATAAGTGAAGTAAAATCCTTATCTTAGTAGTATCATGACAGAGGATAACAGTACTTACGAAATCAAAAGAAAAGTTGCCCTAGGGAAGAAAGCTTTTGCAAATAAAAGGAACTTTTATTTACTAGCAGGCACATGGAAATGAAGCTTAGATTTTGTTTCTTGTGCAAAAACCTTTCTCTGGAACACGTTGTTAAATGATAGTGAGAGTTAGACGTTGAGGAAGGAGGTCGAAAGGCAAATAGAAGCAACAGACATATGGGTCAAATTCGGAGGTGCTCAGTGAGATTAATGAAGACCACAATTATCATCATCATTCATTCATTCATTCATTCATTCATTCATTCATTCCGTAAACACCTGTGGATAGGGGCGGTAGAAAACATCCACGGTATTTCCTGCCCGTCGTAAGAGGCGACTAAAAGTGGGACCACGGGCTCGGCAATTTGGAGCGTGGGTTAGCGGCCACAGTTCCCATAGCCGACGCTCGTATTGTTTCCACTTACTTGTACCAGTATCCTCACTTTCATATCCGACCTTCCTTGCTTAACACTTGTTCTCCTCCGATACCGAAGATATTAGGTTTGCAAGCCTAGGGAGTCTTTCATTGTCACGTCCTTTGTGGCCTTTCCCTTTCTTTTGTCGATACCTTCGTTCTTTGAAGTGTCGGACTTTTCGCATTTTCCATCGGATGAGTGTTAAGAGAGGATGGTTGCTCACTTGAAGTCTACTTCCTCTTAGAACAGTAATCACCACCACCACCATCATCATTCACTGACGAGTATAATTATATCTCTCGAATAAGTCAATAATAATAATAATAATAATAATAATAATAATAATAATAATAATAATAATAATAATAATAATAATAATAATGTCCGCCTCTGTGGTGTAGGGATTAGTGTGATTAGCTGTCAGCCCCCCCGGAGGCTCGGGTTCGATTCCCGACTCTGCCACGAAATTTGAAAAGTGGTACGCGGGCTGGAACGGGGTCCTCTCACCCTCTGGAGGTCAACTGAGTAGAGGGGGTTCGATTCCAACCTCAGCCATCCTCGAAGTGGTTTTCCATGGTTTTTCGTGGTTTCCGACTTTTTGTCCAAGCAAATGTCGGGATGGTATCTAACTTAAGGCCACGGTCGCTTCCTTTCCTCTTCCGATCTCCCCCCCGCCTACACCACCACAAGGCCCCATTTTCTCAACAGCAGGTGAGGCCGCCTGGACGAGGTACTAGTCCTCCACCCCAGTTTCAATCCCGGACCCAAAAGTCTCACGCTCCAGCACACTGCCCTTGAGGCGGTTGAGGTGGGATCCCTCGCTCAGTCGGAGGGAAAAACCAACCCTGAAGAATAAACAGATTAAGAAAGAAATAATGTTATTTGCTTTACGCCCCACTAACTACTTCCTTGCGCTTTTTGGAGACGGCGAGGTGCCGGAATTTAGTCCCTCACGATTTCTTTTACGTGCCAATGAATCTACCGACACGAGACTGACGTATTGGAGCACCTTCAAATAACACCGGACTGAGCCAGGATCGAACCTGCCAAGTTGGGGTCAGAAGGCCAGCACCTACAACCGTTTGAGCCACTCAGCCCGGCACATCAAGGCACCGGTTGTGGGTTCTTTGATACTGAAAATACCAATTATCTAGAACCACAAGTTCTGCCACATCGCTGACTCATCAAAACTTCCGATGCCCCTTGTTGTAGAATCTGGCGCTCATTTCTGTTGAGATTTTTCTCGTTCCCTCCTGAGATCTCTATTAGTGGGCTCGTGTCTTCGTCGCTGTTGTTGAAATCGCAATGTAATGCATGGGAGAAAATAACGTTCAACGGCCACACGATATGACATAACGATTTTCTACTGAACACCATGGAGAGAAAAGCTGCCCAGAAGAGATGAGGAGAAACCGAGAAGGAAATATACAGGGTGGTCGGAAACAACGTGAACCGGGAATATACTAATACATACAGATAAATAATTTGAAAAAATCGATATCTCGCGCTGTAATGATTTTATCAGCTGCTGTCAATCAAATCGCATCGCGGCTGTATTAAAATGGGCTTTGCGAGTTGGAGTTACTAAATCTGTACGTGGCTTAGACCGGTATGAAAGCCATACCGAGAAATCAGCATCAAACAGAAACACACTGTGGGTTTCAGCCGGTGTCACCATAGCTCACTTGTTATGGCGCGATACTGTCAACTCGGAGGTCCATGTTCAAATCTCTCTCGTGGCAAAGTTGATTATCTTCAACTGGTGTTCTCAGACCAGTCTTAAGCAACGTACATATTTAGCAACCAGTGTTCCCAAACTATAATTCTTTTCTCCGCTAAATTTTAGTTGAAGATCCGCTAAATTCCGCTAAATTTCAACTGGAGCAAAATAGCATATACCAGCTGTTTTAATAAAAGAGATTAACTCAACACTCACCAGTTTCAGAACACGAATTCATCATCTCCTCTCCGCACTATATGCTCTGAAGCAGATGTGCTGGGTTGAGGTCCTGTGGTTTCATATGAAGCCACATGGTACTATTCGTCAAAATATATGCTGGCAGTTCACAGCAGCAAACAACATGCGGAAATTTTCAAATCTATTTCGAAAGTTATTTTCACTTTCATTACTGTTTTCATTGTTTTTGATAAGTGCGGAAAGAAATAGTGTCAAACAATTTCGCATTTATATTGCACTGCCAATAGATGCACCGTCCGTGTTTGGGTTCACTGGAAAACTCAATCAACTAGTCTTTAAAGGTTAACTATCTAACCACTCTTTACGAAATATCTGACTACTTTTTAACCTTTTCTTTCGACATATTGACGTACCAAAAAAGAACCTGATGTCAAAAGAAACACGTTATCAAACACGACACAACCCTGCTCATCAAGAGTACAGTAACGATCGTAAAAATTTCTGACCGAGGCTGTGGGCCAGAGCTGGTCTAGAAAACGAGTGGGGGTGGTAGTACGCAGCATAAGTTCAATACAACGGGTATAAGTAGACTGTTATATCGTAGTAAGATCTGTATTATTTTGTCTCTTGATGATCAAAGGTGATATTGTTACCACTGAAAATCGCTAGAGGAAGTTTGAAAATCCGGCAAAAAATCCGCTGTCCGCTGAATGGAAAATTTATCCGCTGTTCCATTTAAAAATCCGCCAAATTTGGCGGAAAATCCGCTAAGTCGGCAACACTGTTAGCAACACCACCTCGCAAAGCCGATTTGAATTCGCCCGCGATGCGATCTGATTGGCTAACTTCACCAGCTGATAAAATGAAAACGACAAGGGATATCGAATTATTTCTTTCAAATTATTTATCAATATGACCAACCCTCTAAAATTCATATACCTGGCTGACGTTGTTTCCAATCACCCCGTATAGATGGCGTCAAGAACATAGCTGGCCCCGTGGTGTAGAGGTAGAGCCTGCGTGATTACAATTGAGGGGCTATCTGACGGTGAGATAGCGGTCCCGGTCTAGAAATAACAGCCGAGAGGACTCGTCGTGCTAACCACACGACATCTCGTAATCTGTAGGCCTTCGGGCTGAGCAGCGGTCGCTTGATAGCACAAGGTTTCTCGGGGTTGTAGCGCCATGGTCTTTTTCCCCCTTTTCTTTTGTGAAGAACATTATAGGATTTTCAAGATATGGAGAGTTAAAAGAGCGGAGAGAAATGCAGGAGTCTGGCTGTGCAACAACAAGATGAAGTATTTTGTATCTGATGAGAACTGTACTCGGATCAGCGGTGGAGCTGTTGCAATAAATTGCATGCAAACAAACGCACTGGTTGCGGTTTTACAGCGCTACGTATTGGCAATTGAAGACCATTGAAACTTGACAGTGGATGTGCATAATAAACAAACAGTTACTATTCATTCCCACCGGGATATTTGTTAACACACTTATATCTATGTATATAATTGTTTCAGACAATGATTGTAAACGAGTATCGTACGTGGGAAATGCTTAAATAAACCGTTTGCTCAAATGTGCGAACCTAACTTCGATCATTTGGATCATAGGCTGAGATAATAATAATAATAATAATAATAATAATAATAATAATAATAATAATAATAATAATAATAATAATAATAATACGAGACGAGCCCAAGTCATTCTGGTAGCGTCTTATTTAATAATGAAGCATATCTTTCTTTCTTTCTTTCTTCTTTCTTAATCCGTTTACCCTCCAGGGTTGGTTTTTCCCTCGGTCTCAACGAGGGATTCCTCTTCTACCGCCTCAAAATCAGTGTCCTAGAGCGTGAGACTTTGGGTTGGGGATACAACTGGGGAGGAGGACAGTACCTCACCCAGGCGGCCTCACCTATTATGCTGAACATGGGCCTTGTAGGGGGATGGGAAGAAGGAATATACAAGGAAGAGGAAAGGAAGCGGCCATGGCCTTAATTTAGGTACCATCCCGGCATTTGCCTGAAGGAGAAGTGGTACACCACGGAAAACAACTTGGAGGATGGCTGAGGTGGGAATCGAACCCAGCCGTACTCAGTTGACCTCTCGAGGCTGAGTGAACCCCTTTCCAGCCCTCGTACCACTTTTCAAATTTTATGGCAGAGCTGGGAATTGAACCCGGACCTCCGTGAGTGGCAGCTAATCACACTACTAACCACTACACCGCAGAGGCGGACAATGATGCATACGCGGTCTTAAATATATTTTGATACGTGAGAACTGAGAGTCATCATTGCTCGCTTGTTGCTAACGCGGCAGCGAATAGAGTTCCTGCTACAGCATATGAGAATTTTGAAATGAATAAACTTGATTTTCTTTTTATATGTAGTCACTGGGAACAGCCGTGGATTACATTAGGAAGTAATCAAGTGTAAGAAATAGAATACTGTATGTTCATAGCTTTGTGAGTATACATACACTTTCTTCTGTCAATTTTATACGTATGTATTTATTTATCTTTTTGTATTTACTGAAGGCCTCTACGAACCAAGGCTCATACAGAAAATGGAGTACAACTTATACATGAGCATGAAATGTGAGAAAAATTTAAATTCACATTGCTATCAATAAAATTCAAACTTCTCTAGGAAATCACACAAAAATACATACAAAAATAATACAACCATCCTTTACAAGTACTAGGAATTTGCACTATTATGACTGCATTGCAAATAACATAAATGAAATAATATTTAATAGTACATGAGCTACAAGTAAAACTGTAATTGCTTAGTTCATAGGCACACACATACACATAATCACGTTGCATGTCACAGATCCAGGTATTCTATAAATTATACCTAATCTTTCTACCCTTTAATTGAGTATTTTGTTGCTACTATTTCTTTAAGACCTGAGGGCAATGAATTATACAGTATGACATTTTTATTCCATGCAGTGAAGAATTATTTTTCGCAATATGAAAATGTTTCTTCTATCTGGTTTTGTAACTTTGGATGGAATTGTTTAAGTTGAATTTGAAGTTGTGATGGGACAGGCCTTTAATAAATGTGAGGTTATTAATACAGACAAAAATCTAAAACGGTAACGGGTAGAATGTTTGAAACCTGGAGAGAGAAAAGAAAAAGCTCGGTGAGGTGTCGACCGGTAAGCCAAAAATAAATAAATAACGAACGGATGAACTCATTAGAAAAATGTCTAGGGGATGAATTAACTTATACCTCTAGAATAGTTTTCCCAAATGTTAAAGAGGGAATGGACAAAATAAATGCATAGTAAATATTAATTCGCCAATTCGCAGGAGAATGAATAGCTACCCCGCAAAGTTGCGCTTCCTCAGCAAAACACATGGTTACATTGACCATTCTTAGTTGCGCGTGATTAGCGGCCGAATGTCAAGGTTAGACCATAAACAAACGAGTAGAGCACAATTGTGGCGCTGCACTGCTGAGGGACCCCCTCCCCGCTCTGCCGTGGAGGAAGCGGTCTGGCAAGTCGTACCAGGCGGCCTGGCCGGCAGTGGCGTGTTGAGCTCGCGCGCGACAGGTGTGTTCGTACAATGACTGCACGCTCTCTGAGCGGTTGACGAGTGCTCGCGATCTTTGGTCTGTGTTCAGCATAGGCGTTCAGTGTTCCCTCTCTCATTCGTGTGTTATGGCATCTTCTAAAGTCGCCCGACGCCGGCAGGGCAGTCTGCCCAAGGAACCTCCACCTTCTACCGATGTCAGCGATACTGATGGAGAGAAAGACTGCAGTTTGGACGATTTTGAGATCATTAAAACCATAGGTAAGTCCACGCTTTGTAAAATTACTGATACATTAAGAACTCTGATATTTACTCTAATGAACACCTTAAAAAATACTTTAAACTCTTTCGGGATGTTGTCATGATTGCACCATGTTAATGCGGGTGTACCTTTGTGATACTGATACAATATAGTACCGTACCGTTATGTTGTCGAGTGGGTGTTTTATAAAGCGCTGGATGATATACTCTGGCTACGTGCTGTCAGGGAAGAAAAATATCGGTCCCTTTAGTCCGAATGAATTATGATTAAAAATTAGGCAATTCAATGAAAATAAATGCTGTACCGAAGCAGCAATGTAGCAATTAATGTACCGTATCCAAGCTCAAAAGAGAGAATAACAACGAATTATTGACTGGAAACTGTAGTGTCTCCGTAATCCTTAAAAGTAGTTAGTGGGACGTTAAAACGAATAACAATATTATTATTGTTGTTGTTGTTGTTGGGAACTGTAGCCCTACTTCGCCTCTCCCCGCAGTTTACTATCCTGTTACTTTGTCATGAGGGTTATAAGTTTATTTCAACACCTTCGCATCAAGGTAAAATACTGTCAGTCTAATACGCAGTATAAAAGAATTCACTTATTATTTATTACGATTAACAACCTGTTTAAGTATGGCTTTCAAGACTGGGCGGAATAAATCTCCTGAAACATGCACATGTGCTTGAATATCAGATATTAAATTTATTAAAACCTCCCTGAGTCTGAAGAGCGATACATATAAATCCTTCCTTCATTAATTTAACATTCATACCACAAGCTTTTCAATGCGAATAAATAGTATATTTCTTACAGGTACTCTGTTATTTCTTTGTCATTTTATTATTTTATGTATTCCTTTACAAGTGGTGAAGTTAAGGCTCGCGGCCCTCCCTTACACTTAACCATCTTCTTGCATAAAGATTCGATTAATTAAGGTGATAAGTGATAATGTAAGCCTAGTTAAACAACAAGAAATATGGTATCTTATACACTTTTTTTTTCTGCACGTAACAGATTCCTGAGGGTAATACTCGTGATACTGAAATGGCGTATGACTTTTAGTGCCGGGAGTGTCCGAGGACAAGTTCTGCTCGCCAGATGCAGGTCTTTCGATTTGGCTCCCGTAGGCGACCTGTGTGTCATGATGAGGATGAAATAATGATGATGAAGACGACACATACACCCAGTCCCTGTGGCAGCGAAATTAACGACTGATGGTTAAAATTCCCGACCCTGCCGGGAATCGAACCCGGGACCCCCTGTGATCAAAGGCCAGCACGCTAACCATTTAGCCATGGAGCCGGACACTAGTGATACTAACGATAGTAAACACAAATAAGTTATAACAATCATTCACCATTAGAAGCAGTCCGATGGTCTGCGTGACTTAAACCGCCGTATTACAATTAAATTACTACATCATTCATTCTCACATTCATAAAAGCTGTGTTTTAAATTCATACATTGAATTACCACGCGGACCGTCTAAGCAAATATGTTCGGGAAACTAGAATGTAAAGTTTCCTTTTAAGTAGTCGTCTTCAGCTTAAGACCATTTTCTTCAGTTGATCATGTTTCTGTAGTTTGTCTAGCTTCTTTTATGATAGGCTGTACGGTCAGTTCCTCTGGTTCTGGAACTGGGTCGTAATACGCATCTCTATCTACATACAACACACCACACTATCAACCACCATAGAAACACATAATATCGACTCTTCTGCTCATGGCTCAATGACCAGTCCGGTATAAGGATATCAAGAACTTCAACCAATCAACAGCTCTCTATGGCAATAATAATAATAATAATAATAATAATAATAATAATAATAATATTGGCTTTACGTCCCGACAACTACTTTTTCGGTTTTCGGAGATTGCAAGGTGCCGGAATTTTGTCCCGCAGGAGTTTCTTTACGTGCCAGTAAATCTACCTACACGAGGTTGCCGTATTTGAACACTTTCACATACCACCGGACTGAGCCAGGATCGAACCTACCAAGTTGGTGTCAGAAGGCCAGTGCCATAATGTTATCGTTTACGTATTGACGTTTTCGTATTATCTATCGCACGTACGTGCTCTTGTTTTAAATTATTCGGAATAGCGCATGGAAACATCTTGACCAATAACGTACGTCTGATCACAGATCGCACAGTCAGTAAGGCGTAACTGTGGTATTCTGATCATGCCGACAGTGGACATATTGGGAGACTGGAACCCAAAGTGTTTAAATGCAAAAATGAAACGGCGTATTTCCCATGCGAAAAGTTTGGCTCTCTGTATCGTTTATGAATATTATTTGTTTTATATTTATCCACTTTTATTGTCATTACTTAGTTAAATTGTAGTTCTTCGCTGAATAGTCGAAATAAATATAACTCGAGCTCCAGATCCTCTCTGGATAAAACCTGGAACTCTCGATATACAACCTGTGACAATAAAGTTCGGTGAATAGTCCTGTACTATCAACAGAGATGAACAATGCACGACAGTGACCTTACTGTCCTTCGAACTAGACCCCTCCCACAACTATGCACTGCTGAGATCGGCGATACATGTCCTGGAAACTTTGTAGGAAGGCTTCCTTTGGGATGGTGTTCAAAAGCCTCGTCACGTTTCGTTGGATGTCAGGATTATCGTCAAATCTCTTTCCTTTCAAAGCGAGTTTTCGGCTCTGACCTTTTTCCGACGAGGGGATCCCGGAGAACGCCATTCCATGCTTTGCTGTTTCGTTTCAGGGTTGTACCTGAGACACCAGGTTTCATCCTCAGTGACAATACAGTTCAAGAAATTTGGTGTCGCATCCGCCGTTTCGACAAAATCCTGTGAAGCCTCTAAACGTGCCTGCTTCTGATCGTCAGTCAAGTGATGTGGCACAAGACGAGAACACGTTTTCCTCTTCCCTAACTTCTGGGTAACGATTTATCGCACGGATTCACGGTTAATCTGCAGTTCATCCGCTATCATGCCTACAGTTAATCGCCGATCGTTCGTGGTTAATGTCCTCACCTTCTCAATGTTTTCGTCATTGACGGCGGTCGCCGGTCTTCCGCTACGGGGGTTGTCGGAAACACTTTACCGGCCTCCTCGAAAACGGGCGAACCACTCGTACACACACTTCAAGAACAGTGCTTGATCTTCATAATCACGTACCAGCATCACATGCGTTTCTTTCGGTTTCTTGCCAAGCTTAAAACTAAACTGTACATTGTTCTTTTGGTCGTTTATGTTCCTGTTCGCAGTTCAGAACCAACGCACTAAACACGCACTGTGTCAAACAGGTCTTACACGGCACACACACGATACTCAACTGAACAACGTTGGGAGCAGGTGGTCAAAACCTGCTGCTACGCAAGTGCACCGTTGTGTGTCGCCATTTTTGTCGGATCGACCGTTGTGACTTCATTCACTTTATTGTCACAGGTTGTATTACTATAGGATACGTCTCTCGACACAGGTGTTAGGAGGGGCATCCGGACAATGGGCCAAACTTCACATGAAGTAGGCCTACTATTCCCAGTACATTGGGGAAAGACGCGAAGAAGAAGAAGAATAATTATTCTGTAGTTTTCTAGACACATATATAGAGCTTTTTTTTTCTAGTTGCTTTACGTCGCACCGACACAGATAGGTCTTATGGCGACGATGGGACGGGAAAGGGCTAGGAGTGGGAAGGAAGCGGCCGTGGCCTTAATTAAGGTACAGCCCCAGCATTTGCCTGGTGTGAAAATGGGAAACCACGGAAGACCATTTTCAGGGCTGCCGACAGTGGGGTTCGAACTTACTATCTCCCGAATACTGGATACTGGCCGCACTTAAACGACTTCAGCTATCGAGCTCGGTCATATATAGAGCAAATAGATGAATATTGCAAGAATTGCGTATATCTGCGCAACGGTTATTAGACTTTTTAATGAGTAAACAAATACGGTCACTTGAGCTGTCATTTTTATTGCAGCCTTCTACGTGTTGCAGTTTGAAATGTTTGTTTCCTGTGGTCATAGTTGGAGATGGAACCTTGACCGATTGACATTTAAGGGCAATTAATTTCGAGAGACTCGGAACAGGAGTTTTGTTGCTATGTTAAATGACCTTTCGGGACGAACTTTCTGCACTCCGGTATTTTAAGAACAATAAGTTTTAGTTACAGGAACTAAAACTTAATACTCCTGCTATGGTACATTTAGCCTATTAAAGGCGTTGATCTTCAAGGCGACCACTGTCCATTCATATGGCCGGCAGATATTAGGATACCACGTGATCAGCAAGAGCTTAGTTTTCATGACCGGGTCCGTTGTCTCTCATATGACAGTGTCCCTCTGTTAGTCTCACGAGGCTAAGTGAATCCCGTTCTAGCCCTCAGCCCAGGATTGTAATCCTTGGCCTATCCAGGTATTGAACCTGAAACCTCTGAGCATGAGGCAAAAATGTAACCCGCGCACCATAGGGCTAGTTAAAACATACTGCGGCAGTAAGGTTAATTTCTAAGAAGCTGATATATCGCACTCTGAATACGATAAATAATGGTATTTCAAGTAAAACTCGCTCCCTCTAAGCTCTGCATTCGGGAGACGAGTGGTTCGAACCCCTCCTGATAATGGTTTTGTATGGTTTCCCAGGCAAATGCCACAACCAATTCCTTCCACCTCCTTACTCAATTTTATTCACCATAATTCATTTCACCTTCATTAGCTCCTCAGCTGAGGTTGGTGACAGGAATGCCATTCGGCCGTAAAAATATGTCGTATAATTTCATCTCACCTCATACTCGACTCCGTATCCGGAAACGAGACTAAGGGAGTACGGAATGCATATATGTCCTTGCCCATGCTGTACTGTAAGCTTGACGTGGAACTGCTGCCTATTATTGTGTTATAGCGGCTAAGTCTGTAAAATAGTTGCTTAGACGTTCAACTTTCACTGTTCGAAGTTGCAGGTTCGAATCCTACCTACATTTACAAGTGCTTTAGTACGCGAGACTCGTGTGAGTTGATTAACTCTTAAGAACGTCTCTTAATTTTTTTGTTAGTGGCTTTACGTCGCACCGACACAGACAGGTCTTATGGCGACGATGGGATAGGAAAGGCCTATGAGTTGGAAGGAAGCGGCCGTGGCCTTAATTAAGGTACAGCCCCAGCAATTGTCTGGTGTGAAAATGGGAAACCACGGAAAACCATCTTCAGGGCTGCCGACAGTGGGATTCGAACCCGCTATCTTCCGGATTCAAGCTCACAGCCGCGCGCCCCTAACCGCACGGCTAACTCGCCCGGTCGTCTCTTAATCGATTGAAGGGATATTCAGATATAGAACTGCTGGACTGAATTGCTCAGATTGTAGAGCGTTGATGTTCTGAGCTCAAGTTCCGGGTTCAGTCCGGTGATTGGAGGTGTCAAATACGCCAGCCTGATATCGATAGGTTTGCTGCAAAGTAATTCAAAGTATTGTATAAGTTATACAATTTTAAATGTTATAAGGTCACGTCAGAAAGTCAACATTTTGGAAATATTATGTACTGTATCCTCGAATTGGTTTCAAGTATCACCACCAAGATTCTTGTAGAGACTTAGCAATAGTTAGGGGTCATTTTTGTATAAATATGAAAATTCCGAAACAATGCGGCACCCATTTTTGTGGGTTTCCTTTTTTTTCAAACCAGTGCTAAAATAGTCAATTTTTTTGTTCTTGTCATAGGTCTCAGCGTGAACTATCGACATCAGAAACGTATTCTTGGATGCCATCCACAGAGTGCAAATGAAACTATCAGGGCAGATAAGTTTGACACCGATAGCTCACACTGAGACCTTGGGCCATACATGAAAAAGGCAAAGAAAAATCAACAATTTTGGCCCTGGTTCAAAAAAATAAAACACGAAAAAAAACCCGGTGCCGCATATTTTCGGAATTTTTATATTTATATTAAAATGGCCCCCACCTATTCCTAAGTCTACAGAAATATCTTGTTGGTGATACTTGCAACCAATTAGAGTATTGAGTACATTATATTACCAAAATTTTTGATCTTTTGTTGTGACCTTCCAAGAGTTAAAAATTCATAACTTCTACAGTACTTGAACTAACTCAGTGAAATCAGGCGACATATATCCTATTAGATGTGAGATATCAGAAGAAAAATTACAGAGGTCCAGTGGCACAATTTTAAATTCTAGATGACATTTCGTGATTTCTTTATGTGGTCCTAAACATTTGACCGGTACTGTAGTGTTTGGCGGACTAAACTTGTGTGTGTTGGTAGGTTAATGTCAGCCGAACAAAATGACGTATGTGTGAAATTCATACGCTGCGTATTGTTCGCTGGCGCCATCTCTTAGTGAAACCGGAAAAGACTTATGCATACACCTGGTATTTCAAAAGCGTGAGAGCTTTCTCGCGCCCAAACATGGCCAAACCTTTGAGAAAAACACTTAGCAGTATTTCGAACCTTTTGGTATCTTCCGTTCTCCATAAGGCTATTAATTTATCAATTTCGAACAACTATTTCAATTAACTTAGTAACAACAAACTCGACTACCCTATTCAAATTGTCATTATTAACAGAACGTGCGAGCAAAGCATTAAATCCATTGTGCAACAGCAGCCCAATGCGTTGAATACCCTGACAAGCAGCTGGTCGCGTGCAGGCATCTGCTCAACCCCTCCGAATCAAGCCAGCATTGCGCAATGTTTCAAAACATAGAGCAGTAGATCAAATGAGATTACTGGTAACATAACCAATTTGATTTAACAACTTTAAAGTCGTTAAGTTACTTATTAACATATTATAATGGATGGATAACAACACTATTATTCCGGTTCGCACAACAAAATTTGAATCGAGGAACGAGCACTTTCTCTGTACTTACATGCCGGGAGCACCTAATTACATTTAAAGAGCACCAGGTTGAGAACGCTTTGGTAAACCCTTGAATCCATTTTTTTAGCGTGCGGTGTTGAATCGTTCCCTTCCAAACAGTTAGAAAAATACAGGGTCAAATTAGATAATGAAAGTGGAGTTGTAATATTTTACCTCATAATATAATTTTACTATCGCCTTTTTTTGTTGTGGACTTAAGGGCAAGAACACCGTGAAGGTCGCAATTTGTTCAATACTTAGTCTCGTCCACAGTACAAGCTCCGGCTCTTGCCGTGTTATACCTATTGTGCACAGCCACCCCTTGGCTGATGGATCAGGGCATTTCCTGGCATAGCATTTTGTCATCATCATCATCATCATCATCTGTTTACCCTCCAGGTTCGGCTTTTCCCTCGGACTCAGCGAGGGATCCCACCTCTACCGCCTCAAGGGCAGTGTCCTGGAGCTTCAGACTCTTGGTCGGTTGATACAACTGGGGAGAATGACCAGTACATCGCCCAGGCGGCCTCACCTGCTATGCTGAACAGGGACCTTGTGGAGGGATGGAAAGATTGGAAGGGATAGACAAGGAAGAGGGAATGAAGCGGCCGTGGCCTTAAGTTAGGTACCATCCCGGCATTCGCCTGGAGGAGAAGTGGGAAACCACGGAAAACCACTTCGAGGATGGCTGAGGTGGGAATCGAACCCACCTCTACTCAGTTGACCTCGCGAGGCTGAGTGGACCCCGTTCCAGCCCTCGTACAAAGTTAAGACTTCTTGCATTCCTGACTTACTGCTTATTAGTGAGCTCAGTGAACCTGTAAAAACCGGGCGAGTTGGCCGTGGGCGTAGAGGCGTGCGGCTGTGAGCTTGCATCCGGGAGATAGTAGGTTCGAATCCCACTATCGGGAGCCCTGAAGATGGTTTTCCGTGGTTTCCCATTTTTACACCAGGCAAATGCTGGGGCTGTACCTTAATTAAGGCCACGGCCGATTCCTTCCAACTCCTAGCCCTTTCCTATCCCATCGTCGCCATAAGACCTATCTGTGTCGGTGCGACGTAAAGCCCCTAGCGAACCTGTAAAAACATCCTAGTTTCAATTCAACTACCCCGTACTCACGTATTATGAAAACAAGTCTGTGGCGATTGAACATAGGTTTTCAGCTAGTGTACTACTATACGCGCACTTTTTCTTGAGCACGATTTTTACGGGGTGAGGAGCAAGGAGGGAGTGCTGCCAGTTCCGGTTATACTGCCAACTGGATGGAAATGAAATCTGAATTGAATTGATAATATGATCGATCGATATGAATTTTCTAAACATTTATTATCTTACGTCAACAATTGTGTCACACATACATTATTTAACATTATATAACATTTCTCAATGCAAATCTTGTTACTAGCATGAATTATATAGTTTGGCTTTGCTGTGTAAACAACAACAGTACTAATTTGCAAAGTGTACGCCAGATGTCGCACAGCGATGAATAAGCGATTCATAGTTTGTGTTTCAAAGGTTGACGATATGGATGTCGAAGATAACCGAGGTCTACCGATTCAGCACTAGGGAGCTCCGGGCTCAAGAAAAAGTGCGCGTATAGTACAAACGGCACGATCATGGGCAAAGGAAAACTTATTCAACTCTTCCTGGTCGGACTTACCATCTCTCCCCTCCCTGCCCCAGCGAGCGTACATCCAGGCTAAGGAACGCACCATTACCTTGGAGTGAGACCGTCCGTCTGCTCTGTCTAGTTTCCTGGTCGGACTTACCATCTCTCCTCTTCCTGCCCCAGCGAGCGTACATCCAGGCTAAGCAACGCACCATTATCTTGGAGTGAGACCGTCCATCTGCTTTGTCTAGTTTCCTGGTCGGACTTACCATCTCTCCTCTTCCTGCCCCAGCGAGCGTACATCCAGGCTAAGCAACGCACCATTATCTTGGAGTGAGACCGTCCGTCTGCTTTGTCTAGTTGCATCTTTAAACAGGACTTCATATGAGGAAAAAAATGGTGGTAATCATAATAATTTACTAATCGAAAGTATATTTACGTCCGCCTCTGTGTGTAGTGGTTAGTGTGATTAGCTGCCATCCCTGGAGGCCCAAGTTCGATTCCCTGGCTCTGCCACGAAATTTGAAAAGTCGTACGAGGGCTGGAACGGGGTACACTCAGCCTCGGAAGGTCAAATGAGTAGAGGTGGGTTCGATTCCCACCTGAACTATCCTGGAGTGGTTTTCCGTGGTTTCCCACTTCTCCTCCAGGCAAATGCCGGGATGGTACCTAACTTAAGGCCACGGCCGCTTCCTTCCCTCTTCCTTGTCTATCCCTTCCAATAATCCCATCCCCCCACAAGGCCCCTGTTCAGCATAGCAGGTGAGGCCGCCTGAGCGAGGTCCTGGTCATTCTTCCCAGTTAGATTCTCCGACCCAATGTCTCACGCTCAGGACACTGCCCTTGAGGCGGTAGAGGTGGGATCCCTCGCTGAGTCCGAGGGAAAAACCAACCCCGGAGGGTAAACAGATTAATAAGAATAAGAAAAGGATATTTAAAATGTTCATATTTACGAAACGTTTATTTCGACGGTTGTCCTTATCACGCGTTCATTCTTCAAATAAGGTACAATCATCAGTACAGAATATATTTTTCGTAGGAATATTCCTTTTTTAGCAGTACACATTTTAAAAATAACAAATAAACGTTTGTGTCTATTTCGTCTGACTCACTGGCTGAATGACCAGCCTTGAGGCCTTCAGATCAGGGGGTCCCGGGTTTGATTCCCGGCCGAGTCGGGGATTTTAATAGCGTCTTGTTACTTCTTCTGGCTCGGCTACTGGGTGTTTATGTTTTCCCCAATACTTTCCTCTCCATATTCAGACAAGACACCACACTATCAACCACTACAGAAATACGCAATAGTGATTACATTCCTCCAGATGGGATTGGCGTCAGAAAGGGCATCCGGCCATAAAGCAGGGCCAAATCCACATTTTAGACACAGTTCACACCTGTAGAAGTAGGATAGTTTGTGTCTATTTAGTTTTTCTATTACACAACAATAAATACTGCCTACACGTATAGAAAATACAAACATTAGTTCCACAATTCCATCGTTCCCATTCTACTTTTTATTTGCAGCAGGATGAGTGTGTAACTTTCGAAGGACACTTGCGTGTGTAGGTTGTGTCCGTCAGTCACATTTGCATGCGGAAGAATTCAAATATGTTTTTCCTCGAGGATCCCACCATGGTCGATTCTGCTTCGCTGTTTGCACGGTAGGAGATTCCATGTCCCCATGATGTTGGACAGTGTCCATACCTTGAATTCAGGGTTTCCTGACCAGTAATACTCTTTGTGGACAGTAAATGCACACTTATACAGGCTGTTTCCGTGATGTTACAAACTTTCAGGGATGATGGAGGACAGCAAATAGATCAATTTGAGAGAAGGAACCGTAGTCCGGAAATGTTCGAATAAAATGTTAATAATATCCAAATTGTTTAACGTCCATCCGTTCTTAACAGACGCCGGGGTGTCAGAACTTTGTGCGACGATGCCATGCCTGCATTGACGCAGGGGGACGCCATTTCGAACATTTGTTGTAAACGGACCAGCTTGTGAAATTTGTGCAGGTAAACGGACTTAAATGAGTAATATTTTGTTTAACTTTTGACTCGATCGTTTACGGACTACGGTTCCTTAACTCACATTTATCAATTTGCCGTCCTCCATCATCCCTGAAAGTTTATATAATCATCACGGATACACCATGTATATGCTTACATTTATCTGCTCGAGCTCGATAGCTGCAGTCGCTTAAGTGCGGCCAGTTTCCAGTATTCGGGAGATAGTAGGTTCGAACCCCACTATCGGCAGCCCTGAAAATGGTTTTCCGTGGTTTCCCATTTTCACACCAGGCAATTGCTGAGGATGTACCTTAAGTAAGGCCACGGCCGCTTCCTTCCCACTCCTAGCCCTTCCCTGTCCCATCGTCGCCATAAGACCTATCTGTGTCGGCGCGACGTAAAGCAACTAGCAAAAAAAAAAAAAAAAAAAAAGAAAAAAAAATGTAGGCCTAGGCAGTGTGTTGATGGAAAGTAGGTCAGGGGGACCTCAGTGTACACTAGTTGTTGGATGTGCATGAAACAGTTCCAGTTTCGTGATACTGGGTCGGGGGATGAGATAGCATGTTTTACGACCGTATGCCCTTCCTAACGTCAGGCTTAGTTTGAGGAGCTAATGAAGATGAAATGAATAATAGTGAATTAAATTGGTTAAGGAGGTGGAAGAAATCGGCTGCGACCTATGAATAGGAACTTCCCTGGCATTTACTTGGAAGTGACAATGGGAAACCACAGAAAACCATTCTCGGGACAGCAGGCGGTGGAATTCAAACCGACTCGTCTTCCGAATATGGAGCTTGGCTCTATAGCCATAGCGTGTTAACACGCGGGGCCAGTCCACGGGGATGTTGGATTCTACATCAAATTCTTCTACCGCTTTTCCCACACCTTGTGTGGTCACGTGTGCGAGCTGTGTAACATATGTGGATTTGGCCCTATTTTATGACCGGGTGCCCTTCCTGACCACAACCCTTTGTGGAGGGATATAATCACTATTGCGTGTTTCCACGGTGGTTGCTAGTGTGATGTGTTGTCTGAATATGAAGAGGAGAGTGTTGGGACAAACACAAACGGCCAGTCATCCAGACAGAAGATTAAAATTCCCGACCTATCCGGAAATCGAACCCGGTACCCTCTGAACCGAAGGACTCAACGCCGACCATTCAGCCAAGGAGACTGGCTTGGATTCTACATCAATGTTTTATATATATATATATATATATATAGTGCATTTTTTCTGTTTTAATGTCGCTAGGTTAGGCTTTCCTTTTAAAAATGTTTGTATCGAGTTGAACCTGTGTGGACTACGTGTCAACAACCAATTTCACTTTACTTTCTAGATCTTGTTCTTATTCTGGCTTTGACTTCCTGCCAGTATTTCTGTTTCCATCAACAAGTTTTTTATTTATTTTGGTCTTCCACGGGCAAAGGTCCCCCTCCATCTTCTGGAGTTTGATGCCATCTTAAAACCTTGATGGCTATTCACCGGTCATCTAAATTTGTCCCTGTAATTAATTTATTCGTCCGAGATACCGATTTGCATTCCTGGAACCACCTCTTCCTTGTTGTCTTAGGTTTAATGAAACTTCCTATACTTTTTGTTAATCGGTCATCGATCATCCTGAAGGTATGTCTGATTAGATTAGTTAGGTTAAGTTGTTAATATTATTACGTTTATTATTGTTATCATTTCCCCTTTTCTTTTGTCCGGCTCCATGGCTCAATGGTTAGCGTGCTAGCCTTTGGTCACAGGAGTCCCGGGTTCGATTCCCGGCGGGGTCGGGAATTTTATCCATCATTGGTTAATTTCGCTGGCACGAGGGCTGTGTGTATGTGTCGTCTTCATAATCATTTCATCCTCTTCACGACGCGCAGGTCGCCTACGGGTGTCAAGGTGGTGGTGGTGATTATTGTTTTAAGAGGAAGTACAACTAGGCAACCATCCTCTATATAACACTAATCAGAGGGGAAAAACAGGAAGGGATCCGACACTTCGATAAATGAAGATATCGGCCAAAGGAAGACAAGGGCCACGAAGGGCATGAAAATGAAAGACTCCCTAGCCCTCGCAAATCTAATAGCGTCGGGGTCGGAAAGAAACAAGAGAGGTCGGATAGAATAGATGAAAGTGAGGAGCCTGGCACAAGTAAGTGGAAGCAATGCCAGGACTCAGCTAAGGGCCCCGTGGTCGCCAACCCACGCTCCAAAGTTTAGAGCCCCTGGGGCCCCTTTTAGTCGCCTCTTACGACAGGCAGGGGATACCGTGGGTGTTATTCTACCGCCCCCACCCACAGGGGGGTACGGGTGTCAAATCAGAAGACCTGCATCTGGCGAGCCTCGGACACTCCCGGCACTAAAAGCCATTTCTTTTTTTTTTCATTTTCTTTTTAATATTATTGTTCTTGCTTTCTTAATCTGTTTACCCTCCTGGGTTGGTTTCTCCCTCGGACTCAGTGAGGAATCCCACTTCTACCACCTCAAGGGCAGTGAGATTTTGGTTCGGGGATACAAATGGGAAGATTGGAAGGGATACACAAGGAGAGGGAAAGAAGCGGCCGTGGCTTTAGGTTAGGTACCATCACGGCATTTCCCTGGAGCAGAAGTGGGAAACCACTTCGAGGATGGCTGAGGGGGGAATCGAACCCTCTCTACTCATTTAACCTCGCGAGGCTGAGTGGATCCCCATTCCTGTCCGCGTAATATTCAAATCTCGTGGCAGTGCCGGGAATCGAACTTGGGCCTCTGGATGGCAACTTATCATACTAACCACTACATCACAGAGACGGACTAATATTATTGTTATAATTAATATTTGCATTATTTAGGTGCAATTCTTACTAATAGTAGTGCATTAGGTTAAGTCTGGTTATGTGTAAGGTAGGGAGTATATTCCTAACTTTCCCAGGATAAGGAAGACATCTTACAAAATTAAGTCTGTCTGGGACATTTTTCTCGAGTTTCCCAAGTCGGCTGCTGGAGACATGACTTTTCTTCATCTGCATACAGTCAAGAGGCAAATACAAACACCCAGTCCCCCGATCAGAAAAATTAACCAGATGCGGCTAAAATTCCCGACCCGGTTGGGAATCAAACCCGGACTCTCTGAACTTCGAGAGTTCGATGCTGGTCTGTCAGTCACGGAGTCAGACGCAGGAGTTCTTTGACCTACTGATCTTCTTCTTCTTCTTCTTCTTCTTCTTCTTCTTCTTCTTCTTCTTCTTCTTCTTCTTCTTCTTCTTCTTCTTCTTCTGTGTCGAGTCTTGCTCTAAATACGCGCCGCTATATTCGTACATTGGACAGCCCCGTGATGGCGATTCCAGGATTGGTAGTGTCGTGATTCTCGATCAACTCGGCAGGTTGCAGTGCATGTCTGTCTTGGAGCAGCCTATAGAAGCTGGTTTGGTTTCCTCACTTCCTCTTCTCTTGCCAAGATTATTGCATTTCTCCTTTACTCTGTTCACTCAAAGGAAGATCTATTGAAATTCATATTTTCTGTAATTTTGGTCCAATTTACTCGAAATTTTAGAAATTGAATAATATGACTCATTCGAAAAAAGAGGAAGATGTTGTCAATATAGAGAAAACATTTCCGAAATTATGGTACCACGCGTCACCTCGTAATCTGCCGGCATTCGGACTGATGAACGGCCGCTTGGTAGACCAAGGCTCGTCAGGGCTGTAGTGCCTAAGTTGATTTTATTGCATTTTACAAACAAAATACACCTGGTGTTTACCAACTATTATTACGATGGATAATATAAATTATGCATGCTATATGAGGTTACATGTGTACAAACGTGTAAGGTAATCCGATTAATGCTGTTGCGCGGGGATAATTTTGAATGATAGATAACCTACTTTAGAGCTATGAATACTGAAAGAAGGCCGTACATTAACATTAATTTCAGACTCTGAATTAGGATTACTAAATTTGGGTGCTTCATCCCATCGTTACCATAATCACATTCTTTTCTTTTGATTCTTCTGCCCTAAGACATTGTAAGGCCCACTTATAGAATGTCAAATGCCAATAGATATAGCCAGTACCATTTCATTAGTCTCATGATTGAAAGATAATAGAATAAAGATAATGAAAATCCACAGCCTCTTTCCAGTCAGTTGACTGGGTCAGGGATGGAATGAATTCCCCATCTAGGGGCGAGGATAGCAAATGTGCCGACTGCCGAATCCTGTCGCACTCCTCTGGGGCTATGATTAATGACTGACAGACATTATATGATATTGGAGAGTGTTGCTAGAATGAATGAAGACAGGGAAAACCAGAGTACCCGCATTCGCTTTGTCCAGGACAAATCTCACATGGAGTGACCGGGATTTGAACCACGGAACTCAGCGGTGAGAGGCCGGTGCTCTGCCACCTGAGCCACAGAGACTCTCGAAAGATAATAAAGATTTCAGCATACATAAACAATGCGATCTGGATATAGGTGACGAACAATTTCTTTTCCATAAGGGCTTTGGGACACGCGAGACGTTGTTCTGCCTTCATTAATTATGCCCGAGCATTCGATTGCGTCAAACACCCCGAAATCATGCGAATTCTGGACACAATAGGATTAGATAGTGAAAAATCTTACACTAGTGAAAAAGCTGTATGGACATCGCTAAGCTTCCGTGGCAATTGGGAACACCGAGAATCTAGCTACCCGGATAAAACAGGGGGTACGGAAAGGATGCGCATTATCTCCCCTGTTGTTTAATCTGTACTCTAAGCAGATCTTCCGAATTGCTCTTCAAGAAGCGGACAGCTAGACGGCGTCGAATTAAAATGCCTGCATATGGTACCTGAGGCCATACGATTATTTATTTTTCGTTGCGACATAGTGGCAAATGACATAGTGACTGGCTTCTGATCGAGGCGAAAAACCTGTATCTTGTTACTGTGACGTTAAATCTATGGCAAAAAAATGTATTTAAAAGAAATAACTATTTCTTCTACAGAATGGTCTCTCACCATAATGAGACATGCATGATTTCTTAGCAGCAAGTTTGGAGCTGTATATCTCTTCTCTTCGCCCTGTTCGAGCATCACATATGTACACAAGATGTAGACAACGTATTGTGGAAGTGGCTGTGGGCATGTACAGTATGTGAGAGAGTAAAGCCAGCTGGCCTTTTGCGGTGATGGATCTTGACAGGTTTACCTTCAGCACGCCGTATAGCTCATTACTCTTTCTCCATTAACATTTACCATGCCTTATGTCCTCGTCACGTCTTGGTTCTATAGCGTTGTACTTGAACTCGTGAAATGGAGAGTGTCCAATTACGTCAGCTTTTATTCTCATAACAAGTATCGCGGTTATCAGTTTTCCACATTCAGAAATAGAAATGTTATTTGTTAAACACATTGATTGATTGCCAGACAAATCTATAGACGTTATCACGAACTTGTTCATATAGTTGAATGTTTTCAAGAGATAACAAACTTAAAGTTCTGTACTGAGCGAGTCTGCGATGAGCTATACGGCGTGCTGAAGGTAAACCTGAGCAGGCTAGGAAAACACAGATAGGGAATCTGCCACCTGGGCAACTGCCCTAAATGCATATCAGTAGTGATTGACTAATTGATTGATTGAACAGGCACTAAGATGGTGCTTACGGAATAATTATAGTGCTCAAATACCCAGTGATTCTCAGTCTTCCATCACCGCCATAAGATACAGGTATAATCTACAGGCATTGGCCTCAGACGTTAGAAATTGTCACCATAAGACCTATCTGTGTCGGTGCGACGTAAAGCAGCTAGCAAACGTTAGGAATTGAATCCTATTCAGCAAGTTGCATATCTGTTTTAGTTGGGTAAAAGGTCACGCTTGGAACTATTGGAAATTACAGGGTGGACATGTTAGCGAGATCCTCAGCGCGATGGGATACAGATTTCAGCTTCTCCACGTGTCCCGTATCGTATCTCTTGTGAACAAGAGATTTAGAAGTGAAATGGAAGAGAGCTGGAACCCTGTACGGACAAATTGCACGAAGGGACATGCCACGCGGGAGTTGTTCCTTACAACTGTTCAACAACGTTTAACTTCAAAATTCTTCGAACCCACTTTTATAATTACACGGTTTATTATTGGGCATGGTAAATTTAGAAGTTATTTTCAACGGTTTAAAATACAATCACCAGAAGGATACCTTTGTAAGTGCCAGAGATGGGGTGAAAGTTCCTTTTGGGGATCATTGTAAGTATCTAGGTGTTAATATAAGGAAAGATCTTCATTGGGGTAATCCCATAAATGGGATTGTAAATAAACGGTACAGATCTCTACACATGGTTGTGAGGGTGTTTAGGGGCTGTAGTAAGGATGTAAAGGAGAAGGCATATAAGTCTCTGGTAAGACCCCAACTAGAGTATGGTTCCAATGTATGGGACCCTCACCAGGATTTCTGGATTCAAGAACTTAAAAAAAAAAATCCAAAGAAAAGCAGCTCGATTTGTTCTGGGTGATTTCCGACAAAAGAGCAGCGTTACAAAAATGTTGCAAAGTTTGGGCTGGGAAGACTTGGGAGAAAGGAGACGAGCTGCTCGACTAAGTGGTATATTCCGAGCTGTTAGCGGAGAGATGGCGTGGAATGACATCAGTAGATGAATAAGTTTGAGTGACATCTTTAAAAGTAGGAAAGATCACAATATGAAGACAAAGTTAGAATTCGAGAGGACAAATTAGGGCAAATATTCATTTATAGGAAGGGGAGTTGGGGATTGGAATAACTTACCAAGGGAGATGTTCAATAAATTTCCAATTTCTTTGGAATCATTTAAGAAAAGGCTAGGAAAACAACAGATAGGGAATCTGCCACCTGGGCGACTGCCCTAAATGCAGATCACTATTGCTTGATTTTGATTTAATTTGCTATTGTCCACTACATGCTATCAAAAGGAGCAATTTGTTAGGACACCTGACTTACTGCAATGCAAACGTTTCCCCGCCATTTTCTGATATATTTGTGAAATCGTGTTGCACTTCAGCTTTTATCTGTTTCTTAGATAATTTTTTTAACTCACTGTAATATACTTTGCAGTATTTTGTTCTACTAGGCAATGCATTCGTAACATTTAATTCTTATAAACTATAGCCCTAACATACTTTTTGGTAAAATAGGGCTACCTTCCTTGGAGAATACATAATAATAATAATAATAATAATAATAATAATAATAATAATAATAATAATAATAAAATTATTATTATTATTTATATTAAAAAGAAGTTGTTACGACGTTGTGATGAAGAGTTCAGGATAACTTACGAAAAACAATAAAAAGCAGATAGATGGACGTAAAACATTAATATTAATTTGTGGTAAAACTCGCAAAGTAATACATTTTTTGTCACGAATGTTTTCCGGTATTGATGCGAAATTCTATGTTGCCCAGCTGCATTGCGTGTTGTGCTGTTCAAGTAGAAGAAATGTCGAGTTCTTCTATGTCCCATGCCTACTGTAGTCTGCCGGACATTGGCGATCACAGCTAATACTTCTCGATTCTGTGCAACATGGTACAGTTAAAACAATATTCCAGTCATTGATTTTGCTGAGTCAAGATGTTCGTCTTCTTTCTTTTGTCCGTCAGTTTTTCTCTTGAAAATATGTTGCAGAACCTTGCATTTTTCACCACGAACCAGTAGTTCTCTTTTACTATAAACGCGCTGTAAAACCAATTTGTTGATTATGTTTTGAACCTAGGAAACTTTTTGTAAAAACTTATTTTCCTTCTGTTCAGCCACATTTTGAAAGCTTCCAACTTCTTACCTGTGTCCTGTTTCAGAGTTCATATCTCAACACCATAGAGCTGGGAGGACAACACATAGCATTTTTACTATGCGCTGTCTGAGTTTTAAGAAGAAAATTAAAACAAAACAGTTTTTAAAGCTCTTAAAATATCACAGAATGAGAAGTGCTACTGCTTCAGTGTTGAAAGTTTGAAACATCTCGGTTATGAAAACTCTAAGTTAATTAAAAGTTATGTCGGCTTGTTTCATTGGGCTCTGCTGTGTTTATTTTTAGTTCCCTCGCTATTGGATTAAGGAGACGGTAGGCTTTCAGAACTCCTCTAACCGAGTTCACTTACCGCAGCGACCCTCACCCTTATGTAGGGAGCGCCCTCTCGTGGTACTCCAGCTTGTGCAAGGGGCTCCCTTGATTTTATAGCTAACGCATCAGAAATAATCTTCCAATAGAGCCAATTCGCCAAAACATACATATCTAACAATATCTCAGCAGTCGTTAGCAAAGCTGTATTCCGGCATATTCTTTTATTCTCGTATTCGGGAGATAGTAGGTTCGAACCCCACTGTCGGCAGCACTGAAGATGGTTTTCCGCGGTTTCCCATTTTCTCACCAGGCAAATGCCGCTTCCTTCCCACTCCTAGACCAATTGCCTGTCGGATCGTCGCCATAAGACCTATCTGTGTAACTTGTAAAAAAATCTCGTGTTAGTAACCCGACTTGACTTCGCACGGGGCCAGTTTGGAATTTATGGCATAAGCATTAAAACATTTCCGTGAAGACGACATTAGGTACTTTCTTCCTGATAAATGAACGTTGCTCAGTGGGACAGGGACGCCAGGTTGTTAACTCACTCCTGTCTCCTCATACGATACTTAAAGTTTAATTTAAAACCATTCCTTTGCTTTCACTAAAGCGAAGGTAACATCTAAGCTATTCACACAAATGATATGCTGTAAATGGTATTTTTATGTCAAGGGCACATGTCTGTGAAGACCATAGTAAAGTAGTGAAGAATCACTATATTTGCCATCATAATTTCGACAGATAAACTTATTCTAGAGGTGGACCAAAAATTATCAGGTGCAATGAATAAACATTGTAGATTGCTGTTACATACTTAGTTTCTGGTTCTGCCTCCTGGATAATGTTTTATGAAAGTTTAATTCTTGCGATGAATTTTAGGACTAAAAATTCACTTCAAAAGTGTCTCCCAGAAACTACTCATGTGACATGAATTATATTTTACACCTTGTACTCACAGCATGTATCTACAAAGTAGACTACAATCAGGAAATTTGGTACAATATTTTTTTGTGTGGGAAGTTCAAAAATTGGTAGTCAAATTTTAATTTTTGTTGCATATTTTATGGCCTACTTTTTTATAAGTAAAGAGCTTCACTCATGATTGTAGTCTACTTCTAAAGCAACTGTACACTAAAGCTGTGTGCCAAAGTTCATTGGTCTATCAATAACGGTTACAGAGATAGAAAAATAAATATTCTAAAAAATGCATGATTTTGCAGGAGAGCACTTCAAAGTAAAAATAAGGCTATAACTTTAAACTTTATGACAAATATGTACAGTCTCATTGCACTCCAGCACCATATTCTTCATGAATGAGGACACGCCCATCTTTCTGCTGTGTTTTCCTATTCCTTCTCTTTGTTCCGGCTTCCTTAGAGTTTTCAGATGTCCCTATCAGCCTTACTTATCTTACGACGATCAATTTCAGTTAGTGCTGAGGCCATATTTTCCCCGGAAGATATTCCTAAGGACTCTAAAACTTTACACCTGGATGCAGCATCTTGATTGAAGCAGATAAACCGCATCCAAAACACCCAGTTTTAGTTTAGCAAGACTTACAAATACCCCTTTTGTCACGCATTCGTAAATACAGTGATGGAAACTCTCATTAGGGTTCTATGTTTGTCGATGTAAGCAGTTTTTCAAAAGTCTTTTTTCACAAAGGTCTCGATAAACAGGTTTCATGGCTTCAATAACAGCATAAGGTAATGAATGTTTATGAGAATAATCTTCACCCTCAATCTTTGCTTTTTGGTACCCACGTGAGGAGTTTGACATTTAAAGGGGGCCTGGTTAATTAGTGCAGACACTTTTTAAACCAAAATTTAGGGCCAGAAAAACTTTCTAACGTATGTAAACCATATATATATATATATTGAAAGAGGAAACTTAAAAGAATAATAATACAAAATTAAAAAAAGCGATTTTTTGAAAATAATTCTTAAGATTATTGAAGTGAATGAACAATTTTGATAATTTCATAATGCGGTTTATGATTTTGAACTTGATTTTAAACTACAAACTACAACACTAAAACACGTTTAATGAAAGCTAGGTATATAAGTCTACCGTCACAGACCTCTTTGTATAGCTTTCTATACTCAACAATTCATTCACACATTCTTGGGTTCTATCATTTACTGTTTAGGCAGATGAAACAATGATCGGATGGCCGTTTTTTTCCCTTCGATTTCATTCCCTAAAATCACTATCGCTCAGCTCCCTTTTTTCGTAGGATGATGCTTTATACATAACCCTTCCTCGCTAAATTCTGTATACAGTGGAGTCCCGCACACTCATCGCTCAATAGCTCGACATACAGCACAACTCGTCACACGCCGGTGATATTACAGCATGTTTTTATTCTAATTATATTTTGCATTAACAGATGGATTATGGAGCTAACAGCATGAGTCCAAGTAATACATGTGGTTACGGCCGATGCTTGAAACAGAAGGGTTTGCATAATAAGGACTATTGTTTGTGAGTATCTTTCGGACCTTCATAGAGTTAAAAATAAGCAAATGTGTTTCATGAATGATCTGGAGTAATGAAAACCAGGTGGTGGTGATTTTTGTTTTAAGAGGAAGTACAACTAGGCAACCATCCTTTGTTAACACTAATCAGAGGGAAAATGTAGAAGGGGTCTGACATTTCGAAAAATGAAGCTATTAGCCGAAGGAAGGCAACAGCCACGAAGGACGTGAGAATGAAAGACTCCTTAGGCCTCGGAAGTTGTAATACCGTCGGGTCGGTAAAGAACAATAGTTGACCAAGGGAGGTCGGATTGGATAGAAAAGTGAGGAGCCTGTTACAAGTAAGTGGGGCAGTGACAGGACTCGGCTAAGGGCCTTGTGGTCACCAATCCACGCTCACAAGTTAAGAGCCGCTCGGGAAATAATGAAAACTGTTATTATTTCTCTTTAGGGAGGTAGTGTGTTCGAAGTTCACTCTTGGCAGCCTTGGAGATTGTTTTCGGTGGTTTCCGATGAGGGTGGGCGGCATCTGCCATGTGTGGGTAGCTGCGTATTTTTGTGCTAGAGGATAGTGTTACGTCTGGTGTGTGAGTTGCAGGGATGTTGGGGACAGCACAAACACCCAGTCCCCGAGCCAAGGGAATTAACCATTTAAGGTTAAAATTTCCAACCCGACCGGGAATCGAACCCGGGACCCTCTGGACCAAAGAGCAGCACGCTGACCATTTAGCCATGGAGCCGGACAAAAGTGAACTCGTGTCCTCATCCCGAGGTGATGCAGCTCTTTTCAGGCACACCCCCAATGGAGGTGAGCTGCATGTGCCATTTCAGCCACATACCAGCCCTTCCTGCCATTCTTAAATTTCTGGCAGCAGCGGGAATCGAACCCGGGCCCCCGAGGTCGGCAGCTAATAACACTAACCGTTACGCTACGGAGGCGGACTTCGCAGATGCTGAGCTATCGGAATTTATCACGCAGGATTTCTTCAATAATAATAATAATAATAATAATAATAATAATAATAATAATAATAATAATAATAATAATAATAATAATAATAATAATGGCTTTACGTCCTACTGTGACGGTTTTCGGAGTCTCCCAGGTGCCGGAATTTAGTCCCACATGAGTTCTTTTACGTGCGGGTAAATCTACTGACACGGGGTTGACGTATTTGAGCACCTTCAAATACCGGAATGAGCCGGATCGAACCTGTCAAGTTGGGGTCAGAAGGCCAGTGCCTCAACTGTCTTAGGACCTCAGTCCGGCAATTTCTTTTATGTGTCGGTAAATCTATCGCCACTAATATCTTCAGATACCACCTGCCTCATCCGAAATCGAGCCACCTTGAGCTCAGAAAGCTATTACTCTATCTTCTGAAGCCACTTAGCCCGGCAAGGCTTTGGTAACAAAATCATCCGAGTTATCATTAAAGAAGAGGAAGATGCTGACACCTATTAGAACTGTTCTTAAGCGGCACAGGTCAAGTGAATGCAGTATTTCAGAAACTCTCTTAAATACGAGGATAAGCTAACAAAGTCAGTTTCCATAATGTTTTGTAGGTGAGTAGGCACATGCTAGCAAAATTGTAGCCAAATATAAAGAACACTGCTTTACTTCGACACCAGTCCTGCTCGTCTGGAAAGAGCTGCTTCATCTGTGGAGGAGGACACGATTTTTCCATGGGCGTCAAGACGTAAGATCGCCGGGCTGAGTGGTTCAGACGATGGAGGCGCTGTTATTCAAACATTTGTCATAGCGCTAAATTAATCTTTCCTGTTCCTTTCTGACGTAGAATGTAGAAGGTCGTTCGGTTTATATCCGATCGATTTTCATGAGAGATACCTCGCCCTCACCACCCGTCTTGTTCTGTTGCAACCCCAGCGTTGTGGCCTATCGTCCAATATCAACATTTCCATTGAAGCAAACTCCGCCGGAACACAGACATGGGAATCTTGTCCCATTGCTCCCTGCAAACTTTCCATAGACCGCCCAGGGTGCACGGATGGTAATGTTGGAGACGTATGTTCAACAGTCCAAATGCGCAGAAACCCATAGGGCTGCCATTAGGGCTCTTTACAGAAATGTCTTGAAAACGGAATTGCACGAATTCCTAATTCTCGTTTCATTTCCTGATAATAACGCAGAGATGCTCTGGTGGTATGACTTGAAGCCTGTTCACATACGAAGTGAAGGTTAGAGGCTCATATTCGATTCCTGGCACTGTCAGGCTTTTAAGATTGGGCATCAGGGCTGATATATGGTTAAAACAGTGCATGCTGCTCGCCTGGAAAGAGCTGCTCCATCTGGGGAGGAGGACACGAATTTTCCATGGGCGTCAAGTCATAAGGCCTGCACCAGGCCTTTCCTCAGGTCATATTGCTGTTATTATTATTATTATTATTATTATTATTATTATTATTATTATTATTATTATTATTATTATTATTATTGCTAGTTGCTTTACGTCGCACCGACACAGATAGGTCTTAAGGCGACGATGGGACAGGAAAGGGCTAGGAGTGGAAAGGAAGCGGCCGTGGCCTTAATTAAGGTACAGCCCCAGCATTTGCCTGGTGTGAAAATGGGAAACCACGGAAAACCATTTTCAGGGCTGCCGACAGTGGGGTTCGAACCTACTATCTCCCGAATACTGGATACTGGCCGCACTTAAGCGACTGCAGCTATCGAGCTCGGTATTATTATTATTATTATTATTATTATTATTGTTGTTGTTGTTGTTGTTGTTGCTGTTATTATTACTATTTGAGGTCTTGTCCGTTTGAGTCCGCTCCGTACAATCTGAGATGTCTGTCTGAGCCCCAAGGGCTTTTAACTTGGAAGCGTGGGTTGGCGACTACGGAGTCTTTAGCTTAGTCCTGGCGTTGCTTCCATTCACTTGTGCCAGGCTTCTGTCATCTATGCTATCCGACCTGCCTTGGTCAACTCTTGTTCTTTTCCGACCCCAACGGTATTAGATCACTCGAGGCCTAGGGAATCTTTCATTTTCACGCCCTTCGTGGCCCTTGTCTTCCTTTGGACGATATCTTCATTTTTTTGGAGTGTCGGATCCCTTCCATTGTTTCTCTCTGATTGGTGTAATGTAGAATATGGTTGCCTACTTGCACTTCCTCTTAAAACAATAATCAGCACCACCACCACCTGTCTGTCTGATAGATAGCCCTAAATGTCACAATGAGTTCCTGGATGAATCTTGCATTTACTTTCACGTCTTTTTCAGCCTTCCGTGGAAATAATAATAAACATGTTTTTTCAATACAATTTACACTTCGAACTCTTCGCTTCCCAGTGCAGTTTACATGGTAAGCAATTATCTGCTTATTTTTTCAGTTAAATTTCCAATTTTTCAGTGCAATTTACTATCGCCGTGATGGTCATTAACAGCGTTTTTTTTTCCTACTTGCTTTACGTCGCACCGACACAGATAGGTCTTATGGCGACGATGGGATATGGAAGGGCTAGGAGTGGGAAGGAAGCGGTCGTGGCCTTAATTAAGGTACAGCCCCAGCATTTGCCTGGTGTGAAAATGGGAAAACACGGAAAACCATTTTCAGGGCTGCCGACAGTGGGGTTCGAACCTACTATCTCCCGAATACTGGATACTGGCCGCACTTAAGCGACTGCAGCTATCGAGCTCGGTAACAGCGTATTTTAACGGACAAGCTTGATACAGGGTTTCAGAGAACATGCAGTAAATACAGCATTCCCCTCTCTCGAAACCGCGCACTGAGCATTTCTATGATAATTCTTTAGAGTTACTCACCAGGAGAATACCTTTGTCAGTGTGTTCATTGTAAACTACGGATTAGGCCTCTTCTGTTTTGCAATTTGCTTTACGTAGCACCAATACAGGAAAGATCCAGCAGTGAAAAGGAAGCACCCATGGCCTTGATTAAGGTACAGCCTCAGCATTCGCCTTGTGTGAAAATTGGAAACTACAGAAAACCATCTTCAGAGCTGACGACAGTGGGTTCGAACCCATTATCTCTCGAATGCAAGACGATAGTTACGTGACCCAAACCGCGCTGCCACTTGCTCGGTATGGATGATTCTAATAGGATTATCTGAGAAATATTGTACGCGAATCTTTTCGTGATCCCTGAGCTCCACAGTGCTGAATGGGAACTTGGGCTCAAGAAAAGGTTCGCGTGCTATACATGTGTCAGAGACTCTAAGATATAATTTATGGATGTTCCTTATCTGTGTGGTTTATTCTTGGTACTGTTATCTATGGAAGGCTTATTTGACTAAGAATGAATCATTTAAGGCGATACTTATTCCTTAGGATGTGAGAAAAATGGAACATTTGTGTAAAAATAGAGTGCAATGATATAGGAATGAAATGTATAATCGTTAATAATAATAATAATAATAATAATAATAATAATAATAATAATAATAATAATAATAATATCATTGATTTATGTCGTATCAGTCAACTTTGAACTACGTCATTTCAACTGACTATTTCTGGCTTTGATTTCTGCCCAATACTTCCGCATGCGTTCTCGGTGTCGTTCTTTCCTCTCTTTCGTCCGTGCCTTTACTGTTTTTAATTTTAGCTTGTCTCGGAAACCCTGGAACTCTTTAAGTTTCTTCTCCTGGATGTCATATGTAATTCCCACTTCTTCAAGGTCTCTATCCCCCTCAATGAACCAAGCCTCTATGGTTTTCTTCTGCTGAAAGAAGGTATTGATGCGGTTGGTCAGTCTTGTTTGGTGCATTCGTGTCACATGCCCAAGAAAGGCAATTCTTCTTTTCCGGATGGTTTCGGTTCGGGTGTATAGTTCGTCCCTATGTCGTCTTCTAGTACTCCCCATTACGACTCGCACACACGCAATTTGACCCCAGGGAGAATTTAATTTCAATTGATCAATAATAACAATAATAATAATAATAATAATAATAATAATAATAATAATAATAATAATAATAATAATAATAATAATCGGGAAGGGCAGCCATTAAGCACATCACACTTCTACGAAGCGAAGGTGGTCGGGACGTTATTAATCTTGTAAATGCTCATAGTAAGCAGCTAGAAAGTCTACGCGATTAGAAGTAGGCCTATAACTTACCCCTGTATGAGGCGATTCTTAAAAGAATGACAAGGGATATACACCATTACGACTAGCAGACGCGCAGTTCGACCCCAGGGAGAATTTTATTTCAATCGATCAACACAGTATGATGTGGAAGCAAAAAGAACTTCATGATTCACACCCGCATATGCCAAGCCAACATTACGTCGACTGCGTTTTGTCGTACATATGGCTGAAGCATGGCTCACTCTTCAGGAAAATCGAGGGGTTAGTCATTGCAACCTAAGACCGTGTCATAGCTACAAAAGACATTTCAAAAGATAATGTATCAGATGAACGATATCGCAGATGCACATCGGCACTAGAAACCATCGATCATATAATTGATAGCTGTCCCGTTCTTGCTGGTGAGGAATACACCAAGAGGCACAAGGCTGTAGCCAAAATCCTGCATCAAGTACTTGCAGTGGCATGTGGACTGCTAGAATCGAGCGTGGCGTTCTACAACTACTGTATTGGCTGTAGAACGTGCTAGAAAACGATGAACCCAAAATGTACTCGTACTGCGACAGATCTGTTTTAACTGACTGGGCAATCTTAGCAAATCGTCCTTCTCAATGAAGGTACCAAACTGGTCTATTTGATGGACATTGCTGTTCCACTGAACCACAACATTCAAACCACCCAGGCAGATAAATCGATAAGAATACAGCACAGGGAGTGGAGCTGAAGATGTGGTGACTAATCCGCACAAGAGTGATACCCGTGGTGGAGCGACAGGTATCATTCCAAAAGCGTTCGTAACAGGTCTGAAAGAACTAGGTATGGAGCACCTAATTGTAAGAATGCAGAGAGTAGTTTTGCTGGATACGTGACATACAGTTAGATACTTGATTGTATAATCCGTACTTAGTATAATGAGCGCCCCCCTCCCCTCCATCCCCATGGCGCAACAGCTCTGAAGGGCCTTGGTCTACCAAGCGCCCGTTGCTCAACCCGAATGCCTGCAAGTGTGTGGTCAGGCTTTCTAGACCAGGGCCGCTATCTCGCCGTCAGATAGCTCCTCGGTTGTAATCACGAAGGCTGAGTGGATCCCGAACCAGCGCTCAGATGCAGAAAAAAAACCCTGATCTGGCCGGGAATCGAACCCGGGACCTCCGGGTAAGAGACAGGTCGGCTATAATCAGTTACGCCACATTTATATATTGTATCTATGAGGAAATAAATAAATAGTAACAATCGCGTGGCACATTCAGTCCATTTTGGGCTTTGCATTGCCAAGACGACCGTCATCCAGCCAGATAGCCTGCGGATGTTGGAGTGTCTCGTGATCAGCGTAACGGCATTCTCAGCCCGTTTTTACTTAGCTTTCTTGACCAGGTCTTCTGCCCTGCTTACTTCCAAACATACAGTAGATACATTCGACTTCTTAGTATGAGAGATTTCACGGCAAAAACGTCATTCTTTGCTAATTCACCCCCACTACGCTCTCCTTACAGGTCACGAAAGATATTCGATTTAGCATTACAGTAACTATCGGTGGCTGTTCTGCTGGTACTATTCATATCTAATTTCAAAAATATGTGGGGAAACTATCTTGTTTTAAATGTCGAGTTACCTATTCAGATCTGTACCTGAATAACTGCACTTACTACAAATGTCACTTATATGGGTTTTTAATGATTAACGATTTCAAAGAAAGCTTACGGTTCAGCTCCCGCAGACTGCAAGTAACAGTTCCTGTTCCCAAGTATCCGTTTACCAGAATAAAATAGAATTCCCTTGCAAAGCGAAAGTATAACACAAGGTTCCTCAGTATTTCAAATGTATGTGAAATATTTTACTAGATCCAATTATCTGGAGCTGCCTTACAAGGTGTTGTCACCTGTAAGAAGTCCTACAACCAAGGAAGCGAGAAGCTCAGGACTGTAGAGAAAGCGAGCCAGTTTTAAGAATGCTCATGAATTCGGGAGCTAAATGGCTTGGACACTTAACAATCGTCTATCCTTGATTTTCATCGTTACCAGCGCTATGATATTGACGTCGCTGCTTCTCAAACTTTGCGTCAGGACACCTCGACGTGTCATCATACTCTTTCTGGAAGAAGAGGTTTGTCTTGAGGGGAAGCTCGTTATTGATCATATACAGGAAAAAGTATTGAAACATGTTTTAAATCTATTTGCAATACATTTTCTTCGAATGTTTTCTGGATGTCTGAATATAGTTACGGAAAATTAATGAACGTAATATACTAAGTACTAACCCTTTATCGCATACTGTGTAACACGACCAGGGAATGTAATTCAACCGACCAGGGTCCATAAATTCCTTGGGACCTTCGTACGTTAAAAAATCCCTTTATGCGGTAAAAACTTCGCACTCTGATGCCTCTTATTTATTTAGTTATTTTTGCAGTTAATTTCCATAAAATAAATGAATTCGTGCAATAAAGTGTTGCTCTATCGACTGAGCCTCTCAGCCCAGCGCAAGGTTCCAACCCACAATCTCCTGAATACAAGTTTACAGCTGTACCGAGTGACCAATTATTCTTCTTCTTCTTCTTCCTTTTCTACCGCTTATCCCACACCTGAGGGGTCGCGGGTGCGAACTGTGTCGCACATGTGGATTTGGCCCTGTTTTACGGACGGATGCCCTTCCTGACGCCAACCCTATATGAAGGGATGTAATAACTATTGCGTGTTTCTGTGGTGGTTGGTAGCGTAGTGTGTTGTGTGAATATGAAGAGGAAAGTGTTGGGACAAACACAAACACCCAGTCCCCGGGCTAGAAGAATTAATCAGAGACGACCCGGCCGGGAATCGAACCCGGGACCCTCTGAACCGAAGGCCAGTACGCTGACCGTTCAGCCTACGAGTCGGACCGAGTGACCAATACATTTTGTTTCTCATACAATCAATAGCAAATGAGGAGGCGTTAGATACATTATTATTATTATTATTATGATTATTATTATTATTATTATTATTATTATTATTATTATTATTATTATTATTATTATTATCTACTACCGTGTATTTTTCAATCCTAGTCCGCTGAGTGGCTCAGACGGTTGAGGCGTTATCTTTCTGACCTCCAACTTGGCAGGTTCGATCCTGGCAGAGTGAGGTGGTATTTGAAGATGCTCAAATACGTCAGCCTCGTGTCGGCAGACTTACTGGCACGAGAAAGAACTCGTACGGGACTAAATTCCGACACCTCGGTGTCTCTGAATTGGTGGGACGTAAAAGCATACAACATTATTATTTTAACCCTAGTCCCTGACAGTTACAAGTTATCAAACCGATCTCAAACACACATACTAACACGGGGTCTGCTGGCAAAGATGATCCACGCTCCATACGGGAATCAGAAATAATAATAATAATAATAATAATAATAATAATAATAATAATAATAATAATAATAATAATAATAATAATAATAATAATAATAATAATAATATCATCTCGTGAAGACGTGCGGAGTTTGTTTTGACCACTATTTTACTAGCCGGAACTTCGCGTACATGGTCATCCTTGTCGGCAGGAGAATTACGTCATCGCCGAGTGTTCTCCTGAAAGGAAGAGTCTAGTGAAGTGCAGTTCCTGTTGGGCGCGTTGGCTCTTAGGCGGACCAAACAGGTTTGAAGCACGTTGATCAGTGTGAAATGGCAGCCAGAGGAGCCTGGTGCTCCAGACAAGCCTGGAAATATAGCAATCAAATCATTGTCACGCTAAAATGTCTAATTGGAAATGAGGTCGTTGTGGTCGGTATGTGAACGGCACGAGTAGTCTTCTTCTTTCTGGCCTGTTCCTAATTATTCTTATCCATTAAAACGGCACATTTTGTATGTATCTATGCACTAAAAACAGAAATATAAGCACTCATATATGCGCTATTGCATACTCTGCAAAATATTTGTTTTGCCTCTATCTGTAAAGTTGGTTCTACAAATATCGACTGCTGAAGTAGAGGGCTTGTATCTACTTTTTCTTTTGCCATGATTTCTAGTGGTTACTGTTCTTCATACAACGAAGAAATGAAAGTATTAAGTATAGGTTATAAAGCAACATAGCGGAGGCTCCGAAGAGCTCGCAATGCACTGAACAGGTTTGCCAACGTCGGCGGATTATTCACAGATACTAACACGAGAGATGAACGGCAAAGATGGAAGGTAGGTTAGAGCTACAAACTATAGGTCTGGACAGAACCATTGGTCTGGATTGGTTAGGGCCCGTTCGTGACAAGATCATAGGAACAAAGAAACTGGTGGCATTATTTAGTTTCAGGCTGTCTCTGATTTAATACCTCTATACACTGACTGACAGAGCAAATGCAACAACAAGAAGGAGTGGTTCGAAAGGGATGACAGTTGGGGAAAAAACAGAGACGGTACGGACGAATAATTGATGTTAATTTCAAACCGATATGCAGGTTACACAATGCGCACGGCATCGACTCAGTAGGATGTAGGACCACCGCGAGCGGCGATGCACGCAGAAACACGTCGAGGTACAGAGTCAATAAGAGTGCGGATGGTGTCCTGAGGGATGGTTCTCCATTCTCTGTCAACCATTTGCCACAGTTGGTCGTCCGTACGAGGCTGGGGCAGAGTTTGCAAACGGCGTCCAATGAGATCCCACACGTGTTCGATTGGTGAGAGATCCGGAGAGTACGCTGGCCACGGAAGCATCTGTACACCTCGTAGAGCCTGTTGGGAGATGCGAGCAGTGTGTGGGCGGGCATTATCCTGCTGAAACAGAGCATTGGGCATCCCCTGAAGGTACGGGAGTGCCACCGGCCGCAGCACATGCTGCACGTAGCGGTGGGCATTTAACGTGCCTTGAATACGCACTAGAGGTGACGTGGAATCATACGCAATAGCGCCCCAAACCATGATGCCGCGTTGTCTAGCGGTAGGGCGCTCCACAGTTACTGCCGGATTTGACCTTTCTCCACGCCGACGCCACACTCGTCTGCGGTGACTATCACTGACAGAACAGAAGCGTGACTCATCGGAGAACACGACGTTCCGCCATTCCCTCATCCAAGTCGCTCTAGCCCGGCACCATGCCAGGCGTGCACGTCTATGCTGTGGAGTCAATGGTAGTCTTCTGAGCGGACGCCGGGAGTGCAGGCCTCCTTCAATCAATCGACGGGAAATTGTTCTGGTCGATATTGCACATGCTGAAGAATGGCGGTTGACGTGGCGTGCGGGGCTGCCACCGCTTGGCGGCGGATGCGCCGATCCTCGCGTGCTGACGTCACTCGGGCTGCGCCTGGACCCCTCGCACGTGCCACATGTCCCTGCGCCAACCATCTTCGCCACAGGCGCTGCACCGTGGACACATCCCTATGGGTATCGGCTGCGATTTGACGAAGCGACCAACTTGCCCTTCTCAGCCCGATCACCATACCCCTCGTAAAGTCGTCTGTCTGTTGGAAATGCCTCCGTTGACGGCGGCCTGGCATTCTTAGCTATACACGTGTCCTGTGGCACACGACAACACGTTCTACAATGACTGTCGGCTGAGAAATCACGGTACGAAGTGGGCCATTCGCCAACGCCGTGTCCCATTTATCGTTCGCTACGTGCGCAGCACAGCGGCGCATTTCACATCATGAGCATACCTCAGTGACGTCAGTCTACCCTGCAATTGGCATAAAGTTCTGACCACTCCTTCTTGGTGTTGCATTTGCTCTGTCAGTCAGTGTATAAGTAAGAATACTTTTTGGGGCGGGCAGGTTGATCCCTGCCAAGCACCGAGGAAGGGTCTTTCCTTTCTACTACTTCAGGTGCCGTAAAGCATTATTTTTCTATGATTCTAACATCCGTACAGAACACCAAAACGCCACAAACAACCCTATTGCCAAGCCCTTGTTAATACTGTCGACTGTCAACAACAATGCATTGTAAATGCTTTCAGCGGCGAATTGATTTTTTTTTTTACATATTCATTTCTTTGCATTGCTGTACCGATTTGAATATATATGCTGTTTTATACAAAATAATAACTGCAGTTATGCATTTAGATGACATATGCCAAGAATATGCGCGTATTCAGTATATATGCATTTATATGCACTATAAAACTTAGTCATTCGACTTCAAATGGTATGAATCACCTTTACTTCTTATGCAAATATTATATCTTTAAAAAAACATGAAAATATGCTCATTATTAAGCTGAGGATATTTGAGAAGCTTATTTCCAAAAGGTACCAAATCCAAAATAATATTTTACAGGAGAGAGGAAAAACGTTCAGAGTGTAAAATTTCAACTGAAAATTCATTTGAGCACTTCTATTATGTTCATATGGAATAAATGCATTGTTATACTAATTATTTCTGTTGAAGCTTTTGCGGTTTAGGAAATATTCAAAGAAAATGATGGATTTGGTACTTTTTGGCACTGAAACTCTAAATATCTTCACCTGAAAGACATAAATTTAATTTTTGATAAAACTGACTGTATTTAGTTATAAAATAGTCAGATTTAAGATATTTACAGTGAAGGCATAGATTATTTAAATAATAATAAATAAAATTGAACAAAACAATGAAAATAATGCAAAGCACCAGTACTGAACTAAAGGAATTCTCTTTCTTCTCCTTAGCAGCATTCTCAATTTTCCTTCGACTGACATTCAGGAGACTTAAAAATGTATCCCTACACACACTGACAACACCACTATCACTTCTAGCTTTATATTTAATCGTCATTTTCTTCGAAACACGCGTACATTGTGTCTTTTGATTAGGCCTGTGCCTTTCTGGAGATACAACATCAATATACGAAGCAATACATTTTTTTGAGAAACAGCATCTTCATTCTCCCAGAAGGCACCATGAAACGCTACTATTTCTTGTTCTGTTAAATCACGGGCTCTACAAAACTCACCGAGATTGTGGAAACAAGAAATTTTTGGTTTAACACTCGCTTTACTCTCGTATTTTTGCACGTTAGCACGCCTCTTCTTCCATTTATCTGGAGCTAATACCCTCTTCCTTGCTTTATTTACTTCTTCAGGAGTATCACAGTACTCATCTGAGATATCTGATTCCATACTTTTGAAAAACAAATAGCACACATTAACAAAACCAGCTTCGTAAGAAAACTGTCACTTCACGTCATTTAAACATAGCACTGCCATTTTGCTGCTGTTCACGTGACCCAGAAATGGCCTCTCATTGGCTGCATCGATACGGTACGTATTGGCACATTCAGGCCACAGGATTTGGTACTTATTGGCATAAAACGAGATTTTTAATGCCCTGTTTGATATGGATTTAGGTCGTTTTGGCTATTTCTTTTTCATTCATACGATGGAGCTACCTACCAACGTACGTTTTACATCATAATCTCGATTTCGATTTTTTTGGAGTTGGTACCTTTTGGAAATAAGCTTCACATTTAGGCATTGGAAATACTCTTTTATTCAACCTAAATAGAGGCATTGAATAGAGGCACTATCATAATTAGTATTAAATTCTTTTACCAAAACCTGGTGGGGTTTGGAGTGCGAACTTGATTCACATGTGGACTTGGCCCTGTTTTACGGTCGCATGCCCTTCATGACGTCAACATCATATGGAGGGATATTTCAGTGGTGCTGTGGTGGTTGGTAGCGTGTATATGAAAGGGAATATATTCGAACAAACTCTTAAAACCCAATTCCCACCGGGCGAGTTGGCCTTGCGGTTAGGGGCGCGAATCTGTGAGCTTGCATCCGGAAGGTAGTGGGTTCGAACCCCACTATCGGCAGCCCTGAAGATGGTTTTCTGTGGTTTACCATTTTCACACCAAGAAAATGCTGGGGCAATACCTTAATTAAGGCCACGGCCACTTCCTTCTCATTCTTAGCTCTTTCCTGTTCCATCGTCACCAAAAGACATATCTGTGTCGGTAGGAAGTAAAACAACTTTTAAGAAGATGGTTTTCCATGGTTTCACATTTTCACTCCAGGAAAATGCTGGGGCTGTACCTTAATCAAGGCCACGGCCACGGCCACGGCCACTTCCTTCCCGCTCCTAGTTCTTTCCTATCTTATCGTCGCCATAAGACCTGCCTGTGTCGGTGCGGCGTAAAGCAAATTGTAAAAAAAAAAAAAAAAAAAAAAAAGGTACAACAACAAAACCAGTTTCCCAAGTCAGAGGAATCAACCAGACGTGGTTAAAATTCCCGACCGTACCGGGAATCGAGCCCGGGGCCCAGTGAACTGCAGACCACTATGCTGACCATTCAGCCAACGGTGCGGGCTTTATATTAACTACATAACTACAGTAGACGTTCGATAGTCCAGCACGTTCGGGACCGGCCCGGTGCCGGATTACCGAAAATGCCGGATTATCGGGCGGTACCTCTTACTACGATATAGGTTAAGTCGTACAGCGAAAACAGCTGTAACACGGCGTTTTGCAGTAAAATGTTGATCAGCAGAATCATTAGTTTAATATTTTTAGCTCAAAATTAGGGCAGCACCAAATTTTCATTCAACACATTCAGTTTACATACATGTACTGTACTGTACTGTAATACGGAACCTAGATCGCAAGAAAAAATACTGTAGCGAAAAGTTCTCGCTATCAAAACAATGAACTGAACCTGTGTGTGGTGATAGCCAACAATGGCGATTGTGTCTAACAATAGCAGACGCGTAGTGGACACTTTCGGGTGGTTTCGAACCGCGCCGTGCGTTTTAACTGTTACAATAGTAAAAAAATAAGACATAAACAAAATCCTGGAATGGTGCCGGACCATCGGGCGTTCCGGACTGTTGGATGCCGGACTAATGGAATTCTACTGTATTTAAAATATAAATTATCTCCAAAATAGGAGTTTTACTATATTTAGAAGAGGTCCAGCCCCTTGGTCGAGCAGGAGATTTTAAGCACGTTTCCTTGTTTCTTTTAGCTCGGGAACTGGATATTTATATGATATTCTTGATTCACACCTGCACACAACATATCAAACTACCAGAAACGCGTAATAGTGAATATATCCACATAGAATTAGCATCAGGAAGGGCGTGCGGCCGTAAAACTAGACTTAATCTTCTTTAGTGATGACTTCAGATAAATGCGAAAAAGCCAGGAAAGAACTGCCAGTTTGCTATTGATCTCAATTCTGTGAAGAATGAAACTGTAGTCTAATAAATAAAATGTTATTGTTGTTTACGTCCCACAACCTACTTTTTCGGTTTTCGGAGACGCCAAGGTGCCAGAATTTTGTCCCGCATGAAGTCTTTTACGTGCTGTTAAATTTGCCGACACGAGGCTGACGTATTTGAGCACCTTCAAATACCACCGAACTGAGTCAGGATCGAACCTGCGATGTTGGGCCCTACAGGCCAGCGCTCTACCGTCTGAGCTACTCAGCCCTGTTAGTATGAAACTGACCGGGCGAGTTAGCCGTGCGGTCAGGGACACGCGGCTATAAGCTTGCATCCGGGAGATAGTGAGTTCGAATCCCACTGTCGGCAGCCCTGAAGATGGTTTTTCGTGGTTTCCCATTTTCACACCAGGCAAATGCTGGGGCAGTACCTTAATTAAGGCCACGACCGCTTCCTTCCAACTCCTAGGCCTTTCCTATCCCATCGTCGCCATAAGACCTATTTGTGTCGGCGCGACGTAAAGAAAAAAGAAACAAACAAAAAAAAAAAACCTGTACTGAACATCTTGAAACAACTTGCTCTTCAGCTACGTTACAGTAGACTACTGCGCATTCTTCAACGTTTCATGGTGTAACTTTATACCTCGTTTGTCAGGTTCTCTTTTTCATTACTTGTTTAAAGTCTCACTAACACATCGAACGGAAGGATGGGAAAAGGCTAGGATTGGGAAGGTAGCGGCCGTGGCCTCAATTAAGGTACAGCCCTGGTGTGAAAATGGGAAACCACGGGAAGCCAACTTCGGGGCTGCCGATGGTGGGATTCGACCCCATTATCTCCCGAATGCAAGTTCACAGCTGCGCGACACTAACCACACGGCTAACTCGCTCGGTCATTCAGGGTTTTTCTAAATTGAGAGCATGTTCTCTCAGCCTAACAAGATGTGTTTGGGCTGTACTGTCTGCCAACCAACGAAATACAGGGGGAGAAAATAATGTTTTAGGCGCTTAAAGAGGCATTTATCGCAAAATAGGCGCTAACGATCAAAATATGTTTTCATAGGCACTCACAATATAATTTTGTTAGTCGTAATTTGACATAGAAAGGATTTTTAATTTTACTCCGCACGTTTAGCATTTACGAGAACAAATAGGCATTTTAGGAAATAGCCTCAGTTTACTAATTACTTCGAGCCGGCACTATACATTATATAGATTAAGCCTTTCCCCACGCCAATCCTGTCCGGAGGGACGTATTCATTAATGCGTGTTTCTATTATGATTGGTGTGTATAAATAAAAAGAAATGCGTATTAAGATAAACACAAGCAGCCAGTCCCCGAACCAGAGGAATTAACCAGACGTGGCTAAAATCTTTTACTCCGAATCGAACCTAGGGCTCTCTGAACCGAAGATCGTTACGCTAATCATTCAGAAAAAGGGCCAGATATATTAATTGACATTTAATGCATCAACTAAACATATACTGCAATTCTAGAAGGTAATGCTCGGTTGATTGGAAACGTTTCTAAAATTTGTGATGAAAAGTGTTTGCGAAAGTTAATCAGTACTGGAAAAAATGTCACAGTTTATTTTCTGCCGTAAGATGGTAATGGGAAGATCATCTGCTTTCCAAGAGAAGAACTCATATTATAAGGGCCCAATTATGACGAAACAAGTCGTCGGAGAGATTAGAAATAAAGAACATCTCCAGAAATGTATTTCAAAACTTATTCGGTAAACTACTACCACTATATATCACGAGAAATCATTCTTGCTTAAAATGTCCACTGTTTCGAGACTGATGGTAATGACCAGGTAGGGATGTTATAAACATCTTTGTTAACGTCTATTGGGTTACCGCGTTCGCTTTCTTCTGATTTCTAGCTTTAATTAAAAAAAAAGGAAATAGCAACATCATTACAGATACCGCATTCACACAGGCACATTTCTTATTACTTACAGAGCATGTGGTTAGTGACAAAGTTGTCCCAAGCTCTTTGTATGCAGCAACGACACACACATACACACAAAAAGAAGAGGTGATATTCGTTCTTGTTTAATGACTATAGGGGACAAAGAAGATACCTGTTGCTCTGTATTTTTAGTGCACATGTAGAGGTGGGCCCTCATACTACATCCGATGATACACCTGCGTAGCTGAGCGAGTTTATTATCAGCCCAGGGCACGACTGGAAAATATGCATCGTTCAGTAATTCAAGGTTCCAAACCCGTCTTTGGCTGCAGTTAGGTATAGCATTTCCCCGCCTCCCTTTCCCTCCCGAAGTGAGTGAATAAAATGGTCCCTTGCTTGGTTGCTGTTGGTTGTCACGTGACAGAGTTGCCGGTGCGGGCCGCTAGTCATTCGGTTACTTCATAGTTACATTGTTACTGTTTGTTAAAATAAGTATAGTCGCTCAAAAACAGAATGAACGCATTGCATTGTGTGTTACTAGCATTTCATATTTTTTTTTTTTTCAAGTTGCTTTACGTCGCACCGACACAGATAGGTCTTATGGCGACGATGGGACAGGAAAGGGCTAGGAATGGGAAGGAAGCGGCCGTGGCCTTAATTAAGGTACAGCCCCAGCATTTGCTTGGTGTGAAAATGGGAAACCACGGTAAACCATCTTCAGGTCTGCCGACAGTGGGGTTCGAACCCACTCTCTCCCGAATACTGGATACTGGCCGCACTTAAGCGCCTGCTATCGAGCTCGGTCATTTCATATTTTATCAGACTTAGTATTATAAAAGTATAATTCACCTACCATGTATATGCAAACTCTGTGGTTCAGTTATTCTTGAGAGAAGTGTACCTACGGGAAATGTATACAATACGAAGCGTGCATTCCTTTTTTTAAGCGACTGTACAATAATGAATATGTAATATTCCTGTCTGTGTTGAGGAAAATTCGCCAGTTCTCCGCCATGAGTGACTACATCTACCGACACGAGGCTGGCATATTTGAGCACCATCAAATACCATCGAAACGAGCCGGGATCGATCCCATAATCTTGGGCTCAGAAAGCCAGCGCTCTACATTCCGAGCCATTTCTTCTCACTGAGCGAGAAGTTTTCTACTTCACGCTATTCTGTTTCCATTGTAACTGAATCCATTTTCTACACATTTCTCTTACGCCCGCCAGTACTTATAAATAGATAGTTGGTTCTGTGTTTTTAAACAGCCTTTCATCGTTTCCCAAGGCCTTACAATCTTTTCCTGGTGGTATTTATGTCAGTCATAGATCTTTGGTATTGATACACAATGGGAGGTCTCCGTCTTCACCCACAGAGGGCACATTAATTGCTCCTTTCATCATCTTTCTATACGGCACTTCTGATACTTAGAGAGAGTCTAGAGGAGATATATCATTAACTTCCTGATTCATGAATTTTATGCCACTTATTCTTTCATTAATTATTTTATGTCTCAAGCATCTGGTGATTCCGCCCAAATTATCTCGTCTGACCCCTGTGGGTGGGGGACGCAGTTGAAGAATACAACCTGCCTGTCGAGCAAAAGGAGCGATCAAGGGATGATGCTTTTGGAACCACGAGACAATGTGATTAGTATCATTACGCGATGAACACCATGGGTCGATTTTACTTGCGATTAGAACTAGTAGACTACATGTGCCTGGTTATGCTCACCCTTAGAGCAATAATCACTACTACCTGAGGAAGTCGTACCGCTACTGCCTCCAGGTGGGTCTGTGATTACGATGAGTATCATCGGAGGAGGATTGCTATGGGAGTAGTACCATTATATGAAGAACACCATGGGTCTGTGTTGCCTGTGGGTGGTGTCATAATGTGTGATACATCGTGGGTCTACATTGCCTATGATTAGTACCACTATGCGAGCAACACCGTAAGTATAGGTGGGCTGTGATTAGTATCACTATATGAGGAACACTACGGATCTATCCGGCGTCCGTGATTAATACCTCTGTGTAAGGAACACTATGGGTCTATATTGCTTGTGAGTAGTACCCTTATGTGACGACACGATGGGTCTGTGTTGCCCGAGAGTTTTTTATTTATTGCTATTTGCTTTATGTCGCACCGACACGGATATGTCTTATGGCGACGATGGGATGGGAAAGGCCTAGGAATGGGAAGGAAGCGGCCGTGGCCTTAATTAGGTACAGCCCCAGCATTTGCCTGGTGTGAAAATGGGAAACCACGGAAAACCATCTTCAGGGCTGCCGACAGTGGGGTTCGAACCCACTATATCCCGATTACTGTATACTGGCCGCACTTAAGCGACTGCAGCTATCGAGATCGGTGATTGTCTGAGAGTAGTGCCGTCATGTGTGACATACCCTGTGTCTACATTACCTGTGATTAGTACCACCATGATTCTTCGTTACCTGTTATTAGAATTACTATAGGAGAAACATCGTAGTTCTGCTTTACCAATGATTAGTAGTACTATGTGGGGCCGGTGACCTGGATTTTGGATCCCTTTGGGCAACAAGCGTCAACCCAGAAAATAAGGCATTGTGAATTGGATACACTGATTGTTTTGGATTGACGGTCATTGTTGATCATCATTCATTTTAGATTCTAGTCAGTGGATACATTTTGAAGTTTTAATCATCGTTCCATTTCGTTGCACCTCGTATCATTAGGGGCCTTTAAATAACAATCATCATCATTATCATCATCATGTCTGTATGGTATATAGACTACATTACTAGCGAAGCGCCCCGGTTTCGTAAGGAACAAATTTACTACTACTACTACTACTACTACTACTACTACTACTACTACTACTAATACCGAACGAGTTGGCCACATGGTTTGGTGCAGATAACTGTGAGCTTGCATTCGGGAGATAATGTTCGAATCCCACTGTAGGCATCCGTGATGGTTTTCCATTTTCACATCAGGCTGTAGGGCCGACCTTAACTAAGGCCACGGTCACTTCCTTCCCATTCATAGCCCTGTCCTCTCCTGTCGTCGCCAGAGGACACGTCTTTGTTTGTGTCTGGAAATGAGAAGAAAGGGGAATCATTTTAACGCTACTTTTCAAAAGATGATGATGATGATGATTGCTTTTCGAGGTCTGACATCTAGGTCAGAGGTTCCCAAAGTGGGGTCCGTAGCAATGTTTGAAGTGGTCCACAAACACTTTTAAGACGAACAAAAAAATAGAATATACCGTCATTTTCTCCTTTTTATTTTCGAGGTAAAAGAGACGGGATGATAAAGACTAAAGATATGAATTTAGAGATTAGACTATGGCAGATTTCATCCAGATGTTAGAAGAAAATGTTCCAGAGAAGATTCTGAACGTTGTTTAAGTCATATTTGGTGCAACAACACTTGCAGCTAAGAGAGTATTTGCTGGTGGGTTATCAACCAACCTCTCTTTCACAAGAAGAAAATACTTTGGCAGCACTTTCAGCTAAAGATAATTAAAATTTCAGTTTTCACGGTTATAGCTAGCTGACCGTTGGTTATATGCCATGTCATAACTGACTATACTGAACTCTCAAGGAAATCTTTGAAGTGCTTAACTGTATTCCCCACTACTTACTCCTGAGAAACAGCATTGTGTTACTTAACGCATTTGAAAGCACAGTTAAGGAACAAAATTGAAGCAGAAAGTATCTTAATATTGAAATTATCAGACATTGAACTCTCCATTGCAAACCTAATAATGCAATTATACATTGTTCACATGATTTGATGATGTTATCATTTGGCCTTTTGACTTTAACACATTTGAATTAAAAATCATTGAAACATACTTTATTTCAAAACTCAGAGAGGGCCTGTGAATTATAATAATAATAATAATAATAATAATAATAATAATAATAATAATAATAATAATAATAATAATAATAATAATAATAATAATAATAATAATAATAATAATAATAATAATAATAATAATAAATTATTAATATTGTACCGGGAGGTACACCTTAACTCCGCACATTCAAAAAAAGTGCCTTAATGAACTCCTCTATTGACCAAAATGTGAAATTGCTACTTCAGGAAGTTGAGACTTTAATTAGAAGATGTCACTACCGACGTGTTGAGTAATTGTGTTATTCTGAAGTTGCCTAAACTACTGGACTTATTTGCTGTGTGTTTGGTTACATCAAGAAGTTTGGACTTTTTTCTACAGGTCACTGCCAAAAAAACTACGGCCATGCACTCTGGTGCAAGGTAAAGGAAGTTGTTATTGAAAGAAATTTCGTGTTTATAGGTTTTCTCAACTTTCATTTGTTTTTTTTATCTAATTCTAGGTTTGCAACACTTCTTTATCTTTCTACCAGTTTTGAATCTGGCCAATGAAAATTTTTCTGTAATTAATTTTCAACCTATCACAGACTTTTTGTTCGGTTTTGAGTGTAACTTCTGGGTTCTGCCAATACAATTGAGAGGGTGTGTCCGGATTAGTCCAGAATCCTCTAGAACCTTCCCTGAGGGCATATAAGTTGCAGCTTTTCAAGTTTCCTTGTCTTTTGATCGTCGTCTTTCTGAGTGTGTGTATTAAGACAGGAGGCGAGGAGCCTCTTTCTTCGGCAGGCAGTACATCAGCCAGGTAATCGCCACCTAAATTCTATTTTCTGTAGCTACCTCCGCAGGGTTATCCGAGGGGAAGGTCAGAGTTTTTAACTATGTAATAAACCTTTTCTAAAATGTAAATTTTCGTGCGACTAATGTAAAATTTCATAAAGTCTTTAACTGTAAATTGGGGATAGAGAGTGCTTTACCCTCTTGAGTTCCCCTTGAACTTCGTTCGAGGTAACTACGATTTTATAACTGTTTTCTTCTTTTCTGTACTGTATTAAATTAACCGTCTTTCGTATCACCTCAGCTTGGGATTAGCCCTTGTATCACTGGGTCGAGAGCCCTGTTAAGTTTTATTCTTCATTTGGGAGTGCAAGTATACGCCTCCATTCATTTTGTGTTAGGGCCACTAAGTTAAACCTTTTTTCTCCTTTTCCACGAAGACCAAGTAGGTTGGGTACTAGATACCCCTGTGTAAAACTACTTCCATTGTAAATCGTGCCTTGAGGGGCCAGAGATTGAAAGTTTTTGATGTAATGTTGATTTGAGTAGGCTGTAAGAAACTGAGAGCATCTAAGCTCTTTTCTAAGTTTTCTGTAATTGTGAGGGGTGCCTCTGGGAGGCTAAAGTTTGTAGCTGTTAGGGCCAAGTGCTCGTGAACACGGTGTATTGGGAGATATTCTCCTTATCTGACTAACGCAACATTTACTAAACTTGTAAATCTGGGGCTTGAAGCCCAGTCTGTAAAATTCACTAATCTTGGAAGTCTTGTGTCAAGACTGATTTGTACCTGACATGTTGTTACGTTCACTAAGTGAAAATTTCTTAAGTTTGTTGTTTTGAAGAAATACAACCTTCATTTCAAGTTTTAAATTAATTTTGATATTGTAGATAGGCCCATTCCACCCAGCACCTTCTTTCACCTCTTTCTGCTCCACGGATATCTCCGTAACAAATATTATTGTTAAATTAGTATTATTTTATTTTTTCAACAGGTCCACGGAGCGAAACGTTCTAGGTCATTGGTCCTTTCAAAATATATATTCGCGGATTTCGTAACATGGTATTGCGGAAAACATGCTCGTCGTTTTTCGGATACACTCGTTTTAATTCTGCTCTGGATTAATCCTTAATCCTTCAGTCTCCTTACAAATCTACAATATGTATAACATTATTTAATTTCTTTTTCATTGAACCCAGGCTTTTGACTTGCAATCTAGTGATTAGGAATTATATACCACTACTACCACAACCTCCTCCTCCTTCTTGCTACAGCCCGTTACTTTTGTGTACTCTTATATTAACCACCATATCACCCCTAATACTTGGGCACTTTGATGGGTTGGCCATAATCATGGGTGGTTTGTGATCCACGTCAAAGGTGGAGACCATTACGTGATGGCTGCATGTTATGTCTTGTGTAGTGGGGGCGAAGAATGCTGATGATGCTGACCTACAGACAGGATGAAACCCGGTGTCAGCTCATAACCTAGGCCTAGTCCGGCTCCGTGGCTAGTTTAGCGCACTGGCCTTTGGTCACAGGGGTTCCGAGTTCGATTCCCGGGAGGGTCGAGAATTTTAACCATCATTGGTTAATTTCGCTGGCACGGGGGCTGGGTGTATGTGCCGTCTCCATCATCATTTCATCCTCATCACGACGAGCAGGTCTCCTGCGTGAGTCAAATCAAAAGACCTGCACCTGGAGAGTCGAACTTGTCCTTGGGCACTCCCGGCACTAAAAGCCATGTGCCATTTCATTCTTTTTTACTCAGGCCTACTCCTGTCAAATAACATAAAGGGGTCTGCTCAAGACTTGCTGTCCCTATCCGATGAACGAATCACAGTATCATATGCACTCAATGTATAGACTATAAACACTGCGGAGAGGTTTGGAATTGAATCCAGGCTTTTGACTTGCAATCTAGTGATTAGGAATTATACACCAGCACCACCACCACCACCTCCTTTTCTACCCTGTCCTGCCAGTGAACATTCTGACGGTAAACATTTTTTCTACCAACGGAACTTGAATCGGTCAACTCGGTGTCAGCTCATAACATAGGCCTACTCCTGTCAAATAAAACCAAGGGGTCTGTTCAAGCTTTACCGTCCCTATCCGATGAACGAATCACCATCAATAGCATCATATGCCCTCACTTATATGAGCACTGCGGAGATGTTTGGAATTGAACCCAGGCTTTTGACTTGCGATCTAGTGATTAGGAATTATATACCACTACTACCACCTCCTCCTCCTCCTCCTTCTTTCCCACATTGTCTTGCCAGCAAACATGTTCTAGCAACGAAACTTGAAGCGGTTAACTACGGTGTCAGACTATAAAGACATGTTACCTTTAAGATTACGACCACCAGGCTTCGAACTGTCATATCTGATTACTTGAAGACTTGTCCTAAGTTGCACAACAACAAAAAAGTGAAATTACTGAGAATTATGCCGACGTCGAATAATTGGAAAAAAGTCCATTTATTGTGAACTGGAAATGGGGAGATGGTAATGAGTACGGTGCTCGGAGAGAGGGATCTATCAGACAGTAGCTGAGCTATATAAACACCTCTTGGAGACGCTATAAATACGCCCTTGTTCTTGACTCGTTATTCAGTTGTATCCATCTAAGCAGCTGTTACTTCTTTTTTATTCGTATCGTAACTCTTACCTTCTTCTCTTTCACAATATCTTCTCGTTTAATGATCGATCGTCACTCTTGTCTCCCTTTATGTATTAAAGAGATGTCATATCGTAGTCTTCTTGTTTCCTTTTTAATTTAAAATAACAGTCGCACGGAAGAAAAATATGTAACATGTTCTCCTTCACGCTGTTAATTAGTGGAGAGATCGATCTTCCACGCGATCCAGCTTAATTATGAGTCTTCTGTCGAACAACCACCACGAAGTAACGTTTTCTATTCTGTACGCTTCGTGGAGGTTGAATAATGTTAGCATTCATCTACAATACTTATACGAAAATATTCTTCATCCTGGCAATTTTTTTTCAGTAACTGGAGTCGGCACTAATATAGATGAAGCCCAGGTTTACGGCCGGACACCCTTTCTGACGTCAGCCTTATGTGGAGGATTGTATTCTGTGATCGTTGGCAGTATTGTGATGTGTTGTGACCATTTGCCCAAGGAACTGGACACAACATTTATTCATAAATATCATCATCATCTGTTTACCCTCCAGGTTCGGCTTTTCCCTCGGACTCAGCGAGGGATCCCACCTCTACCGCCGCAAGGGCAGTGTCCTGGAGCTTCAGACTCTTGGTCATGGGATACAACTGGGGAGAATGACCAGTACCTCGCCCAGGCGGCCTCACCTGCTATGCTGAACAGGGGCCTTGTGGATGGATGGGAAGATCGGATGGGATAGGCAAGGAAGAGGGAAGGAAGCGGCCGTGGCCTTAAGTTAGGTACCATCCCGGCATTCGCCTGGAGGAGAAGTGGGAAACCATGGAAAACCACTTCCAGGATGGCTGAGGTGGGAATCGAACCCACCTCTACTCAATTGACCTCCCGAGGCTGAGTGGACCCCGTTCCAGTCCTCGTACCACTTTTCAAATTTCGTGGCAGAGCCGGGAATCGAACCCGGACCTCCGGGGGTGGCAGCTAATCACGCTAACCACTACACCACAGAGGCGGACTATTCATAAATATACCGGTATATTTTAATATCACACGTTCTTGTTAACCGTGTTAGTAGAGACGGGGCCGGGCTGAGTGGCTCAGACGGTTAAGACGCTCGCTGGCTTTCTGAACCCAAGTTAGCAGTTCGATACTGGCTCAGTCCAGTGGTATTTGAAGGTGCCCAAATACGCCATCCCTGTGTCTGTACGTTTACTGGCACGTGAAAGAACTCCTGTGGGACAACATTCCGCCACCTCTGTGTCTCCGAAAACCGTAAAAGTAGTTAGTACAGATGGCTACCAATTTATGATTCTTGTATAAAGTGCATGAAAGCATGAATCCTTGGCTGAATCGTCAGCTGCATGGTTCCTAGGTTCGATTTCCAAACGTTTCGAGCATTTTAGCCACGTCTGGTTAATTCCTTCGGCTCTTCATATGCACACAACACGTCTCATTATCAACCACTACAGAAACACGCAATAGTAAATTGCATCCCTCCGTATAGGTTTGGCGTCATGGAGAGGATCTCGTAAAACAGGGGCAAGTCCAAATGTGCGACACAGTTCACAGCCGGGACCCCACCATAGTGTGAGAAAAGCACCAGCAGCAGAAAAAGAGAACGGCGGATAAGTCTAAAGCGAATGAAAAGTGGGGTTCGAACCCACTATCTCCCGAATACTGGATACTGGCCGCACTTAAGCGATTGCAGCTTTCGAGCTCGGTCTGCTCATCTTCTTAGCCCTTTTCCAAATTCTTGGGGTTGGCACTGTATGTGAATACAAACTTTCAGATGTCAGTACATCGTCCACAAGTAAAATAGATTTCAATCCAGCGAATACTATAGACAGGCGATGGAGCCTTAGCTAGTAGTAAAGTGCTAGCTGATGAGCTCCACACCTCTGGGATGATGATGATGATAAATCGAGACGGGGAGAAACTGGAGATCCTAGAAAAGGCCTTTCCTACCTTCACTTTGTCCAGAACTAATGTCACACTGAATAACATTGATGTTCAAACCTTTTAAAATACGAAATATCCAGAATAATTATTCACATAGGGCTGCTACCACCAGTGTTGGAAGCTCTTCAAACCGTGGTTATGCCTTCAAAGGACAGCATCTCAAATCAAGCAGTGGTACTACTCGACTTCTAACATTAATTTTCATGACATAGAATAGTCCGTCTCCGTAGTGTAACGGTTAACACTACTAGCTGCCGTCCTCGTGGCCCGGGTTCGACTCCCGGTACTGTCAGAAATTTAAGAATGGCAGGAGGGTTGGTATGTGGTTGAAATGGTACATGCAGCTCACCTCCATTGGGGTGTGTCTGAAAAGAGCTGCAGCACCTCAGGCGGAGAACACGGGTTTACTTTACTTTTATGACAAAGAATAAACTATTGTTAGATAATCGGAAAAATGGGCAAATCTTAACTTCTTTGTCTAAAAGTGGTTTCCTTTCCTTCAGTTTTATGCAAAACATATTCTGTTCGTTTATTAAAAAGAATTCGACCATTACTCTTCAACCTGTAATAATGTTACCGTGTATCCATCTATCTGTACATATTATGTAGTTTTGTATCTGTCTCTTAGTACAGACCAGAGCAAAATGTAGCTTCCACGGAAGTCTGTCTCATTTATAGCTTTGATAGTATGGACGCTGCCGAGATATGGGTGATGCTGAGTAATGACATTTGGAGCACGACTACTGCATCTGCTAGATGTTATGAAAGTTAATACTCGTAGGGGCGATCGTGTTACAATAACACTTTCTGGTCCAGTAAGAAAAGCAACTCGCTTCTCATTATGCTTTGTATCCCACTTTGGCGCCGCCATCGGATTTTGCAGTTTCCTTCTAAGAGCATAATCTTTGGTCGTGCTATTTGAGGACTGAACCACCTTCGGGCTGAACAGCTAACAGAGACAGACATACATCTCTGTATATAAAATAACGTGTCCTGACTGACTGACTGACTGACTGACTGACTGACTGACTGACTGACTGACTGACTGATTCATCATTGCCGAGCCAAAAATATTGGATATAAAGAAATGGAATTTTGGGAATACATTTATGTTACAGCCTAGGTGCTCACTAAGGAAGAATTTTTTGATATCCCGTCGCTAAAGGGCTGAAAAAGGAGAGGGGTTAATTTTAACATGGGTACATGTATATGGGGGTAAAAATAAGTGAAAAGTGGGTTGAACCCTTTTCACGAGGATACTTATATCTCAAAAACTGAAAAAGTTACAGACGTGAAAGTTGGTGCATGGCAACTCTTTTGAAAATAAAGAAACGTGTATTTTTTTGTTTTCGAAAAAACTTAAGGGGTTTGAAAAGAAGTGACAAATGGGTGGATTTTAAAATGAGTATATCTCAAAATCTTAACATGGTACAAACGTAAACGTTGGTGTTTGAAATCATTTTTATAAATAACAAACGCGTATTTTTTGTTTTCCAAAAATCTACTTAATTGGGGGTGGGGGTGAAAAGAAGTGAAGAAGTTGAATTCTTTCTTGAAGGATACTTACCGGTATCTCTAAAAAACTGAAGATGTTACAAGCGTGAAAACTGGTACTTGGAGTCTCCTTTACAACTAAAGAAACACTTTTTATGTTTGTTTAAAAAATCCACTTAAGGGGGCCGAGAAGAATTGAAAAGTCGAGTCAATTTTGAAATGAGAATATCTGTAGCATAATCTCATAAGCTTAACGTGTTACAGACGTGAAAATTTGTATGTAGAATATCCTAAGAAACTAAAGAAACACGTAATTTTTTGTTTTCGAAAAATCGACTTAAGGGGCGTAAAGAATAACTGAAAAAGCAGGTGAATTTTTAAAATGCGTATATCTACAAAACTATATTTGTATTTCGAATATCCTTTAAAAACAAAGAAACATGTATTTTTTGTTTTAGGAAAATCCACTTTGGTGTGTGTGTGTGTGTGAAAAGGACTGAAAATATGGCTGAATCCTTTAATTGGGATACTGATATCTTAAAAAATGAGAAAGGCACAGACGTGAAATTGGTATATTGAATCTCCTTTAAAAAACACGTATTTTTTGTTTTCGGAAAATCCATTTAAGCCGGGTGAAAAAATCCGTATAAGGGGTTGAATACATTTTATGAGGATACTTATTTATAAAAAACTGAGCATGTTACAGACGTGAAAAATTGGTATTTGGATTCTATTTGCCTGAACATTAGTTTTTTGAATCTCCCTTCAAAATAAACACGTATTTTTGTTTTCGGAAAATCAACTTAAGTGGGTGAAAAAATAGAGAAAATATGAATTCTTGAAATGATTGTGTCTGCAGTATTTCTAAAACACATAATATGTTGAAAAGAAGTGAAAAAGGGTGAATTATTTTTATGAGGATACTTATATCTCAAAACCTGAAGATGTTACGGACGTGGAAGTAGCTATTTGGAATATCCTTTAAAAATAATGAAGCACGTATTTTTTGTTTTCGGCTTGAGAGAGGACTGTTTCTCACATTTATAGTTCTATGTCTCATGTTCTAGAGTTAGCTTTGCCAGTAGCCTGGTCATCTTAGCTCTAAAGGCAATACCGCAAACGTGGTTTACAAAGAGGTTCTGGGTTAAATGAAACTTTTTTTCGGTTGTTTTTATACTTTAGCAATTTTCATATAATGTCTTAGTGCTGTACCGAAGAACGATTTCTTTTATCAAATTACGAAATCCACGCGAGCGAAGCTGCGGGTTATTCAGCTCAATAATCTTATTAACCCTTTCACAGACCACGTTTTGGTGCAGTGTAACAGATATTTGTTATATTTTTTGGACTGGGAATTAGAAAGTAAATATGATGCTTGTTATTTAACGGGGCCTAACATCTAAGATCATCGGCCCAGAAAGTATATAAAGAGTGTTTTTAAACACATCCTTTTATTATTGGTGCCCCAATAATCTAGTGGGAAGTATTCTTCCCATGGCCCATTTTGAATCACATAAATAAACTGAAGATTATATAAACCTTAAATATTTTAGATTTAGACTATGCATGGTGCAAATAAGTAATTATATTCTGCTACTAAAGCAAAAAATATAAATTATATTTTTTTATGACATTGAACACTTTACTATGAGATGTAAATGTATGTCTTATTTTCCATGAAACTTCAGTAAGCATGGATCTACATAGAATGGAATATCACATGTAGTGCAAATATATCTTGTTCTCTTGTCATGCACTTTAGTGGAGCATAAAGGACAGCGTATGCCAGCTGGTTTAGTAGCAATATTACGCACTGTGCTCAAGCTAAACTCTTAAGACATATAAGTCCTAGGTCACAGGTTGTGAGATTCTGAGGTAGCCCTAGCATAGTACCACACACTTGGTCCCGTAAGACTAATGTATTCCAACTATCTTACCCACTCCTCCTGAATGAGGAGGTAGCATAAACCTCCTCACGGTTAGTCCCATAAGAGCGGTGTATAGCAGCCATCTTGCACATTTCTTCTCTTCAGTTGTACACCAGCTCAGGCATCATCACAGGTGGGAGGGATACTTCCCGCGGAAACAATCAAATAAACTCGTGGTGGTAAGAAGGCTTCCCATGGACACAAGAAAATAGATATTTCGGTGGTTAAGTATACTTCCCTTAGCCTGTGAAAGGGTTGACAAGAATACCCTTTACAGCAGGGCCTCTCAGGGTGCATGCACAGTGCACGGTGCAAAAGACGACTTCGCTTGGTTGCCCAGAGTGCAGACCCTCACTCCTCGATTTGGAGCAATAGCACTGTCTCTCTGTTTCACCATGCCTGCCTCGCTTGCTCCCCCTGTCTCTCTCTTCCCCACTTGCTCCGTAGCGCTTCAAATCCGAACCCAGTTGAGCCGAGCTTAGCCGAGTAGCCCAGAGACGAAGCGTTGGTCCGAGCATGGCCGAGTGGAACCGATGCGCAGTGCACGGAGCTCTTGCGCCTCGATCTGCACGCGTGAGATTTTTGGCGTTTGAGAGGCCCTGCTTTACTGTATTTCACTTGTAGGAATGATTTAGGATTTATCTTTGTTATAGCGAAAGCGCAGAAATGATTGAAATTTGTATTGGGAGAAAGGAGTGAGCTAACAGGCTGGCTATCGGAAGACGCTGAGCTACGTACACACCAGGTACATGCATACGTTTTTGACGGTTTCTGTGGTAAAGAAAACACGTAATTTTCAAGGGAAATTCATTTTTAGTTTATTCAAAATATTGCTCATCGGCGTCTACACACTTCGCTCATCTTTCAGGTAAATTATGAATACCATGCCAGAAAAAACTGCTTGTATTTTGCGGCAGACCATTCGTAGAGCCATTTTCTAACTTCCTTGAAATTGCCGAAGTGCTGCTCTGCGAGGGCGTGCCTCACTGATGCAAGGAGGTGATAGTCAGATGGCGCCAGGTCGAGGTAGTACGGCGGGTGTAGAAGGATGACCCATCCAAGTGATTTCAAGGTGTCTTTCACTGGTTTTGCTGTGTGAGACGGCGCATTGTCGTGTAAAAAAATCACTTTGTCATGTTTCTGGTCTATTCCGATCGTCTTTCGATCAACGCGTGATTTAAATTAATCATTTGTTACCGATAGCGTTGTGCGATATCATTTGAGTTGGGTAAAAACAGTGTCTGGCTCCATAACTAAATGGTTAGCGTGCTGGCCTTTGGTCACAGGGGTCCCGGGTTCGATTCCCGGCAGGGTCTGGAATTTTAACCATCATTGGTTCATTTCGCCGGCACGGGGATTGGGTGTATGTGTCATCTTCATCATCATTTCATCCTCCTCACGACGCGCAGATCGCCTACGGGAGTCAAATCTAAAGACCTGCATCTGGCGAGTCGAACATGTCCTCGGACACCCTCGGCACTAAGAGCCATACGCCATTTCATTTCATCATCCAGTAGCGCCTGCAATTGCTCGCCTTCGCACTTTAGTGGTCTACCACAGCGCACTGTTTTTTTACATTGAAATCACCATGTTTAAATTGTCGAAATCATGTCTTACATGTTCTAATCGATGGAGTGTGTTCACCATATGTTTCTACCAGCAAAGGATGACTTTACACAGCCTTTTTCTTTTGATTAAATAAGAAAGCAATGCGTGCCGAAAACGTTCTTTTCCAGGCACAAACGCCGACATGGTCACTGAACGATATAACACAGACGCTAGTGTTTGGCGGACTCAACTTGTGTGTGTTGGTAGGTTGATGTGAGCCGAACGAACTGACGTATGTGTCGAATTCATACGCTGCGTACTGTTCGCTGGCGCCATCTCTTAGTGAAACTTGAAAAGTTTTATGCATGCACCTGGTACATCAGGAGGAAAACAACTAATGCCATATAAACGGACATTTTATAATTCAAAATTTGCTCTTGCGCGAGTCTGGGGTAGGTCGCTGGTTATTTATAAAACATCGTCTTGGGAAGTTTCATTGTTCATTACAATATAGTTCCGAATTTATTTTCTAGTGGTTTAACGTGGCACTAACACATTGTAGGTTTTCGGCGACTTAAGGATGGGACAGATCTAAGATAGCGAAGGAAGCGACCGTGGCCTTAAATTAAGGTACAGGATTTGCCTGGTGTGAAAATGGGGAACCACGGAAAATTAGCTTCAGGAATGCCGACAGTGGGATTCGAAAGCACCACCTCCAGAATGCAAGCTCACAGCTACGCGACCCTATCCCCACGGCCAACTCGCTCAGTAGGAAATTGTTTAAACTTTAAAGTGCGATACCTGACCGAAGTAGTAACGCTCGTGCTTGCTTCACCTGGAAAAGTGAGGTTATTTCCCTCTTAGGAAGTCGTTGAATTTTAAAGCAATTTAGGGTTAGGCCGGCAAACTATCACTTCCTGCCGGCCGAGCAATACGAGAGCAAGCTAGAGCGACTGTCTGATCCATTCTAATGCACCGCATTCCTAACTTCTTGTCGTGAAGAGGTTCCTCATGGAGCAGATTAGGTTTCTTGGCACTCCAGTATCAACTGTTTTGAGAATTTCTCCGTCATACATTTTATTCAAAATCCAGTCATTATTATTATTTAATCTCCAAAGTGCTGTGAACCCTATTTTACCATAAGCTATGTTAGGGTTGTAGTTTATACAAAATATACAATTTCTCTGATAAAATTCAAAATACATAAACAGCAAAATAGACATGAACAGAAATGGAAAAATAAAAGTATGATATATACAATACTAAGAGTACCGTACTAATATTTGAAAATACCAGACATACAATATATACAATACATATGTTAAGCAGCTAATAAAGCAGACAGTGTCAAATTATATGTGTTTAAATACATAGTCAATAAATTCTGAAAACTGAGAAGTGCAGCATTTTTTTTATAAAATATGAAATTTAGTGGTTTTTCAAAATAGCAACTGCAAGTTAACAAATGCATCTTAAGTTCAAAACGTGCTCCCTCAAAAGCAGGACAGTTGAACAGAATGTGTTCTACAGTTTGAATGTCTTCAGTGCAGAAGCACAGTGAGCCATTTTGTGTTGGAATTTTGAATCGCTCGAAGTAAGCATTGAATTTACCATGACCTGGTAGCACTTGAGTTAAATGAAAGTTGCACACTATATATTTACATCCCAGCCTACTAAATACATTTGGAAAAAACAGGTCTTTGGTTACTGAGCCATTTTTACTTGTTCATTCCAGCGAGAGAGCATTTCAACCTTTACGGTTCTTTTGACAAAAGAAAATGGGCATTTAGTATAACTCTCTGACAAGTTAGAATTACAAGCTTCTTTGGCCAATTGGTCAGCTCTTTCGTTCCCTTTTATGGCGGAATGACCTCGCACCCAACCGAAACATATACTGTATGTTTATTGTACTTTGATATATTCTCTCTTACATGTACTGCCAAATTGTGTAAGTTATATTTATCTTTTATGGAGTTCAGCGCCGCTTGTGAGTCACTGAGTATAGTCGCACACGTATTTTTGTTTAATGCAAAATCCAGTCATTAAATCTCGTCATGACCTATCTGTGTCGGTGCGACGTAAAGCCCCTAGCAAAAAAAAAAAAAAAAAAATCTCGTCATACAGGCAGAATTACCCGCTTTAAGTTCGTGCACCACATTACATTTATAAAGTTTTAAGTAATTTTGTAGTCCTTTCTACGGAACTGTTAGAAATTCCCGTTTATTGAGAAAGACGGTTAAGATTTCTTAGGAATTTTTTTTTCAAGCGTTGTCCAGTCTTCAAGAACCTCTTCTGTTAGCACTGTACGCCACCTTATCAATAATATTTCCCATTTCACGAAATGTATTAACTACTCTATGAACTTGGAACTCCAACATCTGAGAATTTCTCTCGAAATAATCTTCTAACAACACGAGCGGATTCTGTACGGACATAACCAGGGCGAGCAAATATATGGAATTTCATGTTCTAAACGATAAAGAATACTCAAGTGGGAACCAGATATCTTTACGTTTTATGTAGTAAGCAATAAAAATCCACCAATAAAATATTCACATTTCATAATATTTTGATAAAATCTTCATATTTTACGAAAATTTTCATATTTATTCATATTCTGGCGTTTATGCAATTCTGTATAATTATACATTAAGTAGTTATTCAGATAAATTAGAAACAGAAAAGGCGTGTTTTTATTCGTGTTTTAATAAGGAATAAATAAATAAATAAATAAATAAATAAATAAAATAAATTATAAAATGTTGTTAATTTGTATAAATTTAGTATTAAATCCAATGACATTAATTATTTACGAAATGTAGAATTGAAAGAATATTCATTATATCTGTTAACACGGATAACATAATTTATATACATATATATGCAAACTTTGCCCTCTTCAAGGTGTTCGACCTTTGACCAATTACAAAATTACATATTGACTGCAACTAATTTTAAATTATAATTGACTTCATTACTTTTTATAAATTACTGGTAGCTGATTAAATAAACACAGTCTTAAAAGAAACTTATTATTTCATAATTTTAAAGAAAAATTCAATCTGATACTTTTATTATATTGAAATTTGGAATGAATTCCTACCAATTATTTTTCAAGTATCCAAATTAAAACCAGCACAAACAACTGTATAATTTGATATTTCTTCATTTTAAACTTCATACTTTCATACATTTTATTTCATATTTTGGTAAAAATTTCTTCATATTTTTACTCGCTCCAGACATAAAGAATCGTAAATAAACACTGGATGTGGAAGAGAATAATTAGGTGTATTTTATTATTATTATTATTATTATTATTATTATTATTATTATTATTATTATTATTATTATTATTATTATTATTATTATTATTATTATTATTATTATTATTATTATTATTATCCACTTAGTCTCATGTCAGTTTGCATGCAGGTGTTGCTCTCATTTAAACACGAAACAAAGCCAGAAGCGATAGTCACCGGAGGCTCTCCTCACTTCCGCGCATCTGTCGGCTTAGTACCAGCCGCCGCTCCGGTTCCAAGATGTCCCGGTATGAAGACGGCATGCTCCTGGATTTCACTCATCCTACATCCGTAATAAAGGCTGCCTAGTCTAGGCTGTACACGCATGCACAGAAATGGTGTCCCGATATAAACAAAGTGTGGCGTCCTCCATCACCTCGCTTAACGCATTACCGCAGGTTGTTGTAATTGAAAAGGGAACAATGGGGGATGTATAGCAATACACACACTGTGCCTTCAGCATTACCCGTTCATTCCCTTCCCCTCCTTTTCCCTACTGGAGTGGCCTTCCACACTACCTCTTCACTCCTTCACCTCCTTTTCGGTACTGGAGTGGGGCAGTGTTAATTTTTTTTATGGCGGGACATCATTTATGTGCATGCGTGTACGTGCATTTTCGGTTCACTCGGACTGTGTCAGGATGTCCGAACAATTAGAAACAAGATTTCTCCTTCTGAAGATACACATGGTCCTGAGGTTCACCCAGCCTTTACCACAAAGGAGTACCAGGTTAATACCTGGAAACAAAGGCGGCCGAGCGGTGAGCTAACAATTCTATCCTACTTAGGGCCTGGGTTACGAATAATGGAAGCATTTAACTTCCATTCCACGAAGAGCCTTCATGCTTTTTACCAAGGTGGCTTTGCTTTTACATCAGAAGTGAGTTCCAAAGTACGAGTAACTCCTGGGAGCGACGTGATCAGACATGAAGCTAACCACTATGCCATTCAGTCCCGAGGTTATGGATAGTGAAGGCCATTATCTTGAACTCCTCGGGAGTGCTTTCATAGCATAAACAAAGATGACTTTTCCTTGTCACTTTAATTGGCATTTTATTCATTTCCTTTCGACAAGGTACAGTGGTGATGTTTGGGACGCGACCCATAGGTCGATTACAATGGACCCTCAGACTCTTATGTGTAGAAGATAATGAGGCTAACTCATGCCAGGTACTGTAATTGTTTTGTTTGAGAGAGCACGTAAATTTTGCGCAATACTAGGGCTGCTGCTTATAAATTTACCCCGATATTATCTGTAATGGCTGTAATTTCGCGATGGCGGGCAGGTGTTCCAAAGTAGCCAGGGAGTACAATGATCTATTGTTCACATCACCGTCGCTCTGAAGCATCTTACCATCCTCGGAAAGAAAAGTAACAAGACTTCCTGTTGTTTTATAAGCAGCCGGTCGAAATAACGCTGTACATACACTCATGACTTTATTCTTTAACAGAAGACATGACTGAAATAATTTCAGTTATTATAATTATAATATTATAATAATTATTATTATTAATAATTATTATAATAATTTCAATTATTGTGAATGAAGCTAAGTCATGACAAAGTGCTGATAAGTACAAAAGGGCAAAAACAGCAAGTGAAGGTGTGTACTTGCTGTCTAAACTCATGATCGCCTCGATTTAAAAATGGCCCTTGGAGCTTTAATAATGGTGGTATTGTAAAAGTAATTTCTTATTTAAAAGAGAAAGAATGGAAAAATTGTTAAAGCCAAAATTGAAAAATCAATATTTTGTACAAAAAATGGCTAAAATTTTTCATGACTCCTATTAAATGACACTTTATTTAAACAATGGTTTTGTTTCAAAAATACCTTTAATTTGTTCATTTTGGTTCCCATAGTGTTATCGAACTTAGTAGTAACTGTACCGTTCAGTTATTTGCTGATCTTTCAGATAAACGAGTATTTCTTTTTCATAACAGCCTGTTTAGCGGTTAGTGCTTAGCAATGTCTTTATTTCTTTTATTTTATTTCATTCATTAGCAGCAATTTTGTCACATTGTATTTGTATATTGTAAAACTAATAAATAATTTTTAGTATAAATATTTATCACAGACATTTCGTTAGTATTATTTATCCTAAATACCGGATGGACAAAATAAAACTGTCTCGAAGAATATTTATAAGACTGACACGGAATTGACCCTTGTTAATGAGCAGGAGAATTTCCCAGCACAGGAAATGCTGGAAACCGTGATTTCGATGCACCAATCGGTTGCGGTCACATGGCTGTGAGTGCGCAACTCGCGCATGCTCTGTCCCGTGTGTGTCGCTGTGTCATTACGCGTGAGTGAGTGAAAAAGAGGAGCAGACGTGTTTAGTGACCAGTTGAATGCAACACAAAATGGTGCTCACGATAAAACAGCGCATGTTCATTGTCGAGTGTTATGCGAAGCACGATTCGTGGAAAACCTGTGCGGAACTGCTTACGCAAGAGCTTAAGACTGGAAGAGTTTCGGCAAAGTCTGCAGTACTAAACTTAGTGGCAAAATGGCGTGAAACGGGCTTTGTGGCGAATAAAATCCGTAACTATCCGAAAAGAGTTTGAACACCAGAAAACATTGCTCGAGTGAAGGAAAGACTGGAACGAAGTCTGATGAAATGTCAACGCTGTTCAGTGGGAATGAAGAGATCGTCGTATCGAATCATTAGCCTATATATAAAAAAAGGACCTGTATTTGTATCCTTACAAATTTACTGTTGTGCATGCGTTAAAGCGTCCAGACGAACCTTCGCGTGTTGAGTTCTGCCCGTGGCTTTTGAGTGAAGTGGAACAGGACTTTTGGATCCTCAGTTTTTCATTTCTTCAGATGAGGCCATTTCCAGCATCTTCTAAAAATGAAATGGCGTATGGCTTTTAGTGCCGGCAGTGTCTGAGGACATATTCGGCTCGCCAGGTGCAGGTCTTTTGATTTGACTCCCGCAGGCGACCTGCGCGTCGTGATGAGATGAAATGATGATAAAGACGACACATACACCCAGCCCCGTGCCAGCGGAAATAACCAATGATGGTCAAAATTCCTGACCCTGCCGGAAATCGAACCCGGGGCCCGTGTGACCAAAGGCCAGCACGCTAACCATTTAGCCATGGAGTCGGACAGCATCTTCTGTGTTGTTCATTAACAAGAGTCAATCCCGCGTCAGTCCTATTATAAATGTTTTTCGCGCCAGTTTTAGTTTGCCCACCCGGTATTTAGAATAAATAATACTAACAACATTTCTGTGATAAATGGTTATACTGAAAATAACTTATTGGTTTTACAATGTGCACATACAACATGACAAAAATTGTTGCTACTAAACGAAATAAAAAAAAACAATTAAAGACACTGCTAAATACTTTAACGTGTACAGGATGTTATGAAAACCCCTCTTAGATCTGAAAGATTTTGTAGTATGATATGGATGAAATAAGACTTACAGACGCGGCTGTGAGCTTGCATCCGGGAGATAGTGGGTTCGAATCCCACTGTCGGCAGCCCTGAAGATGGTTTTCCGTGGTTTCCCATTTTCACACCAGGCAAATGCTGGGGCTGTACCTTAAGGCAACGGCCGCTTCCTTCAACTCTAGGCCTTTCCTATCCCATCGTCGCCATAAGACCTATCTGTGTCGGTGCGACGTAAAGCCACTAGCAAAAATAAGACTTACAGGTAGAAGCCTTATACTTCTAGCAGATGCGATTTCTACCCTTTAGTTTTGTCCCTTGTTCCAGGCCGTTCTAATTGAGTGTTTCAGGGCTGGGGAGCCCTGGCGCTGCCCAGGGCTGACTCCCACTCCTCTCTGTCGCTGTGGTTGTGGTGATGTCAGAAAGCACGGGCTGGGTTTTTGACCTTGCCTTTTATAAACCATTTGAATGGTTTAAATGTTGCTTTGCAATGTATAAATATGTCGATTGTTGCTACCTAGGACACAATTATTGCTTTAAGATGAAACTTTCATTGTTCCGAAAAACAATTACAGCAGAAATGTTTTGGAGAATTCTCTTCTTTGTCCAACTGTTTGCGTTGCTATTTACTGTGAAGCCCTTGAACAATTCGATAATGATTTAGAAACACCGAAGAAATGTCATCTAATAATTTTTATGGAACCCTTTCCTGTAAGTTATGAGCAAACTCGTCCGGCTCCATGGCTCAATGGTTAGGATGCTGGCTTTTGGTCACAGGAGTCCCGGGTTCGATTCCCGGGTCGGGAATTTTAACCATAATTGGTTAACTTCGCTGACGCGGGGACTGGGTGTTTGTGTCGTCTTCATCATCATTTCATCGTCATCACGACGCGCAGGTTGCCTACGGGAGTCCAGTCAAAAGATCTGCATCTGGCGAGCCGAACTTGTCCTCGGACCCTCCCGGCACTAAAAGCCATACGTCATTTCATTTCATGAGCAGACTCAAGTCAAATTTTAAAGAAACCTGATAAGGTTTCAGTGTAATACAAATTTTAGAAATAGGTATTGCAATATTCCAGGCTGCCTCCTTACATTTTATAAGACCATGGAACAAAGAGTGTTTCCACGTATCCACACATTGCATGGAGATTAGTTACTATGTTCGTCTCTACATACCTTTGGAATGAAGAGTCAAGATATAAGAGTTTACAGACATGACTCCGTTATATTTGAATGACCTTATAGGTTGCCCGACATTGGAGCTAAAGTTGTTACCATGAGAATGCAAGGAAGTAAGTGAAATAATGTTTGCTATTTGAGAAGGCCGAGGACAAGCCTGTAAGTTGTCTGTATTTATGAAGGAATGTTTGTCCAGCTGATAAGGAGGGCTAGAGTGAGTGTCAGATGCCCTGTGCTTGAGAACTCGTCTGTAAGGGGAAGCTCTGATGACGTAATGTTTTGTTTGTCCTTGCGGGTGAGATGGCCTTGCCAGCTGTAACCAAGTTCCGAGTCTCCAGGAGGAGTGTTCCTTCCCAAAGCTGCAAGATTACCACATTTATTTGTATATATTTTATTTAAGGTCCTGATAAAGGCATGTGTACTCAGTGTGTGTTGTGTATCTGTGTTTTATTGTACTTGTCTTTTGTTTATGTCGCATTATAGTGTCGCACGTACGCGAAGGAGGGTTGTAAGTTCCCATCTCATCTGTGCATGAGCCCGAGCTCATTTAGCTTCAGTGTGTTTTCTTTTTTTCTTTTGGGGGAAACCAATGGTCCTGCAGTGTACTTGTGTATGTTTCCCGTATATATCGGAACAGTGTAGTGTTAAGTTTTATGTGCGAAGTATTCCCTCCCTGATTTCATGTACTTCCTGTTGGACGTTAGGACTATAGTTGTTATGATCTCCGCTTATACTACGTATATTCCCTACATTGCATGGTGCTTTTTCTCCGATCACTCGCCGCTGCTCCACGCATTCAACTACTCCGCTCACCTGTGGTCTGGCTGCTCCATTCATCACGTGACTCTGACGTCATCCTCTCCTTTTCCGCCTGTGTGTGTGTGTGTGTGTGTGCTGGTGCTTACCTATTGGACACGTGATAATTACGCTTCTGGAACATGCTGGCTTTCAGCCTCTTTACTTTTCTCGATCTTTCTGTATTGCTATATATTCCCACTCCGCTGCTCCAAAACTTGAGTCTGCCTTCGTCTCGGAGTGGTGGAGCACCAAAATAACTGTGCTACGTTGTATAATGTCACTTCCATCTGGAGTGTTATTTCTTCAAGTAATTTGGTGAGCAAGACTTATCATTATGTTATTTGGACATTACATTTTCTATTGGGCCATCTGCCACAGCTGAACTTTTCTTCCGCCGGCTTAAATTTGTATCTTAAAATCACATATGCAAGACTTTATTTCTGCAAAAACCTTTCAATCCCGAACTGCGCTACGGACAATGTAAATATTGTAATCTCATCATCCGCCTCCTAGGACGTATGCTATTTTGTATTATAAATATCATAATAACAGATCCCGCAGCATAGAGACACCCGGTGAAGAAAATCTTTTCCCCAGTTCGATCCTTGCCCCACTTCCCTTTTCCCTTCCTTTCGCATTTCTTTTCTTTCAGGGTTTGCTCCTTTTTTTATTCAGCTTTTATATTCTTCATTGTACGCTTTGTATTTGGTCATAAGTTTTTTTGGATACATTTCTTATAATCTATATTGCACATGTGGCACATTTTTCTTATCTTCTCAGGTTTCCTCTACATAATTCACTATCTATCAAACTTTTGTCTTCGATTTATTATCTTGTTGCAGAATGTTTCATTATTTATTTGTTTATTGTTAAATATATATTATTTATATTGTTAATCTTTGGTTTTATCCTGTTCCTATATTGTTTCATTTCTTGGCCTAGCTCCTTCTTACTGCGCGCTTCCATCGTTCAATTAATATTATTATTATTATTATTATTATTATTATTTTTGCCTCTTCTTCTACGACTTTGATGCTTAAGATATATATATTTACTAATTCTATACTATATTATATCATTCGGTCTACAAGGCCAAGAATAACGGCCGAGAGGATTCGTTGTGCTGACCACACAACACCTCGTAATCTGCAGGCCTTCGGGCTGAGCAGCGGTCGCTTGGTAGGCCAAGGCCCTTCAAGGGTTGTAGTGCCATGGGGTTTGGTTTTGGTTTATATTATATCATTATCGTATGTACATTACCACTACTGCCGTGCACTACTGTTGATTAACTATTGATAATCCCACGCCACCGACAAGTTGACGAGATTAATGGAGAGCTTACTCAAACTTATTTATCACCTCCAGTGTATATGAATCTTCACACGGTTTCCGCAGCGTGAAAATAGAAATTGCCACTTCATGCCTGTAAGATTAGTGTTTAATTCAACTTGTATGATTCAGGGTTTAATTGTTTATTATCCATCCTTATGTTTTCATAAGTAAAGGTTGGTTTGTAATTGTGATCCTTCTTTCACTCGCACAACAGCGAGTCCTGTGCTATTAGAACTTTAAGATTTAACTTCATTTGGTTAGTCACCGAACCAACCACGCGCTCACCGATGTGCAGCCAGGAGCAGAAGAGGACAGGAATAGTTGGTAAGATGTGCCTGTGTTTAGCGACCCACGCAGGTAGGTATTTAACATTTCTGCAGTACTTTCGGTACATTCTCAGCATTTGCTTGATGTGTATTGGAGTCTGTAGGACACAACATATAGATTTATTATTTGTTTATTTAATCCGTTTACTCTCCAGGGTTGGTTTCTCCTCCGGTCTCATCGAGGGATTCCATCTCTATCGCCTTACGCGCAATATCCTGGACATGGGGTCGGGTGATACAAATGGGGAGAATGACCAGTACCTCGCCCAGGCGGCCTCTCCTGCTATGATGAAGAGTGGCATTGTGAGGGATGGGAATATTGGAAGGGATGGGCAAGAAATGGGGAAGGAAGTGGCCGTGGTCTTAAGTTAGGTACCATCCCGGCATTTACCTGGAGGAGAAGTGGGAAACCACGGAAAACCACTTCGAGGATGGATGAGGAGGGAATCGAACTCCCTCTACTCAGTTGACCTCCCGAGGCTGACTGGACCCCGATCCAACCCTCGTACCACTTTTCAAATTTCGTGGCAGAGCCGGGAATCACACCCGGGCCTCCGGGGGTGGCAGCTAATCACACTCACCAATACACCATAGAGGTGGGCATACATATTTTTAAAGACTCGTTTTTGTAATTCTTGGACTATTTCTGTCTCAAAATGTGCCGTCCTTACACCTCACTCCCTTCCGTCTCTTTCCTACTGACTCTGTCTGTCTGTCTGTCTGCGTCATTCGGGGCTCGCCCTCAGCTTGAGAGCCTTTTTTATGAAACAAAATCTTCCTGAACAAGATTTAACTGTTTACAATACCAACATATATATATATATATATATATATATATATATATAGCAAGTAATAAAATATCTTGATCCACCAACTGCTATTTTTTCAGGCTACTGAATAACTCGAATGGAATTGATCGAATCAGTCTATTCATCCCCTCTTATGAACCTATTATAGTTCGTGTAGCTAAATGGTATATGTACTCTACTGAGAAAATTTTCTACCTTTATCCTAATAATGACTAATATTCATGAAAAGTAGACGTTACAGTTTCGGTATATGTATTTGGCAGTGGTCTTAAGTTAGGCACCATCCTGGCATTTGCCTGGAGGAGAAGTGGGAAACCACGGAAAACCACTTCGAGGATGGATGAGGAGGGAATCGAACCCCCTCTACTCAGTTGACCTCCCGAGGCTGACTAGACTCCGACTCAACCCTCGTACCCCTAAAGAGTTAACTTCACAGCTAAAGAACATTGACGACGTCTGTAGTGGTCACTTCTCTCGCTCGGCTGAGAGTACTTTGAAAACTTACAATCTAGGGTATTGTTTTGGAACTTGAAAAGAAATGCAGCAAGTAATTTATGAAAGCATTTCCTAGAGTAAGGTGATGTCAGTTTAGTTGAGCTGAGTGGCTCAGGTGGTAGAGCTCTGGGTTTCTGAGCCCAAGGTGGTGAATTCGATCCCGGCTCGGTCCAGTGGTATTCAAAAGTGCTCAAATAAGCCATCCTCATGTCGGTAGATTTACTGGCGCGTAAATGATCTCATGTGGAACAAAATTCCGCCAGCTCGGTGCCTCATTGCAATCGAGTTCACAATAAATAGAACACCAATGGTGTTTTTATTAGACTTTTGATAACTTTCTGCAAGTTAAGATTCTCATATTTTCCTTGTTTGTTCAGCTGACATTTACCAGAACAATGCATGATGACGAGCAATCCAGCTATTTACTTGCATTCTTCTTGCCTTTCTTTTGAATAATGGAGGGGTCTTACCGTATGTTTGAACATGAGTTACAGTCTGATATCAATCGGCTTATACAACTTCAAACATCGTCTCTAGAGAACCTGACTGACTGGTCCAGAGGCCAAGGCACAGCGAAGCTCTCTCAGTCTATTCGAAGAACTTCACAGTATCTTTTTTTTTTGTCGCTTGGTCTTTCATTGTTCCAACACATCCCGTTAGAGTGCGTTTATTAGGTTCTTCGATAGAGTGATTGATTTCCATAACTCAGACTGATGCAGTCTAGGGGTAGCGAGCCTACCTATTACCGGATGCTCCGGGTTCGATTCCCGGCCAGATCAGTTTTTTACGTGGATCTGAGAATTGGTTCGAGCTCCATTCAGCCTACGTGATTACAACTGAGGAGCTATCTGACGGTGAGATAGCGGCCCTGGTCTAGAAAGCCACGAATAACGGCTGAGACGATTCGTCGCGCTTACCACACGTCGTTTCGTAATCTGCGAACCTTTGGGCTGAGCAGCGGTCGCTTGGTAAACCAAGGCCCATGTGGACTGTTGCACCATGGGATTTGTTTCCTCAGACCAACTGATGAATAACAGCTGAAGAAACGACAGTTGTGCTTCATAGTCAGAGCTGGCAAAATGTGAATGATGATCTTGGACATTAATAACGAATCATTATTTAGTTAGGCCTTTACCGAATGGGTTATGGCTGTCAAACTCTACCATTGACAGCGCTAAATATAGTTTTCCATGGTTTCTCACTTTCACATAAGGGGAATGCTTGGACTCTACACTTCCAGACACAAAATCTAAGCGGACTCTTGTACTGAAGAATCAACATCAAATTTTGTATACCGGTACCTCGTTCCGTGATTTGGTATTCCGTAAAAAGTATTTTCTTGTCCTACTCTTTCATATACATTTATTCGATATACACTTTGACAATCAATTTGTGTACTTCTGTTGTGGAGTATGGCCAGGTTTACCTGCTACGGGATTGAGTAGACCGTACACGTAGAGCCAGCGTCTCAATGCCGAGTGTTAGGAGGCGATAAATAACTTGACTCACTAAAGGCACCAACGGCTTCGGGCACCGGAGCCCTTAAGTTGGGTGCTTGTTTCTCAGTGGGGGGGAAATGCCACTGAAATCCGGCAGGCAGCGTCTGTTCTCCAGGTTAGGGAGTGTTAACAGTGAATCAGGACAAGGGACTAAATAGTACCCCAGAAGCGTCGTGTATCTGTTGTCTCTCCAGGGAGGAGTGAGAAATGGATAAAGATCAATGATCCACTGCCCGACTCAAGAGCACCCTGGATAAGGGTGATGGAAGAAGTTACGTTAGCAAAGTGACAAGCAGCGTTTAGGGCAATTTGTAGTGTATGCTACCATTCAGCCTGTGGCTACTCCAACCACTACTCTTATACTTACATCTCCTTCACACAATATACATAACATTTGTTTGAGCGCCAGTTGCTTTTTTAAGAAAAACAACAAAATTCGGTAGAGCATACCTCTTATATCAATTATCTCAAGGCGTGAGGTGATAAACTCACATATTTGGCAATATACTGGGATATGGATCAGGACAATATTAAATTACTGTTGCATTTCCACAATTGAGGATTGTACATGGAACTGGAATCACTTATTATAATTAAAATAAAACTGAGTTTATGACTATAATTTACGTCACAATGAACAATCATTGACGTCTTTTAATTTAACTAAAGAAATATATCGTGAGATTTGCGGTACTAAGAAAAGGAAAATTTAATCTAAACAAAAAAAGCTATTGGCATGAACTTGAAGTGCGATATGATATCGCCGCTGATTACACTCTTCTTCATGTTATGAATGCATAACATGTCTGATGCTTTAATTACCTGTTGTCTGCATACACCGCTGTTGAACTTGAAATTCTTGGGAAAACCTGTGAGCTGAAGTCGGGAGCCGTCTGTTGTAATCTTCTTATATAACAAGGAGTTGGCCTACATACCATGTACGCGTGTAGGGAGCTCCAATGTAATTACGTCCACTCAATATATTTTAAATAATTGGAAAATATTATTGAAACATCTTGTGAAGTCCATCCTCACAAGAAGATGATGCTTCTTTATCAGCATAGTACCCGTCTCTGCTCGGATACAAGCACCACTTGTAGACCTCCTCGATTATTACCGGACCTCTTGAAAACACAACTCTTAGCTCTTACCATCACACCAAGACCACTTCTTCCATTTGATACCTCTGACTGTAACATATGATCTGCACGATATCAACTGCTTATGAACTGAGTAGATCTGAGGAACTGAGTACCTCTCCCTACCGTAGCATCACCTTATATCTCCTCGCGATGACGACTCATCTCCCCACTCACTGTTCATCCCTTCCACTTCCACATACAGTAGCTGGCGAATACTGACACTTGGTCGCAATCACGTGTCCACGCACTGATGTCATCAGTCATGTGTCGTCTAAGCGTACCCAAGCGGTCCGAGAATGACTATGCCGAATGCGTCACCGGGAAATCTCCTTGTACACAACATTCCCAGTTAAACATAGCCTCGATTGCAAAATACTATGCCAGCTCATCTAGCCAAAGTTACAAGCCACAGCATGACAATATGAAACCAACAAATCTCACTTACTACAATACAGAATAATTACAAACATATTCACTTAACCTATGATGAAATACAATAATATACGTGATACCTAATTATTACAGTCTAAATGATAAGAAACAGAATATATAAAATCTAATGAATCGGGTTAATAATGATAATAATAATAATAATAATAATAATAATAATAATAATAAATACTGAATGGAATCTGTAACCTAGTTGTACGGTTACAGAACGCCTCCCTCATGAAATAATCGATGAAATGAATCGATTGATTCATGAAATATATACACAATCGCCTGAAATCGAGTACACCATATATACATGTATAAAATGACCTTTACAAATTGGGTACATATTTTCATCCATCTGGATGTTCGTTGTTACACATATAAAACATTGATCAATTATCAATTTCACTTTGATTATACAGCATTATTTACATACAGATTACATTTCTTTCTCACTTCTGTCGTTTCAAACGTTCATTGAGTGTTCAAAAGTAATTCTCGAAGACATTTCATTATATACACTGTCTCCAAGCACTGGAGTTTATTGCACTGCCATGCTTCACTTAATATCACAACACACGCTAATTTCACTGAAGTCCTGTTCGCAATGCCAGCTTCATAAAACATGGTGAATTAACATAATAATGAAAATTAATCAACAAACTCACATGATATATTTCTTAAGATTTCTTATATTGTATGTGCCTACGATATTTCCTTCCTTGTCTTCTAATGAATAAGCACATTTCCCAATCCGTTTCACTACGGTGAAGTATCCCTGATATAACAAGAAAAACTTAGAAAATTGACCAGCTTCTGCTGATGACGGGAGTGGCACTCTGAGTAAAACCTTGTCACCAAGCTCAAATTCATCCAAAGTAGTCTTTCAAAAATTATCATGCACAATCTTACCGTGTTATCCTTCTTAGGTATAATAACAAGTGGATTTAAATTAGGACTACATGATGGTTCAATTATATTATAATCTAGCATAATGTCAATCTGCTCTTCAACAGCGCTAGCGTATTTTAACGGAATGGGATATTTCGGTCCTACAAAAGTTGAGTTATCAATAACATTAAATTTGTGTTCGTAAAGATGTGTTCTACCAGGCCGATCGCTAAAAACATCACTATGTGATATCAATAATTCACACAATTCGTCCTTCTGACTTTCCGCTAAATTACATTTCTCCACTGTCTCATACAATTCATCTCTAGAATCTCTCTGTATAGACACATGGCAGACATCAATATTTTTCCTCATATTAGGAATTTCACAAGATCCTTCCGTACTAGAACACACTTTATTCGCACTAATTTCTGACAAAACATCATATGGTAAACTGACTTCCCTGCTACTCCTTCCCCAAATAAGATTGACATTACACAGATCAAAATTTAATTTAGCCTTATGACACGTTAACCAGTCGGTACCTAAAATAACGGCATAAACTAAATTAGGCACAACTAAGCATGGTTGGAAAATACATTCTCCACTTATGCTAATGGGGACAGCTATTTGTTTATTCACTCTTTGAGACTTGTTTCCAACAGCTGTTACGATGAACGTATTCCTCACTGGAATTTCCGCTACCTCATACTTCTCTCTCAAAACTTCCTCATACAGCTTGGAATTTACACATGACTTCTCACTACCAGAGTCCAACAAAATCTTAACTTTTCTGCCCCATATCAGCAGTTCAATTGTCGGTGTAACAGTAACACTACTTAAATTATCCTCATTACATAATATAAGATCACTTAACAAATCTTGCCTTATATCTAAATTTAAATTACACTTATAAAATTTATTGTCTACGATTAAGTCGTCACTTAAAACATTTGAATTATTGCTACTTAGGTCACAATCATGTTCACTTACAACTATAGGCTGGTCGACATTAACATACTTATCTACCTTATACGTGAACTCACCATTTACGGACTGTCTCCGTGACCTGTTTATACAGTCCGTTGCGCGTTTAAAGTACTTGGTTCGGTTACGACTTGTTGGTTACACACCTCAGTCGGCCTCCCCTGTTGCCTATTTCCTCTAGCGTCATTATTATTATTATTATGGCCTGTATTCTCTCGCCTCCCAGCTTCTGGTTGATTACCATAATCACGCCTCCCAGTCCTGAAATTTTCCGAACTATTTTGATAATTTCTCTCCCTGTGGAAATTATTATTAGGTCTCTCCTGATATTCTCTTCTGTAGTTACGATTATTCATAGTCCTGTCCTGATTATTAGATTGGTTACCCCTTCCTTCTACATTCCTATTTAGTGTCCTATTATTATTCAAGCTACTACCTAAAGCATCAAAACTTTCCAACAAAATCTCCATTTCCTTAATAGTCTCCACTCTTTGCATACAAACAGCTTCTCTTATTCTATCGGGATAGTGCTTAGCCATAAGTCTAACTATATCAGCCTCAGGTCCAATACATTCTAAATTTCTCCACACCAAAACATGAGCCAAAAAGTATTCAGTCATTCTAACACCCTCGTTAGAATTATACCTGCCAAACATTACTCTCTCTCTCTCTCTCTCTCTCTACTCTGAACACCTTCACTCCAAAATTTAGCCGTGAATTTCTCCTTAAATTCAGTTAGACTAGACATCGAGCTTTTATATACTTGAAACCAAGACTTAGTCTCTCCTACGAAAGCATTAGATAAGATCTCCAATACAGTTTCCCAGCTAATAATATTGTCTCTTAATTGAACAGCAAATTTCTTCTCTGCTACTCTCATAAATTCCATCGGGTTAAATTCTTTCCCAGAAAACTTAGGTAAGTCATGATCTCTAGTGATTAAACCATTATTTACAATTATTTCGCGTACATTTCTACTATCACGCACTTCTTTCTGGAGTACTCTCTGGCAACTCAGAAATTTTTCTTCCAATGTTTCCTCAGCCTTTTCTTCAATTTTTCTTAAATTCTCCTGTAATTTTTCTTCCGATTCTCTCACCTTCTGTGATAATGATTTTTGTTCACTCTCTAGATCACCTACTTCTCCAAGTTTTCTTTCCACCTGTTCTACCCTACTAATACATTTCCTAGTTTCTTGCCCCACTGTATTGGTTATCTTTTCAAACCTTTCTTCTACTAACTCATTGATTTCTCCTTTATTAGACTCGATCTTGGCGCCTAATTCATCAATCTGTTTGATGCATGTCTCACTAATTTGCTCTATTTCCGTATGGAGATTGCTCCGACCCAATTCCATCTCAGCTCCGATGTCACTACACTCCCTATTTACCTTACTTTCTAAATTATTAATTTGCTTACTTATTTCTAACACCTTATGATCTATCTTATTACTAACATCATCAATCTTCTTATTAATACTATTTATGGCATTACTCTGAGCTTCAATTTTTTCACTAATGACCGCTTCAATTTTCTCACTCATAATATTATTCTGAGATTCAATTTTCTCACTAATGATATTATTCTGCTCAGTCATTTTGGACATCAGCAAATTAAATAAACCCAGGTCAATCACCCCTTTACTTTGATCTTGCGTGACAGCGTTTTCCTCAGGTTCTACTATTTTCTGACTTTTTAGTAGGTCCCACCTTAGTTACCAACTTCCTATTTATGTTACCACCTTGGATTTCCTTGGACACAATAACCTCAGCCTCATCACCTGACTGCATATTGCTATCCTTGTCCATCTTCGGTTTCCTACCAATTTTTCGCGATCTCAAAGCTATTTCCCCTTGCAATTCCTCTGACATTACCCCTTAAATACAAACTTCAACAAAATGACCTTCCTAACATTACTCGGTGAATTTAACATGTGCGTACTCATTAAAAGAACTGATCCATGTATATTGCCATTCAGAAACACTTTTTCTGAACCTTTCGAGTCCCACGTTGCTGGCGACACGTTGTGGCTACTCTGACCACTACTCTTATACTTACATCTCCTTCACACAATATACATAACATTTGTTTGAGCGCCAGTTGCTTTTTTAAGAAAAACAACAAAATTCGGTAGAGCATACCTCTTATATCAATTATCTCAAGGCGTGAGGTGATAAACTCACATATTTGGCAATATACTGGGATATGGATCAGGACAATATTAAATTACTGTTGCATTTCCACAATTGAGGATTGTACATGGAACTGGAATCACTTATTATAATTAAAATAAAACTGAGTTTATGACTATAATTTACGTCACAATGAACAATCATTGACGTCTTTTAATTTAACTAAAGAAATATATCGTGAGATTTGCGGTACTAAGAAAAGGAAAATTTAATCTAAACAAAAAAAGCTATTGGCATGAACTTGAAGTGCGATATGATATCGCCGCTGATTACACTCTTCTTCATGTTATGAATGCATAACATGTCTGATGCTTTAATTACCTGTTGTCTGCATACACCGCTGTTGAACTTGAAATTCTTGGGAAAACCTGTGAGCTGAAGTCGGGAGCCGTCTGTTGTAATCTTCTTATATAACAAGGAGTTGGCCTACATACCATGTACGCGTGTAGGGAGCTCCAATGTAATTACGTCCACTCAATATATTTTAAATAATTGGAAAATATTATTGAAACATCTTGTGAAGTCCATCCTCACAAGAAGATGATGCTTCTTTATCAGCATAGTACCCGTCTCTGCTCGGATACAAGCACCACTTGTAGACCTCCTCGATTATTACCGGACCTCTTGAAAACACAACTCTTAGCTCTTACCATCACACCAAGACCACTTCTTCCATTTGATACCTCTGACTGTAACATATGATCTGCACGATATCAACTGCTTATGAACTGAGTAGATCTGATGAACTGAGTACCTCTCCCTACCGTAGCATCACCTTATATCTCCTCGCGATGACGACTCATCTCCCCACTCACTGTTCATCCCTTCCACTTCCACATACAGTAGCTGGCGAATACTGACACTTGGTCGCAATCACGTGTCCACGCACTGATGTCATCAGTCATGTGTCGTCTAAGCGTACCCAAGCGGTCCGAGAATGACTATGCCGAATGCGTCACCGGGAAATCTCCTTGTACACAACATTCCCAGTTAAACATAGCCTCGATTGCAAAATACTATGCCAGCTCATCTAGCCAAAGTTACAAGCCACAGCATGACAATATGAAACCAACAAATCTCACTTACTACAATACAGAATAATTACAAACATATTCACTTAACCTATGATGAAATACAATAATATACGTGATACCTAATTATTACAGTCTAAATGATAAGAAACAGAATATATAAAATCTAATGAATCGGGTTAATAATGATAATAATAATAATAATAATAATAATAATAATAATAATAATAAATACTGAATGGAATCTGTAACCTAGTTGTACGGTTACAAGCCAACGGCCGTAGCCGTGTTGAAACACCGGATCCCGTGAGATCTCCGAAGTTAAGCAACATTGGGCGTGGTGAGGAGTTGGATGGGTTGCCGCGCGCTGTTGGTGAGGGGTAAGGGAATGGAGGAGCGGAAAGGAACTGGCCACCCTACCGCACGTAAACTCCGGCTCAGGAACACCTCTGCGGAGGTTCGGACCTGCCTTCGGGCAGAATAACCCTTACCTTACCTACCATTCAAGCTCGTTTAAAAGTTCATCTTGTTTTTGGGCACGTTTTTGGTAAACCTCCGAGTATTAACTTACCAAGATATCTCTATGGGGGCCTGGTAGCTACGTGAACTAGGTATATGAGCGTTAGAGGATGGGTCATTCTTACGAATAATAATAATAATAATAATTAAAATTGATATCTCGCGCCGTTGTCATTTTACAGCTGAAGTTAGCCAATCAGGTTACTTCGCGGGAGAATTCAAATGGACTTTGTGAGATTGAGTTGCTATATCTCCACGTGGCTTACGACCAGCTTGTCGGCCATGCCGAGGAATTAGGCACACAGAAAATCACATACACACCGTAGGTTTCAGCTGGTCTAACAGTAACATTCTTCCCATGGCGTAGTCCTGTCAACTTGGAGGTCCGTGTTCAACTCCCTCTCGAGGCAAAATTTTTTCTTCGATTGGTGCTCTTAAGCCACGTAGAGATTTAGCAACACCGCCTCGCAAAGCCCATTCTGAATTCACCCGCGAAGTGATTTGATTGGCTAACTTCAGCTGCTAATAAAATGGCAATGTCACGAGATATTGAACTATTATTTTCAATTTAATTATCAGTATGAGCAACCCTTTAACGCTTATGTACCCGGTTCACGTTCTTTTCGACCAGCCTGAATATTACATAATTTCATGATCGGCAAAATTTGGAGGTATGCTTATCTTACTTTCTCTTATTCTTCAGGTTGCAAAGCGAACACCTTGAAGAAGGCATGGTTTCATTGAAAAAGGATTTAATTTTTCTCTTCGGTTTCTCTTTCTACCTTTCTTTCTTTCTTTCTGTTACTACACTTTACACAGTTCGTTATAATCTTTGGAGTGTGCGGCTTGATGAAGTGTGGCTTTCCGTTTAGTCGCTACTCGTCTCGTCAGGAAATATGTAGTCTAACGACCATGAACTGCTACTTTAGAGAGGCGATAATGCTGAAGTGTTGCTAAAAGCTTAAATGCTTCCATTAAGGCGCTATCTTCCCTCCACACAAAATAGTCCTTCTGTCTGTCCTTCTTGAATATTAACCTGATACTTCTTTTTTATACCGGGCAGGACAAATATTTTTTTTTTTGCTATGGGCTTTACGTCGCACCGACACAGATAGGTCTTATGGCGACGATGGGATAGGAAAGGCCTAGGAGTTGGAGGGAAGCGGCCGTGACCTTAATTAAGGTACAGCCCCAGCATTTGCCTGGTGTGAAAATGGGGAAACCACGGAAAACCATTTTCAGGGCTGCCGATAGTGGGATTCGAACTTACTATCTCCCGGATGCAAGCTCACAGCCGCGCGCCTCTACACGCACGGCCAATTCGCCCGGTGGGACAAATAATAGCCTATGCCCAGTTCAGTTTAATTTTTGTCTGTTTGGTTATTTGTGCGTTTGTCTCTCTGTTACAGCATCACGGAAAATAGTAGTAAAGTTTAGGATAAGGGCAAGTAGGATCTTAGCTATACGTTTTTGAAAATAATTCAGCTGGAGGGGTACTTGAACATAAGTCTCGATGAAACTGCCTTACGATTGTTTTTGCAGGAAAATTGAACATAGGAAAAAAAACTTACTTGGAATATCATTTACAAAACATCTCTGTACCTTTCTCTATACTATGAAAGATAATGGCTATTCCAGGAATTTGGGGGGGGGAGGGCTTCAGAGAGGGCCTAAACCATATCTCGATATATCTTTCTTACGATTGGTTTTACAGCAAATTTGAACATAAGAATATTTATTTAGGATATATACTACAAACTTGTACATATCCGAAGCAGTAAAAAAGGGAAATATCACTGGTGGTCTTGTGAATAAATTCCAAGTATCGATAGTGAGCTGTATGAGAGTTGCTATGGAGATTATACCAGAAACATTTTAAACGCTTTGTACATCCTCTGTGCATTCTGAATATTAATCTGATACTAGATTTTTATACTAGAATTTTGCGATCCGTATGAAAGGAACGAGGGCAGCGACTAACTCCTGAATAGATAGAGAGCCAAATGCGCTAATATCTCAGTTTATAATATTACTATATTAAATCTGGTGCGGAGTCTCCGAACAGTTGGAAAATACACATTCTTTGAAAGACGTAATACTTAGATAGGACCGAGTGAGTTGGCTTCGTGGTTTGCATCACGTTGCCATGAGATTGTATTTGGAATATGGTGGGTTCAAACCCCACTGCCGTCAGCTCTGAAGATGGTTTTCTGGTGTTCCCCATTTTCAAACCAGGTACCTTAATTAAGGTCAAGGTCCCTTCCTTCCCTAATATTAATGGCGTATGGCCTCCGGAGAGGCCTGGTGCGGGTCTTTTTCTCGTAGACGGCCTATTAGGCGACCTGCATGTCTGTGATGGTGAGGGCCCTACCAGGGATGACTTCTAATGCCGAATACGCCACAAACACCCAGTCCCCGAGCCATTGGAATTAACCAATTAAAGTTAAAATCCCCGACCCGGGCGGGAATCGAACCCGGGACCCTTTGGGCCAGAGGCCAGCATGGAGCCGGACAGACCTAGCCCTGATCTATCCCATCGTCGCCGTAAGACCTGTCTGTGTCAGTGCGACATAATAAAATAATACAAATATTGGAGAGGATTTAATATCAATGGCAATTTTGTGATCATCAGATGGTAATATGACTAGGCACTTTATTATTATTATTATTATTATTATTATTATTATTATTATTATTATTATTATTTCCGACTCGTTGGCTGAATGGTCAGCGTACTGGCCTTCGGTTCAGAGAGTCCAGAGTTCGATTCCCGGCCGGGTCGGGGATTTTAACCTTCATTGGTTAATTCCAATGACTCGGGGGCTGGGTGTTTGTCCTGTCCCCGACATTCCTGCAACTCACACACCACACATAACACTATCCTCCACCACAATAACACGCAGTTACCTACACATGCCAGATGCCGTTCACCCTCATCGGAGGGTCTACCTTACAAGGGCTGCACCCGGCTAGAAATAGCCACACGAAATTATTATTATTATTATTATTATTATTATTATTATTATTATTATTATTATATTATTATTATTATTATTATTATTATTATTATTATTAAAATATATCGCAACTGTGAATTATCCCGGTGGCAACGGTCATTTACAGTAGTCTGATAACGAAGTAAAGTTAAAACATAATTACACAACAGCATTAACAACAATAACTACAACAACAAGAGTTAAAGAAGCAATTCCATGGAAAGAAAATATCACAAGAAATACTACTAGTTTAACATTCTAAATCCAGCATCATCATATACAGTTTCACACACAACTTCGGTATTTCCAGTGCTTAACACTACGGCTTAAAAATACTAGGCCCTATAATATGACTTGACAGCCATCATAAATACTAGATAAGTGCCGTGTAAGAAATAGACTATTTTGTTGTAATCTAATTTAATTGCGTTCTGTGTAGAATGCTCAATAAGTGGTCGACAACAACGTAATCATGTTAAGCGTTAGTCTCACCAACCAGGGGAACAACCGCTAGTTCGTAGAATAAACACATGCAGATTCTTTCGATATACGAGTGCAAAGAATGAATTCGCAACAATTTTTCAAGGGTAATGAAAATCCTTTGTGGAAGGAAAATTTACCAAATGACAGCTACTGAGGAACTCTGTGAGGAGAGGATAATGAGGCTTCAGAAAAAGAAAAATAATGTTCTGCTTCACTCCAAAACACTCCACAATAAGAGCGGGTTCTTATGAAGACATTACTTCAAAACAGGCTGTGTAGACTTCCCTCACACAAGTGCACTTCCTTGACAATTGAGTGTTTGTCCTGAGTAATTGGCACACTTCAGGTAACCCCGGAACATCTGCAACTCAGCAACATGTTATCATTCAGCCCATAATAGCTTGCGGTGCATTTTGTAGTTTCTTTTAAACTTTTTCCTCTTGCATTTAGTTCTTAACTACTAATGTTGAATAACGAGTACAATGCACACTTGTGATATTAGTCAGGGATCGGTTGTAATCAGCAAGCAGGAAATCACCAGGGCTATTATCAGCGTAGACGGAACCACAATTAACTGAGAGTGTATCACATTTGAAATACTCAGGGTGCTGGCTAACACAAGAATGAGATCCAGATGTGGAAATCAAAACAAAAATCGCCATTGCAAGAAGTGAGTTTCAGAAATTGAAACATTCTGTGGGTAAGCATGGCCTCTGACTCGAAACTGACGTGTCGTGACCGGCGCTGCTTTAAAATGTCTTAGAGTGGGCACTAGTGGTTAAATCAGTGGATAGCCTGCAGGTCCCTGAAATGTGGTTGTATCGTACCATGTTCAAGATCCCATGGGACGACCATGTCACCAGCAAGGAAGCACCCCGTCATGTGAAGTTTAACCCTCGCGAAATGCGGGAAACCAGCCTGTACGGTCACTGCCGAAATGACAATACAGCCTGATTTATCTGATTTTAGAAGGAAAATGTGGACGTGGGCGGAGAAGATCATCCTCGTAGACAATGGTTCGATACGACATTTACAATACGGGACACACACAGTAAGAAAGAAAACAAAACGCCATGATGGTCACCTAGCAAGTCCATGTCTAAATGGTTAACGTGCTGGCCTTAGTTCAAGTGATTGCAGATTTGCCAACCTTAACCTTAATTGGTTAATTCATCTGGCTCAGGGACTGGGTGTATGTGTGTGTGTGTGCTTCGTCTTCAACATTAGAATTCATCATAGTTAGGGCCTCGTCCTCACAGACCCGTAGGCCGCCTACAGGAATCAGTTTGAAAGACCTGCAACAGGCCTTTCGGGAGGCCATACGCCATTATTCTTCTTCTTCTTCTTCTTCTTCTTCTTTTCATACCCAGCCAGTACACTGTTCTGGGTGCTGCGAGACTTTCACTCATTGTCAGTCACCACCTTGGCATCAAAGTGAAGGAGAAGAAGAGGAAGAAGAAGTACAAGAAGAAGAATAAGAGGAGCTCATTGGGTCCCGTTTATCTGATTTTGTCTTATGCTGATGCATTGGGTAGTTCAGGAAACATCTGAACATACACTCCTAGAAATGGGGTTAGAGGATAGCGTCTCATAAAGTGGTCATGGCTGAGATGAAAGAGCTAAGATGTGATCGCCCTCCGGTTTCGAATCCGAGTGCTCCCCTAAACTTATCAACAAAAATGAGAAGGACAACTGATGTAATATTTCGTCGTTAAGATGGAAATCATGCTTTACAGCAGGGCTGTCCAGCGTTCGTTTCTACGCGAGCACATTCACATGATAACTATGGGTATGCGGGCGCCAGGTACGATTCCGCTAATTCGACTACTGTTGTCGGTACTATAACGACTAAATAATAATAATAATAATAATAATAATAATAATAATAATAATAATAATAATAATAATAATAAATCTAGAATTAAAAATTATATGAAAATATGTTTACTCACATAATTAATGTGAAATCTAGCTCTGCATGCTGGCTGTAATTTGAGGAAAGTCTGGTGTGTAACTGGAACAGGCTGCTCTTAACACGTCATCCAGGTGTGAGTCTGTCAGGCAGGATCGGTATTTGTTTTTTTATTATGTTCATAGTCGAAAACGCGACTTCACAAAGATAGGTTGAACCAAAACAAGATTGCATCTTCAGAGCAACACTGCGGGTAATGGGATATTTTTACCGTCCACCAGAGTCCAGAAATTGCCACATGTTGCGTAGCAGGATTTCAAAGAAAGGTCTGACTGAAGGCTTAAAATTTCCATTTCTAATTCTTCAAGATTATAATTTTCGAATATTTCACACACCCTCCCTCCGAGCTCACAAACGTCAACAGATGCGAAGGGATTATTGACAAACATGACCACTGGTTCAAGCATTGAAAACTGGCAAATCTGCTACCAAATTCGGACCCAAAAGTTTCAAGATGTTTAGCAAGAGATGAAAAACCACGCTTGCCGCCATTTACTGTATCTGCCATAGATTTCAAATTTGGAAAATGTGAAAGGGAATATCTATTTAAATGGACAATCCACACCTTAAATTTCTTTTCAAATGCATTGAAAATACTTATCATACCTGAAATATTATGATCTTTTCCTTGCAGTTCGAGATTTAACTCATATAATTTTGAGGTGATGGCTGCCAAAGATGCTAATTCGATTAGGCAAGATATATCATCAAGTTCGTGATATTTCCCAGGAGATGATTTCATAAAGACTCGTATCTCATCCAACAGGCAGCAAAACCGTTCGAGTGTTTTCCCCCTACCAAGCCACCTTACGTATGCATGAAGGATGACGTCACCATACTCCGAATCTGACATACTTAAAATATTTCTGAACAATCGATGACGAGTAGATGACGATCTTATATGATTCACGACATGAGTTACAATTTTCATAACATGATGGAACTTTAAAACCTTTGCGCATAAAGATTCTTGATGAATAATACAATGATAAGAAAGAAATTTTGGAAATGGTTCATCCTTAGCGCAAAGGGAAAGAAATCCATTATTTCTACCAGTCATAGACGGTGCCCCATCTGTTGTTATAGGGACAAGCTTTGACAGTGGTAGGTTACTCTCTTTTGTGAATTTAACGAAAGCATTAAACATGTCTTCTCCCCTAGTACGTCCATGAAGTGGCAATAGCTTGACAAATTCTTCCTTTACTGTAAAATCATTAAAAACCTTTCTAGCAAATATACACAACTCAGCAGTGTCAGACATATCAGCACTTTCATCAAACTGGAGTGAAAAATGTTCACATGATTTCAAATCTTGATGTACTGTAATTGAGATTCCATATTATTAGGAATCTGTTCAACCCGCCTAGCAACAGTTTGGTGAGACAACTGAAGTCATTTGATTGAAGATATCAATTCAGATTTATCTTTGGGAGATTCGAACAGAGATTCAGCGGCATTTAGCATAGCTTCTTTCACTACTTCCCCATCACTGAAAGCTTTTCTTCCTTTTAGCCAGAAGTAACAAACTTTGTAAGAAGCTATTGTCACGTTACGCGTTTGTTGAACTGCCTTCTTAAACGCACCTTGTTGCAATGCTAATTTAAATTTAATGTCTTTCACTTTGTGTTTTATTACTTCAGAATTAACAGGAAATTCACTGTAATTTTTTTGTGATTAGTCAAAACATGTCGCTGTACAATACTTCTTTTAGGAACAGACACGCTAGCATTACACAATAAACACACAGACTTTCCTTTGTTTTAAATAAAGCAACACTGGTCCTCCCACTCACTGTTAAAGTTATAATTTCTTTGCCTTTTAGCCATGTTAAGAAGAGTTATGTTTAATGAAATATTACTGATTATAATCTGAATAATTTAAAGTTTAAATAGTAATGAAAAAAGCACACGAAACATGTTGAAAGTACAACTTATCACAACACAAGGCACTGAAAACGTATTCCATAAGCCCTGCATAAACTCACAAGTAATACTAAATGTTCGCCTGAAAGCTAGGAACTGGGAATATTCCAATTGCAAGACCTACGGCACAGCTTTGTTGGGATTAAAGTTACTTTGTGGGCAAATTGGGTGTCCCATTGTCTTCCTGGTGAAACTCTGTCATGGTAGGTAGTTTATGGCATTGCAATCAAGTGAATCATAAGGAAGCGGTTCTGTTTGGCAGATTAAATATGCGGCTATATTTGGCTCCGTGAGTAGAGAGGGCCTTATACCTGGCGCTAGCCCCCCACACCCCCACCCCACAGTGAGAGGTTTGTGGAGGATTTCCCTTTGTCGCAACTACTTACATGTCGAATAGCTCTCTTTCTGAACCTTTCTTCTATCCTTTCATTAATTGAGGACACGAGTCAGTTAGGCCTAGATCACATTTATGGCTTACTCAAAGCTCTTTGTGTATTTGGAGGTACGAATATAACAAATTTGCTGACTTTGAGGACGGTATTTTTAAGAGAAAAGTAAGAATATTTATTGAAATGCAAAAGTATTGTTTTCAAATATTAAGTACAATTTAATTTGGAAAATAATTGCGAAGGGCGCCATAAAAGGGCACCTCGGGCGCCGCGTTGGACAGGGCTGCTTTACAGGGTCGACTTTGCAAAAATAACCTAACATTTTTAGTCTTTTGAACACAAGATAATCAAGCGAGTGGCTGCTTGATTTCGATCACGTAGCTGTCAACTTTTATTCGAGAGACAGTGGGTTCTAATCCCACTGTCGGCAGCACTGAAGATGGTTTTCCGTGCTTTCCCATTTCCACACCAGGTAAATGCTGGGGCTGTACCTTAATTAAGGCCACGGACGCTTCCTTCCTACTCCTAGTCCTTTCCTGTCCCATCGTCGCCATAAGACCTATCTGTGTCGGTGCGACGTAAAGCAACTTATAAATAAATAAATAAATAAATAAATAGAACATCTTTTTTTAGAACTTGCTTTACGTGGCACCGACACAGATAGGTCTTATGGCGACGATGGGATAGGAAAGGGCTAGGACTGGGAAGGAAGCGGCCGTGGTCTTAATTAAGGTACAGCCCCAGCATTTACCTGGTGTGAAAATGGGAAACCACGGAAAAAAACATCTTCAGGGCTGCCGACTGTGGGATTCGAACTCACTATCTCCCGGATGCAAGATAACAGCTGCGCGTCCCTAATCGCACGGCCAACTCGCCCGGTAATAGAACATCTAAGCCATCATCTGTTTCTGCAGAAACTTCTCCTTCCTGGAAACTGTACTTGGACCGGTGTGCTTTACAAAGCCGTGGAAGTTTTAAAATCAAAATAATTTTTAAACAAGCGCATGCAACCACACTGCTGAAAAACCTGTGCATCTAGCAACAGGAGTCTGATATAGGTATGACGTCATCGGATACTGCAATAGTGTTACCATCTTGAGGTATTAAAATCGCCTTTTATATAATCGCTACATCACATACTGTATATACTGGCAACCAAACTTGGGGTCAGTATCTTGTCACATTCATTAAGCCATCGGCATATGCTTAATTGGTACTAATAGAATGTTCTGAACGTGTCTGAAGTGAATTGTGGCTTGGTGAAATGCCAACGTTTGTTCTAGTGGTGTCGGGTCACAAGCTACATTTTCCTAAATTATGGATTAGGACGTAGAGAGTAAGAAAAAAAGAAAGAAGCTGGTAGACTTGGCCATGTGTGTTGGGCCTGGCAAATTACACGGTCCCTAAAGCAGCGGCGCGAAATTTCACAGTCCATTATCAAGCTAATATCACGCTCACTTAGCTGCGAGTGTAGGAGGCTGGTCTTGCGTCAACGGCTGGATTGAGCTTGAGTCATGAGTAGGGACCCGGGTTCATTCTTCGCAGAAATGTGGGATGTGTGACTGCGAGCTCTTGTGCAATTTCGTTAAACTTCGTGTAATCATAAAGCTAAATGCACTGTATCTTATTCTGAAGGGTTCTTTTGTCTATGATTTCGTAGTTTCAGCGGCTAATCTTGAAATGGGACGTATGAATTTTGGAACTTCGTAACTACAGAACGGACGATTAAAAAGTTTTTATAACACATTGATTCAAGCATATCTAAGCTATCTGTTGAATGTTAATGTAAAACTATTCATAGTTTTCGAGTTAAATATATTCAAAGGTTTTAAAAAGTAAGGTCTTTGTGGTGAAGTTTCCTCTTAATTGAATTCAAATTTTATGAACAGCAACTATATATAATTTGCTCTGGATTTTGTTTTACTCTTGTTGTTACATTAGTAACGATTAATTGAAATGAAAAAATACTTCTTGCCCAAAGAAATAAGAATTTTACACTTTTGGACCCAGAAATTCTGTAGTTAGTTTTCACTGACTACAGTATCCAGAGGAAAGTATATTTTCTATATATACTTAGAACTACATGCGAAGTTTCGGCTGAATGTACGAAATTTGCAACGGTATGAGCATTATGTATCATGGTAGCTGTAAGGAAAAAAGGCGAATGATAGGAACTTCGATCAGAAGTGTCCTATACCTTATTATGCAGGACGCTCATATTTCTTCTTATGTTCTAATGTTCTTGCATATTTCTTCTCTTTGTGGCTTATTTTACTGTTGTGAATGAAGAAATAGACGGATGTGGTCACACTGTACACAGATCTTCAGTGCTAATTTGCTTAATATTACGCGCAACCACTTTTGGATCTCCTCTGAGGCACGGCCGAAGGTTTTTTTAAACATGAATACGTCGTGTGGATGGAGAGAGTTCAAAAAGCAGTAGTTTCTGTCAACTGTATGTAATTTCTCCCCGTATTGACAGCACTTCCGACGATACATTGTCAACGATGGTGGAACAAAAGCAAAGCAAAGTCATCTGCGTACAGGCCATGAAGGCCCTTGGAGGGATGGAACTTAAAGGCTTCCACTATCCGTAACCTCGATACTTGATGGAGTAGAGTGGTTAGCTCTACGCCCGGCCGCCTTTGCCCCCAGGAATTAACCTGGTACTCATTTTCGGTGTAGGCCGAGTGAACCTCAGGACCATATGCACCTCCGGAGGTGGAAATCTCGTTTCTTAAGTTTTTCGACTTCCTGACGGGGAATCGAACCGACGTCTTTCCGGGTGAATCGAGCACGTCTTTGCCGCCTCGGCAAGACAGCCCCTAAGGGATGGTGGAGGCGAAGTGCAGCTGATCAGGGGAGTCTATGTCCGTGCACTGGAAATGCATCATGTGCTTCAAACAGTGTAGTTTAATCGTTTATCGTCAGATGTCTCTACTGTCGACTTATGTGTCCCCTCTGGTGCGAGGATGGAATCAGGGAATCGCTGTCATTGTTGCCTCAACTGGTTCAAGGCCGGGTTTCCCCATGTTTCTTCCATGGCCTGTAGAGTCTACTCTGTACGGCACTGGTAAGTGACATTTTTTTAGAATCGCCACGAGGCTGCTCTTTCCTCTACTCATTGTTTCCTGAAATTCCGCTTGTATAAATTCGGGCCATGCCTCGACATTACAAAATTCAGTACAAAAATTTGACAATCTCGTTTCACAGTCATAACGCAACACTCTCTAAACATGTTTTATACAGTTCACCACATTCTACTTAAAATTACTTTTATTTCACTTAAATCGATTAACGCACGTGTTCGCTATGAACATTCAAAGTAGACTGGGCGTCCGGAACCGAACACTTCAGAAATGCATCGATTCCTTGTCGTAATCTTGAATATTTTCGAGAACCATTCTGAATGGTGGATACGTAAGATTTTCCCTACATATGTGTATCCTTAACTCGATTGTACTGTGCCAGGTTTTATATTTTATAACGCGTTAATATCTTACAAATTTTCGACTCTGTCAACTCTCCAAACTGACATTCTCATTTACAAGATATTCACATCAAAAAAACTTTTCATTCACCAGTTTTAATGTCATTTCTTTCTTAATCTGTTTACCCTCCAGGGTTGGCTTTTCCCTCGGACTCAGCGAGGGATCCCACCTCTACCGCCACAAGGGCAGTGTCCTGGAGCTTCAGACTCTGGGTCGGGGGATACAACTGGGGAGAATGACCAGTACCTCGCCCAGGCTGCCTCGCCTGATATGCTGAGCAGGGGCCTTGCGGGGGGATGGGATGATTGGAAGGGATAGACAAGGAAGAGGGAAGGAAGCGGCCGTGGCCTTAAGTTAGGTACCATCCCGGCATTTGCCTGGAGGAGAAGTGGGAAACCATGGAAAACCACTTCCAGGATGGCTGAGGTGGGAATCGAACCCACCTCTACTCAGTTGACCTCCCGAGGCTGAGTGGACTCCGTTCCAGCCCTCGTACCACTTTTTTTAAATTTCGTGGCAGAGCCGGGAATCGAACCCGGACCTCCGGGGGTGGCAGATAATCGCACTAACCACTACACCACAGAGGCGGACTTTAATGTCATACGCATATTAATTTCTCTACTTATCAGGTCACGCGTGTTTCTCGCAATCAAAGATATTCTGTAAGAAAGAAATGAGTTCTCGGATGAGACTGCATTTACATTTTCTGAGCTATCCACGATGTGCGGGAGTGCAAGCTAGGCGAACTTACGATATTTTATTCATAAGTCGGAAGTAAATGGCAATGGACGTAGCAAAAATGTACATACAGGTGGGAAGAATGGTAGGAGGGTACTCGTAATTATAAGATAAAAGTTACAAATAAACTCGATGCCTGAAGCTGAACCTACAAACCGGCTTTGGTGGTAAGGTCATGTGAAGCGAATGAAGGAAGATAGGTTACCTAGGAGATTAATGGATTCGGTCATGGAGGGTAAGGGATGTAGGAGGAGACCAAGACGATGGTGGTTTAATTCAGTTTGTGATGATTTAATGATAAGAAGTGTGGAACTAAATGAGGTCACAGAGCTAGTTGCAAATAGAGGATTGTGGAGGCGCTTAGTTTACAGAGGCTTAGAGACAATGTTGAAAGGTGTATGTACTGTTGGTTGCTGGGATCTTTGGCTACGCAGAAAGGTAAACAGCAGGTGACAAGCATGCCGCATGCTATGGCGACAGCGAGGTACTGCCCAAACGGAAAATATAGCCTGGATGTTCACAAGGAATACACCGTACGCCTGTCCGCACTCCAACACAATACTTCCGAACAGAGCGTAGTCACGCTGAGGCAAGCAAGTAGCCTACCCCTCTTTCCGCACAGGGGATAGATAATGCGACCCCTCTAGCACGGCTGCGAAACCCAGCAACTGACAAACGTACAGTAGAAAAAATGTTATGCAAAGTAAGGACTAATAATGGTTCCACCTTTCAATACTATTAAAATAAGAAATGTAAGTTTACACTCCTATTTAATTAAAATTTGTACCGGTTTCGACCAGTATTCATGGTCATCATCAGTCAATTACAAATAAGTGTAAAGCAGTGCATATAGAAAAATAAAATGCGAAGATTTTAAATTATTCTGTTTGGTTTCTGCTCGTGAAGCACTAAAATCTTTAAGGAGCACTGTATGTTGAAATATAGCAAAAAAAAAAAAAAAAAAAAAAAAGATAAGATGCAAAGGTAAAAATGAAGTTTAGATGATGTCAGATGCAGTTTATGGAGCACTATAACACATAAGCCAGCACTGTGCGTTATGTTATGTAGAAGTCTAAAGTCAAATACGTATTTTTAGTTGTAGTTTATGAGGCACTGTATAATTTTAAATAGCAGTAAAACGTGTCTATGAAGAAGTCGTAGATTAAATACGTTATTAAGGCATATTTGATTGCGTATTTGATTCTTCTTCACACACAGTGGTCTCTAACATATATCTTAAGAATGTATTTGATCTATGACTTCTTCATAGACACGCATTACTGGTACTTAAAATTTACAGTGCCTCATAAACTACAACTACAAACACGTATTTGACTTCTACATAACTTTGAAATCTCAACGCACAGTGCTCCCTTATGTGTTATAGTGGTCCATAAACTGCATCTGACAGCATCATCTAAACTTCATTTTTACCTGTGCTTCTTATTTGTGTTTCTTGGCTAAATTTCAACGCACAGTGCTCCTTAAATTTTTAGTGCTTCACTAACAGAAACCAAACAAAATTATTTAAACTTCACATTTTATTTTTCTATGCATCGTTTTACACTTATTTGCAATTGGCTGATGATGACCATGAATACTCGTCGAAACCGGTACCAATTTTAATTAAATAGGAATGTAAACTTACATTTCTTATTTTAATAGTATTGAAAGGTGGAACCATTATATACCTACTTTTAAATTAATATTGAACTCACTTCAATACGGAACAACACGAAATTCTTATCTCTTAAAATAAGGACTAAGAAAAAACATCTCAAGGAATATCTTTGAGATTTTATTGTACGTTTCTGATGTGCCTTTAAGTATTTTAAGCAAAAGAATCATGCAAACACTCAGTGGATTGCAGTATTCTTCTTCTTAATCTGTTTACACTCCCGAGTTAGTTCTTCCCTCGGACTCTACGAGGGATCCCACCTCTACCTGCCTGAAGGGCAGTGTCCTGGAGCACGAGACTTTGGGTCGGGGATACAACTGGGGAGAATGACCAGTACCTCGTCCAGGCGGCCTCACCTGCTATGCTGAACAGGGGCTTTTTCGGGGGATGGGAAGATTGGAAGGGATAGATAAGGAAGAGGGAAGGAAGCGGCCGTGGTCTTAAGTTAGGTACCATCCCGGCATTTGCCTGGAGAAGAAGTGGAGGAATCGAACCCTCCTCTACTCAGTTGACCTTCTGAGGCTAAGTGGACCACGTTCCAGCCCTCATACCACTTTTCAAATTTCGTGGCAGAGCCGGGAATCGAACCCGGGCCTCCGGGGGTGGCAGCTAACCACACTAACCACTACATCACAGAGCGGATTGCAGTATTTGTAGAGCAAATGCCATGTAGCTACAATAAATTTTCACGTTTCATTTTTAAGATGTAGATAATTACTATCTGTCATATCATCAGCTCGGAGGATGGGTGGATCCTTAAATGGCACCACCGAAGATTATACAATTATAGGGAAACCGCAAAGACCTCTGACAAGATGAGGGAGGCAGTTTGCCATTGCTTTCCTCATCGCGACAGAACGTGCTCTGCAGCATGACTGACCTTATGAGTAACACCATGGCTGTCTCCAGTTATTGCCTGGCCCACAAATAAGTATAGTATCATTAAATTACTTCCTTATTTATAATATACCGTGTTAGTTTGCCTGATCACCTTTATGACGATGATACTATCTGTCATTTCGTTTTGTTTTACTCTTGTTTAAGAATAATTTCTCAGTGAATGTTTTAAATACGTGCACACTGCCACGGGGTACGATAGTTTGTATGGGACAGTTTTCAATTTGAAAATGTTTAACTAGTTCGTAAAACATTACGCGATTCACCTTATTATCGTAAGTTATGGTACAAAGTTTTTCAGTCTCCATAAATGCATTTCTCGTAAGTCATCTTTACACACTGTTGCTAAATTTGATGTCGTAAATTGTTCAACTAGAATAACTCTTATTACTTCTTTGAAAATGGCCAAATAAGAGAAAATGGAACTAAACATGCTATTTTACTCCCGGCAACCCCAAATAATTGTCCATTTCTTTAATCTACAGATCCTTTTACATTAATTTCATCAACTCGAAAATTCACTACTTTTCGCTTACGGAGAATTGAACAACATAATTAAAGAAATGTGAATTTCCATTTTCTGAAGAAAGAGACAGCCTACTTCAAAAGGGATGATTTTCTCAAATACCGAGGGCGCAGAAATGATAAAATATTACTTAATCTTATGACGTCATAGCACTTCGCACTCTGCATGTAAATTATAGTATAATTGTGGACAAACCACACCCTGTTTTCCTCACAAATATAGGACCAAAACGATTACGTAAAATGACTATAACATTTTACGTAACTGTCATTATATTTCTCAGCGTCTTTCCACAGCAATTTCAAGTTTTGTGAAGAGGAATCCTGTTATTGATATCATCCGGTAAAACATAACTATAGCAAAAATCTACGAGAGACAAAAACTGACTCCATTTTGTAACTAAAGAATTTCTACAAGAATAGAAGCTCGAAGTTTTAGTTCGTAAAATCTTAATTCGGTAGGCAGTCACAGTCCACATGTACTTCTGAGCTAAAATCACTGCTTGTTTTAAATCGCATAATACGGGGTGATCACGTGTACGGAAACACATCTTTTCGTCCTTATCGATACATTTTTTAATGAAGCTCAAGTTACTGTCGATTTGTTCGTTGAGATCAGTCTGTGCGTGGGATCGAACGAATCCATTTACTACGAAGATCAGGATCCATAGGCAATCGAAAACAGCTTACGTATCCTAATTTTAATGGCATATCATAGTTGCTTACGTACCCCGGCCCTGTGCATATATCTGGCAAAATTATACATTTTCACATCACCACAGACACGAAAATAATGGAAAAATCTATACAAATATATAGGTGTGAAGTGTGTCTTACATACAGTCATGTGGCTCTCTGGTCAGCTGAATGGACGAGCTGCGGCGTTGCCACATATTACAACCCAGCCCTGACTAGAGACAGCTGTGGGAGCACCTTTCATAACACTCGGACGCACTATTAGTGCCTCGAATGTCAAATTCGACGCTATACTGTCGCAGATATAAATGAGACCGAGACTTCTAGTGGAAGTTACATTTTACTCCTGCCTTTCTGAAGACATGATGAAAAATACTGCACCATCAAGAGGTAGCAACAGGTGGACGATAATTACTGGACTTTCTAAAATAATGAACATAATTTCATGAATATTAATGAAGGCACGTTAAACATGCAACATTTTTCTTCAGTAGCTTTTGTTGTTAATGAGGTGTCAAGATTTAAATTTTACTAAATTTAAGCTAGCGAAGTCCGCCCTGAAGTCTGAGTGTAGCGTGTCTGCCTCTTAAGCGGAGACCCCGGGTTCAATTCCCAGCCAGGTCTGGCATACATCCCTGAATCTGATGGCGAGTTCGAGGTCGACTAAGACTACGAGACCAAGCGAGTTGGCCGTTCGGATAGGTTCGCGTAATTGCGAGCTTGCATTCGGGAGATGATGGGTTCGAATACCTCGTCAGCAGCCTGAAGATGGTGTTCACACCAGGCAAATGCTGGGGCTGTACCTTAATTAAGGCCACGGTCGCTTCCTTCCCACTCCTAGCCCTTCTCCAACCTCGCTAGTTGCTTTACGTCGCACCGACACAGATAGGTCTTATGGCGACGATGGGACAGGAAAGGGCTAGGAGTGGGAAGGAAGCGGCCGTGGCCTTAATTAAGGTACAGTCCCAGCATTCGCCTGGTGTGAAAATGGAAAACCACGGAAAACCATCTTCAGGGCTGCCGACAGTGGGATTAGAACCAACTCTCTCCCGAATACTGGATACTGGCCGCACTTAAGCGACTGCAGCTATCGAGTCGCCGAAAACCTTACATATATTAGTGCGACGTTAAACCGCTAGGGGTGGGGGGGGGAGAAGCCTACGAGAGAATAGCAAGGAACTATCTGACAGTGAGACAACCATCTCGATCTAGAACGCTAAGAATAATGGTCGTTAGGATTCGTTGTGCTAACCACGCGTCACTCCATAAACTGCAGGTCTTCGGGCTGAGCAGCGATTGCTTGGTAGGCCAAGGCCCTTCAAAGCTATAGCATCATGGGGTTTACCTTGGTTTGGTACGTTTGAGCTAGCAAATGATTCATCTTCCCCCTTAACCCTTTTATTCCCACATTATGAATTCAACTGTGGAAAATTTTAAATTCAGTATTTTCTGTATTAATACAACGCACTGAACACAAACAAAATGTTGTTTAATATTTTGTATCAAATAATTCACTTTTTACATCGTGTTGTTCAGGAACAACAATGGGACTAGATGGTCAAATGAAGTGAGAAATATAACACTGACACAACAGATGGAAAATATTAAAAATCTGAAATAAGTAAACACATAATTTGGTGAAATTTTCACTCTTAATCATACTGAGTACAAAAATGAAAGTAATTATGAAAAATAAAAATACAAACATTATGAAACAATTACCGAAATATAGACACCAACGTTTTTTCAACATGCAACGACTGCTTCTTGTGAAACCCTCTCTCATTGACCATTGTAGACAGATTTACACTCAGTCTGTTTCATTCCCGGATGTTCCTGGAAGATAGTTATTTTTTTTTTGTGCAGGCTTGAACAAGCGTGTAATTTTAAAAGCTACGGAGTTTATTTATTTACTCTTAAGAGGTTTGCTGACTAATATTGGCGTTGTCGGTGGGCGCCCCTTACTAACTGCTCTGTGCCCACCGGCGGACAAGGCACGTCTCTACCATACGAGTGAGCGAATAGATAATCTCACAGCTTCCAAAGTGGCATCGCCTACATCTATTGCTCGTTTCTTTTAAGGAAGATTGGCTCGTGTTTTGCCTCCGTTAATTGACCACTAGTGACGTCACAGCTCAACACGCCTCATGTTCAGATGTGAGTCTCATTTATTAGACTGCAACTAGGGAATTCTGTAACATCTGCTCCGAATAGAACTTCCCAAACGGAGTGGTGTTCAGAAGTAGGCTGGGCATTCTTTCTTTACGCTGTCACTTTTGTCATTTTCATGTTTTTCTTCAAGAGAGGCTGCCTAAACCAGGCGGTGAGGGTGTGTTCGGTTCACCTGGAAGGACACGGGTTTGATTCCCCGTCAGGTATTCGAAGGAAATAGAAACCGGATTTCCGCTTCTGGGGAAGTATATACAGTAACCCTGAAATTCTCTCAGCCTTCATCAAAAATGAGTACCCGCTTGAGTCCTTCGGGCAAAGGCAGCGAGGCGCAGGCTAACCACTCTCCCCCACTTCTTTTTTTGCTATTTGCTTTATGTCGCACCGACACAGATAGGCCTTATGGCGACAACGGGTTGGGAAAGGGCTAAGAGTGGGAAGGAAGCGACCGTGTCCTCGATTGAGGTGAAGCCCCAGCATTTGCCTGGTGTGAAAATAGGAAACCATGGAAAACCATATTCAGAGCTGCCGACAGTGGGGTTTTGAACCCACTATCTCCCGAATGAAAAAAGTGATTATACTGTATTTTCTAGTCTATATACATTCAACATGCAAAAAGTCCTATAACAATAAATTTTACATCTTTAACCTACTGTGGTCAAGTTGTCGTTCCCCTTGGTGCTCCAAAATAATTCGTCATACGAAGCTGGAATTTTACTTGGAACGTATGAATAAACAGTGCTTCTTGTCCGCCGAGTCCCATCTTGATATCTGAGGTGTTCCTTGGGAAGGTTGCTGTATAAGACAGTTATTCACGAATTTAGATTTTTATCAGTGGTCTGAAGCGGCAATATCTGCTTGTATATTGAATGGATATGTATGCATGTTAATAAATTAATCACACCAAATGAAATTGAAGAAATAAGGAAAAGATATCTGTTTGCCACGTTGATGAAGGCATTTATTAGATCCAAACACAATACTTCATCTTCGTACTGAAACACACTTTGCACACTGCATGTGCCAGCAATTGATTAAAACTCAAAACTGCTTAAAAGAAATCACACCGGGTGGGTTGACCGTGCGGTTAGGAGCGCGCAGCTGCGAGCTTGCATCGGTGAGATAGTGGGTTCGAATCCCACTGTCGGCAGCTCTGAAGATGGTTTTCCGTGGTTTCCCATTTTCACACCAGGCAAATGCTGTACCTTAATTAAGGCCTCGCACGCTTCCTTCCCAATCCTAGGCCTTTCCTGTCCCATCGCCGCCATAAGACCTATCTGTGTCGGTGCGACGTAAAGAAAAATAGCAAAAAAGAAAAGAAAGAAGTCACAAAATTAGACCTCAGCCATTTAGCCACAGAGCACTGCTCCCTTTATATTGAACTACCCTCACTATTTCAGTCAATATCATGCATAACATGCACAACTGCCAAAGTGACATAATGTAACAATAATATTTCCGAATGTTGTTTGAAGTACAAAAGAAAACGCCTTAGAATTAAAGTTACAATAATATTTTTCACGAATAAATGATTTTTGTATATTGTTTTATCACCATCTTGGTCTTTTTCATTTGTAATTTGAATGACAGCTTGTAAATATCCTGAATCTCCTTTGGAGGGTAGATGCCAAGTTTATTAAAAGTCTGCCTTGTGTAGACCGGTAACCCCATTTCCCCCTTACAAAAGCATCTGCTACCATCACCATTAAACTTTACAGAACACCATTGTAAACGACACTTTCCGTTCTGCTTTTTGGATGAAGAATTACCAAGCCTGTAGCGATGGTCGCTTCTATGAGATGTTCTGTATGGACTGAACCTGCTCCCTGATACCACTTGTTCAGTTCAAGAGGGTATCAGCAACACAATTAATCGAGTTCTTGCTTTGTGAAATATGTAGCAGAGTTGCCAGCGAAGAAAAGAGGCAGCCTCTGTCAACCCTGTTATGTACCACACGTTGTGCAACAGTCTTTCCGCCAAAAAGAAATCTATAATACTCGTACAGTTTTAAATAATCCGTGAAATAAAAGCCAAAATTAAAAAAAAAATCTGCAACAAAGTAAGCGTAACGAAGTGGCTAATTTCAACTTATATACCAGAAAGAAATGCAGCTGCCATTCGGCCGGGCTGAGTAGCTGGATTTCTGAGTTCAAGTTGGTGGGTTCGATCCCGGTTCAGTCCGGTGGTATTTGAAGGTGCTCAAATACGTCAGCCTCGTGTCGGTAGATTTACTGGCACGTATAAGAACTCCTGCGGGACAAAATTTCCGGCACTTTATCATCTCTGAAAGCCACAAAAGTAGTTAGTGGAACGTAAAACAAATAACATTAGAGGTAAAAAATGAAATGGCGTATGGCTTTTAGTGCCGGCAGTGTCCGAGGACAAGTTCGACTCGCCAGGTGCAGGTCTTTTGAATTGACTCCTATAGGCCGCCTGCGCGTCGTGATGAGGATGGAATGAAGATGAAGACGACACATACACCCAGCCCCCGTGCCAGCGGAATTAACCAATTATGGTTAAAATTCCCGACCTTGCCGGGAATCGAGCCCGGAACCCCTGTGACCAAAGGCCAGCACGCTAACTATTTAGCTATGGAGCCGGACAACATTAGTAGTGGTAGTAGTCCATTGTCAAGTCGATGGGAACATAATCTGGAGGGCGACTTGATTGCAATCCGAAATCACAGTTCAAAGAATGCAATTTTTTTTTGCAATTGGCTTTACGCCGCACCGACACAGATAGGTCTTATGGGATAGGAAAGGCCTAGGATTGGGAAGAAAGCGGCTGTGGCCTTAATTAAGTACAGCCCCAGCATTTGCCTGGTGTGAAAATGGGAAACCACGGAAAACCATCTTCAAGGCTGCCGACAGTGGGGTTCGAACCCACTATCTCCCGGATGAAAGCTAACAGCCGCGCGCCCCTAACCGCACGGCCAACTCGCCTGGTGTTCAAAGAATGAAACTGCAGTGTGGAAGCCATGAAAACTCCAAACTCCAATCATGATATGACTTACAAGAAGATCCGCAAAGCTGCAGAAGTGGGGAGATCTGCGACAATTTAGCGCCAGGATCACACCATGAAACGTACATAAATGCAGGTGCATACTTTCCATGCATTCACGAAATAGCGGGAGGCAAGATCGTGCGCCGGCTCCGCGACGGAAAATAATTCCAATATTTGTGTGACTTAGCGCATGACCTTAAAAGTCCTTTGGTGTTCTGGACTATTTTTCAACGCCACCATCATCGTACCCTATTCCTGAAATTGTATTTCCTTTAGCATGTGTTAGAGGTATTTTTCTTTCTTTACTAGCCTTATTCCAATAAAGCGGATTAAGCCTAGTTTTACGGTCGGATGCACTTCCTGACGTCAACCCTATGTGGAGGAATGTATTCATCATTGCATATTTCTGTAGTGGTTAGTAATGTGATGTATATAGACGAAGATGTGTATTAAGACGCTCACAAACGCCCAGTTCTAGAACCAGAGGAATCAACTATACGAAGTTAAAATCCTCGCCCCGGACGGAAATCAAACCCGAGGCCCTCTGAACCGATGACCAGTACGCTGACAATTCAGCCAAGGACCCCGACTGTGTTAGGAGTAATTGTGATTGTAAAATACCTCTTTCCGCGCAGGCATGTAGGTCAATGAAGTGGACAGTTATGCCAGGTTTAACATATATAACACTTCCATATTTTTCACTGGATCTCTCCACCTTCGGACGTATCCCAGGAACTCTTGGTTGATGCTGAGTCTCTCGAACACAAAGGACGTCACAACCATGCTCCTTGCATAGGCTTTGCAATAGTTATTCTTATGTTGAAGACATACCGTCAATATTTATGGATACAACTGTCAGTTGTGGTCGTAGAAAGGACAGTTTGAAATTTATACTCAACGCTTCTGGATTGGAAGGATCAACCTACAGCTTCCCGGAGAGTACCGTCAGTCACAGTCTGTTTACACGAATAAAGCTGTGGCTGCACGCTGGGATGAATGTCAGCATCAAGGTCTTCGATTTGGAGAGTTCCAGCTTCGATTCCCGTCTGGGTTGGGGATTTAATGTGTGTCTGGTTAATTCCTCTGGCTTGCAGTCTGATTGTCTGTAAAAATCTTAGTACACATCTCTTTATTCACACGCACAACACATCACAGAAACACACAATAATGGATACATCCATTTAGAGTTGGCGGCAGGAAGGAGATCTCGTCATAATGCAGGGTAAGATCCACATGTGTGACACAATCGCACTGTAAGTAAATACATACATATTATTTTTCAAAACTCTTCTAAACATTTTGTTTTAGCAATACTTGGGAGTATTAGGATGTAAGTACTGACCTAGTGCAGTTGGTGGTGGTAAATGGAACAGGAAATAATTACAGTAGTGTAGATATGGAGGTCGGAAGTAGAGGACGATAAGCTTGAGTGTTTGCGTGTTAATATTGATCTGGAGCCTGCTTCACGCGCCACAGCTGTCTCTCTTTTTTTTTTTTTACTTCCAGTAGCACTTCATTTTGAACTGCTGGAACAAGACCGAGCAGTCAGCAGTTCTGTTTTCTATATCCCGAAGCTTACAATATATCATTTAGGTACTGATGGCCTTGAAGACTAAAACGTAATTTTCTGCATCCCTGTGGCTGCCCACCTTGTTCGTTATTATTGTGAATCTCCTGTCAAAGCAGTGCCATTTAGCTGAAAAATATTGTCCCATTACTTGCTGGAATTTTGTGAATCATTCAGGATAACTTTAACCTACTCGGTTACAATTAAGTGTGATGATAGACGTTGAAGCCCCAGGTGAAAAGAAATGGCGTATGGCTTTTAGTGCCAGGAGTGTCCGAGGACATGTTCGGCTCGCCAGGTGCAGGTCTTTCAATTTGTCTCCCGTAGGCGACCTGCGCGTCGTGATGAGGATGAAATGATGATGAAGACAACACATACACCCAGCCCCCGTGCCAGCGAAATTAACCAATGATGTTTAAAATTTCTGACCCTGCCGGGAATCGAACCCGGGACCCCTCTGACCGAAGGCCAGCACGCTAACCATTTAGCCATTGAGCCGGACGAAGCCCCACGTATGTATAGGAAAGTGCCGGCGAGATGACAAATACATAGCTATGGAGTGTTACTGGAATGGAATGTGAAACCGAGAAAATAGAGAGAATCTCTTGTCCAATACGAATTTCACATAGTCACAGGGATTTGAACCTAAAGTATGTTGGAATAATGATGATTTCTGGCGAGCAGTCTATGGCTGAGTTTTAAATCATTTTGTCGGGTAAACATCAAATGTGTCACCAGAGATCTTTTACATGCCGACATCATACGATATCACCGCTACTTTGGTCGCTTGAAAACTCAACCTAGATTAGATCTGATAGTACTCCGGAAAGAAGCGAGCTCATCCTAGAGGTGGTTTTCCATGTCCATCCATCGCGTTACCTCCCTCGCCATGCATTTCAATTCCTGGAAATTTCTTGGAAAATGCCTGTTATGCGCAGGTAATACCTTCTCATTCCTACCGCCAATTTGTGTAAAATACTCGTGCCATTACAGCCTCAACAGATTCTTAGGTTATCAGAGAGACTGCACTAAGTGCACATACTGTTGTCCTATATGCACCTATCTCCTTACATGAAGAAGTAGCAGCGATTACCTGCTGAATACCGTTGATTGTTTTATGTGATAGTTGACGTATGATAGGTTGTGTGATTGTGGTAGGCAGGTTACTGTACAGCTGAGGAGCACTGTTGTTTCTTATAATTAATATGAGGTTAACTATGTCTTCTGGTATGGGCTAGAATAAATTTGTGACTTTCATTGACCTGTCTCAGTCGCATCCTTGGCTTTGACAGTATGAAAGTGACTGAGGTATGACCGATGCTAGTGACACCGTTCCTTATGCAGTCAGTCCCTGCTATGAAGGATGTGAAACTATTGCTCATAGTGTCGGTTGGAGGATGCAGTTCAGTGAGCTTGGCAGACTGATTTGTAATAGCAACATCTGTCTCAGTGAGGAAAACAATGGGAAAATGCCTCACTCCTCATTTCCGTAGTATGCCTCTTCAGTGACATCTAGGCTATCTATGAGAGCTGTTGGCGGAGCTGTAGAGGATCGAACCAGCCTTTGGGCTCTTATAGTGTAAATGTACATAATATTTAGCTTTTAGCTCATGTTCATATATCACTGTTTACTGTCATACTAGACTTTCTCCGTTACTTTATTACGTATTGTGTTCTGTTTACTCATTGACTTATATTTTTCAGTTTGTATTTGAATTGTTTTTTTATTACGATTATATCTGTTTCTTTTTGCTTGTATGCTCTGGATATATTTGTCAAGCTTTGCTTTCTTTCTTTATTACATGTTCTTCAAATCTGTTATTGCTCAGTCCGGTGGTATTTGAAGGTGACCAAGTAGGTCAGCCTCGTGTAGGTAGATTTACCGGCATGTAAAAGAACTCCTGCGAGACAACATTCCGGCACCTCGGCATCTCCGAAAACCGTAAACTTAGTTGGTGGGACGTAAATCCAATTGTATTATTATTATTATTATTATTATTATTATTATTATTATTATTATTATTATTATTATTATTCAATCTGTTATTATCTTAATTATCTTTGATTTTATAATATAATTGTATATTTCTACTACAGGGTGACTTTCTCCACCGCGTACAAACTCTACGGATTGATCGAGGAGAGGATACGGAACAAAAAAGGTCTAATAAACGTATGTCCGGAAATGCATGCTTTGTTTGTTAGGGACCATTTATTCAATCATACTTTGTTACAGAGACGGCGGTCTAATACGCGCTGTACCATGCAGCCACAGTTACAGTATGTGTTTAAAATGGTTTCCGTGTGCCTCCACGCATGCGTGAACGCGCCGTAGCATTTTCCGTCTCACATGTTCACATCGGCCAGGCTGCATCCGAACAATATCAAAAGCAGCACGAATACGCTACGTCAGTGTCTCCTCATCTGGAATGGGCTCTGCATACGCGATATTTGATATGGCCCCATAACCAGAAATCACACGGGTTGAGATCTGGTGAACGAGCAGACCATGCAACTGGACCTCCTCGTCCGATCCATCGACCAGGGAAGACACGATTGAGATGCGTCCGGACGTTCACGGCGAAGTGGGCTGGAGCACCATCATGTAGCAGCCACATAACCCTGCGAATCATCAATGGTACGTCTTCCAGCAGGGAAGGCAAAGTCACCCGCAAGAAACGCCGGTAGTTCCGGCCTGTTAGGCGACCTGGAAGGAAGTATGGTCCCAAAACTCGGTCGCCAATTATCCCGGCCCGCACATTCCGGCTGAACCGCTGCTGATGATTCGCTGGCAGCAAACCATCGGGGTTCTGCATACAATCCCACAGATGACTGTTATGAAAGTTGAAGATACCACTCCGTGTAAAGGTGGCCTCATCTGTGAATAGGATGGATGCCACAAATCCCGGAATCGTGGTTGCCTGGTGAATAAACCAGCGACAAAACCGCTCCCGATGCGGAAAGTCTGTCGCTAGTAAGCCCTGCACACGTTGTGAGTGATAAGGGTAGTAACAGTTCTATGTGATATGTTGCAACGTAGAACGTCGACTGGTAACGTTCAGTACTGTGCATGCCATGGCATATGTGCTGCGGGTCAGTATTTATCCAACAATATGGTCGCAGGCGCAACGAAGAAACCTCAGAAACGTCAGGAAGGGCATCCGGTCATAAAAACTCGCCACGACAGATTCATCTCACCTCATACCCGACCCCGTAGGGGAACGGAACAAGGGTTGGACAAACAAACAAACAGTAATTATAGTTTTAAGAGGAAGTACAACTAGACAATAATCCTCTACATAACACTAACCAGAGAGAAAAATGGAAGGGATCCGACACTTCGAATGAAGGTACCGGTCAAAGGAAGACAAGGGCCACGAAGGGCGTCGTGAAAATGAAAGACTCTCTGGGCCTCTCAACCTAGTACCGTGGGGATCGGGAAAGAACAAGAGTTGACCAAGGGAGATCCGATAGGATAGATGAAAGTGAGAAGCCTGACACAAGTTAGTGGAAGCAAAGCCAGAACTCAGCTAGGGGCCCACTGGTCGCCAACCCACGCTCCCAAGTTAAGACCTATTTGTGTCGGTGAGACGTAAAGCAAATTATAAATAAATAAAAAATAAATAATTTAGTGTGGCTGTTGCTAGTCTGCTGCAGCATTTTTAAGACAGACCCTCCGACGAGAGTGGGGGATCTTTCGTGTACGAAAAACTGCGTGTTGATGTGGTGGAGGATAGTGTTTTGTATGATGTGTGTTGCAGCGATATTGGGTACAGCAGTAACACTTAGTTCCGAGCCAAGAGAATTGACAATTTAAGATTAAAATCCCCAACCTGGCTGGGAATCGAACCCGAGGTCCTCTGAACCGAAAGGCCACTACGCTGACCATTCAGGCAAGGATCCGTACATTATTAACATATTACACGTAGTTATGTAATATTAATAAAATAATAACGTCCGAGTTTAATCCCTTGTAGTTGATATTTGGGATAAGTAGAAGTCCTCTAACAAGGAGTGAGGAAAGTCGGATTTACACGTTTTTATCATTTAATTTTTATAAGCCTTCTCGCAGGATGTATTAGGAATATTAAATTCATCCGGGCGTTCCCTGGACAACGGACTAGGACACTTCCTAGATGGCTGATTCTCTCACACCAGAAGCATCTTTTGTAAATATATTTCATTCAGGTGACCACCTAGCCTTTAACATGACAGCAAAGAAATATCAAAGTAAGTCCTTTTCAGGACCCAAATTTACAATGATGTCTTTTACACTAAAGGCATATCATCTTGTAAAGAATAGTTGCTGAGCTGAGTTTGTAGACAGCAAAAGATTCACGTTGCGTGCATCCAATAATCTCAGAGATATTAACCAGGTGCGACCCAGAATTCATGGCATGCGATTTATTGCTGAAATACCGCATTGTAAATATGAAAGTGCCATATTTACAAAACTTGAAACCTTGATTCTGTCAACCAGTGAACTTTAGAAACCAGAAAGTGAACTTTGTGGTGGGAGATTTTAATTGCCACGGCACCGAAAGGGGATATGAACACAGTGATGACAATGGCTAGCTACTACAACGCTGGGCAGATGCTATGGAACTCTCTCTTATTCATGGTAACAAACTGCCACCTTCTTTCAACAGTGGCCGTTGGCGAAGAGGATATAATCCAGATTTTATCTTCGTTACTAATAACATAGCACAACAATGCAGTAAGGGAGTATGCAACCCAGCCCCCAAATCTCAACACAGACCAGTTTCACTCCGCTATACGACCGCATTATGTTCCCTCTCGTCGCAGATAAAACTTCAAAAAAAGCAGTCGGGTAAAAATTCTTTGCTGAAGCATATGAACAGGTCACTAAGTTCTCATAAGTTTATTCCCCGTGGATGTCGCACCAATTACATCGAAGGTCTTAATCTGGATGCAGTCTCACAACTAGAAGACTACTACAAGCTATTCGAACAGAACCAAGTGGATGAGGAAACTATTAAAGCAGCACATGCCCTAACTTCTCTAATACCCTTATCGAAAAGAGAGAGCTGGTCCAGATTAAAGTAAGAACTGGATACGACGCAGAGCAGTCAAAAGACCTGGGGACTCCTAAAGAAGATGAGCAGAGATCCAACCATGAGTAACACACATTCTTCTGTTAAAGCCAATAAGATTGCTTACCAAATTCTTATGAATGGCAAAATAAAACAAGAAGCCAAAACCCGGAAGCTATGTGGAAGGTACCTGCAGGTAGGGATGAAGAAACATCTGAGCTCATGCAACATTTCAACATCACTAAGTTGGAAAATGCAATAATCAAGTGCAAATCAGGTAAAGCTGCGGGTTTGGATGATATGCGAGTTGAGCAAATAAAGAACTTTGGAAGGAACACGAAAGAATGTTTTTTTACAGTTTTATAATAACTGCCTACAGATGTCCAAGATTCCAAAATTTTGGAGCAAAGCACCTGTTATTGCTGTTCTGAAGCCTGGAAAGGACAGCAGAGACGCCAGGAACTACAGACCAATATCTCTCCTGTACCACTTATATAAGATTTTCGAAAGGATGATACTCAACAGACTCATCCAGACTATCAACAAAAACCTCATTCCATAACAGGCAGGCTGTAGAACAAGCAATAATGCTGTTGCACAAGTTATCAACTTCACGCAGTACATTGAGGATGGTTTTAAAAATTGACAAATCATTGACCTCAGTGCTGCATATGATACAGAGAACCACCGTGTACTCTTCAGAAGATTCAAAACTTACCAGACTGATGCCAGACCTGTTGCAGAATCGCAGTTTTTTTCTTTCAAGGACAAAGAAGCAGATGGAGATCACAGAAAAATGGATTTCCACAAGTAAGCGTACTGGCTCCATTGCTATTTCATATATATACCAATGACCAACCAACCACTCCCTAACAAAACAAGAAGTTTCATCTATGCAGACGACCTTGCACTAGCCTGCCAGAGTGCTACTTTTCAAGAGGTAGAACTCGCTCTTGATAGCGCCCTGAAAGAATTAGGCACATATTACAAGGCTAACCACCTAAAGCCGAATCCGTGAAAATCTCAGCTTTCTGCTTTATGCCTCAAGAACAGAGAGGCATCAAGGAAATTATATGTCTCCTGGAATGGAACCCTATTGGAACATTCTTTAACCCAGAGTACCTAGGGGTAACGCTGGACCGCTCCCTCTTTCAGAAAACACTGTTCCAACATCAAACACAAATTCAATGCCAGAAACAACATCCTGAGGAAGCTGAGGTATACAAACTGAGGTGCAAACCCACAAGTTCTTAGAATCATTACATTGGCTCTGTGTTACTCTGCTGAAGAATACGCACCTCCTGTGTGGTATAGATCATCCCACACCAAGACTGTGAACTCTGCCCTGAATGAAGCTTGTAGGTTAATTACAGGATGCTTAAAACCTACGCCTGTTGAGAAGCCATACTGTCTTGCTGGCGTTGCACCTCCAAGTATTCGTCGAGAAGTCGCTGCTGAACAAGAACGACTGAAGGTTGAGCACGTTGAAACTCACCCACTGTTTGGTCATCAACAATCTCAATCTAGGCTGAAAACCAGGAAAAGTTTCCTCCAGACATCAAAGCCCTTGAAAGGACCACCAGGTACGGCAAGACTTTCCTTGTGGAAATCTAAGCAGCGAGACTGGATGGAGCCGCGTGAACATCTTCCGGCTGGCTACAATGAAGACTGAAGTGTTTGGAGGTCCCTTAACCGATTAATAACTGGTGTCGGCAGGGATAAGTCCTCACTTAAATTATGAGGCTTCACATCAGAGGACAGCAAGTGCGACTGTGTGAAGAAAGACCAGTGAACCATATATACCAATGTCCTCTCTGCCCATTTTCATGCTCAGAGCAAGATTTAATGGTTGCCAATGACAGTGCCCTAGGTGTGGCTCAGTTTTGGAAAAAACCATCTAAATGTACAGTAAATTTGTTCAATTTCCTTTGTTTGTTAAATTTTGTAAATAGTTTAATTATTATTGTACTTTAACTGTATATATTAAGTATGCTTCTGACACGAGTAAATAAATAGCCTCTTCCTGATGTTTTCGGGAAAACTACTTAATTTCTTTTTCGTGCAAATGTAACAGACGGTTGACAATGAAAGTGAAATGATGATTATGATGAGATATTTCATTTCATTGACCTACTTGGCTACGTGTTAAGAGTCCTGCAGATGTATGCTTGTATTCAGGAGGTGGTTGATTTGAACCCCACTGTTGGCAGTATTGATACCCTTTTCGCGCATTTTACCACATTCCCACAAGATAACTGCCGATGCGATGGCCGCTATATCCATACCCTTTCTCCTTCTGCCGACGCCGAAACCCTTTATGTGTTAGTGCGACGTTGAAACGGAAGGGAAGAAAGAAGAAAAACAAAAGCTCATTTGAGTTCAACAGTATTAATACTGTGCATAGTGGTGAGGATGGTATGCTGTATGTGGTGGAAACGGAGACCTGGCTGAAGGATTGTATCATATTCTCGGTAACTCTATCCTTTGCGGTGTGCAGTCGTCGTTGTGGACGAGCAACTTTCATGTTATCCTCTTTTGATCCGCACTCGAGGTAAACATGACCTGTATTGTTTCCTGTCAGTGAGCAGCCAGGGATACGTAGCCACGATACATGCTGGTCTCAATTATTCATCTTCCAGTTTGACTTTCGTCTGCAAGTCCACACAGAGAAGGCATTAGATCTATTCAACCTGGTATTTTTATTTTGATCTGTTATACGCACCGTTAACTTAAACAAAAATGTAATTATGAACATGCTATCATTTATTGACCATTGTACACAAAACTGTGACTTCTAAATATCCGGATACTGGTTTAATAAGAAGTTATTATATGAATAAAACCACCTTTCCAATACACAATAATCCTTTATATTTAGGATAAAACCATATAATTACAAGTAGGACATGTTTCGCTCAATCTTAGTGAGCATCATCAGCTATAGATAACATAATCCATGGTGGGTCAAGGCCCTGATCCTGGTATATATAACGAAAAAACGTCTAATATACATTGATAAAATACGAATTTTAACAATTTAAAAATAATCAATAAGATTATATTATGTCTATTAAAACAAATATTGATCATTAAAATTGCTTAAAATGTAAGTGGAATGAATGATATGAAAAGTACATTTAATCACTACATACTATAGTAACTTTTCATATCATTCATTCCAATTACATATTAAGCAATTTTAATGATCAATATTTGTTTTAATAGACATAATATAATCTTATTGATTATTTTTAAATTGTTAAAATTCGTATTTTATCAATGTATATTAGACGATTTTTCGTTATATGTACCAGGATCAGGGCCCTAACCCACCATGGATTATGTTATCTATAGCTGATGATGCTCACTAAGATTGAGCGAAACATGTCCTACTTGTAATTAAATGGTTTTATCCTAACTATAAAGGACTATTGTGTATTGGAAAGGTAGTTTTATTAATATAATAACTTCTTATTCTGAAATCCAGTACGGTTTTACAATGAGATTTATAACTTGTAATATTGGTTTAATGTCTTTACGTTTCGAGAGTTTGTTCTTATTGGTAGATACGCTGGATAGAATACCCGTCTCCAAACTCGTAATCAGTATATGGATACGGGCGCTGTCGGCAAAATATAAAAACCCAATAATATGGCACTCGCTTTTCTTCTTGCCAACTGGAAGTTACAGTCCTAGTATTCCAAGCCTAATTGCTTTGATACTTAGTCTTTTTGCGGATCTATTTCAGAGCTATCGTGACGTCACAAAACTGACGAGTAATTAACCTTATCCTGTAAATATATTGGCAGATATACATAGTGTTTGTTTTCAGGTCTTCCTGTTTGGCCACGGCCGCTTCCGCAAGGATGAGAAAGAGTTAGGATTGTGAAGGAAGTGGCCGTGGTTTTAAAGTACAGCCCAGCATTTGCCTCATGTGAAAATGGGAAACCACTTTAAACCATCTTCAGGGTTGCCGACAGTGGGATTCGAACCCACCATCTTCAGAATGCAGGTTCAATCAATCAATCAATCAATCAATCAATCAATCAATCAATCAATCAATCAATCAATCAATACTGATCTGCATTTAGGGCAGTCGCCCAGGTGGCAGATTCCCTATCTGTTGCTTTCCTAGCCTTTTCACAGTTTGGTGGCCCTAACCGCACAGCCAACGCGCTCGGTCGATGCAGGTCACCACACAGACTGCAAGTGCACAGAGTTGATGAACAAGGTCCCAATTTTCTTACTGGAACAACAACGATACATAATTTAGTTTTGGCTTCTTTATCAATACACGGCTGGAAAGGCAACGTTTGGTATAGAAACTCAAGATTATTTAGCACTTGCCTAAAGTTCAGTTAAAAAATAAATAAATGGAAAACTGGTATCTGTTTAGTTGATGGTAATGATACAATATTCCATTTATAGTGATGAATCACAGGTTGCCGCTTTCTCCTGGCGTACAAACTGGTATTCTCTATTATGGTGCAATATGCTCACGTCAACCTCTGACTTTTTGAAGTGTGAGCACTTTCTTAATCGAGTCTTCGTGACTCCCGATGTGATAAAGCAACTTTACAACAGAGATTACTCCCGTGCTTTGTTGCAAGCCATTCCTCCACCACCTGGCTCATATGATGGCGAAACAGACGTTTCGAATTGAAGAGTGAAATTCGCAGTTTAGTGGGAAGCATATGGGTAGGTTTATGGACGTCAACCGGATGTAGAGATGTACGTGTTCGTGAAATGACTGAAGAAAAACATGGTATACGACTTACTCCTAGGTTGACGAGAAATGTCCTATTTCGTTACGCTTTTGTAGATACTTTGCTGGTGATGTTGTCGTCGTAGCTGAGTAGAGCAAACTTCACGGGCGTCTGATCTGAGATAACGTAGGCCTAAACCAAGCAATCGTTTCAAAAAGTCAATACGTAAATGAGCAAAATAGATTCGTAAATTGGGCTGTTGTTCATTGCTGTTAGGGGCTGCCTGGCCGAGGCGGTAAAGGCGTGCTCGGTTCGCCAGGAAGGACGTGGGTTCGAATCTCCGTCAGGAAGTCGTAACATTTAAGAAACAAGATTTCCACTTCCAGAGGTGCATATGGCCCTGAGGTTCACTCAGCCTACACCAAAAATGAGTACCAGGTTAATTCCTGGGGGCCAAGGCGGTCGGGCGTAGAGTTAACCACTCTACCCCATCATGTGTCGCGGTTAACAATGGTGGAAGCCTTTACCTTTCACTGCTCCAAGGGCCTTCATGGCCTGTACGGAGGTGACATTGTCTTTTGTTCATTGCTGTTAGTACTCTTTTCATGGTACCTTCAACGTCAGCTGTAGCGTCACCATCCCCGACTTTCCAGTTCATCTCTATACGAAAAGAATGTTAATTTTATACATATAGAAAAATGAGAAGCGCCACCATATCTTCAGGCAAGACCAGAGAAATTTCCAAAGCCGATAACAGGAATGAAATGTGTAAATATGAAACGGCAGCAGTACGAAACCAATAAGATCACCCAGTAAGAATTCGTAATAATAACATCCTTATAAAATTGCACATTTTTGGAACATTAATACATAAATTATTCACATAGACGATACAACTATTTATATAAGAGTTTGTAATAATATGCAAAAATCTTAGTTTCAAAAGGTTTCAAAGTATAATCTTTTTAACCACTCCAGTATATGTAAATATTTCACAGTAAACTACGAAATATACACTATTTTTTTTGCTAGCTGCTTTACGTCGCACCGACACAGATACGTCTTATGGCGACGATGGGACAGGAAAGGCCTAGGAATGGGAAGGGAGCGGTCGTAGCCTTAATTAAGGTACAGCCCCAGCATTTGCCTGGTGTGAAAATGGGAAACCACGGAAAACCCACTTCAGGGCTGCCGACAGTGGGGTTCGAACCTACTATCTCCCGGATGCGAGCTCACAGCTGTGCGCTCCTAACAGCACGGCCAACTCGCCCGGTAATTGGTAAGTTCAGGATATTTCCTAAACGCCTGTTTTTCATGTAACTGCTAAATGCGCAGAGTCAAGTTAAAATTCTGTTTTAGATCTAGTTGTGTGAGACAACCTACAACCTGTTTTCCAGTCAGTGACCGGATCAGGGATGGAATGAATTAAGCCCCATCTTGTGACGAGGATAGGAAATGTGCCGTCTGCCGAAGCCTGTCGCACTCCTCTGGGGCAATGATAAATGACTGGCAGATGAGATGAAATGTTAATGGAGAGAGTTGCTGGAATGAAAGATGACAGGGAAAACCGGAGTATCCGGAGAAAAACCTGTCCCGCCTCCGCTTTGTCCAGCACAAATCTCACATTGAGTGACCGGGATTTGAACCACGGTATCCAGCGGTGAGAGGCCGGCGCGCTGCCGCCTTAGCCACGGAGGCTCCACTGGTCTAATTGTGTGACACATAAAAGTGCCTATAAATGCCTATGTTGATTGTTAGAGCCTATCAGACAAAATGCCTCTTTTTAAACATATAAAACGTTATGTATTCTTCGATTTAATAATATATTATTTATTTATTTTATGTATCCGGTTGGTTGGCAGCTCGAACACATCCTATGAAGTTGCAAAGATATTACCGTGGTTTTTTAGAAATATCATGACTGAAACGAGGTATAAATTTACCCGAAAAGATCTTGAAAAGTGCACAATAGTCGGTTGTAGTGCATCTGGAGAGTACGTAGTTCTAGGTTCCAGTACTGTTTCATTCTGACTTCACAGGATTGAAATATATACTGGCACTTCCAAATACAGCAAAAGTCTTATTTCATATTGCCCAGAAGATAATTTACATTTTAAACACTTTAAAGTTCGGCTCCTTGGCTGAATGGTCAGCGTCGAGGCCTCTTCGGCTCAGAGGGTCCTGGGTTCGATTCTCGGCTGGATCGATAGATTTTAACAACGTCTGGTTAATTTCTCTGGCTCGGGGATTGGGTGTTTGTGTTTGTCCCGACAAACATGCAAACAAAACACTCAAGTCACAACATGCAATACTGAATACATTCCTTCTCTTAGGGTCCGCGACAGGAAGTGCAGCCGCTCGTGAAACAGGGCCAAGTTTACATGTCCATCATAGTTTGCACCCGCGTCCCCACTAGCTCGTGAAAGAAGAAGAAGAAGAAGAAGAAGAAGAAGGATGCAAATTTGGTAGTGCCTATTTTAACCCTTCCAATTTATATTTAGGCTGTCTAAAGCAGGATTTGAATGCCTAAATGTCCTCAGCTTACTAATCACCAATAACATTTCACTGACTTTTTAGTGTGCTACGTCTCTACTGCTGCCACTCATTTCCCCTGTATGGCGGTACTGCTGCAGTTGTACAAAATTAACCTTTTAACGATGGTTACAGAAGCTAGTTTAAGGCTGTTACAGATAGCAGAGATATATCAAGTGTCCCTAAATGAGAAACCAATACAATTGATACAAAACGGTGCGCATCAGCTTAATGTAGCAAACGTTCTGATGATGATGATGATGATGATGATGCTTGATGTTTTAAGGGGCCTAACATCGAAGGTCATCGGCCCATCAAACGTTCTAGGTTACTGTTTTGCAGCAAGACAAAGCCGATGCTGTATATTATTTTCGTGTGTCCTTTTTCGAACCACTGTGTGGAAATCTTTGACCATATTCCCCTTAGTCTATACACTGTAAATATGTAATGATCCTGCAAGGATTTTAGTCAATTGGATGTTAGGAATTCGTCTTATACATTTCCTCGAATACTAAAATAAACACTTCTTCAGAGTGCTAATGGTTCTTCATGAAGGTCATTATTCACAATTGCCTATTCATCATGGACCACAGAAGTGATAAGTACAATAAACACACGTCAGTGCTTTCGAAGCAAACTAATGTGAAGTACACTGCCGGTGTGCCTCAGAAGTGCGTACTATAAGACAATTCAAGTGATGTCATCCACTTGTCTGTGTTTTGTTTTATTGCACCATAAGCTAACATTTTGTCATGCCCCTAACTGAGTCAGGCGTTTCTTCCACATATTCGTGTGCTAAGCTCCTCATTTTCAACTTTTGCTATCCAATCCCCTCTCAGTTAAATCTTGTTCTATTCTGACCTCGACGGTATAGGTTTGTGTGGTAGTCTTTCATTTTCACGCCTTTCATGACACTTATCTTCCATTTGCCGCCGGTCTGAGTGGCTCAGACGGTAGAGCGTTGGCCTCCCGAGCCCAGATTGGCGGGTTCGATACTGGCTTAGTCCATATGTATTTGAAAGGTAATCATATTCGCCAGCCTCCTATTGCTAGGCTATGTTTATCGGCACGTAAAAAGGACAAAAAACCTGCTGCAAGACACAATTCCCGCACTTCGCTGTGTCTGAAAACTATAATAGTAGTTAGTGGTACGAAAAAAAAGTGCTGTAGGGGTAGCATGCCTGCCTCTTACCCGGTGGCCCCGGGTTCGATTCTCGGCCAGATCAGGGATTTTTACCTGGACCTGAGGGCTGGGTCGAGGTCCACTAAGCCTACGTGATTGAGGCGCTATCTGACGGTGAGATAGCGGCCCCGGTCTCGAAAGCCATGAATAACGGCTGAGAGGATTCGTCGTGCTGACCACACGACACCTCGCAATCTGCAGGCTTTCGGGCTGAGCAGCGGTCGCTTGGTAGGCCATGGCCCTTCAACGCTGTAGTGCCATGGGTTTTTTTGGTTTGATACGAAAAAAGTATTTATTTTGCCGAAATTCTCCGAAGTGTCGGAGTTCTTATTAGCTTTAAGCGGGGATGGTTGTCTAGTTTTACTTTCCCTTGAAACAATCACCACCACCACGGTGTTAAGCCCCTTGAGGTAATAATAATACACTGCTGCACAGTCCAACTTTTTATGTTTTTGTTAATGGTTAACGTCGCACTAACACATCGAAGGTTTTCGGCGACGCAAGGATGGGATAGAGCTGGAAAACCACGGAAAACCATTTTCAGGACTGCCGACAGTGGGGTTCGAACCCACTATCTCCCGAATTCAAGCTTGACAACTACGTGACCCAAACTGCACAGCCACTCCCTCATTATTATTATTATTATTATTATTATTATTATTATTATTATTATTATTATTATTATTATTATTTCTTGGCCTTTTCCCAGTTTATTGGAGTCGGGACGTCGTGTGGATTTGGCCCATTCTTACGGCCAGATGCCCTTCTTGGTGCCAACCCTAGGCTACAAATCCGTGTTTCTGCGGTGATTGGTACTGTGGTTTGTTGTATTGAAATGGAGAATTAACCATACGCAGTTCAAAATCCTTTACATGGCCGGTAATCGAAACTGGGACCCTCTAAACCGAAAGCCACTACATTGACCATTTAGCGAAGGAGACGGGCCATTTATCTAAATTTCGAAAATCACGTTAATAGCTTCTAACAATGTATGATTTGACTGCATCGTCATCATCATTATCATCAACATATCGCTATATGCTGGTTGAATCAGGGACAACAATTCTAATGTTATCTTTTTTTTTTTTTTTTTTGCAGGTATGTAACAGCCGCACCTCAGTAGCCCTGAAGAAAGTGAATGCTTCCTGTGGTGGAAATGTAATTTCAGGTAATGTATAGAAACAAGCCGGATCCGAGGAAACCGGCTTCAGTCTTCACTTATTGCTTACTGTGGTCTCTCATGACCAGTCTGTTGCATTCATACCTCGTGACATCATGCTATTTAGGTAACGCCTAGCCGAGGCCAATTGCACAAGACCTCGACTAGTCGATGATATTGTCTTTTTATTCAAACTGTTTGCTTGTTGGGTTCAGTTGTTGTGAAGGGAAGGCGACACTCCGTACTTATTTTTACGAAATTCTTTCTTTCTGGCATTCGGAATAACGAGAATCGTTTACATTTAATGCCAGCTGGTTTTCAGGTTTTGAACAGACCATGTGGGACCCATATGGTATCATTTGTATAAACTTACCACTCCTCTAGTCATAAGTTTACAATATTTTGAGAACATAATCAAACCTACGCTTCTGTGCCCTCTTTTCAACATTGAGAAAAGAAAAGATTACACTGTTTTTCCTGTCGTTTGGATTGTCTTTGTTCAGCGGTCAGCGTTGAGGCCTTCAGACCAGATAGTCCTAGGTTTGATTCCCAGCCAGGTCGGGGATTTTAATTGCGTCTAATTAATTCTTCTGGCTCGGAGACTGGGTATTTGTGTCTGTCCCAACACTTTCCTCTTCATATTCAGACAATGCATCACACTACCAACCACCACAGGAACATGCAATAGTGACTACATCCCTCCATATAGGGTTGGCGTCAAATCCACTTACATGACAAGTTCGCACCCGCGATCGATTTAAATTAAATATTGGATTGAGTGTATAATAATAATAATGTTATTTGCTTTACGTCCCACTAACTACTTTGTAAGGTCTTCGCAGACGCCGAGGTGCCGGAATTTAGTCCCGCAGGAGTTCTTTTACGTGCCAGTAAATCTACCGACACGGGGCTGTCGTATTTGAGCACCTCCAAATACCACCGGACTGAGCCAGGATCGAACCTGCCAAGTTGGGGTTAGAAGGCCAGCGGCTTAACCGTCTGAGCCACTCAACCCGGCTGGATTGAGTGTGTCTACTCAGAAATTTGAGAAAGAGGTACTTTATTAATGATGACCAAGTTAAGAACTGTTTATTGCAAGAAGTTGGGCTTTCTTTCTTTCTTTCTTTCTTTCTTTGTTTATTTCTTTCTTTCGCATATTCCTCAATCGTCGACTGATAAAGTGTGCTAACTTCGAGAGAAAATAATGTTAGCAGCACGGTTCGTTCCTTTGACTCCTTTTGAGTTGCGGCTGTTAGAGAAAGCGTATTTGTCTCTGAAGAGTGGTACTGAGCAAACGTGGAGTGAGGTAATTTCCGGTTGCTTTCCTCTCTGAAGCAGAAGATGCTATTACATATTAGTCTCTCACGCCCGCTATATGCATATGCCTACCTATTCTGCGAACGACACAGTCACACTGTTCATCACAGAGACGGGGTACAGAAGGAATGACATTTCTGGCTTCGCTCATACCTCTGCTACTTTCATATTGTCAAAGGATGAAACCGAGACCATCCAGTGTGTTTATGCTATTTATTTTACGTGGGATCGACACAGACAGGTCTTACGACGACGATTGGATAGGGTAGTCCTAGGACTGAAAAGGAACTGACGCTGGCCAATATTTGCATGGTGTGAAAACGGTAAACCACGGAAAACCATCTTCAGGGTTGCTAGTTGAGTTGTTCGAACCCACTTGCTCCGAAATACAAGCTTACAGCTACGTGATTCAAACTGCATAGTAAACTCCCTCGGTGATCTAACCTATGAAAAAAGACACATCGCACTGTAAACACTATCTATCTATCTATCTATCTATCTATCTATCTATCTATCTATCTATCTATCTATCAATCAATGTCTAAAGGCAATGTCTTGCCGATTCAACCATTATCTTCTGTCTTCAGCTTGTCGTTTCATCTCACAGTAGGAAACAGCACGAACACTTGGTCCCAATGCCACGGGAATTAACCATTTAATAATAATATCCCCCGACCCGGCATAGAATCCAATACGGGCCCCGAGAACCCAAGACTAACCCACTGACCACTCAGCATGGGACCAGACACTGTAAACATTATGGATCTGTGTTGACATAACCTTTATCGGTTAACACTGAAAGCGCTGCCAGAGGCCTTTAACATGCTAGCGATAACGGCATGAAGTGCCAAGATCAAAACTGCGAACTAAGTAGTTTGAGCCTAGCTCTAATTCACTGAGACAGGTAATATTTAGACTTTTCTTACGCCTAACGCTAAGATCAACACGAGGAAGTGCTAGTTTGGTCTCTTATCTGTCCAGAACAAGAGCTCGCCTGATTTCTTCCACATCACAGCGATTGTCTTGTTTCAGTTAGACTAGAAGAATAATCTATTACTACTAAGGCCGGAGTTAGTGAGCCGGGCAACTTATCTATTAGACCAGGGAAGCGATTATATACACTAGTGCCAGAAGTTAAGCATAAGTTACGAGTAAGCATGGCAACAGGAGCTAGACCGCAAATCGCACGACATATGCACCTACCAACGTTACGTGTTCGCTCTATATATTTGTATAGCGGCGTAACCGCAAGGTAAACTCAGCCAGTGGTGCGCCCCATATTCCCTCAGTCATGTTTGCCCTGTTATAGTGTGCGGAGTGTAGCTTCGTGGTGAACGTGACACCATAATGGCACAACGACGCCATTTGGAACCTGTTTTGTAGGGTAGAATACTCGGCCGCCTATTCAAGCCAGACACAAAACGAAGTCGCCGTATCCTTGAATGTGCCACAAAGTGTCCTTTCCAGGCGTTGGAGACGATTTCGAGACACAAGAGATGTTAGTCGTAGGCCAGTACCAGGTCGACCAAGAGTAACCAGCCCACAGCAGGACCGATATCTGGCCTTAACCGCCCGACGAAATCGGAGTGCACCTGCAAGATAATTGTCGGCGGAGCTTGCAGCCGTCTCAGGGGTTGCTGTTTCCCGGCAAACTGTGTACCGGAGGCTCAGAACAGCAGGGCTGTTTGCCCTATGTCCAGCGGTGTGCGTCCCGCTCACTCCAGCACAGAGACGGGCCCGTTTACTGTGGAGCCGTCAACATCGAAACTGGACCATGAATGAATGGAGGCATGTGCTCTTCACAGATGAATCCCGCTTCAGTTTGCAGAACGATTCCCGTCGCACGTTAATCTGGAGATAACCGGGTAGCCGATACAACCACAGGAGCATCGTGGAACGGGACCAGTATGGTGGTGGTGGCGTCATCGTGTGGGGCGGCATCATGTTGAATGGCTGCACGTACCTGCACATCTTCATGGGTGGTCCGAGGAACACCCTTAACGCTTGGAGATACAGGGATAAGGTACTAGGACCACATGTTCGACTCTTCAGAGATGCGATTGGTCCAGACTTCCTCTTAATGGACGATAATGCCCGACCGCACCGCGCTGCTCTGGTGAATGCATTTCTGGCTGGGGAAGACATTCATCGCCTGGCCTGGTCATCGAGGTCTGCGGATTTGAATCCTATATAACATGCCTGGGATGCATTGGGGAGGCGAATTGCATCCCGTTAGCCTCCACCAAGGACCCGTCAAGACCTTCGCATTGCTCTTTCGGAGGAATGGGATCGACTGCCACAAGAGCTCTTGGACCATTTGATAGAGAGCATGCCACGTCGCTGCGAAGCATGTGTGGCCGTAAGGGCTAACCACACACGCTATGAACAGGATATTTTGTTGTGGAAGACATTGCCAAGTTTTCTGACATTGGTTTTTTTAGCACTTGTGTGACATACGGTGTGTGATTCAGATTCCGTTTGTTCAGCAATCCGTCTGACATTTCTATCGGGCAGTATGGCCTCTTTTAGTGATTATGCTTAACTTTTGGACACTAATGTATATATATTTTAATTTATTGGCTTTACGTAATAGTTCAAACAGCCAACTACACATGCATTGGAATATTGAAATATTAAATTGATAAGACATCAGATTATGAGAAATCAAGGTATTGCCGCACAAAGGAAACATCTACCAGTATCGACAAATTTCTTAATCAGTCAAGAGGTTCCACACGAAACAGAGAATATACGCATAAGATCAAGAAATATAGACGAAAACAAACTCAGGGAAAACAGCCAAAGAATAGAAGAGACTCATCAGCTCATCGAGGAAGGTAATCTCGAAACAGCTCTAGATGCCATCAATGGAATAATAAGGGATTCTTTGTTCCACAAGAAACCTCGGAAGTCCAAAGAATGGTTTGATGAAGAATGCTACATAGAAAGAAGAAAAACGCTCAACTTACTACATATAGCCAGAAGACTTAAAACTGCAATCACCTTACAAGCGTACGCGATACAACGAAGAAACTATAAACAATTACTGAAATCGAAAAGGAACAACTATACCGAAATGCAGGCACAACAGAAAGCCCAAGAAGCTTTAAGAGATCCTTTTGTAGCTCTAAAGAGAAAAAGGATGAATCCATCGAATCAAATAAACATGAATAATTGGGAAACCCATTTTAATAATGTACTAAATACAGGAAGACGAACATTAGCACTAGAAGTGGCAAAATGTTCGACAAAAAATCTAGAAATAACAATAGATGAAGTGACGAGAACAATTCAAGACACTAAAAAATACAAAGCAGCCGGTCCGGATGGAATTTACAACGAGAATCTAAAAGATACTCTACAATTGCTAGCACCTTATTGGACCAAGCTATTCAATAAATGTCTAGAAACAGGTAGAATTCCGGAAAGTTGGAGGACGTCCTACATAAAAATCTTATACAAGGGAAAAGGAGAACCTGATGACGAAAACTCGTATAGAGGGATAGCGCTAGAGAACAACATCATGAAAGTATATACAAAAATCATTAATCAAAAACTTAACGAACTAATAGATGATCATCTCCCAGAAGAACAATTCGGTTTCAGGAAAGGTAGAGGAACTCTACAAGCTGTCGCTAATTTATTAGATGAAGTGCAAGAAGCACTTAGGCACCCAAAAGGAAAATTTTATGCTATATTCATTGAATTCAGTAAGGCTTTCGACATGCTCAACAGATCAAAATTAATGGAAAAATTAGACGGCATGATTGGAGCAGATAACGAACTTAAGATTATAATAAATAACCTTCTAGCCTATAATAGCGTGAGAATAGATGATGGGGTATCACTCTCTTCCCCCATCACTCAAACAAACGGTGTGTTACAAGGAGGCCCCATTAGTCCTACACTTTTTAACGTAGCTACAAAAGACATCACAAGAATAACAGATAATTTGCCAACAGTGCTGTATGCCTACGCAGATGACATGATAATAGGTTCGAGAAACAGAGAAGACCTTCAGATCGCAGTAGACAGACTACAGGAATGGGCCAAAACAAACGACTTCCAGGTTAATAAGAACAAAACAGTCTGTATGGTCTTCAGAAAAGGAGGAAGAATAGCAGCGACAGATAGAATTTCATATGCAGGGGTAGATTTAACTACAGTAAATAATTTTCGCTACCTTGGCATCACTCTACAAACGTCAGGATCCTCATTCAAAATACATGTGAGGGAAAGAGCAGCAGCAGCAATAAGAGGAATTTACGATATACAAGACCCAACCAAAATATCAATAGGCTCAGCAATGAAACTTTTTCATGCAAAGATACTACCCATTCTGACATATGGCATAGATTTAATCTGGGACAAATTATCAACATCTGACATAACTACCCTTGAAAAAGTGAAAGCTACCTTCCTGAAAAGAATATTAGGTATTTCTAAGACATCTCCATCTAGACTAGCTTATGAACTAGCTCAGGAGCCTTTCCTTATCGAGGACCTTAGATATCTCTCTGTGCCATCGACACCCCAAGCCACTGCTTACCTAAATCTGAGGTTAAGCAAAAGAGAAGAAATCTGGCCGGAGTTCTACGTGACGGAAGCTATGACAAACAGAGACTGGATGGGCCCAAATAAGATCATGCGCAGCGCTATCAACAGGCTGGCAGTACATGGTTTCCATCATAAGCTATGCGTAAAAGAGATATATCACGATCCAAGCGACGAATGCGTGTGCAAACTGTGTGAGAAAATATGTGAACGATACCACTTCAATAAGTGTAGCAAAAGAGAAAAGTCCTTACATGAATATAGTAAAGAGTAGAAAATTTACATATGGCCATTGGCTGCAATAAAACTTTATATTGGAATACAAAATATGAACAGTAAATATACACTTGCATTATATATATCACGTATGAATCTTCCATAATAGTGTACTTGGATTTCGTAGTTTTAATAGTTCTGAGTCCTTCTTTCTTTCTTAATCTGTTTACCCCCCAGGGTTGGTTTTACCCTCGGACTCAGCGAGGAATCCCATCTCTACCGACTCAAGGGCAGTGTCCTGGAGCGTGAGACTTTGGGTCAGAGGATACAACTGGGGAGAATGACCAGTACCTCGCCCAGGTGGCCTCACCTGCTAAACTGAACAGAGGTCTTGTCGGGGGATGGGAAGATTGGAAGGGATATAAAGAGGGAAGGAAGCGGCCATGGTCTTAAGTTAGGTACCATCCCGGCATTTGCCTGGAGGAGAAGTGGGAAACCACGGAAAACCACTTCGAGGATAGCTGAGGAGGGAATAGAACCCCCTCTACTCAGTTGACCTGGCTGAGTGGACCCCGTTCCAGCCCTCGTACCACTTTTCAAATTTCATCACAGAGTCGGGAATCGAACCCGGGCCTCCGGGGGTGGCAGCTAATCACACGATCCACTACACCACAGAGGCGGAGTCCTTACAGAAATATATTTTCCGGTATTGAAGCTAGTCTAACCGTATAGCATATACCCTAAGCTTACAGTCTTAAATCGGTGTCTTTTAAGAACTTGGCAATTGCTCTGGTTGCTGGGATGATAAAATGCACTGTATGCTGAGTGGGAGTTGGAAATTGATTGTAAGTAAAGTTGTTATTAATGTTTTCCGCAGTGTGCCTTAATTAAGGCCACGGCCGTTTCCTTTCCACTCCTAGGCCTTTCCTATTCCATCGTCGCCAACAAGACCTATCTGAGTCGGTGCGACGTAAACGAACTTGAAATTTTTTCCGCTGCACATAATAAAGTTGGCATGAAGAAATGTGGTTAAGGTCAGCGATTGCTTGGCGGTCACAGGTACAGTAAGGCGAGTCTAGGACTCCTATTCGGTAGAGATTGTTTGCAAAACTTCCGTGATTGAACCTCATGAGAATAAGAGAAGTGACGTAATGGCGACAAGAATTCCACTTGGAGAACAAAGGTGAGTGAGCGATTATTCAACTGGCCGTTGAACACAAATCGTTGACGGGTTAGTTTTTGTAATTTCAGCAGTAGGCTAATGCCATCAGGCGGAAAAATGACAAAACACATCTCAACTAACAACAGTAGTCAGTCAGTGAAATGTTATTGTTGTTCAGTTTTAGGAGCTCGGCGATATTTAGTCATTCGAAGACTAGGCTCTCAAAACTCCTCCAACTTTTATGATTATTTTTTTCTTTCATTCTTCCTCATATTCACTTCCCTTCCCGTTCTTCTTCTTATTCGATTATTTTCAAAATACTGTATTCCTGATCAATAGAGGCTGATGACCACGTGGTTTTTCACTTTATAAAAACAAAACGACAACTAGCCATCGCTAGTGAGTTCGTTACCATGAAGACTAAACAGTATTTCCACATCAGCGGTGCTCGCCGCTCATGGACTTCTTAATTAAAATCTATATTTGGGAATAAATATTTTTTTTTTCTAGTTGCTTTACGTCGCACCCACACAGATAGGTTTTATGGCGACGATGGGACAGGGAAGGGCTAGGAGTGGGAAGGAATTGGCTGTGGCCTTAATTAAGGTACAGCCGGGCTGAGTGGCTCAGACGGTTAAGGTGCTGGCCTTCTAACTCCAACTTGGCAGGTTCGATCCTGGCTCAGTCCGGTGGTATTTGAAGGTGCTCAAATACGACAGCCCCGTGTCGGTAGATTTACTGGCACGTAAAAGAACTCCTGTGGGACTAAATTCCGGTACCTCGGCGTCTCCGAAGACCTTAAAAAGTAGTTAGTGGGACGTAAAGCAAATAACATTATTATTATTATTATTATTAATTAAGGTACAGCCCCAGCATTTGCCTGGTGTGAAAATGGGAAACCACGGAAAACCATTTTCAGGGCTGCCGACAGTGGGGTTCGAACCTACTATCTCCCGAATACTGGATACTGGCCGCACTTAAGCGACTGCAGCTATCGAGCTCGGTGAATAAATAAATATCTATCAGATAAAGAGATTTGTAAACTGGACATTATATGTTTTTGTTCTATACACTTTTGTGATAGACCTAATATTTCCAGATATGTTTGGAAGGTTGTCAAAAAGTAATAATCACGAATATGTCCGTAATTATTATTATTACTAAGGTAAAAATTCATAGAATATGAAAGGTCGGAATTATACTTTGCACTACATTTTCTATGTAGACAGTGTTTCGATACAGCTAATATTAACAGAGACATTTGACATTTCTTGTTTTGATCTCCTTAATATTGCTTCTCCACTATATATATCTATATATATAAAAGCAAGTCGGGCTGGAGCGATGTATATATAAATATTTAAAAATGAAAAAAGACGTGAATTAATGAGGCACTTCCAGAAATCTCAGAAATTTGAAACTTGGTACGAGGGAAACTGATGACCCCAGGATCCCTAGAAAAATCGGAAATTCTCAAAATTCCCTGAAGGGGGCACGCTGGGGGGGCTCAAATTTTGGGCTCAGCATAAGAACACAGTCGTATAGTATATAAAAAACGATAACCTATAGGTTTCGTGGGCTTAAAAATTTTCGGGAATTTCCTCATTTTTATCCCCTATCCCCCCAAATCAAGATGGCGGCACAACCTGCCAGACGAGGTAGACAATTGAAATTTGGTGAAATTATAGCTTTTGGTCCCTAACAGACGGAAAAATTCCAAAATGTTCACATTTTTCACTTTTTACCCCCAAAGATATCGAAATATGGAGGCAATTTTAATGACTGTGCAGACATTCCTTTTGAGCTATTTTTTGGCTAAACGGTAAGTCGTATCACGAAATGGATGGCACAATGTCCCTTCAATTCAGAGTGATCTACAACTTTGGTCCTGTGACATTTTGTCGTATCTCGCTCCCTTATACGTTAAATTTGGCCATATTTCTGGATTGTTCGTAAATTTGGTGATTTTTACAAGTATATTTCATTGTTTGACACACTTATAAGAATGATAGGATCATCGCGTTAGGTGCGCACATTGGCACGATTAAGGGACATATGTGTACCAAATTTCATGATTCTAGCTTATACATAAGTAGGCAAAATGTAATGTAAAATGTTAAAAATGCACCCAAATTTCACCCTATTCACAATTTGAACTCAATTTACCCCCTTAATATGGGTGATACGAGGATATGGTTTTGAAACAAACATTTAGAGGGATAAGTGAGGCGTCTGATGGCGCAAACCGTTTCTTAATATCATAAACCGTTTAGGAGATATGAATCTCGAAGTGGAAGTCTGCACTTTTCAACGTGCTCATGCTTATCCGTCATCTATATATATAAAAGCAAGTCGGGCTGGAGCGATGTATATATAAATATTTAAAAATGAAAAAAGACGTGAATTAATGAGGCACTTCCAGAAATCTCAGAAATTTGAAACTTGGTACGAGGGAAACTGATGTCCCCAGGATCCCTAGAAAAATCGGAAATTCTCAAAATTCCCTAAAGGGGGCACGCTGGGGGGGGCTCAAATTTTGGGCTCAGCATAAGAACACAGTCGTATAGTATATAAAAAACGATAACCTATAGGTTTCGTGGGCTTAAAAATTTTCGGGAATTTCCTCATTTTTATCCCCTATCCCCCCAAATCAAGATGGCGGCACAACCTGCCAGACGAGGTAGACAATTGAAATTTGGTGAAATTATAGCTTTTGGTCCCTAACAGACGGAAAAATTCCAAAATGTTCACATTTTTCACTTTTTACCCCCAAAGATATCGAAATATGGAGGCAATTTTAATGACTGTGCAGACATTCCTTTTGAGCTATTTTTTGGCTAAACGGTAAGTCGTATCACGAAATGGATGGCACAATGTCCCTTCAATTCAGAGTGATCTACAACTTTGGTCCTGTGACATTTTGTCGTATCTCGCTCCCTTATACGTTAAATTTGGCCGTATTTCTGGATTGTTCGTAAATTTGGTGATTTTTACAAGTATATTTCATTGTTTGACACACTTATAAGAATGATAGGATCATCGCGTTAGGTGCGCACATTGGCACGATTAAGGGACATATGTGTACCAAATTTCATGATTCTAGCTTATACATAAGTAGGCAAAATGTAATGTAAAATGTTAAAAATGCACCCAAATTTCACCCTATTCACAATTTGAACTCAATTTACCCCCTTAATATGGGTGATACGAGGATATGGTTTTGAAACAAACATTTAGAGGGATAAGTGAGGCGTCTGATGGCGCAAACCGTTTCTTAATATCATAAACCGTTTAGGAGATATGAATCTCGAAGTGGAAGTCTGCACTTTTCAACGTGCTCATGCTTATCCGTCATCTATATATATAAAAGCAAGTCGGGCTGGAGCGATGTATATATAAATATTTAAAAATGAAAAAAGACGTGAATTAATGAGGCACTTCCAGAAATCTCAGAAATTTGAAACTTGGTACGAGGGAAACTGATGTCCCCAGGATCCCTAGAAAAATCGGAAATTCTCAAAATTCCCTAAAGGGGGCACGCTGGGGGGGCTCAAATTTTGGGCTCAGCATAAGAACACAGTCGTATAGTATATAAAAAACGATAACCTATAGGTTTCGTGGGCTTAAAAATTTTCGGGAATTTCCTCATTTTTATCCCCTATCCCCCCAAAACAAGATGGCGGCACAACCTGCCAGACGAGGTAGACAATTGAAATTTGGTGAAATTATAGCTTTTGGTCCCTAACAGACGGAAAAATTCCAAAATGTTCAAATTTTTCACTTTTTACCCCCAAAGATATCGAAATATGGAGGCAATTTTAATGACTGTGCAGACATTCCTTTTGAGCTATTTTTTGGCTAAACGGTAAGTCGTATCACAAAATGGATGGCACAATGTCCCTTCAATTCAGAGTGATCTACAACTTTGGTCCTGTGACATTTTGTCGTATCTCGCTCCCTTATACGTTAAATTTGGCCGTATTTCTGGATTGTTCGTAAATTTGGTGATTTTTACAAGTATATTTCATTGTTTGACACACTTATAAGAATGATAGGATCATCGCGTTAGGTGCGCACATTGGCACGATTAAGGGACATATGTGTACCAAATTTCATGATTCTAGCTTATACATAAGTAGGCAAAATGTAATGTAAAATGTTAAAAATGCACCCAAATTTCACCCTATTCACAATTTGAACTCAATTTACCCCCTTAATATGGGTGATACGAGGATATGGTTTTGAAACAAACATTTAGAGGGATAAGTGAGGCGTCTGATGGCGCAAACCGTTTCTTAATATCATAAACCGTTTAGGAGATATGAATCTCGAAGTGGAAGTCTGCACTTTTCAACGTGCTCATGCTTATCCGTCATCTATATATATAAAAGCAAGTCGGGCTGGAGCGATGTATATATAAATATTTAAAAATGAAAAAAGACGTGAATTAATGAGGCACTTCCAGAAATCTCAGAAATTCGAAACTTGGTACGAGGGAAACTGATGACCCCAGGATCCCTAGAAAAATCGGAAATTCTCAAAATTCCCTGAAGGGGGCACGCTGGGGGGGCTCAAATTTTGGGCTCAGCATAAGAACACAGTCGTATAGTATATAAAAAACGATAACCTATAGGTTTCGTGGGCTTAAAAATTTTCGGGAATTTCCTCATTTTTATCCCCTATCCCCCCAAATCAAGATGGCGGCACAACCTGCCAGACGAGGTAGACAATTGAAATTTGGTGAAATTATAGCTTTTGGTCCCTAACAGACGGAAAAATTCCAAAATGTTCAAATTTTTCACCTTTTACCCCCAAAGATATCGAAATATGGAGGCAATTTTAATGACTGAGCAGACATTCCTTTTGAGCTATTTTTTGGCTAAACGGTAAGTCGTATCACAAAATGGATGGCACAACGTCCCTTCAATTCAGAGTGATCTACAACTTTGGTCCTGTGACATTTTGTCGTATCTCGCTCCCTTATACGTTAAATTTGGCCGTATTTCTGGATTGTTCGTAAATTTGGTGATTTTTACAAGTATATTTCATTGTTTGACACACTTATAAGAATGATAGGATCATCGCGTTAGGTGCGCACATTGGCACGATTAAGGGACATATGTGTACCAAATTTCATGATTCTAGCTTATACATAAGTAGGCAAAATGTAATGTAAAATGTTAAAAATGCACCCAAATTTCACCCTATTCACAATTTGAACTCAATTTACCCCCTTAATATGGGTGATACGAGGATATGGTTTTGAAACAAACATTTAGAGGGATAAGTGAGGCGTCTGATGGCGCAAACCGTTTCTTAATATCATAAACCGTTTAGGAGATATGAATTTCGAAGTGGAAGTCTGCACTTTTCAACGTGCTCATGCTTATCCGTCATCTCTCTATATAAAAGCAAGTCGGGGTGGAGCGATGTATATATAAATATTTAAAAATGAAGAAAGACGTGAATTAATGAGGCACTTCCAGAAATCTCAGAAATTTGAAACTTGGTACGAGGGAAACTGATGTCCCCAGGATCCCTAGAAAAATCGGAAATTCTCAAAATTCCCTAAAGGGGGCACGCTGGGGGGGCTCAAATTTTGGGCTCAGCATAAGAACACAGTCGTATAGTATATAAAAAACGATAACCTATAGGTTTCGTGGGCTTAAAAATTTTCGGGAATTTCCTCATTTTTATCCCCTATCCCCCCAAATCAAGATGGCGGCACAACCTGCCAGACGAGGTAGACAATTGAAATTTGGTGAAATTATAGCTTTTGGTCCCTAACAGACGGAAAAATTCCAAAATGTTCACATTTTTCACTTTTTACCCCCAAAGATATCGAAATATGGAGGCAATTTTAATGACTGTGCAGACATTCCTTTTGAGCTATTTTTTGGCTAAACGGTAAGTCGTATCACGAAATGGATGGCACAATGTCCCTTCAATTCAGAGTGATCTACAACTTTGGTCCTGTGACATTTTGTCGTATCTCGCTCCCTTATACGTTAAATTTGGCCGTATTTCTGGATTGTTCGTAAATTTGGTGATTTTTACAAGTATATTTCATTGTTTGACACACTTATAAGAATGATAGGATCATCGCGTTAGGTGCGCACATTGGCACGATTAAGGGACATATGTGTACCAAATTTCATGATTCTAGCTTATACATAAGTAGGCAAAATGTAATGTAAAATGTTAAAAATGCACCCAAATTTCACCCTATTCACAATTTGAACTCAATTTACCCCCTTAATATGGGTGATACGAGGATATGGTTTTGAAACAAACATTTAGAGGGATAAGTGAGGCGTCTGATGGCGCAAACCGTTTCTTAATATCATAAACCGTTTAGGAGATATGAATCTCGAAGTGGAAGTCTGCACTTTTCAACGTGCTCATGCTTATCCGTCATCTATATATATAAAAGCAAGTCGGGCTGGAGCGATGTATATATAAATATTTAAAAATGAAAAAAGACGTGAATTAATGAGGCACTTCCAGAAATCTCAGAAATTTGAAACTTGGTACGAGGGAAACTGATGACCCCAGGATCCCTAGAAAAATCGGAAATTCTCAAAATTCCCTGAAGGGGGCACGCTGGGGGGGCTCAAATTTTGGGCTCAGCATAAGAACACAGTCGTATAGTATATAAAAAACGATAACCTATAGGTTTCGTGGGCTTAAAAATTTTCGGGAATTTCCTCATTTTTATCCCCTATCCCCCCAAATCAAGATGGCGGCACAACCTGCCAGACGAGGTAGACAATTGAAATTTGGTGAAATTATAGCTTTTGGTCCCTAACAGACGGAAAAATTCCAAAATGTTCAAATTTTTCACTTTTTACCCCCAAAGATATCGAAATATGGAGGCAATTTTAATGACTGTGCAGACATTCCTTTTGAGCTATTTTTTGGCTAAACGGTAAGTCGTATCACAAAATGGATGGCACAATGTCGCTTCAATTCAGAGTGATCTACAACTTTGGTCCTGTGACATTTTGTCGTATCTCGCTCCCTTATACGTTAAATTTGGCCGTATTTCTGGATTGTTCGTAAATTTGGTGATTTTTACAAGTATATTTCATTGTTTGACACACTTATAAGAATGATAGGATCATCGAGTTAGGTGCGCACATTGGCACGATTAAGGGACATATGTGTACCAAATTTCATGATTCTAGCTTATACATAAGTAGGCAAAATGTAATGTAAAATGTTAAAAATGCACCCAAATTTCACCCTATTCACAATTTGAACTCAATTTACCCCCTTAATATGGGTGATACGAGGATATGGTTTTGAAACAAACATTTAGAGGGATAAGTGAGGCGTCTGATGGCGCAAACCGTTTCTTAATATCATAAACCGTTTAGGAGATATGAATCTCGAAGTGGAAGTCTGCACTTTTCAACGTGCTCATGCTTATCCGTCATCTATATATATAAAAGCAAGTCGGGCTGGAGCGATGTATATATAAATATTTAAAAATGAAAAAAGACGTGAATTAATGAGGCACTTCCATAAATCTCAGAAATTTGAAACTTGGTACGTGGGAAACTGATGACCCCAGGATCCCTAGAAAAATCGGAAATTCTCAAAATTCCCTGAAGGGGGCACGCTGGGGGGGGCTCAAATTTTGGGCTCAGCATAAGAACACAGTCGTATAGTATATAAAAAACGATAACCTATAGGTTTCGTGGGCTTAAAAATTTTCGGGAATTTCCTCATTTTTATCCCCTATCCCCCCAAATCAAGATGGCGGCACAACCTGCCAGACGAGGTAGACAATTGAAATTTGGTGAAATTATAGCTTTTGGTCCCTAACAGACGGAAAAATTCCAAAATGTTCAAATTTTCACCTTTTACCCCCAAAGATATCGAAATATGGAGGCAATTTTAATGACTGAGCAGACATCCCTTTTGAGCTATTTTTTGGCTAAACGGTAAGTCGTATCACAAAATGGATGGCACAATGTCCCTTCAATTCAGAGTGATCTACAACTTTGGTCCTGTGACATCTTGTCGTATCTCGCTCCCTTATACGTTAAATTTGGCCGTATTTCTGGATTGTTCGTAAATTTGGTGATTTTTACAAGTATATTTCATTGTTTGACACACTTATAAGAATGATAGGATCATCGCGTTAGGTGAGCACATTGGCACGATTAAGGGACATATGTGTACCAAATTTCATGATTCTAGCTTATACATAAGTAGGCAAAATGTAATGTAAAATGTTAAAAATGCACCCAAATTTCACCCTATTCACAATTTGAACTCAATTTACCCCCTTAATATGGGTGATACGAGGATATGGTTTTGAAACAAACATTTAGAGGGATAAGTGAGGCGTCTGATGGCGCAAACCGTTTCTTAATATCATAAACCGTTTAGGAGAAATGAATTTCGAAGTGGAAGTCTGCACTTTTCAACGTGCTCATGCTTATCCGTCATCTATATATATAAAAGCAAGTCGGGCTGGAGCGATGTATATATAAATATTTAAAAATGAAAAAAGACGTGAATTAATGAGGCACTTCCAGAAATCTCAGAAATTTGAAACTTGGTACGAGGGAAACTGATGTCCCCAAGATCCCTAGAAAAATCGGAAATACTCAATATTCCCTGAAGGGGGCACGCTGGGGGGGGGCTCAAATTTTGGGCTCAGCATAAGAACACAGTCGTATAGTATATAAAAAACGATAACCTATAGGTTTCGTGGGCTTAAAAATTTTCGGGAATTTCCTCATTTTTATCCCCTATCACCCCAAATCAAGATGGCGGCACAACCTGCCAGACGAGGTAGACAATTGAAATTTGGTGAAATTATAGCTTTTGGTCCCTAACAGACGGAAAAATTCCAAAATGTTCAAATTTTTCACTTTTTACCCCCAAAGATATCGAAATATGGAGGCAATTTTAATGACTGTGTAGACATTCCTTTTGAGCTATTTTTTGGCTAAACGGTAAGTCGTATCACAAAATGGATGGCACAATGTCGCTTCAATTCAGAGTGATCTACAACTTTGGTCCTGTGACATTTTGTCGTATCTCGCACCCTTATACGTTAAATTTGGCCGTATTTCTGGATTGTTCGTAAATTTGGTGATTTTTACAAGTATATTTCATTGTTTGACACACTTATAAGAATGATAGGATCATCGCGTTAGGTGCGTACATTGGCACGATTAAGGAACATATGTGTACCAAATTTCATGATTCTAGCTTATACATAAGTAGGCAAAATGTAATGTAAAATGTTAAAAATGCACCCAAATTTCACCCTATTCACAATTTGAACTCAATTTACCCCCTTAATATGGGTGATACGAGGATATGGTTTTGAAACAAACATTTAGAGAGATAAGTGAGGCGTCTTATGGCGCAAACCGTTTCTTAATATCATAAACCGTTTAGGAGATATGAATCTCGAAGTGGAAGTCTGCACTTTTCAACGTGCTCATGCTTATCCGTCATCTTCTATATATATAAAAGCAAGTCGGGCTGGAGCGATGTATATATAAATATTTAAAAATGAAAAAAGACGTGAATTAATGAGGCACTTCCAGAAATCTCAGAAATTTGAAACTTGGTACGAGGGAAACTGATGTCCCCAAGATCCCTAGAAAAATCGGAAATTCTCAAAATTCAATGAAGGGCGCACGCTGGGGGGGGGGCTCAAATTTTGGGCTCAGCATAAGAACACAGTCGTATAGTATATAAAAAACGATAACCTATAGGTTTCGTGGGCTTAAAAATTTTCGGGAATTTCCTCATTTTTATCCCCTATCCCCCCAAATCAAGATGGCGGCACAACCTGCCAGACGAGGTAGACAATTGAAATTTGGTGAAATTATAGCTTTTGGTCCCTAACAGACGGAAAAATTCCAAAATGTTCAAATTTTTCACTTTTTACCCCCAAAGATATCGAAATATGGAGGCAATTTTAATGACTGTGCAGACATTCCTTTTGAGCTATTTTTTGGCTAAACGGTAAGTCGTATCACAAAATGGATGGCACAATGTCCCTTCAATTCAGAGTGATCTACAACTTTGGTCCTGTGACATTTTGTCGTATCTCGCTCCCTTATACGTTAAATTTGGCCGTATTTCTGGATTGTTCGTAAATTTGGTGATTTTTACAAGTATATTTCATTGTTTGACACACTTATAAGAATGATAGGATCATCGCGTTAGATGCGCACATTGGCACGATTAAGGGACATATGTGTACCAAATTTCATGATTCTAGCTTATACATAAGTAGGCAAAATGTAATGTAAAATGTTAAAAATGCACCCAAATTTCACCCTATTCACAATTTGAACTCAATTTACCCCCTTAATATGGGTGATACGAGGATGTGGTTTAGAAACAAACATTTAGAGGGATAAATGGGGCGTCTGATGGCGCAAACCGTTTCTTAATATCATAAACCGTTTAGGAGATATGAATCTCGAAGTGGAAGTCTGCACTTTTCAACGTGCTCATGCTTATCCGTCATCACGTTGGGTGCGCACATTGGCACGATTAAGGGACATATGTGTAGCAAATTTCATCATTCTAGCTTATACATAAGTAGGCAAAACGTAATGTAAAATGTTAAAAATGCACCCAAATTTCACCCTATTTAAAATTTGAGCTAAATTTACCCCCTTAATATGGGAGATACGAGGATATGGTTTAGAAACAGACATGTAGAGCGATAAATGAGGAGTCTGATGGCCCAAACCGTTTCTTAATATCATAAACCGTTTAGGAGATATGAATCTCGAAGTGGAAGTCTGCACTTTTCAACGTGCTCATGCTTATCCGTCATCTATATAAATAAAATCGTAACGACCGTGTGTCTGTACATTGATTATTTTGGCGAAATTTCCATACAGTTATCCGTTTCAGGTGTAATAATGACCATCTGCATCATTTTTAGCTTTGGTGTCTGTCTGTTTGTCTGTCCTTCTATAACTTGAAAACTACTGGATATATTTCCACCAAACTTCATATTTAGAATCCACCTGTCCTTGGGTAGGTTTTAGCACAAAAAAATAAAATCGTAACGACCGTGTGTCTGTGCATTGATTATTTTGGCGAATTTCCGTACAGTTATCCGTTTCAGGTGTAATAATGACCATCTGCGTCATTTTTAGCTTTGGTGTCTGTCTGTTTGTCTGTTGTCTGTTTGTCTGTTTGTCTGTCATTCTATAACTTGAAAACTACTAAATATATATTTCCACCAAACTTCATATTTAGAATCCACCTGTCCTTGGGTAGGTTTTAGCGCAAATATCGTTTCTAAATCCCTGAACTGAGTGGGGATTTTTAGGAAACCGTAACCGTGATTTTGCACTCCCTCAATGTATACACAACCGAACTTAATGGAAATCAACCTGCCTTAATGAAAATTAATTTCTAAATTTTTTTTCTCATGTGCATCATTTCGATAACAGGATTTAGTAAGGGAGATATCATTAACGGACCGTTTTTCGGTACAAATCCCAGCGGACTTAACGCAAGAGCGGGTGCGTGTTAAGCGTACTTCTTACAACTTGAAAACTAACAAGATATTTGAAGCAAACTTTATATATAGCATCCATCTGTCCGAGGGTAGGTTTCCTTGGTGTCTGTTAGTTAGTTTGTTTGTTTGTTTGTTTGTTTGTTTGTTTGTTTGTTGGTCTGTTTGTCTTTCTCTAACTTGAAAACTACTGGATATATTTCCACCAAACTTCATATTTAGAATCCACCTGTCCTTTGGGGAGGTTTTAGGGCAAATATTGTTTCTAAATCCCTGAACTAATTGGGGGTTTATACGAAACCGAAACCGTGATTTTGCACTCACTCAAAATACACACAACCAAACTTAATGGAAATCTACCTGCCTTAATGGAAATTAATTTCTAAACCTTTTCTTCTCATGTGCATCATTTCAATCACTTACAGGAAAGATAGTATGATCAAACTCTACACGAACATTGGCCCACCCAGTACCCATATGTGAGCCAAATTCTATGTCACATAATTATCCGAAAAGTAATGCAATGTAAGATATTCTTACACAAATTTCAACCTATTCAACGTTTCTGATTCAATGTGACCCATGAATAGATTAGATGCGAAAAAATATCATAGGACCAACCATTTAGATCGCTAAATACTGCGCCTTACGGTACAATCCTTTGTCGATATGACGTACCGTTTAGCAGCAGTTAATCTGTAAATGAAGGTCTGCAATATTGTAAACATTTATATACTTTCGTATGTCCATCTGTATATATTCGTTGATGTCGATTTGTAGCGATCGAGAAAGGGTGTGTCTGCTATTGTAATCAGTACTCCCTACACCGACTTTGACTGCTGGCAGTAGGAATGGGGTCCTTCTCCAACTCCTGTGTAACTGGCATTAGTAAGGAGGGCCTACCATTTTAACGAATAATTCACTTTTCGATTTGTCTTGCAGAAGGCAAGGGATCATGCAGTTTTGTTCGAAAGTCCCCTACTCTATTGTGTGTGGCTCTAGGCCAGGGTGCCCGCCATTATAAACAAATGTTCCAATCTAAAATGTGACTAGCATTAGGCATAGTGGCCTGCTATTTTCATGGAAACTCACTAATTCTGTGTGACTGGCAGTAAGCTGGCTAGCAGCAGTAAAAAGGGACTGTCATTATAATGATAACTGCACAACTCAATTTTGACTGGTGGTAGGGAAGTTGCCTGGTATTATAATAAAAACTCCTCAACTGTAACCTGTCTGAAATTAGGAAATGGGTCTGCCATTGTAACTAAGACTCCCCAAATCGATTGTGACCGCGCAGTAGGCATTGGGGCCTGAAATTATAATGTAAACTTGCCAACTCGATTGTGAATGGCAGTAGGCAAGTGAGCCTGCCGTTATCATCACAACTCCGCAACCCTCACTTTACATTGGAAACAACGTATGTGGACCTCCCCATGCTATTTATCGGATAAGGCTAAGAGACATGCAATTTTAAAACAATCTCATTTGCTGCACGCACAGTCTTTACGTCGATATCCGTGTACAATGTAGAATACCGTAGCGAAGCACGGGTACATTTGCTAGTATATATATATATATATTAATATAATAAAATAATATATTCATAGGGCACAATTCTTCTACTCCACCAAGCGAGCTGGCTACGTACTTCGAGGCTGTTAGCTTGCACTCGAGAAATAGTAGGGACGAATCCTACTGTCGGAAGCCCTGAGGATGGTTTTCCGTGGTTTTCAATTTTTACACCAGGCATGGTCGCTTCCTCCCAGTCCTAGCCCTTCCTAGCTCATCGTCGTCGTAAGACGTCTCTGAGTTGGTGCAACGTTAAATAAATAAATAAATAAATAAATAAATAAATAAATCAATCAATCAATCAATCAATCAATCAATCAATCAATCAATCAATCAATCAATCAATCAATCAATCAATCAATCAATCAATCAATCAATCAATCAATCAATCAATCAATCAATCAATCAATCTTTTATCCCCGAACTTAAATACCGAGTTTCCAGTAATTCGAGTAAGGCATTTTACGAGATGTAACAAAAACAAACAAACAAACATACTGAACTGAACCTGCTTTTGATTTTTCTGTACCTAATCCGAGATTTTAAAAAAAGAACGAAGAATGAGGACATTTTTTATTTATTTGTATATTTGTATTTATATTATTATCATTATTATTATGATTACCATTATTTACCATAAATCATACAGATTTTATAGATGGTCTAGTGAAAAAGGGCGAGCTCCATGTACATTAGCCGCTTCACAGACCCACTGTCCGACTCGTTGGTTGAATGGTCAGCGTACTGGCCTTCAGTTCAGAGGGTCTCGGGTTCGATTCCCGGCCGGGTCGGGGATTTTAACCTTCATTGGTTAATTCCAGTGGCCCAGGGGCTGGGTGTTTGTGCTGTCCCCAACATCCCTGCAACTCACACACCACACATAACACTATCCTCCACCACAATAGCACGCAGTTACCTACATATGGCAGATGCCGCCCACCCTCATCGGAGGGTCTGCCTTACAAGGGCTGCACTCGGCTAGAAATAGCCACACGAAATTATTATTATTACAGACCCACTAATATGTACAATAATTATATTAATCATATATTTACACTCGTACAGTAGTTCATTCACTCGACAACACTACACTTCCTTTCGCTCCCGTAGATATCTATGGGTGAATAAAGAAATATTCTTCATTTTCAACTTACGGTTTCAAAAACAGGTCCCGAACATTGAGAGCGATGTTCTCCTTTGACGGCTGTGAGACGTACATTGACCGCGAGCGCGCCTGCATCCCTGTTGTAAATACCTTGTGCGTGTAGGCAACTCAAAAGTTATTTGTTCTGTCAGCCAAATTGGCACGGCTCTTCGCAGTAAATCATGCAGTAGCCGGTAGTTTAACGCCTGGAGTTCATCGGAGGTTGTAATTGCTATCGAACATCAGTCAGTCAGGCTGATTTATGTCGCAACACCATACTCAATGCTTGCATGCAAATTTCTCACGATAGGTTCACAACAAGCTCATTTAACTCCCATTTCGTAGAAAAGGACAGTGCACGGCGGGGGAGGAGTAGAAATATAACTAACGTTGATATACCCTACCTGAGATTTGTTACAATTGAGGAAATTTGCTCCTCACAAATGGCTTGTTGAAATACGTTTAAGTAAAATTGTCTATCAGGTTTCGAGCAGAAAGTACTGAAGATGGTTTTCCGTGGTTTCCCATTTTAACACCAGACAAATGTCGGGCCTGTACCTTAATTAAGCCCATGTTCACTTCCTTCCCTCTCCTAGCCATAAGACATATCTGTGTCGGTGCGACGTAAATCAGATTGTAAAAAAAGTATTTTACTAGGTAAGGTAGTAAGGACTCTAAAAAGTGAATTGTTTTCTGTTTCATTAAAATTTCGAACCAGAATAAAGCAGGGATATTACTGTTTCCTCTTACGAACATAATGCAGCACATAATCACTTTTACCATTCAAAGGTCAGTTGTTAATTGGTAGGGCTGACGGAGATGTGGTCAAACGTTAAGACTCATAATGTGATTCTGTTCATCCATCCGTAGGGTGTGTTACTACCTCAAAACGTTGCAGAAAATAAACGTGACACACTGTAAATAAGCATTGTATTGTTGCGCGACAACACTGGGCTAACTTCTCTCAAGTGGACGCCTGGGTTTTTACGGTGACACAAAAAATTACGTTATCTTCTCGCGTAATTCAGGAATATTTGTAGCTGGCCATCTGTCTTGAACATTGATTCTTTCAGCAAGCTCCATACGTAGGCATCTGGGGCCGTGAGATCTGGGGAGCAGAAAGGGTACGGGAAGGGAGTTCCACAAACTATTATGGGATCTCCAAAGTGTCGTTGCTGAAGAGTGACTCTTCCGTGGTGCGGGCTGTAGTTCCATCTTGCTGCATCCATTGTCGTTGGAACAAATTCCGCATGAATGTAATAAAAATGAGGTCTCTGTAGACTTAGCTAGTAGTCCGTTGTTTTCGGATTCTGTGCAGGACATGACGCACCGATTCCGTAACCCGCGACATCAGGCCGTTAAAACCCTGAAAAACGAGTTGTGTCGTTTGATGTAGCCATCAAGGTGAATATGGCTTTCATCTGAAAACCATGTGTTGCAAAAGAAATCTGGATTCTCATACGTCATGGACAACACACGACTGCAATACGGAAATCGGCCTCGCTCATATCTTTCTGTTAGACACTGAGCAACTTGAATGTGGTATGCAAATCTACCCGGCATTTTAAGCATCCACTGAAGAGACCTGTTGCTCAAACTGAGTTTCAGCTATGTTCGTCGTAGACTATGCTTTGGTGACTGTAACACCTGGTGGAGAAGTCGTCCATGATTCTCTTTCGTGGTGACTGTTGTTGGGCGTTCTGTTATCCTCTTTCGTTAACATAAGATTGATCCAGTATGACGAAACTTGCAGAGTGGCTCAGACGGTTGAGGCGCTGGCCTTCTGACCCCAGCTTGGCAGGTTCGATCCTCGCTCATTCCGGTGGTATTTGAAGGTGCTCAAATACGTCAGCCTCGTGTCGGTAGATTTATTGGCACGTAAAAGAACTCCAGCGGGACTAAATTCCGGCACCTCGGCATCTCCAAAAGCCATGAAAGTAGTTAATGTTATTGGTTTTTACGTCGTACTGTTTATTGACGAAATATGTCAACGACAGCTAACATTGTTGTGTTATTTAGTGACTCCTTATTAAATCGCTTCGCGCACCAAAAATAATATTCCATGATAAATACCTTTTCCTCTTATGGGAACGATGATTACGGAAATCAGAAAAATACTGAATTCACAATATATCAAACTATTATCTTCTATATACATACAAATGAATGTTTGTATGTAAATGACACATCTCCTCCCAAACCACTGGAGAAAAATCATGGAAACTTGGTACACTTATAACTTACTATCTGGAGACGAGCACTGTGGGGGTAAGCCATCTCCTAGCGCCCTTAGGGGCGGGGGATCAGGGGTGTTATATATACAATTAATAGAAAATAGTGTCGAATACATAGTTTTCGCGTTCGCTGAGATGAATAGTGACACTCCGGATTTTTTAAAGTCCATGTTCAGCTCTCGTCAAGATGGGGGGCGAAGGGGAGTGATATATAAAAATAATCTAAAATAGTGCCAAATCCATACTTTTCGGGCTTGCTGAGATGAACAGAGACACTCCGGATAGTTTTAAAGTACAAGTTCGGCCCCCTTTGGGGTGAGGGCGTACAAATATTACCTGCTATCTGGAAAAATACTGTGGGGGCAAGACGCCCCTAGGAACCATAGGGAAGGGGAGGGAATATAATCTATATTAATAAATTGAAGTCGGTATGGAACGATCTATATATACTGCACTGTATATTTGTAAATTAAGGTATAAAAATGAAAATAGACGTGAATGAATGAGGCACTTCTAGGCATCTTAGAAACTTAAACATTGGTATCGGAGAAGCTGTTGACTTCAGGATCCCTAGAAAAATCGAAAATTCTTAAAATACCCTGGGGGGGGGGGGGAATCGCTGCGAGTCTCAAATTTGGGGCTCAGAATAAGAACGCAGTCGAATATATTTATCCAAAACGTTAACTTATAGGTTTCATGGGCTTAAATATTCCTTGAATGTCCTAATTGTTAACCACCTCACCCAAATTAAGATGGTGGCACAATCTGCCAGACGAGCTAGAAAATTGAAATTTGGCAAAATTATAGCTTTTAGCCTGAAACTGACGGAGAAATTACGAAATGATTAAATTTTTAATTTTTACCCCCGAAAAATATCGAAATATGGAGGCAATTTTAATGACGGTTCAGACGTTCCTTTCGAGGTATTTGGTGGCTGAACGGTAAGTCGTATAAAAAAACGGCGGGCACAATCTCAGTTCAATTTGGAGTGAGCTGCAACTTTGGTCCTATGAAGTTTTGTCGTATCTCTATCCCTTATACATTAAATTTGTATCAATTCCTAGATTGTGCGTAAATCGATGTTTTGAATCACTTATAAGAAAGATAGGATCATCAAATTCTACACGAACATTGGCCATCCACTAGCAATATGTGAACCAAATTCTATGTTTGTGTCACATAAGTATCCGAAAAGTAATGCACTTACCCGTATTTCACCCTATTCAACGTTTCTAACTCGATCTTGTCCGACTCGTTGGCTGAACGGTCAGCGTACTGGCCTTCGGTTCAGAGTGTTCCGGGTTCGGTTCCCGGCTGGGTCGGGGATTTTAACCTTAATTGTTTAATTCCAATGGCACGGGGGCTGGGTGTATGTGTTGTCTTCATCATCATTTCATCCTCATCAAGACGCGCAGGTCGCCTACGGGAGTCAAATAGAAAGACCTGCACCTGGCGAGCCGAACCCGTCCTGGGATCTCCCGGCACTAAAAGCCATACGGCATTTCAACTCGATCTTACCCGTAAATAGATGAGGTATGAGAAAATATCACAGGACCAGCTATTTAGACCGCTAAGAGTGGCGTCTTATCGTACAACCCGGCTATCGATATGATGTACCATTTAGCAGCAGTTAAATTTTAAATGGAGGTAAACATGCATGCACTTTATTATGTCGATCTATATTTATTCATTTGTCGATTTGTAGCGATCTAGAAAGGGTGTGTGTGCCATTGTAACTAATGCTTTACAAATCGATAATGACGGCCAGCAGGAGGGAGTCTGCTATTGTAATCACATCGACTTTGATTGGCAGGTGGATTGATGCCCTTCTCCAACACCTCTGTGCCATTGTAAATAATAATATCCTTCTCAATTTGACTGGCAGAAGGCTAGGGAGCTTGGAAATTTGTTCAGAATTCCTTTACCCGATCGTGTTTGGCAGTAGGCAAGGGTGCCCGCCATTGTAAACAAATTTACCCATCTAAAATGTGACCGACGTTCGGCATAGTGGCCTGCTATTATAACGGAAACTCACCAGCTCGGCCTGACTGGCAGTAAGCTGACTGGAATGAGAAAAAGGAGCCTGTGGTTGCAATGATAACACCACAACTCAATTTCGACTGGTCGTAGGGAGCGTGCCTGCCATTATAATACAAATTCCTCAACAGTCATCTGTCTGATAGTAGGAAATGAGGCCTACCATTGCAATGAAAACTCGCCATATTGATTGTAACCGCGCAGTAGGAAATGGGGCCTGCCATTATAATGAAAATTCGCAACTCGATCGTGAATGGCAGTAGGAAAGTGGACCTGCCGTTATCATTACAACTCCACAACTCGCACTTTACATTGGAAACAACGTATGTGGACCTCCCTATGCCGCTTCTCGAATAACGCTAAGAGACATGGAATTTACAAAAAATATGATTCACTGTAAGTACAGTAATTTATTTCGATATCAGCATACAATGTAGAATACCGTAGCGAAGCACGGGCACATTTGCTAGTATATAATAAATACTCAGTGCTAGGGAAACGTGGACAGCAGATGACCAATAATTTCAGTGTCTTTTGCCACATACCTTATGTGCTGCGGGTCAGTATTTCTCCAGCAGGCGCAACAACGTTGATTTTGATCGGTGTTAGTAGTTTTACGTTCTACTACATTTTCCCGCAGGAGTAATTTTACATACCGGTAAATGTACCAATTCGAGGCTGCCGTAAATTATTTTAGCACGTTCAAAGATCATAAGACTGACCCGGGACCGACTCCTCAGAAGACAAACGCTCTACCATCCGAGCCACTCTAATATTTCTATTTTCCAGCGTGTCAAAAGTCCGACTGTAGTTGAACGTCGAATACATTAATACATTCTTCTGAACCGAAATAACATCAAAGTCTAAGTTGTAATTGCATATACATTTTGATTCTTTCAATACATCAAATTCAAAATATGGGCTCTACAACAGTGCTCGCATGCTACGTCATCGTACAGCATTTCTACCTGCCTTGTGAGTCAGCGGTTGACGTAATCGTAGTTCCTAGGGACTTGTGTTCAAGATGACCATTTGCAGATGAAGTTAAACAGACAGACTCTGTAGTGTCTACTGTAAACATCAACCATGATGCTGCAAGTTTATAAACCTGATCGGCAAATATCTTCCAAATATTGCAGAGATGAATGGTGTACGTTTACTATTGGCGACTTGCAGTGTGAAATTACTGGGGAATAGCAGATAATAATAATAATAATAATAATAATAATAATAATAATAATAATAATAATAATAATAATAATAATAATAATAAAAAGAATATTAAATTATGTTAGCTCACTTAAGAATTCAACACCTTGGCTGGACGAACTTCGAAAGGACCTCAAAAACGCAAACATATGTGCAACAGACATTTTAGAAAGAGACACCTTCAGACACAAAGTCAACAAGTGGGAAGTTACATCAGAGCAACCAAAGCAAAAACAGTGCAGACCGAAATGGTCGGAAGAACGTAAACAAGCCTTCTCAGAGAGAATGAAAGCCTATTGGAAGAACAAGAAGAACCCAAAGAAAGCTTGATTGAGTTGTTTGCTTAACGTCTTCCATTATTGGGAGAATACGCTAATAATAATAATAATAATAATAATAATAATAATAATAATAATAATAATAGTAATAATAATAATAATAATAATAATAATTCCTTTGCCACTCAGATTTTTTCCTGTAGAGAAGACTACCCGAAAGCCGATGTTTTCTGTGAACTCTTTCTTCTTCTTCCTCTTTTTCTCTTTTTCCTAGTGGTTTAACATCACACTAACTCATCCAATACTTTCGGCGACGCAAGGCTGAGAAAGAGCTAGGATTCGGAAGGTAGTGGTCGTGGTCGTAATTAAGGTACAGCCCCAACATTTACCTGGTGTGAAAATGGGAGACCGCGGAAAATCTTCAGGGTTGGTGGGATTCAAATACACCATCTACCGAATGCAAGCTCACAGCTACGCGATCCTAACCGCACGGCCAACTCACTCGGTTTCTGTGTATTCACTGCATTATTTAACTATGCTATACTTAAAGACATTCGAGAAGTTTGTTGTGCTGTGTAGGATGGCATTCTGTAGTACCTTAGCAAAGCAGTGGGATGGAAGTTTTCATTTTATTTTCACCAGAACAACCTCCTGTACTCTTGGTACAGAATATGATGTTCTAGCAAGTCCTGTGCGTGCTGCATAACCAAGCCTGTCGAGGTCAGAATAATTACTGCACAGCCCAGTTCCATACTACACCCCCTCGTGTTTTTAAGACCTGCCACAGGCGGTTGCTTCTTCTGATGTTTGGTTAACGAAACACTGGGCTGCATAAAGTAATCTTGAGAACGTGCTGAGTGACTCAGACGTTAAAGCACTGACTTTCTGTGCTCAAGTTTTAATTCCGACTCTGCCTGGTGTTACTTGACGATACTGAAACACGCCATCCTCATTTTGATAGCTTTACCGAACTACCGGCCTCTCAGAAAACCGAAGCTAGTGATACGTAAAACCAACAAAATCATTATTATACGAACGATACATTTTCTTATTAATCAGTGCCGGTCCTAGAAGCAATATTTTTGCTGGGTCCAAACTTAAAGTACTTGCATGTTCACTCTCAACCAGCAGAGTGGCGCAGTCGAAGCGTGCTGGGCCCATAACGCAGAGGTCCGTGGATCGAAACCACACTCTGCTAGTCTACTTTTGGGGCTGCCTGGCCGAGGCGGTAAAGGCGTGCTCGGTTCGCCCGGAAGGACGTGGGTTCGAATCCCCGTCAGGAAGTCGTAAGATTTAAGAAACGACATTTCCACTTCCGGAGGTGCATATGGCCCTGAGGTTCACTCAGCCTACACCAAAAATGAGTACCAGGTTAATTCCTGGGGGCAAAGGCGGCCGGGCGTAGAGCTAACCACTCTACGCCATCACGTGCCGAGGTTAACAATGGTGGAAGCCTTTACCTTCAACTCCTCCAAGGGCCTTCATGGCCTGTACCTTTGCTTTTTTTTTTGCTTATGCTCACTTTCGTACAAATTGAAAAGCAGTATACTATTCTAAATGTAATTACTGTGCACCTCCGTAGCATAACGGTTAGCACTATTAGTTGCCGTCCTTGAAGTCCCGGGTTCGATTTACGGTATTATCAGAAATTTAAGAATGACAGGAGGGCTGGTGTGTGGTTAAAATGGTACATGCAGCTCACCTCCATTGGGGGTGTGCCTGAAAAGAGCTGCACCACCTCGGGATGAGGACACGAGTTTACTTTAATGTCCTTAATGCGTTCACGTTACCATAATATTTAACAGAAGGGTTCAAATTATTTGCAAATAATTCAAATAATTTAAGCTGTATTATGGACATACAAAATAATTATGAAATGCATTTATTACTCATTTGCTCATGATATATGTTAAATTGAAATCTGCGAGCCCGCCTCTGTGGTGTAGTGGTTAGTGTGATTAGCTGCCACCCCCGGAGACCCAGGTTCGATTCCCGGCTCTGCCACGATATTTGAAAAGTGGTACGAGGGCTGGAACGGGGTCCACTCAGATTCGGGAGGTCAGCTGAGTAGAGATGGGTTCGAATCCCACCTCAGCAATCCTGTAAGTGGTTTACCGTGTTTTTCCACTTCTCCTCCATACAAATGCCGGGATGGTACCTGACTTCAGGTCACGGCCGCTTCCTTCCCTCTTCCTTGGTCTATCACTTCCAATCTTCCCATCCCCCCGCAAGGCTCCTGTTCAGCATAGCAGGCGAGGCCGCCTGGGCGAGGTACTGGTCATCATCCCCAGTTGTATTCCGACCCAGAGTTTGAAGCTCCAGGATACTACCCTTGAGGCGGTGGAGGTGGGGTCCCTGGCTGAGTCCGAGGGAAAAACCGAACCTGGAGGGTAAACAGATAAAGAAGAAGAAGAACAATAAAAGAAGCTTCCTGTGAGGCGAACTCGTCAATGATGGCATCTGGTTGACACATGTTGTGGTAGCTTTTATTTTCCTCTTTCTCAATTAAAATTACAGGTAGATCACTAAGGCATTCGCCACCATAGTCGTTCTCAGGTATGTTCTGATTTGTTGAGAAACTTCACTTTGCCGTGACAGAAGTCGAAGGAAGCACCAACGAGCTGAGTGGTTCAGACGTTTGAGGCGCTGGCCTTCTGACCCTAACTTAGCAGGTTCGGACCTGGCTCAGTCCGGTGGTATTTGAAGGTGCTCAAATACGCCAGCTTCGTGTCGGTAGATAGATTTACTGGCACGTAAAAGAACTCCTGCGGGACTAAATTCCGGCACCTCGGCTTCTCTGAAAACCGTCACAGTGGGACATAAAGGAAATACCATTAATTAAAGGAAGTACCACACTGGGATCACTGTAAGTGCCTAGGTGATAATATTAGGAATTATCTTCATAGGAATAATATTAATGAGATTGTAAACAAAGGATACAGATCTCTTCGTATGGTTATGGTGGTATTTAGGGGTTGCACTACTGTAAGGATATAGATGTTGTTGTTGTTGTTGATGATGATGATGATGATGATGATGATGATGATATGAAATGGCGTATGGCTTTTAGTGCCGGGAGTGTCCGAGACATGTTCGGCTCGCCAGGTGCAGGTCTTTTGATTTGTCACTCGTAGGCGACCTGCGCGTCGTGATGAGGATGAAATGATGGTGAAGACGACACATACACCCCTCGAACCCGGGTCCCCTGTGACCAAAGGCCAGCAGGCTAACCATTTAGCCATTGAGCCGGACGATGATGATGATGCTTGTTGTTTAAACGGTCCTAACATCGAAGTCATCGGTCCCTAATGGCACGAAATGAGACGAAATGTAAGGACAGTTAAAAAAAATCCATAGTCCTCCACTGATCAGAATTCAAAACGTGGGGACGAAGAATGAATGGATGGATATGAAGTTAAATCAGTCAGTGGATCTGACCCGCAATGCTCCGCTTTCCCAGAAACTAGCATTAAACAATAGTATTACTAACCAAGGGACGGCTTCTAAAGCACAATACTGAATCGATGATGCTTGTAGTCTAAACGGGTCCAAAATCCAGGTTATCCGCCCCTCATACTGGTACTTATTGCTAGGAAAGTAGAACCATGGTATTTGTCATGTTGCGGTACTAATCAAAAGTAGCGTAGACTCGCGGTATTCCACACATTATGGTACTACTCACAGGTAATGAAATTCGCACATGTAACACAGACCTATGGTGTTTCGCACATTGTGTCGCCATTACAGGCAACGCAAACCTATGGTGTTCTTCACATAGTGGGTACTGATCATAGGCAAGGCAGAACCATGGTGTCGCTCATATAGGGATACACACCACAGGTACTGTAAAATGCATCCTGAGCACACACTGTCGTTATTAATCACAAACCTATTGTGTACCTAACAAAGTGGTACTACGCGCAAAGTAAAAGCGACCCATGGTGTTCCTTGCGTGGTGGTACTAATTACAACTAGTATCGTGGTTCTAGTTTGATCATCTTTTAGTCACCCTTTTTAGTCGCCTCTTACGACAGGGAGGGGATACCGTGGGTGTATTCTTCATCTGCGTTCCCCACCCACAGGGGATTGTGTATTTGGTCCGCGAGAGGTATTTTATTTCCCTCAAGCCCGCCGGCAAGCCGGTTAGGACCCCCCTATCCGTCACCTGGGACGCGCCACGTGGGAGTATCGCCTCTCCCCCTGCTACGCCAGCGTAGTAAGTTTGTGGAGGATATAGAGAAGAGGGCATTTAAGTTACTGGCGGGACCCAAATTAGAGTACGGTATGGTTCCAATGTTTAGGACCCTCACCAGGATTACTTGATTGGAGAACTGAAAGAGATCTAAGGGAAAGTAGCACCATTTGTTCTGGATGGAAAGACTTGGGAGTAAGGATACGAGCTTCTCGAGTAAGCGGTATGTTTTGAGTGTCAGTGGAGAGGTGACGTAAAATGACATTCATAGACGAATATGCTTGAATGGATTATTTAACAGTAAGAAAGTAGATAAAGTTGAAATTCAAGAGGACAAATTGGAGCAACTATTCGTTTATAGGAAAAGGACTTAGGGTGATGATGATGATGATGATGATGATGCTTGCTGTTTAAAGGGTCTAACATCTAGGTCATCGACCTCTAATGATACGAAATGTAATGACAAATTAAAAGTTCAAAATCATCCACTGACCAAAATAAAAAGTGTCATGAAGTATGAATGGATGGATATGAATTTAAAACAATCAGTGGATCCGACCAAGAAGCTATCATAAAAATAGTATTACTGACCAAGGGACCACTTCTAATGCACAATCCTGAATCGAGGATGCTTGTTGTCCACAGGGGTCCAACATCCAGGTCAACGGCCCCTCATATTGGTACTTATCGCTAGTAAAGTAGAACCATGGTATTTGTCATGTTGAGGTAGTAATCAAAAGTAGCGTAGACTCGCGGTATTCCACACATTATGGTACTACTCACAAGTATTGTACGTCGCACAGGTAACGCAGACCTATGGTGTTTCTCACATAACGGCGCCACATATAGGGAACGCAAACCAATGGTGTTCCTCACCTACGTGTACTAATCACGGACGCCGGTATTCCCGCGGTGTTCCTCATATGGTGGGTACTAATCACAGGCAACGCAGACCTACGGTGTCGCTCATATAGTGGTACTAATCACAGGCAACAATGTAACTTATCACGGGTACTGGAAACCCACAGTGAACCCCTCTCTGTTGCTACTAATCACAAACCTCTGGTGTACCTAATATAGTGGTACTACTCGGAAGTAAAGGCGACCCATGGTGTTCCCCGCGAGATGGTACTAATCAAAAGTAGTTTCATGGTTCTAATAAAATCATCCCTTGGTCGCCCCTTTTAGTCGCCTCTCACGACAGGCAGGGGATACCGTGGGTGTATTCTTAGTCTGCATCTCCCACCCACAGGGGGTAGAAAGAGAGAAAAAGGAAGAAGGGATCCGTCACTTCGAAAAATGAAGTAACGGACGAAGAAAAGCAAGGGCTACGAAGGGCGTGAAATTGAAGGACTCCCTAGGCCTTGAATTCTCTAATACCGTCGGGGTCGGAAAAGAACAAGAGTTGACCAAGCGAGGTCGGAGAGGATAGATGAAAGTGAGGAGCCTGGCACAAGTAAGTGGAAAGCAATGCCAGGACTCAGCTAAGGGCCCCGTGGTCACCAAGCCACTCTCCCAAGGTGAGAGCCCCTTGGGCCCCTTTTAGTCGCCTCTTACGACAGGCAGGGGATACCGTGGGTGTATTCTTCGTCTGCGTCCCCCACCCACAGGGGTAAAGGAATGAGGGATTGGAACAATTTACCAAGAGAGGTGTTCGGTAGATTTCCAACCTCTTTAACATGTGAGACGCCGGACATTGAAACCATTTAAGAAAAGATAAGGTAAGCAATTGATAGGAAATCTGCCACCTGGGTCACGGCCCTAAATGCAGATATGTGGCGACTGATTAAAAGAACCAGCCCGATTTCTAATACATATTTCATCTCTTTGAAACACCCTTTCATATAGTTAATTTTTGTGAAATCCTTAAGTATATTGTCACAATCCTCGAGTATATTTTTTACGGAGAGCACTGATACTATGACATGTGTTGTGTTGTAACCGTGACGGCATACATTCAGGGCCAGTATGCTGCAAGGCGACCATTACGTTTCTATTATTTTACAAACCGAGACGGTAGTCAGTTTTTTCTGACGATCATTATTAACGCAATTAGTTTAAATTAAATTGTTATAATTATAGGAAGAGGATTTAGGGATCGAAATAATTTACCAAGAGAGATGATCCATAGATTTCCAACCTCTTTGAAACCATTTAAGAAAATACTATGTAAACAATTGATAGGGAATCTGCCGTTTGGGTCACAATCCTAAATTCAGACCTGTGGTATTTCGGCGTGGTTTCTATATTTTCACTATTTGTTCTCATTTTTCAGTTGTTAGGGTCTGGTACTTCTTTCAGTCGTCAGTTACTTGGTCTGCTAGTGTGCTTAGTCAGAAATACAACCTGTGACAATAAAGTTCAGTGAATGAAGTCAGAACGGTCGATCCGGCAACACTGGCGACACGCAATGCTGCACCTGCGTAGCAGCAGGTTTTGACCGCCTGCTCCCAACGTTGTTCAGTTGAGCATCGTGTGTGTGCCGTGTAAGACCCGCGTGACACAGTGCGTGTTTAGTGCGTTGGTTCTGAACTGCGAACAGGAACATGAACGACCAAAAGATCAATGCACAGTTTTGTTTTAAGCCTTGCAAGACACCGAAAGAAACGCATGTGATGCTGGTACGTGTTTATGAAGATCAAGCACTGTCCTTGAAGTGTGTGTACGAGTGGTTCGTCCGTTTTCGAGGAGGCCGGGAAAGTGTTTCTGACAACCCCAGTAGCGGGAGACCGGCAACCGCCGTCAGTGACGAAAACATTGAGAAGGTTAGGGAATTAATCACGAACGATCGGCGATTAACTGTGCGCATGATAGCGGATGAACTGCAAAATAACCGAGAATCCGTTTGACAAATCGTTACTCAGATGTTAGGGAAGAGCAAAACGTGTTCTCGTCTTGTGCCGCATCACTTGACTGACGATCAGAAGCAGGCACGTTTAGAGGCTTCACAGGCTTTTGTCGAAACGGCCGATGCGACAACAAATTTATTGAACTGTATCGTCAATGAGGATGAAACCTGGTATCTCAGGTACGACCCTGAAACGAAACGGTAAAGCATGGAATGGCGTTCTCCGTGATCCCCTCGTCGCATAAAGGCCAGAGCCGAAAAGTCACGCATCAAAACGATGCTCATCACTTTTTTTGATAGCCAAGGCTATATCCACAATAATTTTTACCTGCAGGAACGATGTTTTGAACACCATCCCAAAGGAAAGCCCTCTTGCAAAGTTTCCAGGACATGTATCGCCGATCTCAGCAATGCATGGTTATGGCAGGGGACTATTTCGAAGGACAGTAAGGTCACTGTCGTGCATTATTCATCTATGTGGATAATACAGGACTATTCACCGAACTTAATGTCACAGGTTGTATATAACATATAAGAATGGCGAAACGTTTGGAAGCTCTTTTGTGTGTTTGTGTCATTTCGTGAGATGTGGCGTAATGTGTTTAGTTTCTCATCTTTTTATTTGCATATTGAGTGTGACAACTACTTAGTGATTGGCTGTTTTATCGCTTTCTTAGGGAGATAATTTGAACAACTTCGGAGATTGAAGCTTCTAATCTTACGTCCTTATGGCTACTTTTATGGCAGAGCATTGAGAATGGCCTTGGTAGAAATAACGTGTTGCCATTAAAACTGCAGCTTCTGATGTACTGCCGTATAGAGTACTTGCAGAGACGGTGCCAGGCATGGTACTTAGTCAGCGAAGAGTGAATGACCAACACTTTTGTTATACGCCACCTTATCGTGGCTGTGGGTAATTGACCTTCGTTATCGTCAGATACTGCACAATTCCGGTGATGAAGTACTCGTCTCTGCTTCTGTCAGACGTTCTTCTATGTTGTTAAACATTGTTTCCACAACACACTGTCGAACGTCTACTCTTATCTTAAATTAGATGAGCGAAAGTTGTGAATAGGTTCCGTTATATTTGTGTGTGTTTGTTTCACTTTTCCGTGAAAATGATAGAACATAATTCTACGAATTTTCAAGTTGAGAGGGAGGAATTAAGATATAAAGTATTTAATTCCTGCCGGGTGGCATGATAACTTGGAGGAAAGTCTAAGAATGCATTCTCTATTTTCTCCCCTTAGTTCAATTGAAAACTCCTGCACGATGAAAGTAGTAGAACAAGTCACTTTATATTTTTAAATGTCTTATAATATATTTCAAACAGCGAATGGCAACGGTAATTTTTTACGATTTATAATTGAATCATTTTTTTCAAATCTCTATACAATATTTTTAAATAAAATAATAAAGGAAAACCCTGGGGATATAAGTATATGGTATGTTCTGTTTTTCGAACTGAGAGGATGGCTTGTAAACGTACGGCATAAATCAGAGACGCTGAAGTCGGTAGTGTTAGATTCAAACGTTATTGAACAGTGGTGTTATAGTTGATGATTCGCTGTTTTTATATTTAAACGTTATTTTATGGACAGGGGTGCTATAGTCAGTGACTCACTAGTTTTAGAATTAAACGTTATTTTATGGACAGGGGTGCTATAGTCAGTGACTCACTAGTTTTAGAGACCGGGCGAGTTGGCCGTGCTGTTAGGGGCGCGCCGCTGTGAGCTCGCATCTGGGAGATAGTGGGTTTTAACCCCACTGTCGGCAGCCCTAAAGATGGTTTTTCGTGGTTTCCTATTTTCACACCAGGCAAATGCTGAGACTGTACCTTAATTAAGGCCACGGCCGCTTCCTTCCCATTCCTAGGCCTTTCCTATCCCATCGTCGCCCTAAGACCTATCTGTGTCGGTGCGACGTAAAGCAAATAGCAATAATAATAACTAGTTTTAGAATTAAACGTTATTTTATGGACAGGGGTGTTATAGTCGATGAGACGTTATTTTAAGATTTATTTTTATTTATTTTTATTTACTTTATATTTATTTATTTATTTATTTATTTATTTATTTATTTATTTATTTATTTATTTATTTATTTATTTATTTATTTATTTATTTATTTATTTATCGTATGGATTTTAGTACGGGAGTGTCCGGGCACATATTTCGCTCTGTCGGTGTAGGTCTTCCTATTTGACACACATAGGCGACCTGTGCGTCGTAATGTGGAATGATGATGATGATGAGGTAGGGAGAGGGTGAAACCCGGTATCAGCAGGTAGCCTACTCCTGTCGAATAACACCAAGGGGGTCTGCAAAAAGCTTAACGTCTCCATCAGACGGACGAATCCCCATCAACAGCGTCATATGCCCTCACTTCATATGAGCACTGCGGAGAGGTTTGGAATTTAATCCAGGCTTTTGGCACGCAATGTAGTGATTAGAAATTATATGTCACCACGTCCCTTACCCTGCTGTCCAACATTCTGATGGTGACATTATTTCCACCATCGGGGCTAGAACCGGCTAATCATGGTGTCTGACCATATATACTTCAACGCTTTAAAGATCATGGGCAGCAGGCGAGCTATTTTTAGATGTAAACGATATTTTATGGATCTGGTAGAGTCCTATTTCTATTCCGATTGTGCCACATATTTAAAATTGGTTTATGATCCCGGAACAGAAGTATCTTAGCTTTGGGAACACAGCTGAATAAAGTGCTAGTTTAAAATTTTATTCTCGAGCATCATACAAATAGTTTCTCGTAGTTTTCCAATTTTGTTTTATTTCTTTTACATTCGACTAACAAATTCAACGGGTTTCGGAGGCGCTCAGGTGCCGTAATATTGTCCCGCTGGAGTTCTTTTACGTGCCGGTAGATCTACGGACGAGTCTTCAGATACCACTGGACTGAGCCGCAATCGAACTCGCCAATTTCCGTTCAGAACGTCACCACTTACACCGTCTAGCCACTTAGGGTAGGGTGAATGCATGTTGAGTCTTCACCCCGAAGGCATGTTAGGTCCTCAACAGCTCGCCATAGGCTGTTACAGATAGCCTAGGTGTAAATGTCAGTATATCCAGTTCAGATCGGACGCCTAGGTTTGAGAACAAATAAAATTAAACCACTTTCTGGAGTTCCAATTCTTTCATTAACTGCAGGTTGTTTATCTGAAATCAAAATTAACATTAGATACCGGTATGTGATGTTTCTGTACTTAATGTCGATATGTGTAAAAAAGTTATTAATATTCAAAATTATTTTAAGAAAAGTCCGCCTCTGTGGTGTAGTGGTTAGCGTGATTAGCTGCCACCCCCGGAGGCCCGGGTTCGATTCCCGGCTCTGCCACGAAATTTGAAAAGTGGTACGAGGGCTGGAACGGGGTCCAGTCAGCCACTGTCAGCAGCCCTGAAGATGGTTTTCCGTTGTTTCCCAATTTTCACACTAGGCAAATGCTGGGGCTGTACCTTCAGTAAGATGGCGGTCGCTTCCTTCCAATTCCTAGCCCTTTCCTCTCTCAGCGTCGCCTTAAAACCTATCCGTGTCGGAGCGACGTAAAAAAAGTAATTCTGTCCTAGGAAGTACATTGTAACCATAAACTGATCCATTTTTATTTTATTTTTCGTTAACTCTGTTCTTCACATTCAGAATTTAACCTGTATCGTTGTCACCGTCTAGCCACTGAGGGTAGGGTGAATGCATGTTGAGTCTTCACCCCGAAGGCATGTTAGGTCCTCAACAGCTCGCCATAGGCTGTTACAGATAGCCTAGGTGTAAATGTCAGTGTATCCAGTTCAGATCGGACGCCTAGGTTTGAGAACAAATAAAATTAAACCACTTTCTGGAGTTCCAATTCTTTCATTAACTGCAGGTTGTTTATCTGAAATCAAAATTAACATTAGATACCGGTATGTGATGTTTCTGTACTTAATGTCGATATGTGTAAAAAAGTTATTAATATTCAAAATTATTTTAAGAAAAGCCGCCTCTGTGGTGTAGTGGTTAGCGTGATTAGCTGCCACCCCCGGAGGCCCGGGTTCGATTCCCGGCTCTGCCACGAAATTTGAAAAGTGGTACGAGGGCTGGAACGGGGTCCAGTCAGCCTCGGGAGGTCAACTGAGTAGAGGTGGGTTCGATTCCCACCTCAGCCATCCTGGAAGTGGTTTTCCGTGGTTTCCCACTTCTCCTCTAGGCGAATGCCGGGATGGTACCTAACTTAAGGCCACGGCCGCTTCCTTCCTTCTTCCTTGCCTATCCCTTCCAATCTTCCCATCCCTCCACAAGGCCCCTGTTCAGCATAGCAGGTGAGGCCGCCTGGGCGAGGTACTGGTCATACTCCCCAGTTGTATCCCCGACCAAAAGTCTGAAGCTCCAGGACATTGCCCTTGAGGCGGTAGAGGTGGGATCCCTCGCTGAGTCCGAGGGAAAAACCGAATCTGGAGGGTAAACAGATGATGATGATGATTTTAAGAAAACGTAGAAAATTTATTTTGGTCTCCTTCTGAACCTTTAGGAAAAAGAGATTCGTAAATCAGTTGCATCTTGAAATAAATAAATAAATAAATAAATAAATAAATAAATAAATAAATAAATAAATAAATAAATTCTTAACTTCCACACCTAGCCTTCTTCGTATTAAAGTTAAGAAATTTGACGGGATAATTGTTGGTTTTGTTGTACGACCTGTAATGACCAAGTAGGTGATTCAGAAGTTCAACGCTACCAAAGGGTTCCAGAGTAATTTTGTCATCAAACAAGTGGCCATGCGACTTGGGTCACGTGGCTGTCAGCTTGCATTCGGGAGATAGTGGGTTCGAACCCCACTGTCAGCAGCCCCGAAGATGGTTTTCTGTTGTTTCCCCATTTTCACACTAGGCAAATGCTGGGGCTGTACCTTCAGTAAGACGGCGGTCGCTTCCTTCCAATTCCTAGCCCTTTCCTCTCTCAGCGTCGCCTTAAAACCTATCCGTGTCGGAGCGACGTAAAAAAAGTAATTCTGTCCTAGGAAGTACATTGTAACCATAAACTGATCCTATTTTATTTTGCGTTAACTCTGTTCTTCACATTCAGAATTTAACCTGTATCGTTGTCACTTTCCGCTTGTCAGTGTAGTTAAAAGACCATCATTATGGTTAATGATTAGTGAGGTAATGAAGACAAGCTTCTAAAACACTTGCCAAATACAAATGTTGAAAAACGTTGTTAGGCGAAAAAAGTGTAATTTCCCTCGTATGTCATGCATGAGCATTTACTGGTTCAGAGAGTCAGTGCTCATTATTCCTATTTTAGTGAAACACGCTCATTTGAGAAGGAAAAAAAAAACAATTAAAAGAAATGCACGCCATAAAGGAGCCATCGCAGGGGCACAGGCATAGGGTATGGTAGATTACAGGAAACTTCAATGTATATTTTTTCATACTATGACGTAATTGCCTTCTTTCCGTACTTAGAAGACTCTGGAAAATGACACTTCACCGCACTGCAAATTACTTTCCGTTTTCAGTTTTCTTAGACATCGTCTTTGATTGGTTGAACTCCGCTTCACGGTAATGCAAACACAGATAGTCAGAGAGATAATGAATCAGAGAACACACAACGTAACCTTGTTGAATTGTTTCTTTATCCAATTGCAGCACTGTGGTTCCATACCCATCTACAGCAAAAATGGCGTCTCTGAATTCCTAGGCCAAGTAATCTGCCACCATCACCATGTTGTCCGACTCGTTGGCTGAACGGTCAGCGTACTGGCCTTCGGTTCAGAGGGTCCCGGGTTCGATTCCCGGCTGGGACGGGGATTTTAACCTCAATTGGTTAATTCCTACGGCACGGGGGCTGGGGATATGTGTTGTCTTCATCATCATTTCATCCTCATCACGACGCGCAGGTCGCCTACGGGAGTCAAATAGAAACACCTGCAACTGGCGAGCCGAACCCGTCCTGGGATATCCCGCCACTAAAAGCCATACGACATTTCATTTTCATCACCATGTTGACCATGTTGTTGTTGTCATTGTTCGAGTCATCAGTCGATAGACTGGTTTGATGCAGCACTCCATGCCACCCTATTTTGAGTTAACCTTTTCATTTCTACATAACTACTGCATTCTACATCTGCTCTAATCCCCTACCGTTCTTACCGCCTATACTTCCTCAAAAATCCAACTGAACAAGTCTTGGGTGTCTTAAGATGTGTCCTATCATTCTATCTCTTCTTCTCATCAAATTTAGCCAAATGGATCTCCTCTCACCAATTCGATTGAGTATATCTTCATTTGTGAATCGACCTAGCCCTATACATCTCACCTTCAGCATTCTTTTACAACACCGCATTTTAAAAGGGTCTATTCTCTTTCTTTCTGAGCTAGTTATCGTCCATGTTTGACTTCCATAGAATGCCACGCTCCAAACAAAAGTTTTCAAAAACATCTTTCTAATTCCTACAGTATATCAATGTTCGATGCGAGCATATTTCTTTTCTTAAGAAAGGCCTTCTTTGCTTGTGCTAGTCTGAATTTTATGTTTCCTTACTTCTTCCATCGTTAGTTATTTTACTACCCAAGTAACAATACTCATCCTATAAGAGTTCATTTCCTAACTGAATATTTCTTGCATCATCTGACTTCATTCGACTGCACACCGTTACTTTTGTTTGGACTTATTTATTTTCATCCTGTACTCCTTCACCAAGACTCTGTCTATAATATTCAGCAATTTCTCCAGATCTTCTGCAGTCTCAGATAAAATAATATCATCGGCAATCTCAGGGTTTTATTTTCCTCTCCTTGGATTAATCCATTTTCGACAGATAAATGTCGCATATATTACGGTATATCATACATTTCGTATCACCTTCATTGATCCAGGATCGGATGACCATGTTTACGACCCTGGTAGCTTTATGGTCTGTTCAGTGCTTCAAATGACATAAATGTCGATGTTTTATTGCAACATGACTCCATATACGCACCTCATACATATCTTTCTTAGCAATATACTTTGTCATAATAAAACAAAAACAAAACGTCGCTGCATGAGTCAAGCATGGATGATTTGCATTACTACATGTCAAAATTACTTGCATTTAAATGTTTAATTAAAAATAAGTAAATTCATCATAGTATAAAATAAAATATTATACACAACAGCCGCTAAAGTGATAAGTTTACGTTATTCGTTTCGAAATTCCGTCCTCGCTGCTGCTCACTCGTAACTCAAAAGACTACTGCGTAAATAACTATTACCACACCAAACATTTCTTGCGGGGTAACAAACACAGTATAGCGGTGGACCAGCCGTAACACAGAGACAGGTGGCGATACGGTCGGGTATGGAGGCATACAGTCGTGGGATGTTGTCCTGAGGAAGATCCTGCCATAGTTGCACCTTGCTAAAGTTGCTGTCCAGTTTGCTCCCGAACGTTCTCAAGGCAGGCCAGAGATATCCATGCTACCGGTTCATTCGTAACTACGTGGTGTGTGCTGGCTTTGCGGGTTGCGTATCAACTCAGGTTTTACTCGCACATCACGTTTAAAGAGCACAAGAGCCACAACCGCTTCTTCCACAATCCTTTTCTTAATTATGCACATATTTTGCTGGCGAGACCTGGTATGTACAGTTCACTATGTCTTCTGGTATGGGCTAGAACAATTTTGTTTCCTTCATTGACCTGTCTGTCTTAACCTTGGCTTTGACAATATGAAAGTGACTGAGGTATGGGCGACGCTAGTAATGCCATTCCTTATGCAGCCAGTCACTGCTATTAATGGTGTGAAAATGTTGCTCATAGGGTCGATTGATGCATTCATTTCAGTGGACTTGGCAGACTGATATGCAATAGCAATTTCAGGCTCAATGAGGAAAGCAATGGGAAACTACCCCACTCCTCATTTTCCTAGTACGCCTATTCAGTAATGCCTAGGCCATGTATGACAGCTAATGGTGCAGCTGTTGAGGATCCAACCAACTTTCGGGCTGAGGACTGAACAAAGCACTACAGTTACCAGGGACATCGATATAATTGTTGCACACTAAGTCCACTTCCTGAGACAGAAAGTGGTAGGCTGAAAGTTTTTAAATCCCCGAATACAAGCATGATCAAAAGGAAGAAGCACATTATCAAGAGATTTCTTCGGTAGTTAACACACGGGAACCTGGGTTCGATTCCCGGCCGGATTAAGCAATTTTAACCGCAAATTGTTAATTAACTCAGCTCGGTGACTGGGTTTATGTGCTGCCCTCGACATTCCTGAAATTTATACATCACATACAACACTATCCTCCACCACACTAACACGCAGTTTCCTATACACAACAGACGCTACCCTCCTCCATCGGTGGGTCTTACAAGGGGTGCACCAGGAAGGCATAATTAAAAAACAAACACTAATCACTGCTTTTCACTCTCCTAAAATAATAAAATTATGCAAGCTTATTGGACAAATGTATATTGAAAAGTAAGACAGTAAATATTTTATTATGGAAGACCATATAAGACACCGCTTACTTCTTACGTCAGGATGTTGTCCCCGATGCCCTCAGTTCCTTACAAGAAGCAGTGACAAGTTACTGTCATCTTATTTCTGTAACATGTGCACTATAGTTTTCTCGCCACTTCGTCATATCCGAGAAATATTTATACAAGGAATCACTTCGTTTACAGTCGTCCGTCAATTGCGGGCAATGTTTGTGAGGAGTGCAATCACGTTTTGTTTAATAAACATACTTGTGATCACGTGCATGGTTTTTATGATCATTTTAAACACTCTATGAGCTTCCTTCCAGCATACAAACTGTCATAGTGTAGTTTCCAGTTGATAGTTGATGGTAGAATGTGTTCTCCTCTCGATTAGATTCAGAGAGTCACAGAGGGCTCTAATCTTTCGCCGATCTTGTTCGTTGTTTATATTGATGTAACATTTGAAAGACATACAATGCCAGCGAGGGATTCAGTCGTTTAGGAATATAAGCAGTTTGGGTTACGGTAATGGCCTGTTTGTAGCGGCAGATTGTGTTGAAAACGTTTGAAATAATATATTGGAATTCAAGGGAAGAGCAGCTGAGCATTCGCATATTCATATCCGGGTTTGAAATACAAAGTTTGACAATTTCTATGTTGGGTGCGTTAACGAGATGGCAGAAATGTGTGAGAAATCGTACATTTGTAAAAAAAAAAAAAAAAAAAAAAAAAAAAGGTGCAATGAACTCACTATTTCGATAGTCCGACTCCATGGCTAAATGGTTAGCGTGCTGGACTTTGGTCGCAGAGGTTCTGGGTTCGATTCCCGGCAGGGTCGGGAATTTTAACCACAATTGGTTAATTCAGCTGACACTGGGGGCTGGGTGTATATGTCGTCTTCATCATCATTTCATCCTTATCACGGCGCGCAGGTCGCCTCAAGTTAAAAGACCTGCACCTGGCGAGCCGAACTTGTCCTCGGACACTCCCGGCACTAAACGCCATACGCCATTTCATTTTTTCACTATTTAGATAGACGGCATTTGGTAATGAAGATGTATTTGAAGACTTTTTAATCTATTTTTTTTACATTTGCTTTACGTTGCACCGACACAAATAGGTCTTATGGCAACGATGGGATAGGAAAGGCCTGGAAGTGGGAAGGAAGCGGCCGTGGCCTTAATTAAGGTACAGCCCCAGCATTTGCGTGGTGTGAAGATGGGAAACGACGGAAAACTATCTTTAGAGCTGCCGACATTGGGGTTCGAACCCACAATCTCCCGGATGCAAGCCCATAACTGCGTGGCCCTAACCTCACGGCCAACTCGCCCGGTTATTTGCAGACAAAGGTATCGTTATGCCACTATTCTTCAAGCCGATTTTGCTATTCGGAAGTGGACATCGCGTATCTCATTCACGCACTTGAGATAAAGAAATTGAAGGTCTTAAACCAAGCGAGTTGGCCTCGCGGTTATGATCACGTAGCTAGGAACTTCCTTTCATTAGATGATTGGTTCGAATCCCTCTGATGGTATTGCGCGGTTTCCCATTTTCACACTAGCCAATCGCTGTCCTAGTCCGTTCCCATCCTCACGTCAACGAAAACCTATGTGTTGGCGCGATGTTAAGCCATAGCAGAAAATACAAACTACTTGGCTACACGTCACGGGTCGTGAAGTTGTAAGATTTCTCATTTACATACCAAGCTAGTGTTAGAGCAGTGCCTTAACTTAAACCATGGCCTCTGCCATCCTAGTCCTAGCCATCTTCTGCCCCCAGAGCCGCAGAAAACCAACCCGTATTTACACAACATAAAGAAAGTAGCTCAATATTTTCAATTATCTGTTCAGTCATCTGTGCGCCATGTCTACACTAGCCACTTGTCCTTCTATCTCTCAGACACTCTTTTCTTTGCTCTCCCGCCGGAAGTCCTTAAATTTTAGATTTATCCTTTCTCGCTCTTATATTGAGATGTTTCTTGGTTTGGCTAGGCTTCGTGTACCTCCCTTATCCACAAAGGTTGGATTTTCAATTTGTTTTTCAGGGTCAGTACCTTGAGAGCCAGCCTCTTCATGTTCATACTCCTGATGTGTCCATAGAGCTTTATTAGTTTGTTCCAGTATCTTGAGTTGCTGCCTGTAAGGATGAAGTACAGTGGGGACTTCGAGGGCCTGGGGCTGCTACGGTATCTGTGAAGGCCCAGGGGCCTTGTGACCGGGGGTTGGGGATAGGAAGATTGGAAGGGATATACAAGGAAAAGGGAAGAAAGCCATCGTGGCCTAAAGTTAAGCACATTCCCGGCATTTGCCTGGAGAAGTGGGAAACCACGGAAAAACCACTTCGAAGATGGCTGAGGTGGGAATCGACCCTCGCCTCCTCCCTCGGCTACTCAGTTGACCTCCCGAGACTGAAGGGATCCCGTTCCAGTCATTGTACTACTTATCACACTCGTGGCAGAGCCGGGAATCGAACCCGGACCTCCGGGGGTGGCAGCTAATCGCACTAACCACCACACCACAGAGGTGGAATTCATTTTTAAATGTTTAATTTATACGTGCCAGTAGCCTCAACGTTCAATCCTCTCATAAAATCACCGCCACCAACACCACAACTCCACCACCAGGATCTGTGCAGCGTCTTAGGGGCCGATGACCTAGATGTTAGGCCCCTTTAAACAACAGGCATCATCATCATCACCATCATATGTGCAGCGTTTTATTCCAGTGAACGCTGCTGCTCAAAGTGGACGATATTTAAACAGTAAACTGTATGTATCAACGTAAAGTAGAAACACTGTAACATGCTCTGTGTACCAGTGCCGTGCAATGAGCGAGTCTGAACTCATTGCGTCAGGTTGTAGACTCGAAATCTTTAGTATCTCGTGGCCAAAAATATTCATTTCAGGCAAGAAATCAGTACAGCCTTCAGAACCACCCACTACCTGCTTACACACTCTCTCTCATTGGTCACAACCGTTAGACGCGTTAACACATGCACACATCTGAAGAGTGAGGGGAGGTGGAGAAAACGAAGTACGAGGATATCTAGCATGAACGAAACACACGCGGAGGGGAAGGTACTTGCTTCCCCGCCTGCCTACACGTCCCATTGGCTCGACAATGAAGGGAGAGGGGAATGAAGGGAGGAACCACACGGCTCCTTCAAGGCAACCGACGTAATATGTATGTCAACTCACTGAGGGACAAATTCTTCAGTTTCTTTGTAATTATTGTGTGCGAAGTCTGACTGAAATGTTAGCGGTCTCGACTATGACTTCGTTATCAAATGGCGTTGCGCCCAACCACTGTAAGAAAGAACGACCCTTATTTTCGTCAATATAGGCCCTGTTAAGTACTACTACTACTACTACTACTACTACTAATAATAATAATACTGTTTATCCTCAAAAACCAAAGTAAAAATAACCTGGCATTAAATAATTATGATTATCAGAGAAACAAGGGCGCTTGGAAAACCATTCCTATGAAGTTATTGTCAGCGCTGATCAAACAGTTAAATGCCATGTATTGGGGTGGGATTACTTCGTGTACACTTCATCGCAATTAAATTACAGTTAATTCATTGTTTTCCTTGATTAGGAAAAGCTAGTATAGCCAGAATGTTCAACCATAGAAACATCTTAATCAGTTCCCGAAAAAATGGGGTTCGGAGTGGCCTCTGCGTGCGCAACATGGGAAGCCACACCTCCTGGAAGACGAACACATGTGACCTAGCCTTAGTTACTCCTCCTTTATCCTCAGGGTTGGCCAAAATCTTCGCCCAAACGTTACCTGTTTCCTTTCCCACCCGGAATTCTTGCGATCGCGGTTGTACTCTCCACTCCAGAGATCGATCCTGCTGCTAGAACGGAGAGACTCTAAATGAAAGAGTCTGGACAGATTCGAACCAGACTCGCTGCTGCTCAAAGTGGACGATATTTAAACAGTAAACTGTATATATCAACGTAAAGTAGAAACACTGTAACATGCTCTGTATACCAGTCCATTCAGTTCTTCAGACACTCAGTGGATGATGGAACTGCGGGTTGTTGCCTTGATTCTGCTTCACGTGTGTGCGAGAGTGTTATAAGTAGTGACGACGCAAGGGAGAAGGCTGAACAATAAAGATGTGCCGATAATCAATGCATATGGTAACGAGTGGGTGTATATGTCGTCTTCATCATCATTTCATCTTTATATGATGCGCAGGTCACCTACGGGAGTCATATCAAAAGACCTGCATATGGCGAGCCGAACTTATCCTCGGACATTTCCGGCACTGAAAGCCGTACGCCATTCCAAAGCAAAGAAAAGTCATCTCTGTACAGGCCATTAAGGCTCTTGGTGGGGTGGAAGGTAAAGGCTTCCACAATCCGTAACCTTGGCACTTGGTGGGCTAGAGTAGTTTGTTCCCAGTTACTCATTTTTGGTGTAGACTGTGTGAACTTCAGGGCCATGTGCACCTCCGGAAGTGGAAATCCCGTTTCCTAAATTTTTCGACTTCCTGACTGGGAACCGAACCCTCGTCCTTCCGGGTGAACCGAGCACGCCTTTACCACCTCAGCTAGGCAGCCCGTATTCCTCTTATGGTAAACGGAACGGCTTCTGAAACATGTTGTTATGCAGTGTTAGATCGACGTTTGTCCACACTATGTTTCTGGGCCACTGAGAGAAATCAGGTTCTGTTTACAATTGAGCCTTGTTGAGTCCAAAGAACAAAGCGTCTCGATTTAGATGATAGTGATAGCGCTTTTTCAGCACAGTTTTTCTGGTAAACTTCGCTTCTTGGATATGAAAGCTCCCGCACATCTGGAACTGATGTTCGTGTCGTGTCATGCTATGAAGTAGAATCCACACCGGCCTGCCTTTCTGAAGAGTGAGAGTACCTAACATACTGAATAACTAATGCGCAGCTTTTACTAGATACACAAAGGACATGAGTAGCATGCAATTTGTTTAAAAACTGTCGATGCTTTACAACAAATAATCAGGATAAAACACCACCTGGGGAGATGTATTGTAATCCTCCAGGTAGTAACTCATAAAGTGTTATGGAGCGCTCCTAGATTAGAAGAGATAAGAGAAATCATACATCTCATTTGAGTAAAATATTTAACCGTAAAATACCTCACGTTGATGTGAGCCATGAAACAACTGAATCGTTCTCTCACAAGGGTATCGTCTGACCAAGACCATGGCTATTGCTGTTAAGGAACCTATAAATGCTAATTTTTTGTTTGGTAAATAGCGTGGTTGTAGCCGTTCATGTAGCATTTTATTATTAACGATATAAACAACTTACAAGGACGTAGATATACCGCGCATGCGCTAACTACATGCAACACAGCAATCAGTAAGTTCTACAGCACTCTAAGGCATTATTTCAGTTACGTCCTTCATACAGATTTAACATATTACATTTCGAATATATTTATTAAAATATTTTAATTGATCTTACCTTATTGATGATAGTATGGATTCAAAACGAAGTGTTTAGGGCAAAAGGTCATGGAACAGTACAGACATTTACAAATGCTGCTTCATCGCAGGATACTATCCTCATTTTTCCGTATTGAAAGTCAGTTAAAGGAGAACAATAAAGCTTTGATTTCCACCTATTCAATACTTATAAATTATAAAATTAGGATCTCATCCTTATTTTATTGCTAAATTATTAAAAACATAGGACATGTTTCGTTCAATTTTTGAACATCTTCAGCTATAAACATTTTTAACAAGGTTAAAACCGGTAACATTATTCTATAACTTGTACTTATTGTTTACTGCTAACAGACTTAATCATAATAACTATTAAAATTATTTTGAATATAAAACATAATATATTACGTCGTCTTATTAAAACAATATAACTATTTGTAGTGTTTGAAACTTTAAAATCTTGTTCTAATATTTGAAATACAATGTCACAAGTTAGTCATGTATAAATACAATTACAATCTGTTAAAGTTGTTGAATCTATTAAAATTATTTGTTGGAATACACATTAAAATCTTTTTGTTACTATTGGCGTGAGCTTTACTACACGTTGTACCTTATGGATATAAAATCTTAGTGCACTCTCAAAACAGCTGAGTTTAGGCGTGACTAACATTCTTTTCGTCCGTAAAATATTATTATTATTATTATTATTATTATTAATAATAATAATAATAATAATTTAGCAATAAAATAAGGATGGGATCCTAATTTTATAATTGCTTTTCAAGTATTGAATAGGTGGAAATCATAGTTTTATTGTTCTCCTTTGCTGCTTCATCATCTTCCATTTCTCACTCACTATTGTTATCGTGAAGTAGTGTTGGAAGAACATTCCGGAAACCACTGTATTGTTTCTTGTTACATATTCAGACTTCCACAATTAGTGTTCAGATAAATTTTAACAATTTGCTCTACGTCGCATAGACACACATAGGTTTTATGGCGACGATGGGATAGGAAAGGACTAAGGATGGGAAGGAAGCGACCGTGGCCGTAATTAAGGTAATACCGCAGCTTTTGCCTGGTGTGAAAATGAGAAATATCGGAAAACCATATTCAGGGTTGCGCACAGTGGGGTTCGAACCCACCATCTTCCGAATGCAAGCTGATAGCCACGTGACCCAAACCGCGCAGACACTTGCTTGGTACAATGCACATCCTAACTTGTCTTGCTCTACAAGCGAACAGATGATTGACAACAGAATATAATTTTATTTAATATTATCGTGCAAGCCGCCTCTGTGGTGTAGTGGTTAGCGTGATTAGCTGCCACCCCTGGAGGTCCGGGTTCGATTCCCGGCTCTGCCACGAAATTTGAAAAGTGGTACGAGGGCTGGAACGGGGTCCACTCAGCCTCGGGAGGTCAACTGAGTAGAGGTGGGTTCGATTCCCACCCCAGTCATCCTGGAAGTGGTTTTCCGTGGTTTCGCACTTCTCCTCCAGGCAAATGCCGGGATGGTACCTCACTTAAGGCCACGGCCGCTTCCTTCCCTCTTCCTTGCCTGCCCCATCCAATCTCCCCATCCCTCTACAAGGCCCCTGTTCAGCATAGCAGGTGAGGCCGCCTGGGCGAGGTACTGGTCATTCTCCCCTGTTGTATCCTCCGACCCAAAGTCTGAAGCTCCAGGACACTGCCCTTGAGGCGGTAGAGGTGGGATCCCTCGCTGAGTCCGAGGGAAAAGCCAACCCTGGAGGGTAAACAGATTAAGATAAGAAGAAGATTATCGTGCAAATTTTCAGCCTAGTGCAACATCGGAATACATATGTTGTAATTTCGCAATTTTATACATGGCTAAGCCGTCATATAAACGACTATTACCAGATGTGGACCATGCAATAATTAGCATGTGTGATTTATTTTATTGCAGTAGCCTGGCCCGGTATGATTGTTTGTTAAATGCGAGTGGGCGATAAATAATCAAGAGGAGCTTGTCTCTCTGGAGCAGACTGTACACATATACGACTCGGACAGAGATATTTCAAATTTGAGTCAATTCTCAAGTCACGGTATCTGGAAATAATGGAGTACACGTTTTTTTCATGGTTAGTGACTTCTCCATTTTTTATTGTTTGAAGAAGCGAGCTAGAAGTGGGTCAGGATCTTAGTTATGCACGTCGCCTCTCCAGAACAAACACTGCCCGTTATCTAGGAGAACTGCAACATACATATGCATGTCACAATGAAAAATAACATCAATTTCCTAGCTGCCTTTTATCGCATGCCTTGTCAGAAACCAAAAATACTACAATCCGAGCTATGCCAAGCTAAATCTACAAAACTACTGCATGGGAGTGTCATCCGCCGCAGGAAATAGACCCATGAAGTACAGTACCATTCATCAGAGCGAAATTACATCACAAGAATTTCTAAATCCTTTCCTCAGGACCAAGTTCTGGAATGCATGTTAAAGTGCATGTTTATCTTAGGTTATTTAACTGTAACATGCAACAGGAGAGGATCATATAATAATAATAATAATAATAATAATAATGATGATGATGATGATGATGATGATGATGATGATGATGATGATGATGATAATAATAATAATAATAATTATAATACCGAGCTCGATAGCTGCAGTCGCTTAAGTGCGGCCAGTATCCAGTATTCGGGAGATAGTAGGTTCGAACCCCACTGTCGGCAGCCCTGAAAATGGTTTTCCGTGGTTTCCCATTTTCACACCAGGCAAATGCTGGGGCTGTACCTTAATTAAGGCCACGGCCGCTTCCTTCCCACTCCTAACCCTTTCCTGTCCCATCGTCGCCGTAAGACCTATCTGTGTCGGTGCGACGTAAAACAACTAGCAATAATAATAATAATAATAATAATAATAATATTCCTTTTTCTGGCCTTTCGCCAATTATATGGGATCGGCACTACATATGAATTTTCCCAGTTTTACAGCTGGATGCCCTTCCAGACGCCAGCCTCACGCGAAAGGATTTGTTGACTATTGCTTGTTTCTGCGATTGTTGATACTGTAATATGCTGTATATATAAATACATGGAGATTTGTGTACTCAGACGAAGAAAAAGGGACAGGCTCCGAGCTGGAGGAATTAACCGGAAACGGTTAAAATTCCCGGCCTGACTGGGCTTCGAAATCAAAGACCCTCTGAACCGAAGATTAAAGGGTGGTTGCCCAGGTGTACTTCCTCTTGAATAAGTCATTTATCAAGATTTTAACGTGTTCATCAAGTTTTATCATACCAAAGCCCAACTTTACAGAAAGTGCCTCATGACAACATAAGACTATCACGCCGCCAACGCGTAACAATTCTCATATATTTTATATAAACTATTTTAAATGTGTGTCGTTATACAAATTTTTTACATAGTGTATATATGTTTTTTCTATATGAGAATTTATTCTCTTGCTTGGTTTTACGAAAGGCTGATGATGACATTGAAAACATGTCGAAACCGGTACCTTCATAATAATAAAAATCTTGCAGTGTAACAGTTTTGTATGTATTGAAAAGGCGGATTACCTCACATTAAAATTAGTTCGAAGACCTGCAGATTACGAGGTGATCCGTGGTAAGCAGAACGAATACTCTCGACCGTTGGCTTTCTTCACCGGGGCCGCTATCTCACCGTCAGTCAACTCCTGAATTCTTCTCACGTAGGCTAAGTGGACCTTGAACCAGCCCTTAGATCCTGCTCGGGAATCGAACCCGGGACCTCTGGGTAAGAGGCAGGCTCTCTACCCCTAGACACGAGCCAGCTAGAACATAATAACTCCTCTCCTGCCGCTTTTCGCACACTTGTGGGGTGCGAACTGTGTTGTGCATATGAATTTGGTCCTATTTTACGACTGGATGCCCTTCTTCACCAACCCTATGTAATAATAATAATAATAATAATAATAATAATAATAATAATAATAATAATAATAATAATAATATAAAATCTGATGTTTAGGTCCACTTTCCAAAACATTTATTGACCATCATTTATATCATTTAAAAATAATGGGATATTAAGGTATATGTTGTGACCTTATTGCGGTCATCATCAGCCTATAAGATTATTACAATTATTAATTATTAAAATAATTATTTAATTATTAATATATCCCAGATAGAACATGACTAAACTTATGTTTTAAATGCTTTAAGTGCTGCTCAATAAATGTATTGAAAAGGTGGACCAGAACATCAAATTGTATATAATTTGTATGTCAATACGGAACAATAATGAAATTCATTCTTTGCAATAGTTATTATCGCTAATGTTATTATTGTGGCTTCAGCTACCGCGTTGCATACCTTCAGAACTGGTGCTCCGTTTACCTGTTTTGATGTTCCGGTAGTGCTGGTCTGTTGCAGTGAAAACGGAACTCTTCTGGTTGGTTCCTAAGGCTGAGTTAAGTTTGTCGGGTGACGCCGAGTTTGTCACCAGAGGTTATTAACATACCAACAACAATGATAGGTAGTGCCAAGATTTTACCCGGCCTTCAGAAGTCGACTACCTCAGCCAGGATCGAAAACACAAACTTGGATTCATGAGTCGGTCACAACTGATATTTACTTGTCAGATATAATAGACTGTACCTGTGAGATATTCACGATTACTTTAACCCATTAACAATTATATAGCTTGAAAATACACCGTTATTTTTGTTAATTGCGATTTTTTACTTTGCGATTTCTTTTTCATTTTAGGTTATGCATGTCAAAATCGACAACTCACAAACACATATAAATATAAATAACGATTTCATCCGTCATTGTTAGGGAATGAGTTACTATATAAGTTATTATTAATATATTTCACCACGGAATGTGCACACGAAATTCAGTAAAAAGTTAACTGTTTTGCGTGGTGATAGGCCTTAATCATTCGCGAAAATTGACATGATATATTGCACATTACCTCCTAAAGAAATGGCGGTATGTGTGATATATTTTCTTAAGTTATTCAACCGTCTTGGAAAATCTAGAGAAAAAATGCTGCTTTTGCATGTTGTGTTCAAACATCATCTGAAACAGATGAGCTGTCGAGAGGAAGACTTATTTGAGCTAAACAGGCGATCATTACACAGGTGGTTGGATGGTTCTGGTGAGCGATTGGCACCAGATCTACAGACATGGGAAATGGGCCAATGTCGGAGCAGAAATTAGCGATTTAAAAAGAACACATTGAAGAGATAAGGCTTTTACTCTTTTATTTTAAGAACAGGCTATTTTAAGATAAGCTGCGTGTTTCCTACAAACTACGACAACGAATTGTCAGGCATTACTTTCGAAATTTTCTTCATTTCAAATCTTAATCGTATGCTTCATTGATTTATTATGTCTATTTTTGTTGCTTGCGAATATTTTGTAATAGGTAATTTTGAGGAAGTAACCTATTTCCATTACGTGGCTCCAACAACGATTTCCTGAAGTCTATAAGCAAACATTCCAGATCTGCGGAAAGTTACCACGGATTTTTTTAGGTTAAAGGATGTCACTAGTCGTTACAACTTCCCGACGTGTGCCACACCACAAAATAAAAACAGCGGGCATTAATCACACATTTCAAATCTAGACATACTCTTAAGCCATCTCCACTTTAGCCATGAAGGCCCATAGAAGTATGGAATGAAAGGCTTCTACTGCTCATAATATCAGCATAACAAGGATACTGGGTGGAAGTTAACGCCTTGCAATTCGAAACCATGGAAATGATCGTCATGGGATGCATGCACAATATATTGAAAATCGTTCAAATCTGTGGGGACACGTCATAAAGGTCTCCTCGCAAACGGGATAGTGACTAGCTCTATGCCCAACCATCTTTTTGACTAGGAGTTATGAGTACCAAGCCATTATCACGCACATATCCTGGATAAATAATAACCGAGCAGAGTTGCCGTGCTACGGTTATGGAGCCAGGCTCTGCTTTCGGGAGACGCCTGGGTTCGAACTCCACCGTCGTCTGTCCTAAGAATGATTTGCTGTAGTTTCCCACTTTCACTTTCAGGCCAATGCCGGGACAGTTCCTATTCAGAGGACACAGCCGATTCCCTCCACCTCCTTATCCAGTTTCATTCTCTATTATTAATTTCATCTCAACTGAGACTGGCATCAGGAAGGGCATCCGGTCGTAAAACCATGCCATGTACATTCATATTACCTCATTCTCGACCCCGTATGAAGAAACGGTACTAAGGAGTAGACAGACATATAACCTGGATTAATAATAGTACAACCTGTGACAATAAAATTGGGTGAATGAGTGAGAACGGTCGATCCGGCAACAATGGCGACACACAACACTGCACCTGCGTAGCAGCAGGTTTTGACCACCTGCTCCCAACGTTGTTCAGTTGAGCATTGTGTGTGTCCCGAGTAAGACCTGTTTAACAGAGTACGTGTTTAGTGCGTTGGTTCTGAACTGCGAACAGGAACATGAACGACCAAAAGATCAATGTGCAGTTTTGTTTTAAGCTGGCAAGACATCGAAAGAAACGCATGCGATGCTGGTACGTGTTTATGAAGATCAAGCACTGTCCTTGAAGTGCGTGTACGAGTGGTTCGCCCGTTTTCGAGGAGGCTGGGAAAGTGTTTCTGACAACCCCCGTAACGGAAGACCGGCGACCGCCGTCAGTAACAAAAACATGGAGAAGGTGAGGACATTAATCATGAACGATCGGCGATTAACTGTGCGCATGATAGCTGAGGAACGGCAGATTAACCGCGAACCCGTGCGACAAATCGTTGCCCAGAAGTTCGGGAAGAGGGAAACGTGTTCTTGTCTTGTGCCACATCACTTGACTGACGATCAGAAGCAGGCACGTTTAGAGGCTTCACAGGATTTTGTCGAAACGGTGGATGAGACCCAAATTTCTTGAACTGTATTGTCACTGAGAATGAAACCTGGTGTCTCAGGCACGACCCTGAAACGAAACGGCTAAGCATGGAATGGCGTTCTCCGGGATCCCCTCGTCGGAAAAAGGTCAGAGCCGAAAAGTCACGCATCACACTCGCTTTGAAAGAAAAGAGATTTGACGATATTCCTGACATCCAACGAAATGTGACGAGGCTTTTGAACACCATCCCAAAGGATGCCTTCTTGCAAAGTTTCCAGGACATGTATCGCCGATCTCAGCAAAGCTATAGTTATGGGAGGGGTCTATTTCGAAAGACAGTAAGGTCATTGTCGTGCATTGTTCATCTATGTTGATAGTAGAGGACTATTCACCGAACTTTATTGTCACATGTTGTAGTTACTCGTCGCTACCTGTACCACAATAACGTAATAGCCATGGATCTAGCTTCCAGAATGAAGCATCAACAGTATCATATGGGAAGCACTGAATAGAGGATCACAAAACGTTGTTTGAGTGGAGGTTAAGTTGAAAATTGGTTAAACAAGCAGAAACTCGCGTGGCTCTTCGTAGCTGTGGGCCTTGCCTTACCTGTCCTCATCAGCCGTGGCGAACGATGATGGAATGTCCAGTTGATGAAAGCATTCGCTCTATTGCGGAAGGGGTGGCCCGGCTTAACTCCCGAAGATTTCTATAATCTGAAATGTTGAATCACCTCGGTAAAACTCATTTGACAGTTGCGAACAGTTCTTGCACTTGTGCCATAATAAACGAGAAGAAATGTTCCCATCCCGGATGGATGACAGAGTCTAGATTCTGACACACACAGTTATTTGACTGCCTTACTAGCTCAGCCCGGACAGCACAGCAGCCAGGTGTTGAACCCTTCTTTTCCCCTTTCGAGTCCTTCTAAACATTGGCAACAGCCATGCTTGTGATGATCCTCGCAGGACATTTCGGCATTCAACGGAGGGAGATGGTGATATTTTGTTTTGTTTGTATGTTATAGACACTTTCAAGTTGTTTCCTTTACAATCTACCTCCAAGGTTGTGCTGTGATTGGCAGTGTAATGATGTCTGGCTCCATGGCTAAATGGTTAGCGTGCTGGTCCCGGGTTCGATTCCCGGCAGGGTCGGGAATTTTAATCATCATTGGTTAATTTCTCTGGCACGGAGACTGGGTGTATTTGTCGTCTTCACCATCATTTCATCCTCATCACGACGCGCAGGTCGCCTACGGGAGTCAAATCAAAACGACCTTCACCTGGCGAGCCGAATATATCCTCGGACAGTCCAGCACTAAAAGCCATACGCCATTTCATTTCAGTGTAATGTTTTTTGTTAATGGTTTAACGTCGCACTAACACATCAAAGGGTTTCGGCGACGCAAGTATGGGAAAGACCTATAGCGGCCGTGTCCTTAATTAAAGCATGATAATGTGAAACAACGGAAAGCCATATTGAGGGCTGCCAACGGTGGTAGGATGTGAACCGCCATCACCCGAATGTAATCTCACAGCTATGTCCATTAATAAAACGCAGGGACAAACACCGGAAAAATTGGGTGTCTACTCACCCGAACCAGGTTCAGTCACGACCAAAGTCAAAGTAATGTAGTTCTGTCCTAGATACCGGCTGTTTTGGCGGCTATTCTGGACATAGGTGGTGACTTAACTTTTTCAGTCGGTACTCATACTTTGACATCAATGAAATAAATCCACTAAACGTAAAATGAGAGTTGAATATTTTACATTGTTAAAAGATTCAGCAAACTATGTTCGGATTTTATCCAAGAAGACCCAATAACAGCCTGAAGCTTTGTGAAGGGAGCAGGTATATCTAGGTGGGAATGAAGGAAAAATATGGTAGCAAAAGATGTTAGAGGTCGACGCTAAGTAGGAACTAATATTTAGAGGCCCCATTAAGAAAAGAAGAAGAAGATGATGTTCGGTTTTGGGGGAATTGCCCTCATAGTGTTTCCTCTACCTTATTGTTCTTTGGTCAACTTCATCTCGAACGTATCGATTGTGAATGGTTCGTAAATAACATGATCATATATTGTAGTGCAGAATCTTTACTGTATATCAATCACCACTATTTTAAGTAGCTAGTCCGATACTAACTGACGCTGTTTACTAACTAGAATGCTGCCGTTACATAACTGAGGATTAGAATATTTCAAATTTGAATAAAATAATATCATTGCCTCAGTTAGGTTTATTGCTATACAGTACTCTGAATCTACATGGTTGTAAGTATTATTTTCCATTGTTGGAGATAGGCTAAACATAAGTAGTAGTTTTGTACTGTGTAAACCTCAGAACGTTCCGTGCTATCAACAGAAAAATGTAATACAGTGGAGAAGAACGCAGCACCCATTAAAATCTTTCGTTGGGCTTAAGCCCCGGAGCTCCACGTATTCGGCGCCGATGATTCTGAGTGTATCGTTTACGTTTCGTTTAAACTCACTGCAGGCAAGTGTTGAGTATTATTTGTGAGGAGGAACATTCTCTGAAACTAGATCCGATTAATAACAAACAGACAACCAGTATGAATATAAAATTTGTATATTATATAAAACAAATGCTATTATTCTGATGAATTTTCCAAACACGATTACGATCGGCTGTGAGGAATATTGGCTGTTTGGTTGACCGACCGACTTATTTTCTTACTTGACTTGACTTGACTTGACTTGACTTGACTTGACTTAACTTAACTTAGTCCACCTTTTCCCGTTCTTATTGACTGGATACTATGAAAAAAAAAAAAGGATCTACCCCGTGGAAAATAATAGTGGAAAATTTTGTAGGAACTAACTTGCAGTTTGCAGTAGATCGCCCAACACACTTCAATTTCCTTTGCCATCCGGTGGAGTAAAACGGAACGTCGAAACTGACTCGCAGATAACCTAAAGGTCATCATATCTAAATGCCTTCACATGGTAGTTCAGGCCATACTACTACTACTACTCCTACTACTACTACTACTACTACTACTACTACTACAACCGGGTGAGTTGGCCGTGCGGTTAGAGGCGCGTGGCTGTGAGCTTGCATCCGGGAGATAGTGGGTTCGAGTCCCACTGTCGGCAGACCTGAAGTTGGTTTTCCGTGGTTTCACATTTTCACGCCAAGCAAATACTGGGACTGTACCTTAATTAAGGCCACGGCCGCTTCCTTCCAACTCCCATGCCTTTCCTATCCCATCGTCGCCATAAGACTTACCTGTGTCGGTGCGACGTAAAGCCACTAGCAAAAAAACTACTACTACCAAACGAGTTGGCCGTGCGGTTAGGGTCGCGCTGCTGAACTTGCATCCGGCAGATAGTGGGTTCAAACTCCATTGTAGGCAGTTCTGAAAATGATTTTCCGTGGTTTCCCATTTTCACGCCAAGCAAATACTGGGACTGTACCTTAATTAAGGCCACGGCCGCTTCCTTCCAACTCCCATGCCTTTCCTATCCCATCGTCGCCATAAGACTTACCTGTGGTGGTGCGACGTAAAGCCACTAGCAAGAAAACTACTACTACTACCACCGAGCGAGTTCGCCGTGCGGTTATGGTCGCGCTGCTGAGCTTGCATCCGGGAGATAGTGGGTTCGAACTCCATTGCCGGCAGCCCTGAAGATGGTTTTCCGTGGTTTCCCATTTTCACACCGGGCAAATACTGGGGCTGTACTTTACTTAAGGCCACGGCTGCTTCCTTCCCACTTCTATGCCTTTCCTATCCCATCGTCACCATAAGACCTATCTGTGTCGGTGCTACGTGAAGAAAAAACTACTACTACAGCATAGCAAATAAGCGTGTAGTGCTAGGCGACTGTTATATCGTGGTCGAATTCGAACCACAAAAATGTGACTTTCCTCTTCAAAAGTCCAACGCACTGTACATATCCGGGATTCAAAGAGTGGCCGCCTTGGTGAGAATATTATTAGAGAATGGCTCGCTATTTAATGGTATGATCTATTAATATTTAGTTAGTACAAATATGAGTATTATCGCTGGGAAGATCATATAAAAGAAACTATAAAGAGGGCAAGGATGTTGGTCCATGTGAAGTTTCATATAGAGAATAATTTGATACGCTGCCAACTTCTTTCCTGATTTACTTTAAGCAGTTACATGGAGAGTTGGACCTCCTGCCAGCTCTAAGAAGACATGGTCTAGTTCAAATCGTTACAGAATATCTCTAGAACAACTGCCCATAAAGTTCAATTTATTGATCAATTATCGTGCATTATCCTCCTGGGCCTTCGTACACTTCAATCCTTGACGGAGTTTACTAATTACCTGCGCAGGTCAAGAAATGGCGTAAATTACAGATATTCGAAAAAGTATTCATACACTTGAAAATGCTGACCATGTATACATTTTGGCGTCTCTGGATAAATAGATTGATATGCATGGGGACTGTATGGATTAATATAGAACGAGACGTAACGCTTGAACGTCCTTTGCCCCATTTCATTGTATCAAGAGGTCTAGATCGTTGATTGTGCAGGTTGACTCTAGCATTACGCACGTCGTAAAAGTATTCGTACACCAAGAAACAGGCCCGTGTACCTGCAGTGGCACGCGAATACTGCAGTCTACGTACAATCGCTGTGTACTCCAGTAGTTGATGCAAGGTCCAAACAAGCGCAATGGGGCGAAAAGGGCACGAAACAACACAAGAGGAACGGAAAATAATTATCAAGCTTCACAATGAAACAAAGTCCCTGTCTGAGATTTCAGGAATAATTAGTCGACTTCGGTCGACAGTTCAATCCATCACTGACAGGTTTTGTGTAGCTAAAAGTGTACGGAACAGGCCCAGAAGCGGTCGTTCCCAAGTACTGTCTCAGAGGGACAGGGTGTTTATTGTTCGAACTGTGAAAAAGGATCCGAAAGCTAGTGCCCGTCAGATTGCTGCCGAGTTGCTGAAGCGGGGCGTTAAGGTATGTACGGATAGTGTGTGAAATACCTTGAAAACAGCAGGGTATAATGGTCGAGTGTCTAGGAGATATTTTTTTGTTAGTGAAAGGAACCGCCTGGAATGCTCTTTAAAACATGTGGATAAGACAGAGGAATTTTGGAAGCCCGTGCTTTTCATCGATGAAAGTAAATACAACGTATTTGGTTCCGTTGGGAGAAGATTCTTCTTCTTCTTCTTCTTTTCTACCACTTTTCCCACACCTGTCAGGTCGCGGGTGCTAACTGTGTTGCACATGTGGATTCAGTCCTGTTTTACGACCGGATGCCCTTCCTGACGCCAACCCTATACGGAAGAATGCAATCACTACTGCATGTTTCTGTCGTGGTTGATAGTGTAGTGTGTTGTGTGAATATGAACAGGAAAGTGTTGGGACGGACACATACACCCAGTCCCCGAGCCGGAAGAATTAACCAGAGGCCATCAAAATCCACGACCCGGCCGGGAATTGAACCCGAGGCCCTCTGAACCGAAGGCCTCAACGCTGACCATTCAGCCAATGAGTCGGACTCCGCTGGGAGAAGATTAGTGTGGCGAAAACCGAACACAGAGCTGGACGCCAGAAATCTCACTCCTACAGTCAAGCATGGAGGGCTTGTCTGCGGGGCAATGAGTGCTGCCAGTGTTGAAAATTTGTGCTTTATGGATGAAACCGTCAATCACAAATGCTATATAAATATTCTCAAAACACATCTTATACCCAGTGCTAGGAAACTTGGGTTGGAACATAATTTCATGTTCATGATCCAAAACACACACCGCCCATAATACAAAGATGTGGATACTTCAAAATGTGCCAAAGCATCTTTCTGCATTCCCTCAGTCCCCCGACATCAATCCGATAGAGCAAGTATGAGGGATATTGGAGACAAAATTACGATCCAGGGTAATCTCCAACAGGAATGATCTCCAAACTGCCATACTGTAAGAATGGAACAACATTGCTTCATCGGTTACCGAGATCTTAGTTCCTTCCATACCACGACGACTGCAGGCAACAATAAAGGCAAAGAGAGAATCCGACGAAGTTTCGAAAAGTGAACAAACATCCTGGACTGGATATGGTGTACGGATACTTTTTCCGTGTGTAATTCTTTAGAGGGAATGGGGTTGTCTTTTTTTGTTTCAGACGTACTTTCATGTTGGAAGCAATTCTTGATGGTAGTAAATAACTAACATTCCAAACTATGCAATCCTTTTTTTTATATTACCTTTTGATATTTGCCCCTAAATCTACGTACATGTACGGCCCGTTCTCGCATAATGTGACGAGTACGAATACTTTTTCGAGTACCTCCGTTTTTGCATTAATTATGGTACGTAGATTTCTTCCCATTTATCTAAGAATTGCCGCTTGTTTACGAGAGAGATGGTACGTAAAGTGTCTCCTGTTTACATCCGATACTATTCGTAAATTGCCTCCTCTTTACCTGAGAGAATAAACGTACTTTCCATTTATAAATAAACTACTGTAACCATATCTTTGTTCCTATTTGTAGGTTTAGGTCTATTAGTAAAATAGGGCTAAGTGCATAATTCACACACATTTGGTTAAAATATTGGTCAGCATCAGTTAGATAATAACTTCATTATAAAACTCAAGACGTCTTTAAAACATTAAATTTTAAAGGTGCTCAAATGCGTCAGCCTCGTGTCGGTACATTTACTGGCACGTAAACGAACTCCTGCGGGACTAAATACCGGCAGCTGGACATCTCCGAAAACTGTAAAAGTAGTTAGTGGGACGTAACATTATTATTATTATTATTATTATTATTATTATTATTATTATTATTATTATTATTATTATTATTATTATTATTGCGTTAGGGCCTACTAAGGACCACGTTCCAATTTCAATTTTTCATCCTTTGTTGTTGTTCTTTCATTTTATTCCAATATTCCTTCATTGTTTCACTATGTTTCTTTTTTCTTTCTTCAGAACATTTTGTGCCGGTTTTCTTTGCCTCCCTCCTCTGGAATTCTTCCATCTTTAAAACTTTCTTCCTGAAAATTTCCCTTAACATTGCTTCTTCTCTGATGTTGTTTCTTTCCAAGTCTTGTTTGATCTCTGGAATGCAGGTGGTTGTTGACTTTTTCTTCCAAAGATACGTGAAGATCTTTTTGGTTAGTCTACTGTCGTCCATTCTGTAAATACGTCCAAAATTATTATTATTATTATTATTATTATTATTATTATTATTATTATTATTATTATTCATTTTAATGGACAATTATTATTTGCCTTAACAGTGTGTACGGTGCAAAATGGCTTGTTTTTCATATACTGATGTTATACTTAATGGTGTAAGTTTATGACCGCGTCAGAGTACAAACATGCGCTACACGATTGTTGACAATCATGTTTGTGCGCTGTTTTCGACGAAGTTGGTCGCCCAGTGAAACGTATTATACGTTAAAATATCTTAAATCTAGGCGTAAGAATAGACAGCATTACACTCATACTTTTCGAGAAGAATTCATACGATTAGAGATGTGTTACTAGCTGAACTTACTAGACTACTAAGATTGAAACTGGTAAGTTATAAAACCGTTTCATTATTACATGACTGCTGTTTGGTTTGGCAGATTGGAAGACTTCCATTTCGCGTGACTGCACGTGGATTGACTTTAATGTTAGCAAATATTTGCTGATATTATTTCTGTATCCTCACCCGTTTTCCCCTGGAGGCATGCTATCTTCGTGATGGAAAAGTAATGCACGCTAGCTCGTGTCGGTATTATTAGAATACCCGACCTTCTTGGAAAGAAATTTCTTCTCATGTTCCTGTTTTACGGAGAGGAGGAAGGGGTTCACATTCTTTTCGGAGATCATCACGAAAAATGTCTTACTTCAAGTTGATTAATTATAAAGACTCTGTAAGTTAACGATGTAAAAAAAATTGTCGAATAGTTCACTGTAACTGCAGTCGTTATATTTTATAGCTTACCTTTAATATTACTTTCAAGGTTTGCGTTTCCAACTTCTTGAAACTTCTAAAGTAGATTTTCAACTATTACTGGCAACTGGAGACTTACGTGTGTACAGTGCAATTGCAACATACTTCACAAAAACTGGTGTTAATATCTAAAGATTAATTGTCTTCATTTCAAGTGTGTTTTGCTTCCTTTTTGCTCTGCTCTAGGTAATTTCTGTTATTTTGTATGTCTTTTAACTTGCTGTCCCTTTTTCTTTCTCTTTTCTGTAACAATTTTTATCCTTGTACATTATTGATGGCCAAATGTCCTATGGACGAAGGTCATAATAAAGAAACAATAAGGTAGATAGTTATCTATAAATAATTGTGTAGGGCCCCTTGTTTCTCGATGATCATATCACTAGTCCATGGGAAAAGCCATTTTCTAACTCATCAAGAAATTTTATTAAGAACATAAATAATACGTACAGTATATACTATCCTTTTTTTCTAAGAATGTTGGTATTTGTGCTTCCGTTAATTTCATAATACGGTTTGATGTACTAAACATTAACAACAGAACGTTACCTATATCAGAATAACAAAAAACATGAATATTTTTCGATGTATTACAATTTCTGCACCCATTGTGTACAACGACATAATAATAATAATAATAATAATAATAATAATAATAATAATAATAATAATAATAATAATAATAATAATAATCGACAAGTCTTTAACTACTAATGATCTTACGTGTCACCGGGGTTGTCGGTGACAGATTCCTTTACGGGGCTAGGAATTCCATGCAGTAATACTGTTAAAAAGCAATCGATTTTGTAGGATCCTCTTACCCTCTCTACGATTGTGTAGGGACATAGACAGTGTACATAAATAGTAGGGATTAAAACTGGTCATATCCCAGATATCTATACAAGTTTCGTAGCAAAACCGTGCACAGCAAGAAATTCCTGGCCTCAGTGATACGGGACTACTAGATAGGCGCTCAACTGCGTACGCTACGCTGACGACTAAACGAAATATTCAAGTTCCGATGAAGTAAAATAACCCGTTCAGCAGTTACTTAAAGGTGAAGGAGAAACTTCAACTTACATCACGTACCGGTATTGTTTTTCAGTCTGAAGCCCTGACGTAATGAAAAAGTTCTAAAGTATAATATCTAGGGAAAGCACTTTCAGCACACCACGTTTGGTCAAAAGGTATCGGAGTCATTAGCGTGCGTTCAGACTAACATACGGCAGCATCTATAAAGAAACATTCTTTACATGATAACCACGTAATTTGTCACCTACTAACTTACAGTCCAATGAGGCTAGGTAACTCTGAATTTCCTGTTCCTGTCATTATACCAGCTTTCTAAATCACGCGTCGCTGGAATTCGCTCGGTAAATTTTATTATATAGCAATAATTTTTAAGGAAGTTATTAATCCAGTCAAGTTTAAATTTCGAGCACAATTCAAGTGAATAATACTTGTTTCACTGTTTCTGTCCACATCATATCTATATTTTACGATTCTGCCCATTACTTACAAATTAGAACAACATTAGTAGTTTGAAATTATCGAGTTCGGCGTTTAGAATTTGCGGACATTTCTAGGACACAATGTTCTCCCAGTACCTATTGCTTTACTTTCGTTATTCTCCCACAGAGTGACTCAATACCTCATGAGATAATCATTTAAATTAACCAATGAATGTTAAAATCTCCAACCTGGCCAGGAATCGAACCTGGGGCCTCCGGATGCGAGGAACGCACGCCGCCCCTACACAACGGGGAAGGCAAATTCGGGTCCTCAATCCGAGGTAGTCCAGCTCTTTTCAGTTACACCCCCTATGGAAGTGAACTGTATGTACCATTTTAACCACATAATTTAACAGTTCTCCTGTCATTCTTAAATCTATGGTAGCACCGAGAATCGAACTCGAGCCTCCGAGGACGGAGCCTGATGAAACGTACTAACCGTTACGCGGGAAGAGCGGAAAACACTGAATATCTCCTATTTTTTGTAACATATGCAAATTTATTGATGGTGACTTGCAAGCAATAGTGAATGAGACCTGGAAGACGTGGAGGGATGTTAACAGGAACTCTGTGGCATACAACCACCGAACATCGTCTTTACATCATGGAAATGAGAAATTAAATACCAGAATTAAATAGCAATAAACGTACGCTCTTATTCTTGTTCACAGTTCCGCGTGTATTCTTCTTGGGTAGAGGTAGGGAAAATAAGGAAAGGCAGTGTCATGTTGAATGGCCATCATCATCATCATCATCTGCTTAGTGTTGCCCTTCAGATGCATTATCCGCTCATTGGATTTCTCGATTACGACCTCAGTCTGTTCTGGGCGTTTACTGGTTATATGCTACAGTCTGCATTGTCGGAGTCCTCCCATCTTTGTTCAGATCTGCCACGTGGACGCTGGTCTTCGATCTTATGGAGACTGTTCCGGGTGCTGCTCTCAAGACGTGTCTAAACCTTTGTGATCGTCCTTCTTGCGATTACCGGGCGAGTTGGCCATGCGGTTAGGGGCACGCGGCTATGAGCTTGCATCCGGGAGATAGTGGGTTCGAACCCCACTGTCAGCAGCCCTAAAGATGGTTTCCCGTGGTTTCCCATTTTCACACCAGCAAATGCTGTACCTTTATGAAGGCCAAGGCCGCTTCCTTCCCACTCCTACGCCTTACCTATCCCATCGTCGCCATAAGACCTATCTGTGTCGGTGCGACGTAAAGCAAAATAGCACCAACTTCTCGCAATTTCTCATGGTTATTGTTGTGTGTCCTCCGCGTCTACAATCTCCGCAGCGCGCCCGACAAATGGATGTTTCCAGAGACCACGAGGCATACTGCAGTGCGCTGACGTAATCGTCGGTGACGTCAGCCAGCGCTATAAAAGGAGCAACATTTCTCGCCTCTCCAGGACTCCTACAGTGTCCAACGACCAGACTACATCGCAAGTCAGACACGGAGGTACCCTCTTAAAAATGTGTTCTGATTAAGTGGACTGATTCCTGGCCGTGAGGTTTCACCTCTGGACATTGCCTCATTCATCCTGCATCCCGTAGCCACGTCGAGCACGCATCCAAGCATTCTTCTACTCACTCAAGTCCTCTACAATGCTCCGACTCCAATCATAGCTTTCTGCTATATATGAACATTGGACGCAAGTTCCTTGCAAGTTATACGCCTCCTCTTAGCATTCTGCTAGTACGAACTCTCTCTACAAGTTCCACTTGTTATTATACATGACCGATAGTTTTCGACTATCAAGAACATTCCCTCGTTTGAACCGACTGTCTCATCAAGACAAGATTGATTGTATATAGGAATCTTAATTGGTACTAATGTAAATATCACACAGGCCCTCAGCCTACTACCTTATATTAAAATTAAACGTGTGCAACTCAACAAGCTTCAAGAAAAGTTTCGTTCTATTTCATGTACATAATGTGTTGAAGCAATATACTTTTATGTTGTGCCTTGTATACCAAGTTCCTTGTATACAACAGTTATAGGCGATGCCAAACTGTTTCTTGAGAGTGTCGTTGCGAATATGGTCTAAACGGGAGAGTACAACGAACCATTCTCATTTTCATGAAGTGAGGACTGTATTCGGTGGTTTTGGTTGTTTGCCACAGTGTTCCTGTAATCTCTCTCCACCTCTTCCAGGTCGCATGCAGTCGAAACGGTTTATTGCGACATCTCTTTTACCGACGTATTGGATGAAATGGGAAAATCTAATGGTCTCGTCTAAATCCTATATAAACACTGCATTTATAAAATCGCTTAGTACGACGTCGTTTTTTAAAGACACATCGTATTAAACAACTTACTTTCGGAGAAATGTGTGGGCTACAACGTCCAACATTAATTTTTGTTTGTTACGTATTTGGGGATTGCTGACAATAATGTAACGCTTATTATTGTAGATTTCATATCAGTCTGTCTGTTAAGTAGTTAAGACAAACGTCGCTGTGAAGACGACGCAAAAGAAAAGGAAAGTGTCTAATATTGAAGAAAAGTTACACATAAAATGGCGATTAGATAGTGGTGAAACAAATGTCAGAATCGGAAAGGAACTGGGTGTACCCCACTCAAAGATTTCTACAATTTGGAAGGACAGGGAGAAATTACAGTCTCTTTTCTAAGAACATTGTTTAAAAATCAATTGGACCATATCACCTGCCTCTGTGGATCAACGGTAGAGTGTCGGCCTCCGGATCCCAAGATAGCGGGTTCAAACCCGGCAGAGGTAGTCGGATTTTTGAAGGGCGGAAGAAAGTCCATTCGACACTCCATGTCGTACGGTGTCGGCATGTAAAAGATCTCTGGTGACACATTTGATGTTTACCCGACAAAATTCATTAAATCTCAGCCATAGACGCCCAAGAGAATTTCGGTTTACTCGGTCTGCCATCTAGTGGGCCTAGAGTAAAACGGAACGTCGAAATTGAGGAGCAGACAGCCAGATGGCGTCAAATTGAAATGTCTGCACACGGTAACTGAGGCCATACTATTATTATTATTATTATTATTATTATTATTATTATTATTATTATTATTATTATTATTATTATCTGAGCAAAAATATATTGCAGAATCTTTACTTAGGATGGTATAAGCAGCAAACAATGCGCATATCAATGGACTTACTCTAGAAGCGATAGCCAATGAAATTCCTCACAGTCCTACTCCACCCCTTACTGTAAATACAGTAGTTCTTATTTCAGTTACCGGTACGTTTTTTAATAGTTTTAACTTAATTCTGTTATTTTTTCTGCTAGTAGCTTTACGTCGCACCGACACAGATAGGTCTTATGGCGACGATGGGAGAGGAAAGGCCTAGGAGTTGGAAGGAAGCAGCCGTGGTCTTAATTAAGTTACAGCTCCAGCATTTGCCTGGTGTGGAAATGAGAAACCACGGAAAACCATCCTCAATGCTGCCGACAGGGGGATTCGAACCCACTATCTCCCGGATGCAAGCTCACAGCCGCGCGCCTCTAACCGCATGGCCAACCTGCCCGGTATTCTGTTAATTAACCATGTAAGTGTGGAGTTTAAAACTTGCAGATATGACATCTTTAGCCAGAAAAAATGTGACTATCGGCTATAACGACCGTTGATCGGCGGTCCCTTCAGAGTCCTTATTACCGATTTCGGTTGTACTTAAGAAATAATAGGAGACATTCAGAGCTGACCGCTTTCGTAGCGTAACGGTAGCACTATTAGCTGTTGACTGCGCGTGATTCTCTTCAACTTCTTCATTTCTCACAACATTTGAGAATTCCAATTGGCGCTTCGTCATGAGGTTCGGTTAACTTTATACAGCCCACGTCAATTATTTCAAACTTCGACAGAGACAGGAATTGAACCCGAAACCTCTTGGTCAGCATCCTATTCTAATAACTACTACACTTGGGAAGTGGATAGAATTGAAGTTCAACTTTGAAATACGTCAATATTGTACTTTTGAATATCATCAGTCGTATGTATTGTGACCGTGACCTTGACTCAGTAACACAAACTAGGGTTACAATCGATACCAAGCTCGCATGCTATTGGGGCATAAACAGGACTATGCATAGCATGCTTTAATACTGATATCAGTAGGAACTGGTTCAACATAAAAGGGAAAAAGATAGTTATTATAATGGAGAGTGGGGAGAGAACTCAGTATTGGAGGGGGGGGGAATATGTTGACAAATAAAAAATAAAATAAAATATAAATAAATTCTAGTGCATTGAGCTTGCAGTTACGATCAACTGTGTTCTTCAAGAAAGATAGCTAGCTAGCTAGCTAGATAGATAGATAGATAAATGTCTTTATTGCCGTAGTTCAGGCCACCAAGCCTTCTCTTACACTAAACCAATTTGTACATAGAATCAAAGTTAACACTACTCTAATTAATACTTAGTACAGTTAAACACAATCTAAATACTTTATAACAGAAATAAATTTCCACTCCAGTGAGATAAACATACTTACAATAATAATAATAATAATAATAATAATAATAATAGGAATAATAATAATAATAATAATAGGAATAATAATAATAATAGCTAGTGGTAATAATGTACTAGCACCATCAGTAAAAGACTAGAAATGCACAGTTCATTCGTATCCTGCTGTACCTCTTAACGCTCTTTTAAATGACCTTGTGGTTGGTATTCATCTGACGTCATACGGTAAACGATTCCATTCTCGGGCGGCAAACACAGAAAATGAGTTATTATATGTGGCAGTTCGATGGTGAGGAATGACGAACAGGTTTGATGTTTGAGCCCTTGTATCTCTGTTATGCACATTTCAGAAATAATGTAAACGCGAAGACAGGTAAGATGGGGGAGATTAGTAAGGACTCGGTGGAGGAGAAACAGAGTATGATGATTACGGCGAACGTGGAGTCGCGACCACTCTAGTTCTAGGAAAGGACACGTGGTCATATTTTCTTAGATTGCATATATACCTCACACATTCATTTTGAGTGCGCTGTAGCCTTAGGGACAACAGTGGCCTCACATCATTGAAAACAACATCGCAATAGTCGAAATGTGGCATTACAATAGCCTCGGTTAATTTCTGCTTATGTTTTGTTGGAAATATATATTTATCTATATATATAAAGTAACTTGTCCTGACTGACTGACTGACTGACTGACTGACTGACTGACTGATTCATCATCGCCGAGCCAAAACCACTGGACATAAAGAAATTAAATTTTTGGGGATATGTTCATATTAAGATGTAGGTGCTCGCTAAGAGAGGATTTTTGGATATTCCGTCACTAACGGGGTGAAAAGGGGGTTGAAATTTTAAAATGAGTGTATCTATATCTCAAAGCTTTAAAAGTTTACAGATGTAAAAATTGGTATTTAGAAACTTCTTCAAATTAAGGAAACAGGTATTTTATTGTTTTCAGAAAATTCCAATAGGAGGGGTGAAAAAGGGCAAAAAAGGGGTTGAATGCCATTAATCTGGATACCGGTACTTATATCTCAGAAACTGAAGATAATACAGACCTGAAAATTGGTACTTTTGATCTCTTTTAAAAATAAAGAAACACATATTTTTTGTTTTTGGAAAATCCAATTAATGGCAGGGTGAAAAGGGGGTGAATTTGTAACATGAGTGCATCTACATCTCAAAACTTTAAAAGTTTACAGATGTAAAAATTGGTATTTAGAAACCTTCAAAAATAAGGAAACACGTATTTTTTTGTTTTCGGAAAATCCCAATAGGAGGGATGAAAAGGGGTGAAAAATGGGTTGAATGCCTTTAATGAGGATACTAATATCTCAGAAACTGAAGATATTACATACCTGAAAATTGGAGTTTGGGATCTCCTTTAAAAATTAAAAAAACGTATTTTTTGTTTTTAGAAAATCCAATTAATGGGGGGGGGGGTGAAAAGGGGGTGAAATTTTAAAATGAGTGTATCTATATCTCAAAATTAAATTTTGTAGATGTAAAAATTGGTATTTAGAATCTCCTTTAAAAATAAAGAAACGCGTATTTTTTTGTTTTCGGAAAATCCCAATGGGAAGGGTGGAAAAGGGTGAAAAAGGGGTTGAATGCCTTTAATGAGGCTACTTATATTTCAGAACCTGAAGATATTACAGACCTGAAAATTGGTATTTGGGATCTACTTTAAAAATAAAGAAACAGGTATTTTTTCGTTTTTGGAAAATCCAAATAATGGGTGGGGGGTGAAAAGGGGGGGGGTCTACATCTTAAAACTTTAAAAGTTTACAGATGTAAAAATTGGTATTTAGGATCTCCTTTAAAAGTAAAGAAACACGCATTTATTTGTTTTCTGTAACTTCCAATAGCACGGGTGTAAAAGGGTAAATAATGGGTTGAATGCCTTTAATGAGGATACATGTACCTAAGAAACTGAAGATATTACAGAACTGAAAATTTGTATATGGGATTTCCTTTAAAAGTAAAGAAACACGTATTTTTTGTTTTCGGAAAATCCAATTAATGGCGGTTAAACAGGAGTGACAAATGGGGTGAAGTTTTCGAAAGACTATATCTACAGAATATCTGAGAAACGTAGAATGTTACAGACGTAAAAAGTGGGTATTTGGAATTTCCTGTAAAAGTAAAGACACATAGGTGTTTGTTTTTGGAAACTCCACTTAAGGGGAAATAAAAAGGGGTGAAATTTTAAAATGAGAATTTCTACAGTATGTCTAAAAAAACGTAAAATATTACAAAAGTGAAAAATGGTATTTTTTATCTCTATTAAAAATAAAGAAACGTGTATTTTTAGTTTTCGGAAATACCACTACGGTGTTGGGGGGGGGGGGTAAAAGTGACTGAAAATTGTGTTTATTTCTTTTAATTAGGCTACTGATATCTCAAAAATGAAGATGTTAAAGGCGTGAAATTTGATATTTGGAATCTGCTTTAAAAGTAAAGAAACGCGTATGCTCGGAAAATCCAATGAAAAGGGGGGGGGGTGAAAGAATTGAAAAATTAATTGACTTAATTGTATGAGAATACATACATCTAATAAAAACTAAAGTTGTTACAGATGTGAAAATTGGTATTTGGATTTATTTTAAAAACAAAGAGAAACGCGTTTTGGAGGAAAACATCTTGCGGGGCGCGAGTGAAAAGGAGTTGAAATCCTTTCATGAGGACACTTAAATCAAAAACTGAAAAAGTTAGAGTCGTGATAATTGGTATTTATAAGATCCTTTACTATTAAAGAAACAAGTACTTTTTGCCGGAAAATTCACTAAGGGGGGGGTGGGGTAGAGCAGTGTGAAAGGAAGTGAAATAAAGTTAATTAGGTTTATGGGGATACTTCTATCTCAAAACTGAAGGTAATAGACGTCAACATTGGTGTTTGGAATCTCCTTTAAACATAAAGAAACACTCCTCCTTTAATTTTTTTTTGGGGGGGGGTGTGTGTAAATAATCTTAACGGCGGTGGGGTGTAATAAGAGGTGGGACCAATTGATTTTACTGGTCATGATGTACTTATAAGGAGCCTCCGTTGCTCAGGCGGCAGCGCGCCGGCCTCTCACAACTGGGTTCCGTGGTTCAAATCCCGGTCACTCCATGTGATATTCGTGCTGGACAAAACGGAGGTGGGACAGGTCTATCTCCGGATACTCCGGTTTTCCCTGTCATCATTCATTCCACCAACACTGTCCAATATTTCATTTCATTTGTAATTCATCGATCATTGCCCCAGAGGAGTGCTTCGGCAGCCGGCACAGTTCGTATAGTCGCCGCTAGATGGGGCTTTATTCATTCCATTCTTGACCCTGTCGAATGACTGGAAACCGGCTGTAGATTTTCGATGTTCTTATACTGATCATAAACCGATCATTTTTAATCTTTCCTGGGTTCGTTTTCAACAGCCATCTTTTCCTTCGGAGAACGTTCTTAGATTACAGTAGATTCTCCTGCGATATAAATAAAAAATTAAACACATATGAAATAAACGATAGGAATGGGATTGACCGTCAAATTGTTCACCTCTATAATAAGGTCAATAATGCACGGAAGTATGTCATTCGTATCGCCAGAAATCCCGCACACTTTCCTACGCGCGGCAATGGCGCTGGTCACATTTTCAACAATGACAATGGCAGCAGATGTAATTTACCGCCAAGTAACGGTCTTACACCTTGCTGTTGCTGTGGGGTCCAGAATATCTAATAATAATAATAATAATAATAATAATAATAATAATAATAATAATAATAATAATAATAATAATAATAATAATAATAATAATAATAATAATCTGGACCGTCGTCAAATGTGCGGACCGCGCTGGAAACGGGTAAAGGCTAAGAATGCAGTCGGGCCGCGGGTTCAGTACCGCCAAGGCACCCAAGACGACATCACGCCCGATCTCCTGAAGGATTTGATCCATATTAAAAATGCTTATAGGAAAGGATGGCAAACATTTAGGGACCCAACGGACCGGGTGGAATACCTGGACCTAGCCCGGGAAGTACGAAATTGATTGCTGGAAAGAAAGATTGAAAAATGGGAGGAAACTTGCCGTAATCTATTAGAAAACGAGTCAGATCGCGAATTTTGGCGGATTCTCTCAGATAACCAGTCAGTCGCGAATTTCGGCGGATTATATATAAAACAATAAGCTTTCAATTATAAAATTCAGTATAATACCGTAGCGAAGCACGGGTATCTTGCTGGTATTTATATAAAGAATGAAGAACAGAGAAAACCTTTTGGAAGATATGTAAGATATGTCCAGACCAAGTCATGCGTTCGTCCATGATAACGCCGAGGTTCTTCAGTTGTGGTACAAAAGGAATTGCAACATTCTGAAGGATTACTCTTGGCAATGGACTTTATTAATACTTGCCATTTGATTTTGATGGCCAAGAAGGATTACTTGCGACTTTGTAGGGTTCAGTTGCAGGCCGTGGGCAGCAGACCATTCACTAACAGTCTGTAAATCAATGTTTAGTAAGTTTATATTTTCCTGAAGGTCTTGTGTTGTAGAGTCTATGTAGAGTTGAAGGTCGTCAGCGTACATGTGGTATTTGCAATGTCTTAAATTCGATGATATGTCATTTACAAAGAGTGCGAAAAGAAGAGGTCCAAGTACAGAGCCTTGAGGGACTCCTTTATTCACGTGGCGCCACGAGGAAACGATTCCATTATTACCTTTCACACATTGTTGACGTCCGTGAAGATAGGAATGCATCCAAGCAATCGTACTCTGAGGAAAATGTAGAGCCTTCAGTTTTACAAGTAATATGTCAATTCTACGCTGTCAAAAGCTTTACTGTAATCTAGTAGTACTAGAACTGTGACTCGTCCTCTGTCTTTTTCTTGTCGAACGTCCTCAGTCACTTTGAGTAAGGCTGTAGTTGTACTATGTCCTTGTCGGAAACCGGACTGGAAAGGATTAAGGAGATTGTGCGTTTGAAGATACTCTGATATTTGTGTATGGACTATATATTCTAAGATTTTAGATAAAGCTGATAAAATACAGATTGGACGATAGTCTCCCTCGTTCGGAAGGCGTTTGACTTTTCGGAAGAGGTAACACAATAGCCTTCTTCCAGAGAGCTGGATATGTGGAGTATAGAACAGAGAAATTGATTATATGGGTTAAGGTTGGTAATATAAAATCAAGAATTAGTTTGACCATGTCGGTCCCAATGTCATCAATTCCTTTCGCTTTCGTGCTTATCCTAAGGACTGCTTTCTGACTTGGAGGGGTGTCACGTGACTAAAATAGAATTTATCTCTGTCAGGGACGGGGTGTGTATCGAAATGGTTCATAAGTTTCTGTTTGTCGACAGGTCGTACTGCGGAGGAACTAGCAATAAAGTACTCATTAAGAGCCTCGAGAGGTACTGTAATTTCGTCTTTGTTTTTGTTCTTCGTAAGTCCAAGGTTATTAATAGATTTCCACATTGTCGTCGCTGTTCTACCGTTAGGCGTAATTAAACTGTAAGCGTGCCGCAGTTTAGCATTCCGTATTTGTTGTGTTGTCTTGTTTCGTAACTTCCTATATTCGTCAAACTTTTGTACAGTAGGGCCATTTTTGTATTGTCTGTGAGCGCAGTCTCTTTGTTTCATTAATTGTCTAATGTCGTCATTTAACTACGGAGAGGGTTCTTTAGATATTCTCGCTTGCCGCTTTGGGGCATACTTGTCAAATAGTTCAGTTACTTGGCTGTTAAAGAAGGTGACTTTGTCGTCGAGTTTGTTATATGTCGTTATGTTATGCCGGGGTATGTTGCTTGCGTCCTCGAAGAGTCTATCCTTATTTATATTTTTCAATGGTCGATAGGTAATAAATTTCTGGGAGGGTTTCGGTGACCGGAGGTTATATGAGATGTATATTGCGTCATGTGCAGAAATATCAGGTACAGAGGTTTGAGAACTCTGTCTGAATTGCTGGTAACTATAATATCTATCAGTGTGTGCGAATGAGATGTGTGGTGAGTTGGAGAGAGAGGCAAGATGTCCATATTATAGGCTTGAAACAATGTCTTAAGTCGTGTGGTTTCGGGAGAAGTGAGTTCTCGGACAAAGCTGTCTTTATATCGGCCAGTTTTCGAACCTACTTTGCTGTATGGAAGTGAAATCTGGGTGGCTCAGAATATCTTATTCATAGGTTGGAAGTTACAGACATGAACGTTCCGAGAAATTACTGGTACACGGCTTTCATTCGACCACTTTGCGTCAGTTGTCCATTTCTGATCTTGGAAAATCCCAAAAGTCACGTTGCTTGTTCTGAAAAAGTCTCGTTTGTGCGCGTCTTCTGGACATAGGCTCACTTCTTCGAGGTCTTTCTTGGCGTTAACGTAACTGGGAATCGTTTTGAGTCGAAATAGTTAAAAATGCGTTTTGTCCGTCGAGGGTAGTCCATCCATCGTAAGTGTCCGTAGAAGTGAGCCTTGCGTTTGGGCATTGTGTCAACGATATTTTCTTATTCTTCTTCTTCTTATTTATTATTATTCCTGCTTTGGTTTTAAGAACTTTTTCTTCCTAAACTATTTCTCCTCTTAAGTACTTATTATAATCAAAACAAGAAGCAAGCAAGCGAGCGTGTAGTTTTACAAAACTGTTCATATCATGTTGGAAGGGTTGCCTAGCCGAGGCGGTCAAGGCGTGCTCGATTCACCTGGAAGGATGTGTGTTCGATTCCCCCGTTAGTAAGTCGAAAAATTTAGAAACACGGTTTCCAGTTCTGGAGAGGCGAATGATCAGCCTACACCTGAAGTGAATATCAGGTTAACTCCTGGCGGAAAAGGCGGCTAGGCACGGAATTAACCTCTCTGTCCCGCTTAGTATTGAGGTTATGGATATTGGAAGAACCTTTATCTTCCACTCCTCCAAGCACCTTCTTGGCCTGTATGGTGATGGCTTGGCTTTGCTTTATTCTGATTTGTTGATATCGTTATCATAGTTGCGAGGTTTCCAGTTTTACGTCAAATCCTAAACACAGGGACGTTATTTATTTATTTGACGTATGATGAATAATAACAACCTATAAACTATTTACACAACCGGTGAAAGATGAGTACAAAGTAAATACAAATTATCATATCTATACAGTCAAAGGTGGAACTAATGTACGTATAAACTGGATATAGGATCCAATTCGACACTCTTAAAAAGGAGTCTATCAGTTCATTACACGTCCAACTTCTCAGCTGTGTGTGTCGAGATTGTATATTCATAGACATGTGTTAGTGGGTGCAGACAGATCTGCCACCAAAAGCTACAGTACACCGACTCTGATCCCAAAATAGCTTGCTGTATTAAAAAAAAGGAGTTGGAAATCGATTGACCTTCGGCGTTCAGCAGGTGCTAGTCGTGTGTTCTGGAGACGGCAAATATTGTTCGCAGTTGTATTCCATAACATACGAGGCACACATTCAGCTTATGAAATATCTCTTTATTCAAACGATGCGACTTCATTTTGTACTTTTTATCTGTCCGGTAGCATTAGTCCTGTTGGAGATCGTTGATTTAATAGGGATTATCAGCCATTCGTAGGCGAAAAGTAAGTGATCCCTCTCTTTGAGGAAAACAATAGGAATTTACTTCATTTTTCTTTTCCGTATTGCGCCTCTTTTGGCTCTCGGGTTTCTTCGGACACCTAATGGTGAATCTGATAGGGATCCAGTGAGCCTTCGGGCTGAGGACAGATTGTAGGCCTACACGTTATGCTGCTGCTTATTATTATTATTATTATTATTATTATTATTATTATTATTATTATTAGGAGGAGGAAGTTTGGCTGATAGTTGCAGGTTGTATTCAACCGTATCAGGTGAATTTTTCTTATTATATTTTCCATATGTTACAGGTTATCGTTTGGTGTAGAAGTGAACACGAATGTGTGAAAGACATAAGTTATAACTTACTATGTATTTTGTATTCGTGCTTTCTATACTAAGGGATTCAGGAGTTATTCCATCCTAATATCCTAAAGTATACATTGGTGTTGAAAATTCTGGAGAGATGTAATAATAATTTTTTTCGTTTTTCGTCCCAGTGACTACTTTTACGGTTTTCGGAGGAGCTTTTTTATGTGCCAGTAAATCTACCAACGTGAAGCCGGCGGATTTTAGTGAGTGAGTGAGTCTACTAAGGACCGCTGCTCAGCCTGAAGGCCTGCAAATTACGAGGTGTCGTGTGGTCGGCACGACGAATCCTCTCGGCTTGAATTTCTAGACCGGAGACGCTGCTTTCCTTCCCTCAATGCAAATGGATGAGACTGGGTTCAGAATTCCTTTTTCCTAGTTACTTAAAACCCGTGGTGTAGGGGTAGCGTGCCTGCCTCTTACCCGGAGGCCCCGGGTTCGATTCCCGGCCAGGTCAGGGATTTTTACCTAGACCTGAGGGCTGGTTCGAGGTCCACTCAGCCTACGTGATTAGAATTGAGGAGCTATCTGACGGTGAGATAGCGGCCCCGGTCTAGAAAGCCAAGCATAACGGCCGAGAGGATTCGTCGTGCTGACCACACGATACCTCGTAATCTGCAGGTCTTCGGGCTGAGCAGCGGTCGCTTGGTAGGCCAAGGCCCTTCATGGGCTGTAGTGCCCTGGGGTTTAGTTTTGGTTTTAGTTACTTAAAACGCAAGCACCTAATGTTAGAAGAGTTGGCTGAATTTTCGCCGATCGTTTGATCTAACCGTTTAGGAAAGCAACACTACTACTTCATTTTACATTAATGAGGCTGGTGAAGTGCTTGTTAAAATCCTTTAACGGAAACACCAGCTAGTGAAAACATCCTGTACTTAATGTGACAGTAGACTTTTATGATCATAGTTGTATTTGTTTACCATTCGTTCTAATGGCTGTTATTGACACACACTAAGGTTTCGGAATTTTATCTCGCAGGAATTCTTTAAAGTGCAGTTGCATTTGAACTCTCTTCATTATTTTCTGACGTCTTGTCCTATTATGCCTATAACAGGAGTTCCGGCTTCATTCTTACCATACTCATGAACGGTAAACCTAATTTTGTTCGCAACTAACCCCCATGTATGATGTAAAATGATTAAGTGTAAGAGAGGGCCTTGAGCCCTAGCTTCAAAACAAACAAAGACAAAGACAGTACGTATTCTTTCTTTTTCCCTTTTTGTTAGTGGTTTAACTGTAAGTACGTAGGTGTTAATATGAGGAAAGTTCGTTATTGGAGTAATCGCATTAAAGAGGTTGTAAATAGAGGTTACGGATCTCTTCATAGCTTGCTGTGACGACGTAAAGGAAGGGGCGTATAGGTCACTAGAAAGACCCCAGTTGGAATATGGTTCTAGTGTAGGGGATCCTCGCCAGGGTCTGTTGATTTGAGAACTGGAAAAGCAGCACAACTCATTCTGGGTGATTTCCGACTAAAGAGTAGTGTAGCGAAAATGTTGAAAACTTTGGTCTGGGAAGACTTGGGAGTAAGGAGACGGCTTACTTGAGTAAGCGTTTTGTTTCGAGCTGTCAGTGGAGAGATGCCGTGGAATGACGAATAAACTTGATTGGAGATTTTAACAGTATGAATGATAATATGAAGATAAAGGTAGAATTCAGGAGGATAAATTGAGGCAAATATTCATTTGTAAGAAGGGTAATTAGGGATTGGAATAATTTACCCCGGAATATGTTCGATAAGTTTACAACTTCTTTGAAGTCATTTAGACAAGACTAGGTTAAATGAAAGAGTCTGCCGTCCATATTTCTTAAGTGACACCTGTTTCACCTACCGAGCTAGTCTGCTACGCAGTTCCGGTCACGTAACTGTCGGCCTGCATTCGGAAGATTGTTGGTTTGAACCCCAGTGTCAGCAGACCAGGAGATTTTTTGTGTGTGGTTCCCCATTTTTACACCCGACAAGTACTGTAGCAATGAAGGCAACGGTCGTTATCTTCCCATTTCTAGCCCTGTCCTATGCCATCGTAGCCATAAGATCTGCCCGAGTCGGTGCGACGCGAAACCGATATTTCAAAAACATATCTCGGCTATCTTAGGAATAAAAGGTCAAGGGCTAAGTCAGGGCACCACTTACGTACGTCTGTTCTCGCCGGTACTCGCTTTCCAAGATCTTTTACTAGCTTCAGCTCATAGTCATAGAATTAACAGTCTCTTATTATTCGTGATGCACCACCTACACCTTGCCTGACGGCTCCACATACATGTACGTCATACAGCCAATAAAAATATTTGCATACTCGCCTGCCGACAGACTGCTAGCTTTGCATCACTCACTCATTCATCCAACACATCGGTTTAGTCTGCTTGCTCTGTATAAGAAACCTGCTCGCTTGTGTTTAAATAAGGAGTCAGAACGCGCCACAGCTCGTATGGCGTTTATGCTGAACGAATTCTTTATTAGATATAGAGAAGTGGGCAGTCAAAATACGTGTGTTCTTTATAATATGCTAGTATACAATAAACTCGAAACCGGGCGAGTTGGCCGTGCGCGTAGAGGCGCGCGGCTGTGAGTTTGCATCCGGGATATAGTAGGTTCGAATCCCACTATCGGCATCCCTGAAAATGGTTTTCCGTGGTTTCCCATTTTCACACCAGGCAAATGCTGGGGCTGTACCTTAATTAAGGCCACGGCCGCTTCCTTCCAACTCCTAGGCCTTTCCTATCCCATCGTCGCCATAAGACCTATCTGTGTCGGTGCGACGTAAAAGCCCCTAGCAAAAAAAAAAAAAAAAAAAAAAAAACTCGAAATATTTAAGTAGGTAAGATACAATATTATTCGCTTAAGTTCTTCGCGTCGTATAACTACGGATTCGTTAGAGCAGTATTTTTCAACCGATGGGTCGTGACTCCCTGCTGGGTCGTGGCGAGTATCTCAGGAGGCATTCAGTTCTTTTTAGTACAATAATGTATTAAAAAACCAAACCCCATGGCACTACAGCCCTTGAAGGGCCTTGGCATACCAAGCGACCGCTGCTCAGCCGACGGCCTGCAGATTACGAGGTGTCGTGTGGTCAGGACGACGAATCCTCTCGGCCGTTATTCTTGGTTTTCTAGACCGCGGCCGCTATTTCACCGTCAGATAGCTCCTCAATTCTAATCACGTAGGCTGAGTGGACCTCGAACCAGCCCTCAGGTTCAGGTAAAAATCCCTGACCTGGCCGGGAATCGAACGCGGGGCCTCCGGGTAAGAGGCAAGCACGCTACCCCTACACCACGGGGCCGGCAGGTACAATAATGTATACCAAGCATTTTATACACATTATTATGTGAATAATTTTATTTTAAAATATTATACCTACTATTTAAATAATGGACAGTTCATACAATTGTGTACCTTTCTTTGCCCCGGATACTGGCAAAGTAGTGCAGTTAGTAGGACGTAAAACCAATAACATTATTTATACGAGGATTCGGGCGTAAGTCATAGCAACTACTTTTATTGGCACGGCTGCGCGTTCTACCGGACAAATGGAAATATACAGATGGGAGTGGTGAGTGTGAGGTGCAGGGAAATGTACGAATGTTTACCAGGTGTAGGATATAAAGCGAGGAAAGTGTCAGCCAGGAAATCTTTGCGCCACATAATGTTCATTCTCAGAGAGTAGAGTAAAGCCTCAAAGTAGTCCCCTACTTGCCAACGATGCGGGAGACGTAAGATACCAGTTGCCTCTCCATGTGTGAATTTTGTAATCTCATGTTTCACAGCGTTGTCAATGTTCTCTGGTGTCCAAAAACAGTCTCCCACGCAATGGTTCTCTCACTTTGGGGATGAGACCAAAATCGCACGCAGACAAGTCCGGTAAGCATGGCGGTTGTTCCAGTACTTCCCATTCTGTTCTTGCCTCGTCACATCCATTCTGCACTACTGCTGTCCCATCACCCCGTGCGTGGTACCTGTCCAGTACACCGACATCTCGTGCTGTGTCCATGTACCATGAGTGTAATGCTTTCCATTGTATGGCAACTCCGTGAAAATGTGAGAAAAATAGTTGCTAAGAGTTATGCCCTAACCCTCGTATATTACTTCTTTCCCCCTGAGAAGTCTCGGGTGCCATCAGTGTCGAAACCTGTGAACTTGGCCCAGTTTTACCGTCGGTTGCTCTTCCTGACGCCAACCCTCTGTGAAGGAATATATTCAACTATTGAGTGTTTCTGTGGTGGTTGGTAGTGTGCAATGTTGTATGTAAATGAAGTGATGTGTATTAAGGCAACGACAAACATCCTATCCCCGAGCCAAAGGAATTAACCAGACGCTGTTACAATCTCCCAAGACCGCTACGCTGACCATTCATCCAAGGATAATAATTTCAGAACGCCATCCAGTAGAAGCTTTAACATACAGTAATCATTTACTAGTTAGGATATCGAGCTGCACAAGGACTGCTACATGTCGCATCCAATTTCATTGCTCTGAAAAAATAAGTTTTAAAAATAAAATCAAGAAATTATACTATTCCGCTGCGCTACAACGAGGAACCTGTGTACATCCATGGTGTCGTGGCGCATACTTACGGAACCACTGCTTGAACCAGTGGGTCGTAAACAGGTGGCTGGGGAGGCCAAAGGCAACTTACTCAAAAGAAAAAAGAAACCAACCTCAAAAATAGAGAAATTAATCTAAATCCGGCATTAAAACTTGCGAGTGAAAGGTTTTTCTTCCCTCCATTAGACATTTAGGGTTTATTTTGATATACTGCTCCTGTAGATTTGCGCATCATGTTATCTGCTTTACGTTCCACTAATTACTTTTACGGTTTTCGGAGACGTCGAGGTGCTGGAATTTAGTCTTGTAGAAGTTCTTTTACGTACCAGTAAATCTACCGACACCAGGCTGACCGACCTTCAAATACCACCGGACTGATCCAGGATCGAACCTGCCTAGTTAGAGTCAGCGCCTCAACCGTCTGAGCCACTCGGCGCAGCCCTCAACATGTCTCATCGAGGCTTTTTCAATCGTGAAATTACCAGCGTTTCGCCCCAGTGTAGCAGTGGGCTCATAAGTTGGATTGGTACACCTTGATAGAAATAATAACAGTAAGTTATTTATTAGACCACCTAATCGATACAAAGTCTAGTCTTGGATGATTTACATAAATTTGTTAACTAATAGTGGTACGTGTTTCGTCTTCCCTGAAGGCATCATCAGCCATAGTCTTAACCTTAAATTAAAAATAAGCGTCTAAATAACATGTAATAATGAAATGAATTTTAAAATCTTGAGGAGATTTGAAGTAAAATATCATCAAAATAACAATGATGGTTTAAAAATACAATGTAATGAGATAATAGTGGAAGTATTAACAAAATTAACATTAGAAGGCTGCTAAAATAAGTGCAATGGATAAAAACAACAGATTGTTATACAACAAGTAGTAAGATTGCATAAAAATAAAGTTAATAGTCTGGCGGTTATAATTAGACGATGGCTAAAGATCGTATATAATCAAAATAAAGAAGAGAGAATAAAAGTCAAAGGTTGGTCGAGAGATCCGAAGTTAATCATAATCTTGAAGATAAAAGACGAAAGTCGGGGCATATGGTGAAGTTGTAGAACACGTCGAGGATATGAAGTTGTAGAATAGAAGTTGAAGAACAGTTTCAAATAGGATCTCTATGGACCATCTCAAAATTTGAAGTAATGTATTACATGTAATTGGTACACCTTTCCAAGATGCTGACGGCCAGTGCGTCGTTGAGACACCACTAGAAGCCTTCTAGGTCAATGCAGTGACGGTGCACTAGGGAAAGCATGTGCCTCAACTTGTATAAATGCCAGCGTCTTGGAAATGTATAGCAATCCAACTAACGAGCCCACTGCTACACGGTGGGGGGGGGGGGACGCTGGTAATTTCACGATTGAATAAGCCTAAAGAACCTAATGTTTTTAAAATTAGCAATCGATGAAATTAAATTATGGTTTTCTTCTAGGAACCTAATTTTTGATTTGTCTCATCGAGTTTTGCCTCTGAGTGTCTGTGTACTGAAACACAGGTTCAATTATTAAAGGCAAATAGCTGTTTGTACACATGCTCGGTTAAATTAATTTGAGCAGAAATAATGAATTAATTGATTAATAATTAATTAGTTAATTCAGTTACATGTATTTATGCAAACTTCTCTTCAGGCCAACACTTCGGTTTGAAGCAGAAGTTTTGTATTAACCGTTCGTTAACGTATGGTTATTTTTATATATTTCAGATTCTTGTTTCAGCCACACATCCTGGTTTTTGTTAAAATTAGTTACTGTACTGTTGCGAATTCTGATAACCTCTTATTTATTCTACATTATTATAAAAAGATAATTAAAATAAACGTCTTTCTGAGAAAAAGGATTTTTGTAAGCGGCATTTCATAGAGTTTTGTCTTTGAATGTCTGTGTGTTGAAACACAGGTTCAATTCTTAAAGGAAAATCGCTGTTTCTAAACATGTTCAGTTAAATTAATGTGATTAGAAATCTTCACGGGATTTGCAGAGCTTACAAAACGGGTTGCCAGCTGGAGAATTTTGGGATCCACTGTCTTAGATCGTGGGTCGACGAGACCAGCACGAGATTTACTGCCATACAATGAGACGTGACAACATACATTAAATCTCAGGTAATTAAATTACCGAAAGGCAGGCGAGGTGAAGGAATCTGTTCTCGGTACATTAACAATAGTTGCCAGGAATTTACGTGAACTCTGCATTGTGAAGTCGTTAAACTGTGAGCGACTTAATCACAAAGACAGGCGAAGCTATTTTGATACCACCAACGATCAATAACGAAGATAGAACGAGTAGGAAGCTGTTTCTAACTATTTACAGTACATGCCACATGATGGAAAGGTCAGATGGTCACGAAGATAAACAACCCGACAGTAGAACATAACTTACTGAACTTTCTAAAACTGTGGGTGTGTACGGACACAGAATAATAATAGGATTACATAGTGTAGAATAGACGTATGAATGTTTTAGCGTCACTAATCCATAGTTGAAGTGAATCTTCACGTACACTAAACGCAATTTCCTCGCGAAATAATTTCGCGAGGGAATTGGGCCTAGTGTAAACGCTCCTCCACCCCTGAGTAATTGCGGAGTGAGGGCCCTCGCTGCGAGCCGGAGCTCAGTCGGTTTTTGTCCGCGCATCAAACGGTTTCGCTCATCGAATTTCGCTCAATGTAAACGTGGTCTCCATAGTTGCGCGAGGGATGAATCAAGAACAGTGCTTGCAGCTCATCGAGCTCTACAAAAATCGAGATTTTATGTGGAATCTGTAAAACAAAAACTATTTCAATCACAATAAAAGAGAAGATGCTTGGAAAGAAATTAGTTCTCAACTAAACTTTCCTATTTCTACAGTGGCAAACAGATGAAAGCGCTACTGGGATCATATCGAAGCGAATGATCAAGAAAATAAGAGCAGAGTCACTGGACCAGGTAATGCAAAATTGTGTCATTTCATTACATTTTTGAACCAACCGGTACCTATTTTGAAGTATTCTTGGGTCATTTTGAAGAACTTACACTGACCGGCACGAAAAACGCAACACTTCAATTTCTTACAAAAACTGAAATTTATTTTAACCTTTTATGACACTAATCTACTATATGCGAAGCAAAGCAAAGTCACCTCCGCACAGACCATGAACGCCCTTGGAGGAGTGGAAGGTAAAGGCTTCCACCATTGTTAACCTCGGCACGTGATGGGGTAGAGTGGTTAGCTCTACGCCCGGCCGCCTTTGCCCCCAGGAATTAACCTGGTACTCATTTTCGGTGTAGGCTGAGGGAACCTCAGGGCCATATGCACCTCCGGAAGTGGAAATGTCGTTTCTTAAATTTCACGACTTCCTGACGGGGATTCGAACCCACGTCCTTCCGGGCGAACCGAGCACGCCCTTTACCGCCTCGGCCAGGCAACCCCTAATCTACTATATGATGATGAAATATTGTAGCGGCTGGAGGGACAAAACAAGTTTCCATGTTGGCTGCAAAACCAGAACTGAAGCTTTCAGGCTTGTCGAAGGCGGCTCGCCCCACTCGCACTAATTTTCGCTCTGAATTGCGCTTTGTTTTGGGTAGTGCGAAATTTCACTCGTAGCGAGTAAGTTTCGCCCGAGCGACTTTCGCGAAGGAGTTTCGCTAGTGTAAACGCGGTTTAAGAGGACTCCTCGATAGCGTGATGAAACGAGTTAGTTTCACAGAAGGGTGAAAATTCACTGTCAATAACGAGCGGTCTACTCGGCCTGTCTACAGAGACGTGTGACGCAGTGTGTTCGCTAGAACTGTCGCCAAACTTCTGAAGACATCGCCAATACAGTTCTATCCAGGTATCAGCGACTACCTTCCTCCGAGAGATAATACTTGGAGATGTATAAAATGACCAGAGGGTTTCAGCTGAGTATGGAATTATTTTCCGTTCCTCGAGGGTGCTCCTAACTCCTTTCATCATTCGTATTTAATATTCATTGGTAAACTCGTGTTGTTTTTCGACCACATGTTTACGAGGTGAGGGAGCTTTTCGTTTTCCTATCTCTCGAGGCTTGTTGCATCCTTTGCTAGTATCTTCATTCTTCTTCGTATTCTTCTTTTAGCATTTCCCCGCCCCTGTAGGATCAGGGGTGCAAACTGTGTCCCATATGTGGATTTTGTTCTGTTTTACGGTCGGATGCTCTTCCTGATGCCAATCCTATATAGGGGGATGTCATCACTATTGCATGTTTCTGTGATGGTTGGTAGTGTGTTGTCTGAATATGAAGAGGGGAGTGTTGGGACAGACATAAATACCCAGTCTCCGAACCAGGAGAATTAATCAGAAGCGATTAAAATTCCTGACTCTGTCAGGAATCGAACCCGGGACCCTATGAACCGAAAGGAAGTACGCTCACCATTCAGCCAAGGAGTTGGACAGCATCTTCATTTTACGACAAGTCGAAATTATTTTTCTTCATCGATGGGGATATTGGATTCAGTATCTGGATATATAAGTTAAATAAATAAATAAATAAATAAATAAATAAATAAATAAATAAATAAATAAATAAATAAATAAATAAATAATAAATAAATAAATAAATAAATAAATAAATAAATAAATAAATAAGACGGTTCCTCAATTCTGAGAGTTTTATCTGATTTTTGCTGGGCTGGGTGGCTCAGACGGTTGAGGCGCTGGCTCACTCAGGTGATATATGAAGGTGTTCAAATACGTCAGCCCCGTGTCAGTAGATTTACTGACACATAAAAGAACTCCTGAGAAACTAAATTCCGGCACCTCGGCGTCTCCGAAAAGTAGTTAGTGGGACGTAATGCCAATAACATTAAATTATTATAATTATTTATCTGATTTGCCGACTTTATAATGGCGTTGATTAGGAGTTTGCCTGCTATGCTGAAGGTTGCGAGATTAAATCCTAACGCTAAAGTCAAAAGAAAGCAAATAAGACTGGGGACAGGGTAGGGTGTGTCTCGTTGGATTTTTGTGAATACGTCACCCAGCGCAAGCCTGTCTTGGGGTAAAATGAGACATATTAGTCAATTCAATACAATTTTATTCACAAGTGGTCGTAGGATACTGTAGAGAGAGACGAATGACATCGTAATGGCCAATTGTCACGTGAATAAATAAATAAATAAATAAATAAATAAATAAATAAATAAATAAATAAATAAATAAATAAATAAATAAATAAATAAATAAATAAAAATGAAATAAATAAAACCAATAATATGATTTTATCTTTATGGCCATTACGTTATTAATCCTATTTATTACGAGCTAATTTACCTGGCTGGTCCCCAGCGACACGAATGGATAATTAATTACATAGCCCGAGCATATTTATTTCAATACATTTGGTTATAGCCTATACCATGTAAAACCTACCCTAATTGTCCTCAGTCTACCGTAGTGGTACCGTTATGTTGTGCGTAAGATTACCTGTTCATTGTTATATAGATCACTGGTTGGAATTTACATTCTGAAGTCAATATGAAGTATATTTAGAAATCCCCAGATTTTCGAGCCCGTATGGCTTTGTCCTTAAGTGTTGTAGGGCAACCGTTCTGGTTCTTCATCTCGGGCTTAGAGAGACCTTTCTAACGGTACCCCACTTGAGGGGTCGGAATTCATACATATTTAAATGCGCAAATCGGTGACTTTTCAGAATTTTCGAGTAAATTTTCGATGTTCAGTCATTTATTGAGAAACTGTATTTATATTCGCTATAATGTCAATAATCTGGCTCTGCGGTATAAGAGTAGCGTGCTTGCCTCTTACTCGGAGGCCCCGGGTTCGATTCATGGCCAGGCCAGGGATTTTTATCTGGACCTGAGGGCTGGTTCGAGGTCCACTCAGCCTACGTGATTACACTTTAGGAGCTATCTGGCAGTGAGATAGCGGCTCCGGTATAGAAAGAAAACATATTGGCCGAGATGTTTCGTCGTGCTGACAATACGACAGCTCGTAATCTGCAGGCCTTCGGGCTGAGGAGTGGACGCTTGGTAGGCCATGTCCGTTCAGGGTTTTTGCACCATATTTGTTTTGGTTTTATAATGCCACTTATATTTATTAGTTTGTCTATTTGTGAACGAAACGAGACTAACATCTTTTAAATCGGTCGAAAAGTCTACTCATTACGGCGCTTGAAAGTGTACTGAGTGCGCGTAGTCGAGCGCTCAGAGCACGAGCCCGCACGGGGAGAGGTTGCGTCATCGCGCTAAATTTATTGTTGTGGCATGTAGCTGAGGTCTTGATATCCAGCAATATGGGAATATCGAATGTATCAGAACTAGCCTGTGATATGCAGGCTGATTTCCATATCCTCAACGTTTCGTTCATGCAGGCCTGCTGAATGAGATAGGAGAACCCGTGGTATATGCAGCCCATTGTGGCCCTTGGCTTGCCAAGACGTTTCCTGCCTACCTAGCTTGTCTTTCGTGATCAGGTCCGTTGTCTTTCATATCAGACAGATCCTCATTTGGTTTCACGATGCCGAGTGAACTCCGTGTGGCTGTGTCGTCGTTGTAGAGAAATGCGGGATGCCTGTGCCGTATTCATTGGCACATAAAAAAATACAAATAGGCAAGTTAAGGAACTCTGGCGCCTTTTAAGACTGCCATAAGTTAAAAAAGACTTTGAAATTATGGAATGCATTAATCCCTCTTACTATTCACGTCGGTAATGGAGTAGCTGTCTCTTTCTGTCATTCGTCTTACTCTTTTCGTTAGGAGTTTCTAAGTCCAGTACTTCCTCCCAGTAAATTTACAAGCGCTCTCAGCAAGTATCCTTAAACAGTTCTGTTCAGTGTTTTACATAGCAAACGGGTGCATATATATATCTGTACATCGTATCGAATTAACTTAAGATGGCTTTTAGATTTTCCATTTGTGACCGTTGCGTTGCTGCTTGAAATATTTCGATGCTGTGTTAAGAATTTCGACATTGTTTAAAATGCAAAAAAACCGGCCCAGGAATATAGAAGTAGACAGTATACCCCTTACCCGGAGTTCCCGAGTTCGATTACCGGACAGGTCAAGGATTTCTACCTGGATCTGGGACTGGTTCGGAGTTCAGTCAGCCTTCGCGAGGACAATTAATTGAAAAGCTATCCGAAAGTGAGATAGCAGCTCCAATCTACAAAGCCAAGAATAACGGCCGAGAGAATCCGTCGGCGTGGCCACCCTTCACATCGTAATCTGGAGGCCTTCGGTCTGATCAGCGGTTACTTTTTTTTTGCTATGGGCTTTACGTCGCACCGACACAGATAGGTCTTATGGCGACGATGGGATAGGAAAGGCCTAGGAGTTGGAAGGAAGCGGCCGTGGCCTTAATTAAGGCACAGCCCCAGCATTTGCCTGGTGTGAAAATGGGAAACCACGGAAAACCATTTTCAGGGCTGCCGATAGTGGGATTCGAACCTACTATCTCCCGGATGCAAGCTCACAGCCGCGCGCCTCTACACGCACGGCCAACTCGCCCGGTATCAGCGGTTACTTGTTAGCCCATGAGTGCTATACAACCATAGGATTTATTTATATACAAAAAGTATGCCATTAAGACAGTTATGTTTAACTTTAGGCGTTAAGTCTCCTAAAGCGTTAACCTTGTTCAGAGGCGGATAATGCTCAGGGCTACATCTGTTCAGAATGACTGGTCAGAAGAAAAGCTAGAATTATCGTGGCTTTTGTGACATCAATAGAACGTGAATGAACCGCCTTAATCTTTTTTTTTTCCATGTCAAGATCCAGTCATAATTTGTTTACTTCTACGACCTCATTACAACTGGACATATGTGTCCTTGTTCAGCTTGAATTGCTTTAATTTAGAACACTGCCTGCTATGAACGATGAAGAAATAATTTGATTAGAAGTGAATTGGTATGGCAGATGAGGGCATAATTGTTGTAATAGTGTTTTCTTTTAATTCGTGCACTAAGATTGTTGTGCAGTGTTTCTGACACACCAATATTCTCTTCGTTGAAACATAATTGAACCTCTCTCTAAAGTGATTATTTAGTCATTCTATTTAGTGGCCGCTCTATAAACCAATTTATTAAATTGTCAATGATGACATTTAACATCTTACTTCGAATCAAACCGACTGGGGCCGTAATGCAAGTCTAGTGTGACACGAGGTCATGGGCACAGGATATAGTGTGTTCAAATCTTTCCGTCGATCGCCCCATTGTTTTCCTGTCACATTCTTTCTCACTTAAATATTCCAAGTATATAAGTTACCACCAAGTGAGTGGGCTACATCGGTTGATTCACGTAGCTTGTGAGCTTGCATTTGGAAGATAGTGGGTTCAAACCCCACTGTCGGTAGCCCTGAAGATGGTTTTCTGTGGTTTCCCATTTTTACATCTGGTGAAAGCTGCTGGCTATATCTCAATTATGGCCACAGTCGCTTTCTTGCCAAATCCTAGCCCGTTCCTATCTCATTGTCACCATAAGACCTCTCTCCGTCGCGCGTCGGTGCGATGTAAAAATTAATGTGCAATATACATGTACGACTCTTTGGCTGAATGGCCAGCGTTGAGGTCTTCGGTTCAGAGGGTCCAGGGTTCGATTCTCGGCCGGGTGGGGGATTTTAATCGCTTGTGATTAATTCTTATGGCTCGGAGACTGGTTGTTTGTGTTTGTCCCAACACTGGCGTCTTCATATTCAGACAACACACCACACTACCAACCACCACAGGGACACGCAATAGTGATTGCATCCCTTCATACAGGGTTGTCGTCAGGAAGGACATCCGGCCATAGAACATGACCAAGTCCACATGTGCGACACAGTTCTCACCCGCGACCCCACAAGTTGTGGGAGAAAGTGTCAGAAGGAGGCCCTTGGAGTGAGGGGTAAGTTTCTGAACTTGGTGCGTGAAGTGTTCCTCTTCCAGCGATGGTGGTAAAGCGCTAAAACATTATATTTCCTGTGGAGCAGTATGTTACCTCTCACTACATAGGATCATTGGTGTGTACAGGGGTGATTAATCCTGACAGTGGTTATTAGGGGTGACATGTCATACTTTTATTCGGGTCTCTTTTAAAAAAATGAAGTTAAATAATCTTATTTTTAGCTGTTGTGAACCGAATGGCACGGATTTTATGGGCCCTATAAGTTAATGTTTGACTATATTTTAAGCCATGTTGTTGTTTGAGTCATCAGTCCATAGACTGGTTTGATGCAGCTCTCCATGCCACCCTATCCTGTGCTAACCTTTTCATTTCTACGTAACTATTGCATCCTACATCTGCTCTAATCTGTTTGTCATATTCATACCTTGGTCTACCCCTACCGTTCTTGCCACCTACACTTCCTTCAAAAACCAACTGAACAAGTCCTGGGTGTCTTAAGATGTGTCCTATCATTCTATCTCTTCTTCTCGTCAAATTTAGCCAAATCGATCTCCTCTCACCAATTCGATTCAGTATCTCTTCATTCGTGATTCGATCTATCCATCTCACCTTCAGCATTCTTCTGTAACACCACATTTCAAAAGCTTCTATTCTCTTTCTTTCTGAGCTAGTTATCGTCCATGTTTCACTTCCATACAATGCCACGCTCCACACAAAAGTCTTCAAAAACATCTTTCTAATTCCGATATCAATGTTTGAAATGAGCAAATTTCTTTTCTTAAGAAAGCTCTTCCTTGCTTGTGCTAGTCTGCATTTTATGTCGTCCTTACTTCTGCCATCGTTGGTTATTTTACTACCCAAGTAACAGTATTCATCTACTTCCTTTAAGACTTCGTTTCCTAATCTAATATTTCCTACATCACCTGCCTTCGTTCGACTGCACTCCATTACTTTGGTTTTGGACTTATTTATTTTCATCTTGTACTCCTTACCTAAGACTTCATCCATACCATTCAGCAACTTCTTGAGATCTTCTGCAGTCTCAGATAAAATAACAATATCATCGGCAAATCTCAAGGTTTTGATTTCCTCTCCTTGGACTGTGATTCCCTTTCCAAATTTCTCTTTGATTTCCTTTACTGCCTGTTCTATGTAAACATTGAAAAGGAGAGGAGACAAACTGCAGCCTTGCCTCACTCCTTTCTGGATTGCTGCTTCTTTTTCATAGCCCTCGATTCTTATCACTGCAGACTGATTTTTATACAGGTTGTAGATAATTCTTCGTTCACGGTATCTGATCCCTATCATCTTCAGAATCATAAATAGCCTGGTCCAATCAACATTATCGAATGCCTTTTCTAGATCTACGAATGCCATGTACGTGGGCTTGTCCTTCTTGATTCGATCCTCTAAGATCAGACGTAAAGTCAGGATTGCTTCACGTGTTCCTACATTTCTTCTGAAGCCAAATTGATCTTCCCCCAACTCAGCTTCAACTTGTTTTTCCATTCTTCTGTAAATAATACGTGTTAAAATTTTGCAGGCATGAGATACTAAACTAATAGTGCGGTAGTTTTCACACCTGTCAGCACCAGCTTTCTTGGGAATAGGTATAACAACATTCTGCCGAAAATCGGATGGGACTTCTCCTGTCTCATACATCTTGCACACTAAATGAAATAACCTTACCATGCTGGTTTCTCCTAAGGCAGTCAGTAATTCAGAGGGAATATCATCAATTCCAGGTGCCTTGTTCCTATTTAGGTCACTCACAGCTCTGTCAAACTCTGACCTCAAAATTGGGTCTCCCATTTCATCAGCATCAACAGTCTCTTCATGTTCCAGAACGAAATTATCTACATCATTACCTTGATACAACTGTTGGATATGCTCCTGCCATCTTTCTGCTTTGTCTTCTTTCCCTAGAAGTGGCTTTCCATCTGAGCTCTTAATATTCATGCACCTAGATTTCCTTTCTCCAAAGGTTTCCTTAATTTTCCTGTATGCAGCATCTACCTTTCCCAGGACCATACAGCCTTCGACATCCTTGCACTTCTCCTTCAGCCATTCTTCCTTAGCTACCTTGCACTTTCTATCCACTTCATTCTTTAATCGCCTGTATTCTTTTCTGCCCTCTTCATTTCTAGCATTCTTGTACTTTCGTCGTTCATCAATCAGGTCTAGTATCTCCTGAGTTATCCACTGATTCTTAGTTGATCTTTTCTTCCTTCCTAACATTTCTTCAGCAGCCCTACTGACTTCATTTTTCATGACTCTCCACTCTTCCTCTACTGTGTTTCCTTCGGCCTTTTCATTTAGTCCTTGTGCAACATGTTCCTTGAAACAATACATCACACTCTTTTCTTTCAACTTGTCTAGATCCCATCTTTTTGCATTCTTTCCTTTCTTCAATTTCTTCAACTTCAGACGGCATTTCATGACCAACAAGTTGTGGTCAGAGTCCACGTCTGCTCCTGGGAAAGTTTTGCAATCCAACACCTGGTTTCTGAATCTCTGCCTAATCATAATGAAGTCTATTTGATACCTTCCAGTGTCTCCAGGTCTCGTCCACGTATACAGCTGTCGTTTGTGGTGTTTGAACCAAGTATTGGCGAGGACTAAATTATGGTCAGTGCAGAATTCAACCAGCTGACTTCCTCTTTCGTTCCTTTGTCCCAATCCAAATTCTCCTACTGTGCTACCTTCTCTTCCTTGGCCTACCACTGCGTTCCAGTCTCCCATCACAATTAGATTCTCGTCGCCTTTGACATATTGTATTAAATCTTCTATCTCCTCATATATTCTTTCAATTTCTTCATCATCCGCTGAACTAGTAGGCATATAGACCTGCACTATTGTGGTGGGCATTGGTTTGGTGTCTATCTTGGCGACAATAATTCTTTCACTATGCTGGTCGAAGTAGCTTATCCGCTGCCCTATTTTCTTATTCATTATTAAACCAACTCCTGCATTACCCCTGTTTGATTTTGTGTTGATAATTCGGTAGTCGCCTGACCAAAAATCCTGTTCTTCCTGCCAACGTACTTCACTTATACCAACTACATCTAACTTTAGCCTATCCATCTCCCTTTTCAGATTCTCTAACCTACCACAACGATTCAAACTTCTAACATTCCCCGCTCCGACTCGCAGAATGTCAGTATCCATCTTCCTGGTGATCGCCCCCTCTCGTGTAGTCCCCACCCGGAGATCCGAATGGGGGACTAGTTTACCTCCGGAATATTTTACCCGGGAGGAAGCCATCATCAGTCCATCATTCATACAGAGAGAGCTGCATGTCCTCGGGAGGTGGTTACGGCTGTAGTTTCCCGTTTAAGCCATATATCACCAAAAGAGAATATTCGTACCGAGCTCGATAGCTGCAATCGCTTAAGTGCGGCCAGTATCCAGTATTCGGGAGATAGTAGGTTCGAACCCCACTGTCGGCAGCCCTGAAGACGGTTTTCCGTTGTTTCCCATTTTGACACCAGGCAAATGCTGGGGCTGTACCTTAATTAAGGCCACGGCCGCTTCCTTCCCACTCCCAGCCCTTAGCTGCCCCATCGTCGCCATAAGACCTATCTGTGTCGGTGCGACGTAAAGCAAAAAGAAAAAAAAATCGTCGTCGTCCTCGTTTGGGTCATCAGTCCATAGACTGGTCTGATGCAGCTCTCCATGCCACCCTAGCCTGTGTTAATACTTTCATTTGTACGTAACTACTACATTCTACATCTACTCTAATAGGTTTGTCATATTTATACCTTGATCCACCCCTGCCGTTTTTACGACCTAAACTTCTCTAAAAAGAACCTAACTGAACAAGTTAAGATGTATCTCTTCTTTTGGCCAAATTTTACCACAGTTCTCCTCTCGCCAGTTCGATTCAGTATCTCTTCATTCGTGGTTCCATCTACCCGTCTCACGTTCAGTATTCTTCTTTAACACCACATTTCAAAAGTTTCTATTTTCTTCCTTTCTAACCTAGTTATCGTCTATGTTTCACTTCCATACAATGCCACGCTCCAGACGAAAGGTTTCGAAAACATATTTCTAATTCCTATATCAAGGTTCTAAGTTAACAAATTTATTTTCAAAAGAAACGCCTTCATTGCTTGCGCTAGTCTGTATTTTATGTTCTTACTTGTGCCATAATTAGTTATTCTTCTTTTTTTTTTTGCTAGGGGCTTTACGTCGCACCGACACAGATAGGTCTTATGGCGACGATGGGATAGGAAAGGCCTAGGAGTTGGAAGGAAGCGGCCGTGGCCTTAATTAAGGTACAGCCCCAGCATTTGCCTGGTGTGAAAATGGGAAACCACGGAAAAGTTATTCTTCTACTCATGTAACAAGTCTTAATTTCCTGAACTAATATTTCCTGCATCACCTGACTTCGTGCGACTGGACTCCTTTACTTTTGCTTTGGACTTATTTACATCTTGTACTTCTCCAAGACTCTGTTCATCAAGCAGTTTGTTCCCCCTCCTTAAAGCAGTTTGTCCCCCCTCCTTTTCAATGTTAACATAGAACAGGCAGTAAAGGAATCGAAATCCTTTTGGAAATTCCTCTTTGATTTCCTTTATTGCCTGTTCTATGTTAACATTGAAAAGGATGGGGGGGGGAACTGCTTGATGGTGATGCTTGTTGTTTTAAGGGGCCTAACATCGAAGGTCATCGGCCCCGCGGGGGAGGGGGGCTGGTGTCTTTCCTCACTCCTTTCTGGATTGATGCATCTCTTACATAGCATTTATAAACGCATATTTTTGGTCATCTCCAAATATTATTCACATGTTTTTGTTGATGATGCCAAATGATTTTGTTTGTGTTTGGTTATTTTGGATTTCCTTTCGCTAGAAATATTTTGTGCATAAAAGCGGGTTTTACGAGCAGTAACTTGGGAAGGAATAAAGAGTGTTAGAGATTTTGACCGGCTGGCTGATGGTCTTCTTCTAAGCAATTTTTGGTCAATATTTAATTACTCTCGTTATGACGCTGTTGGTGGTGATTCGTCCGTCGGATGGGGACGTTAAGCCTTGAGCAGACCCCTTGGTGCTATTCGACAGGAGTAGGCTATGTGCCGGCACCGGGTTTCACCCTCTCCCAACTATTATAGCCATCGGCCGTAGCCGTGTTGAAACACCGGATCCCGTGAGATCTCCGAAGTTAAGCAACATTGGGCGTGGTCAGGAGTTGGATGGGTTGCCACGCGCTGTTGGTGGGGGGTAAGGGAATGGAGGAGCGGAAAGGAGCTGGCCACCCTACCGCACGTAAACTCCGGCTCAGGAACACCTCTGCGGAGGTTCGGACCTGCCTTCGGGCAGAATAACCCTTACCTTACCTACTATCATATATCACGTCATTCATCTCGTTAACTCCTCTGATGAGGTTGACGTCAGGAAGGGCATCCGGTCATAAAAACCCGCCACGACATATTCATCTCACCTCATACCCGACCCCGTAGGGAAACGGGACAAGGATTGGACAAACAAACATGTAATTACTTTCGCGTTTTGTTTCAAAGTCCTTATGCCATATTTTGGTATATTAGGGGCATTATTATGTGCTTGCGTATTTCCAGATGTTTTAGACCGTCTGGTGATAGTACAGCACAACAAACTATTACAATAGTTGTTGTTATAAAAGTTCTGATAGTAACATTTTAAATATCGGACTTACACATAGTGTATACGTGTTTGATATCCCCTCACAGTACCGGTATAGTGTGTGGGAGACACTCCATCGCCGTTGTCTACAGATTGACAGATTGAATTTTTTTTTTTTTGTAAGTTGCTTTACGTCGCTTTACGACACAGATAGGTCTTATGGTGACGATGGGACAGCAAAGGCTAGGACTGGGAAGGAAGCGGCCGTGGCCTTAATTAAGGTACAGCCCCAGCATTTGCCTGGTGTGAAAATGGGAAACCATGGAAAACCATGGAAAACCATCTTCAGGACTGCCGACGGTGGGGTTCGAACCCACTATCTCCCGAATACTGGATACTGGCCACGCTTAAGCGATTGCAGCTATCCAGCTCGGTGATTGAAATTGTAATTTCCTATCTAGTTGAAACCGTGTTCGGTTTTTGACTCTTGCTAGAATTTGACAGGCCTGAAGGACTGAAAGAACTGACAGTATTCCTGCAGCTTCTAGGGTCTTATAATCTTATTCATTTCTGGACAGAAGACAAACCTTTTGACTGCTACTGAGCTCCCTACACCTGTGTATACGGAGAGTGAGCCGAGAAAGCGTGCCTGCAGCCAATTTGCTCATCAAGCATTGCAATTACGTTGGAGTAATCTAGGCCAGAATACTACTGTGGAAAACAGATTATGTGAATATTAAGCGACAGCAACTGAAAACTAGTTTCCGAAGTGGCTGTCGAATGCGTGGTCTCCCAGTCGGAATGTTGTTCACCATGAATGGTCACACTGGTAGGCCTACGTCATGCGCACAAGAAGAAATGCTGTACAATAGGACAGCGAGGACTCGTTGTCTAGCCAGTTCAATAGCAGGACTCTCTTTATTCTTGTACTAGCGACCCACCCCGGCTTCACACAAAAGCAGTTTTAAATTTAATGCGACATGCCTTATAAGATTTTCTTGTAGACAACGAAATTCGTTAATTTCCACTTGGCATACTACGAGGGCAGCTCAGAATGACGTTTTTCCAAAGCCTTTCGGTGGCCAGCATGTTAGCTCGCTAGTTTCTACCAATGCTATATTTAAACCATTCTTGCACTTTCACTTAAACGACGTCCAGTTCCATGGCTAAGTGGTTAGCGTGCTGATCTATGGCCCAAGTAATGCCGGGTTCGATTCCTGGTCGTATTGGGGATGTTATCAGTCATTGGTTAAATCTTCTGGCTCGGGGATTGGGGGTGTTTGCCACCTCCAAATTGCAATGAAAAAATGAAATGTCGTATGGCTTTTAGTGTCGGGATATCCCAGGATGGGTTCGGCTCGCCAGGTGAAAGTCTTTCTATTTGAATCCCGTAGGCGACCTGCGCGTCGTGATGAGGATGAAATGATGATGAAGACAGCACATACACCCATCCCCCGTGCCATTGGAATTAACCAATTAAGCTTAAAATCCCCGACCCGGCCGGGAATCGAACCCGGGACCCTCTGAACCGAAGGCCAGTACGCTGACCGTTCAGCCAACGAGCCGGACGCCAAATTGCAATTATTATTACTAAAACGACGATAACTCTTAAACCGTGCATGCAGTTTACGTACTATGAATGGCATTTTATATTAATAAGATTGAAAAATGAAAACCTACAACCTGTTATCCATTCATTGACCGGGTCAGGGATAGAATGAATGAAACCCCATCTTGCGGCGAGGATAGGAATTGTGCCGGCTGCCGAGACCTGTCGCACTCCTCGGGGTTAATGATTAATGACTGACAGATGCCATGGAGATGGATGATAATGGAGAGTGTTGCTGGAATGAAAGATGACAGGGAAAACCGGAGTACCCGGAGAAAAACCTGTCCCGCCTCCGCTTTGTCCAGCACAAATCTCACATGGAGTGACCGGGATTTGAACCACGGAACCCACCGGTGAGAGGCCGACGGACTGCCGCCTGAGCCACATTAATAATATTATTGAGATGAATAAACAATTTATTTTGATAAGGGTTACGTGAATCTCAAAATGTAGTATCTAAGGTTGATCATTGATTGTAAACTATAACACATAAACGCTTCTTGAGGACTAATTTTTGCAGATAAGCTTGTACCATCCTGGACTTCTTTTGTAGAGCTTTTTATGCTCAGCAATTCTTCCAACCCACTAGGGGCCTGCTCTTGATTGTTTACGCAGCTGGATACAAGAAAGCGCGCGGATAGCTGTTTTCCTTTGACTTCCTTCATTAAAATTGCCACTGCTTAGTTCCCTTTGGTCGTACATCTTGCTTAATAAATGCTGTATACATCGGTGAAAACCGCTTCAAAACTAGTTCGGTGATTCTCGAGATTATCCCGCACAAACACAAAAAGACACCTGCCGGGATTTTTATGTGTATTGTTATGTGGTAATGAGACCGCCATCTCTCTTGAAGTCCTCTTCGGTAGGGATGAGTGAGTCACACTGGGGACCTACCGCTCGGCTTGCGTGCACGTGACGACCTCAGTTTCTGTTATCCATTTTATCTGGTGTCACAGTTCATTTTCTAGAAGTTGAAACTAGAACATTCCTATTTTGGTCGTACCCTGACGATATTAGAACTTCATCACCGGGTATATAAAAGCAGGCTCGTTCGAAAAGTGGTTGTACGTTATGTGTTGAGTAGTCAGCCACGAATCGTTCGCTGAGAGTTCAGTGGGTGGAGCGGTCACGTGAGTTGATTATGTGAGTTGTCGGTCTTGTCTGGAGTCGAGCCAAATGTGCAGTCATAGTGCATTCGTGTCTTTCTACATGGAACTGTTGGGTGAAGCGACTGTGGTGCAAGTGCATTAAAGTGAAAGGTGAGACCTGGCAGTCATGTTTACGGAAGATCGTCCGTTCAAAGAAAAGACAGCCAGTAATTAGTGAAGTGTTGTCACTCATTGTCGAGTATAACCTTAACCGCGCGCACGTGTGTGTGTGTGTGTGTGTGTGTGTGTGTGTGTGGGACGATTGTGTCTTCCTGGATTAAATTAGTTCAATAAAACAGTCAAGTGTTTCATTCTTAAAAGTATAGATATTTCTGTGACAATCACTATACTCCGTCAAAAGTATTATATTACCACTTGTACATTTCCTGACACAAGAACTGATCGAACTCTTGCACACAAGAACTGGAGCCAAACTTTGTATACCTGGTCTCATCTTTCATAATAAAATATTTCTTGTCTTACTGTTTAATTCATATACAGTAGAACTTCATTATAGCGACACCAGTTTCAGCGACATCAAGTATATAGCAACAGGTTTATTATTTTGTTTTACGAAACCTAACCAACATTGAAGCTCTCCTTAAGGTAGATATTGCTCTGAATCCTGCCTGTGTGTCAGCTGTATAAATCGGCCATGCAACTATCCAACGGAAAAAAAAAAAAGACGATGCACAATTTTCCCGCACAATCCTACGGACCATTGTACAAACATTCGATTTGAAATAACACATGTATCCATACTACGATCGAACTAATAGGTTATTCCACGTGCTCTGTAATGGTAGAAAGTTAAATGAACGCCGTAAACTATGATTGAAAACCCTGGCACTGATATTAATTTTCGAGGTGGAAGGGCCTTTGTTTAGCACACCACTTCTAGCGACCATCATGAACTGCATAGTGTATTTGTAGCTGAGTCAGTGATATGCCTCTCGCTTGTGGTATCTGAGTATCGGTAGAGTAGTGGTTCGAATTAAACCATTTTTTGAACGATAGACCATGCTCCATTGTAATGGGGACACCGTGTTTATCTACACCTACCAGGCCACATCACCAGGACTTATTTAGTCACTCATGAGGTATCCCAGAGATGAGTATGTTGATATTTTGCTAATTTATGGAGAAACAAGGCAGAACACATTCGAGTCGCAACGTTTGTATCACGAGCGGTTTCCTTTCAAAAGAATACTAATACGTTCCGAAACTTTGAATGATGATTCCGGTTAACTGGGACACTTGGAAAGGTACCTCCTGTTAGAGATGCTCCTATAACGTCTGGTCCAGATGAGGAGGCTGTTTTGGACGTTGTCCGGAATAATCCTCATATTAGTACACGGATACTTGCATGACAGACCATCAGCCGGTTGTCTGTTGTACAAATATTACATATCAATACATTTCACCCGTACTTTCTTCCGTTACACTAGCAGTCCTACGGACGTGATTTCGATGCTCGAGTAACATTTTGTCAAAGTGTGACCATTAATGCAGCCTTCTGGTCAAGAGTCCCTTTTCAGATGAATCACGATTTTACAACAATGGCACAGTGACTCGTCACGTACCATTGGAGCGTGGAGAAACCCTACTGGGTAAGACAGGACGCATTTCAAGTGCAGTGGGGAGTAAATCTTTGGTGGGGGATCTTAGGCGACTACGTAATTCGACCACATTTCTTCGACGGCCATCTAATGGGATTATTTTCTTCAAAATGAATTTCCACAATTGTTGGAGAACTTGCCACTACTCGACCGATTACGAATGTGTTTTCAACAGGACGGGGCCTCGGCGCACAGATCACTGGACGTCCGGAACCATATTCATGCTTCATGTCCTAATAAATGGATAGGAAGGGGAGGACCCGTTCCCTGGACCGCCAGATCACCCGATCTTACGTCACTTGAATTCTCCATGTGGGTAGTGTATGCACAGGAGCTAGGAAATCCTGGTCACCTTCGGCAACTGATCACCGAGCCATGCCACCTCACATATTACAACCAGCAAGAATGCTTTACAGCGTCGTTCTGAAATCTGTATAAACCAAGATGGTCAGCATTTCTGGCATTTGCTGAACTTAATATACAGGGCCCTGCTTCCTACCTACATGCCATCATGTCGTAGACCAACTGGGTTACGTAACATCCGAAAAAAAAAACCCGGTCCTTTTCAGGACCAAAAAGAGTCGCTCGTTTGAACAAGTAGGTATGTGCTATGCCACACCCACTGCAATCGGAACAAAGTGGAAGAAGAGTCCAGACTGGGAACTGAACCTGTTTCCAGCTAACTTGGCTCCTCAACAGCAGCGATGCGCGATTTAGCCACCTTGGCTAAGGAGAGCTGTCGCGCAAGACTGGCACGTATGGAATCTATTCGTAGTCCTAACGTAATGCAGTCTTATTGGCAACTATGATTGTTTTAAACATTCATTATCGTTTACGTCATTGAAATAACATTGGCATCAATGATTAAATCTATAACTTATTCTCGAGCATAAACACAACGGTGGTTACCCTCGATGTACTCGCATTCTGTCCCTCAGCAGTCCTAATTTACCACTGTCATTTCGAATAATAATAATAATAATAATAATAATAATAATAATAATAATAATAATAATAATAATAATAACTCCATCTCCGATTGGGTTGGGAATTTCAGCCGCACCTCGTTAATTCCTCGGAATGGGGATCTGGGTGGGTTTTTTTGGTCAAAATTCAAGCTCATACTTAACTATACTATAAACTATCTCAAATATACGAAACATTTGAATACATTTCTCCACACAGGGTTGGCGTGAGGAAGAGCAGCCGGCCATAAAACTGGGTAAGGTCCATATATGAAACCCAGGTCGCACCCACTACTCCAAGAGGGTGTGGTAAAACGGTATTATTATTGTTATTACCATCATCAGGATCTGCCTAGCCGAGTTGGTAAAGGTGGCTCGGTTCAGTTGAAAAGACGTGGGTTCGATTCACCGTTAGGAAGTTGAACAAATTAGGAAACGAGATTTCTATTTCTTGAGGTACACGTGGCTCTGAGGTTCACTCAACCTTCACTAAAAATAAGTGTCAAGTAACAAATTAATTCCTGGGGATATAGGCGGTCAGGCATAGAGCCAACCACTCTGTCCCACTTAGTCCCGGGGTAACGACTAGTTGGAGGCCTTCACCCTTTATTCCTGCAAAAGCCTTCATTGCCTGTACGGAGTCAGCTTTTTTTTTTTTTTTTAATGCTTCTTATTTCTTGATAGGTGAAGTAGGTATTCTTTTCATCTGTCTGTGTAGCTTCCACTGACAGATATGACTGTATGAAAGCTGTTCAGGTAAGGATGGTCCTAGACGGTGACACTCAGAGGGCGATCAGCACGTCTAGGTATGAAGAAAGGTACTACTCATTGGTTCACTTGTGCTGCAGTATCGCGTTCTGGCTCAATGAGGAAAGCTACTTTAATCTTCATTTTGCCTTTTAGAGTGTACGTCTTATTATGGTGCTGCCTTTATTTAAATCGCATAACCTTCCGTGGTGCTACTTGAGCATCCAACCAGTCTCTGGAATGATGATAGACTCCCAGCTTATCCAGAACCTTTCACTCCAGTATAGGTAAACTGGGTGAAATTCGAACCGCACTGTCGGCTGTCCTGAAGATGGTTTTCCGTGGTTTCCCAATTTCTCGCCAGACTGTACCTTAATTAACGCAGGGGCCGATGACCTAGATGTTAGGCCCCTGTAAACAACAAGCATCATCATCATCACTTAATTAACGCCACGGTCACTTCCCTCCCACTCCTAGCTCTTTCCTATCCCATCGTTGCTATAAGAACTATCTGTGCCGGTGCGACGTACGGCAGATTGAAAAAAAAAAAAAAAGAACTGGGTGGGACACTTCTGTTTGTGTGCTGGCATCCTTCTTTTAAAGAAGGTATCGTACTGCTTCAACATATTTTAATTACACCTTCAGATGATTTCGGCCATCCTGAGATGAAACTACAATAATAATAATAATAATAATAATAATAATAATAATAATAATAATAATAATAATGTTACTAGTTTTTACGTCCCACTAACTACTTTTACGGTTTTCGGAGACGCCGAGGTGCCGAAATTTTATCTCGCAGGAGTTCTTTTACGTGCCAGTAAATCTACCGACACGAGGTTAACGTATGTGAGCACCATCTAATACCATCGAACTGAGTCAAAATCGAACCTTCTAAGTTGGGCTCAGAAGTCCAGCGCTGTACCGTCCGAGCTACTCAGTCTGGTAAAACTACTGTAAATAGTTCAGGTCCACGGCAGTCCTTGACATCTATCGGAGTATTTCTGGTACTGGGTAAGGGATACGTTGTGTGGTTAATGACAAATACAGTTAGCCTGTTTGTGGCTTTATGAATTATAGCTCCCTATTTTTAGCCAGATATTAACTTTGACAGTACCGCACGATCCAGTTATAACGGGTTCCCACCCACTCATCTACCTTGTTACCATATGTTGCTTAATGGCTGCTCCATATAGGGTATCCACTGCCACACCGTGTTAGCTGTCTCTCCAGCCAAAGCGGCCTTCATGTTCGAGCCCTGTCGTCGTTAATTTGTGTCCATTCCGTTCAACAGAGCATGAATGTAAATAAAAATTATAAACGAAGAGTGTGTTACAAATTGTATATGTTCAAACAGCACAATATACTGTGTTCGTGCCGGACCGTAAATATAATTGGATAGAAAGATGCCAAACACCGTGCTCAGATGGGAGAGTGCTGACCTTCTGACCTCAAGTTGCCGGGTTCGATTTCGGCACAGTCCTGTGGTATTTATGGGCACGTCACCATCGTGTCAATAGATTTACTGGCATGTAAAAGAAAGTCCCATGGGACTTAATTTCGACACCTCGGAGTATAGGATAATATTGTGAGTGATGTGCGAGTAACAAGAATAATTTTGTGTGCGATGTGTGAGTTACAGGAATGTCGGAGACAGCACAAACATCCATTCCCCGACCCAGGAGAATTAACTGCTTACAATTAAAACCGCAAAGCCCAGCCGAGAATCGAACCCGAGGCCCCGATGTCCAAAGGCCAAAGCATTGACCACTCAGCTACAGAGACGGACAGTACCCTAATGACAAGCTGTGTATAATCAATAGCCAAAGCTTGCCGCGAAAGGAAGGAGACTGCCGAGCGAGCGAGCTTGGCTACTATGTTGGCGGGAGTGGTTTTGATGGGGCGGGGGGTGGGGGTGGGGGGTGGGGGGAGGCATGTGAGAAGGAAATGGTTCACAGAACTAACACGTAGCGCTGTGCTAACATCTAGTATGCTCCGTATCTCGAAGTTTGTCCTAGGGTCTTAGATTTTTTTTTTTTTTTTTTTTTACATCCTAAAGCCCTATACATATTTGTTCCCAACGTCGAAATGTGTCAAATGACGCATTGTGGATATTTACTTTACTTATAATGTGCTTTTTAAAGCAGGTTCAGAATATCCAAGTTACCTAACCTTCTTCACCAAACAGAAAGTAGCAGTTCATGAATTATGGGTATTGCAGATGAACGTTTTCTAATCTCACTGAGAACACGTTTCCTGACAGGAAACAAGTTCTCTATATGGTGATGTAGAAAGGCACGTTTAGCCTAGGCTAGGCTGAGACGGTGTAGGTCAACCTGAACATGTGTGTAAACAAACGGGACCACTTTCCTTGTAGGAACCACCGAGCACTTGTCTTCAAGGAATTCGCCGCGACCTCCATACTCTCCCCTACAAGGAGCACTTGGTTCACGTACCTGCTGAGAACAGCAATTCCCCACTGCGATGTACGTGTTACATAACAACAAACAAAACGCAGACATAGTCGTCTGAGCTGGCAAGCTTTGCAAACTAAGAAAACTGATAGGGATGGTTGTCGCTAAATGAATGAATTAACTCCATAGATAGTCACTAATCATCAGATTATCATTAGGCTACATGGAACGTTTGACTCGTTAGATAATCGTTAAACAAACATATTAACTTGCTTTACTAAGCTGCTTGGATCGGATATCGTCGTTGCGCCTGCGAAAACAGCTATGTGAAATATTTCAGCTTAGAACTTTGGCCGGTAAGGTTCTTTCATCTGAGTTTCAAGAGTGTGCGAATATTTTCAAGGAATACTCGCTCTTCATAATATATGTGCTGCGGGTCAGTATTTCTCAAAATATATTACCACTTTGCAGGAGCAACGACATCTCACCAAGGTGGCAACACAGTGCTATTCTTGGCCATAGTGTGCGCGACTTTGGAACTGCAAAGCTGCATCCCCATGATTTCTATTCAGCATAAATCTGGTGGTCCCGAGGCTACGATCACGATATTATCAGTCATGTAACCTTTCCTTTTTAACGAATCCTCGATGTGTTTATACTCATGGACACCGGGCGAGTTGGCCGTGCGCGTAGAGGCGCGCGGCTGTGAGCTTGGATCCGGGAGATAGTAGGTTCGAATCCCACTATCGGCAGCCCTGAAGATGGTTTTCCGTGGTTTCCCATTTTCACACCAGGCAAATGCTGGGGCTGTACCTTAATCAAGGCCACGGCCGCTTCCTTCCAACTCCTAGGCCTTTCCTATCCCATCGTCGCCATAAGACCTATCTGTGTCGGTGCGACGTAAAGCCCCTAGCAAAAAAAAAATAAAAAAAATACTCATGGACATATAGTTTTACATGGAATCCAAGCCGCAGGGATGCGATTGTTTTTTGTTTCAAGAATTCAACATGGGTTGACTGGGTATCGAACCTCACTCGCCTTGGTGAGAAGCCAGTGACTAAGGCGTGGTCTGACACCATGGTTAGCCGATTCGAGTCCCGTTGGTCAAAAATAATTTCATCCAGAGAATGTTGGTATGTGAGGTTGTGGTATACAGTGTCTAATTATTAGAACGCGTGCGAAAAGCCTTGAGCGGACCCTTTGGTGCTATTCGACAGGATAGGATATGTGCCGGCACCGGGTTTCAACCTCTCCCTTCCTACGTTCATTTATCACAACCTTCATTTCAGGTCATTATTTCCAAGATGAGGTTGACGCCAGGAAGGGCATCTGGTCGTAAAACTCGCTATGATGATTCATCTCATTTAACACCTGACTCCGTAAAGAAACGGGAGAAAGGTTGGACATGCATACAATTTATTACCTGCTAGGGCTCATAGCAAGTTTTGTCTGTTTACTCGCAGCCCATGAGAAGAGCGAGCCAAGCTTAATGGTCGGATCCTGGGCCATGACCTCTTTTGGCAAGACCTAATCTGGTTTCAAGTCCCTGCGTATTTCATGTGTAGCCGTAAATAATCGCTTACGCACTTTAAGGGCATCTGCACGTGAAGCGTCATAAGAAAATCACATCTTGGTGTTAAACTATTTCAGGGTAATCTTTCCTGAATCCAATAATATACAATACTGGCTGAAGACAACCCACTTCGCTGGTTTTTTGTACATCCGTGCGGTTTCTGAATATAATACAGAAGACGTTCATTAAATGGCCATCCCTTTTGTGTTTCTTCTCTCATTTTTGTTCTTTTTTCGGGGTTCATAAATATCTTACATTCTAAGTCATTTCATAAAAATACATTCTTATACACTACATTAATTGATGCCTTGTTGTCTGGTGCATGCACACACACATTTTCTGTTTGTCCGACTCGGGAGAAAGCAACGTAGAGCTGATCATGTGTGAAACAGCAATCCTTCAAATTAACTCCGCAATAGTGGAACGTTTGACTCTGACCTATATTGATAGTCATATTATAAGCTAGCTAATCTCACTGGAAATTGTAATCGTTTGAAACAAAATGACAAATCATTTGAGATCAATGTAATTCTTGGTATGAAAACCGATTTTCAGTTTTCTTTGCCGGTTAGGAATTTTTGCCTGAATGATATTGTTAAGGAGCTGAATCGGTGTCTGCTTTAGATTCAAGAATTACAGAAAATACAAATGTACTCAAGCAGCAAACTGTTACGGTTCTGAGATCACCATACTGCTGCCAGATGAATCAAAGATGGTTTATAAAACCAAGCCTGCTAGAGTACATTCTCACTCATTTTAATACATTAAATGACGAAGTCAGCCAATTTAAAGCCCCACCACATCTCCTACACCACCATAGCTACAGACATGCAACCCCTATAGTGCACGACGGAGACTGGAAGCTACTACCACACATAAACACCTGTGATGGGTACTTGTGGGTGCAAGGTGAAATATACGAACACACGCGTCTATTTTTATTTATAATCGGTCAATTTCAACCCCCCACATCTCCCACATCTTCCCAGCTATCGACACACAATAACTACAGTGTACGATGGGAGACTCAAGGCTACTACAACACATAATCATGAGTGGTCTACGATGGGTAGTTGTGGCTTCAAGGTGAACTATACGGACACACATGTCTATTTTTATACATAGTCGGCCAATTACATGTTAGAATTCTCATATTTTGGTCCGTATTGAAATGTACAATGAAGTCAAATGAATATTAAAGTTTAATTATTCCACCTATTCAATACATAAAAATAGATTTTAATAAAGAATTAAATCTGTAAATAAAATTATAGGGACATGTTTCGCCCTTTAATTAATAGCATCTTCAGCCTTAATCTCAATCTGAAAGATAATTAATCAAGTACCTGATTGTAATTAAATTACATATGAATGTGAAGATGATGTTGGAAATATGCTTGAAATGGTAAGTGAAATAGTTGACAATAGTTATGATATTCTTAAAATGAAGCCTTAATAAAGTCTAATATACAAATAGTCGTAAATTTATACATTTTCTTGAATGTCCTTGTTTAAAAATTGGTAACAAATTGTATACTGGTAGTTTTATAAGAAAGTAATTTTGTTTTGTAAAGTGGCGTTCTGTGGAGGTTGAGGGCCTTAGAGAAAACTTTTGGATCCTAAACAGATCGAATGTCACAATAATCATAAAAATGTAGTTGATAATTCCAAATGGAGTATTAATACATACTAAAGCTAGTAAAGAGACGTTTCCGTTGCTCACTTCAAGTGAGGTTTATAATAAATTGTTACGTTGATACAAGTAAAGCGGGGCCTTTTGATGGTTGAGGGTGTTAGAGAAATTTTATCGGGTGCTAAACAGTTCAAACGTCAGGATAATGATGAAGAATGTAGTAAATAACTTCGAGGGGAATTTAAACACAATTTTTTTAAAAAAATTGTAAAGAGACGTTTCTGCTGCTCACCTCAAGTGGGGTTTATAATAATATAAAAACATTGTCAGACTGTTGTAACTCTCGTGCGAAGATATGAAACTGTAGTCTTCTAGAAGCACGAGTGAAGAAGAGTGCTTGATGGTAATTAGCTGTGTTAAATATTAGCTCGAAGGAGCGACTATAGCCTCTTGTATAGAGTCGAAAGGGAAATTTGGTTTGAAGTCTGTAACAATAGGAGATTTACGTGTTAAAGAATGAATTTGAATGAAAGGAGAGTTTAAAGAGAAATCGAAGTGTGTAAAATAACTTACTTCTTTATTAATGTTGAAATTGGTTGACGTAAAGAAGAGTTGGAGAGGAAACAATTGAAAATAAATGATATTACACACAACGTTTTCTCTCCAACTCTCCCACCTCATGTTTTTGCTTCTTTTCTGCGGTTTATTCTCATAAAATCCAACAAAGGAAACCGAACATCTGTGGCTTTATCTACTTTTCTCCCGTTGACTTTTATTAATGGACAACTCTCCTACTTTCTGTATGTTTATGTTAGAATTTATGGTTTCCAGGGTGGTATCACATTACTTCAGCGTAGTGATGTTAGCCGAAAACTTTCAGATTAATTGAGGCTCAGTGAACTCCCATTATGCAAAAAGTTTCACAAATCAGTTAGCGTTTTTTTTCGCGCTGCAGTTAGGCGAAAGCTTTCGAACAGGAAGATAAGGGGGAATGTGAAGTCGGATTCACCTAGAGCCGCGACCTCGACGACCACTCACGTAGTCTTATATTATTGACCAATTAGTATCACTGACTGCTTTAGTGGGGAACGAATTTAAACTTGTAAATTTAGAGTCCTACTTGTGTCGGCGCGACGTAAAGCAAAACCAAACCAAACCAAACCCCATGGCACTACAGCCCTTGAAGGGCCTTGGCCTACCAAGCGACCGCTGCTCAGCCCGAAGGCCTGCAGATTACGAGGTATTGTGTGGTCAGCACAACGAATCCTCTCGACCGTTATCCTTGGCTTTCTAGACCGGGGCCGCTATCTCACCGTCAGATAGCTTCTCAATTCTAATCACGTAGGCTGAGTGGACCTCGAACCAGCCCTCAGGTCCAGGTAAAAATCCCTGACCTGGCCGGGAATCGAACCCGGGGCCTCCTGGTAAGAGGCAGGCATGCTACCCCTACACCACGGGGCCGGCGACGTAAAGCAAACTGTGAAAAAAAAATGCTTTGGGACTGTTTTTAGCAGCCTTTTTAATACATGTGTAAATGTGTGTCCTAATTGGCATTGACACAGTTTGTAATGAATATTTAAATTTTACATTTGCACCTTTTAAAATTAAATTATTGCATTTTTTTGCACATTTTTGACACAAAGTTTGTACTTAAAATTCTTAGCTGTAGTGATTACATATCCTGATGATCAAACAGAACATATTATGAAGATTTTTTGAAAAATTGTCAGCACGTGGTGTCGTTAAGAAGTTTGGGAGATATGGTTCTTCAAGACTTAGGTGGAATATTTCAAGGCAGTCTCTAACCTTCTCTTATTCATTCCTGATCAGTGTTAAATACCTTGCAGAACTTGATGGAAAGGAGGAGTAGTTCCTCTAGCGCCAATCATTAATCCAATGACATCGATATCAGTCAGCTCATACTCCCGTTTCTATTACTTTGTTTTCGTCGTGAACCTCAGTGTACCGGGCGAGTTGGCCGTGCGCGTAGAGGCGTGCGGCTGTGAGCTTGCATCCGGGAGATAGTAGGTTCGAATCCCACTATCGGCAGCCCTGAAGATGGTTTTCCGTGGTTTCCCATTTTCACACCAGGCAAATGCTGGGGCTGTACCTTAATTAAGGCCACGGCCGCTTCCTTCCCACTCCAAGCCCTTTCCTGTCCCATCGTCGCCATAAGACCTATCTGTGTCGGTGCGACGTAAAGCAACTAGCAAAAAAAAAAAAGAACCTCAGTGTCTTTTATTACTATTATTGTTATTTTATTATTAGATTTACATTTCACTAACTACTGTCGTATTTTAGCATCTTGAAAATACTACTGAACTGAGTCAGTGTTGAACCCACTCCCTTGGACTTGGAAATCCATCACTTGACTGTCTGAGCCACTCAGCCAGGTATTATTATTGCTGATACATCATGTAAGGTCTTGGATAAGAGCTTTATCCCAAGAAATGCAATCTTGCAGTGAAAGGTTAGCGGCTGAACTACGTGAGTGTTCCAGGTATACCATCATCTGCTTTGCATAGTCTCGATGTCAGCCCAGCCACATCTTTACGATCGCTGGTGTGTCGTCTACGGAAGTACCGCCCGCAGCGGCGCGGAGCTCACAAATGGGTCAAGACCGGTGGGCGAGTAGAAATTGAGGGCACACTCTCTAGCCAGAGGCAACTCAGCGCCGAAATTCAACAGCTGGCTCTTCTGATCTCTGCATATCACCGATGAGGAGTGCGGCTCAAACTGCAGACTTCCAATATTAACGTGACGTCTATAAAATCAGGCTGCATACGTTCGAACTTTACAGTAACGAAGTCGTGTGCTCGCATTAGGTCTTATCATTTCAGAAGTTATGATCCGATCCTAATGGTTGAGGTACCATTTAACTGGAAATGTGGATATGAGAGAAAATATGACACTCGATGGGTCTCACTTCCTTTCAGTGCCCGGCTCCGTGGCTAAATGGTTAGTGTGCTGGCCTTTGGTCACAGGGTTTCCGGGTTCGATTCCCGGCAGGGTCGGAAATTTTAACCATCATTGGTTAATTTCGCTGGCGCTGGGGCTGGGTGTATGTGTTGTCTTCATCATCATTTCATCCTCATCACAACGCGCAGGTCACCCACGGGAGTCAAATCGAAAGACCTGCACCTGGCGAGCCGAACATGTCCTCGGACACTCCGGCACTAAAAGCCATACGCCATTCCATTTCATTTTTACTTCATTTCAGTCCGGCTCCATGGCTAAAATGTTAGCGTGCTGGAATTTGGTCCAGCGGGTCCCGGCTGCGATACCCGACCGGGTCGAGGATTTTTAACTTTCATTAGTTAACTCCTATGGCTAGGAGCTGAGTGTTTATGCCGTCTTCATTATTGGAATTCATCGCTAGGTAGGGCCCGATACTCACAGACGTGCAGGTCGCCTCTACGGCATCAACTCGGAAAACCTGCATCAGGCCTCTGCGGAGGTCGCACGCCATTCTTCTTCTTCTTCTTATTATTATTAGCTAATACAGGAGATGAGGGTGACTAAAATGACAATTTTGGGGTATATGATTTGGTTTGTGATTAAGAACTCCGAAACCAAGAGACATGTGAAAATGTTTAAGATGTCTTAATGTAGACCGTTTGCTATTTAAAAAAAGTCCCAACCCCAAGCCCAATTTTTTGTGTAAAAATCGGCGATTTTACCATATAAATATTGATTCCGGACCATGATATGGTATATAGTTCGAAATGTACTTATCTCTGAGTGCGAGATAATGGTACCACAGCAGTTACCTACCCTACGACCCTTAGAACAAAGTTATGTGGGGATGTAAAAATGTGAGAATTTCTTCATTTGCTTCATAATTCTGATCCATGTGTATGCATTATGGAACCATTCTGGTAGACTTGCGACAATTTTGGCAGAATTTATATGGAGTACAACTTTTTGAAAAGGCCAAATGCACCGTACTGAAACATATGCTCTCTGTCGCTAGGCAACCAGTGATAACCTAACAGCCGTAAAAAAAAGTTAATTGGTCTTTATTTAATGTTGTTTATTTATTACCGTGACAATTACACACTACGATTATATTAATCTCTAATTGCAGATATCAACGGCCACTTGCAAATACAGTTGTACTGAATTGACTATCTAACGTTTCTTTCATATCACAGAAGTTAGACTTGTTTCGGGTGATGTCACGTAATGAAATGTCGTATGGCTTTTAGTGCCGAGAGTGTCCGAGGACAATTTCGGCTCGCCAGATGCAGGTCTTTTGATTTGACTCCCGTTAGGCGACCTGCGCGCCGTGATGAGGATGAAATGATGATGAAGACGACACATACACCCAGCCCCTCGTGCCAGCGAAATTAACCAATTATGGTTAAAATTCCCAATCCTGCCGGGAATCGAGCCCAGGACCCCTCTGATCAAAGGCCAGCACGCTAACCATTTAGCCATGGAGCCGGACGATGTCACGTAAACTCAGCGGGACAATCCCTCGCCTGTATGTTTTCTTAAAATGAAATTCGTGGATTATGTAATTTTATCAGCATTTATGGACAACCACTGATAGTGAGGAATTTTCTTTACTATATGGTCCGGTTCGAGTCTCATTAGCAGAATGTTCGCCGGCGGGGTAGGAGAGGTGGTTGCATGTAGTTTCTAATAACTAGATTGCGTTCCAAAAGCCTAGATTCAATTCCAAACCCCTCCGCAGTTTTCATTTCAAGTGAGGGCATATGACGCTGTTCATGGTGATTCGTCCGTCGGGTGGAAACGTTAAGCCTTGGTGTTATTAGACTGCAGTAGGCTATGTGCCAAAACCGGATTTCACCCTCTCCGTACCTCATCGTCATTTCACAACCAGACGCGCAGGTCGCCCATGTGGAGTCAACTAAAATTACCTGCACCAGACGATCCAGACATGTCCTCAGACACTCCCGGCACTAAAAGTCACACAATAAATAAATAAATAAATAAATAAATAAATAAATAAATAAATAAATAAATAAATAAATAAATAAATAAATAAATAAATAAATAAATAAAAGGATAACTCCGACTGGCTGTAATCAACACCCAACCAAAACTACGCGACATAAATAAATGAAATTTTGGGGATACATTTATATTACAGTGTGGGTGCTCACTAAGGGAGGATTTTTTGATAATCCGTCGCTAAGGGGGTAAAAGGTGAACTGTTTAAATGAGAAAATCTATGTCTCAAAAACTTAATAGTTTGCAGACATAAAAATTGGTATTTAGAATCTACTTTAAAAATAAAGAAACGCATATTTTTTGTTTTCGGAAAATTCCCTTAAGGGTGGTAAAAAATGGTGAAAAATCGGTTGAATACCTTTTATAGGGATACTTCTATCTCAAGAAAGGAAGATGTTACGGTCTTGAAATCTCCGCTAAAAATAAAGAAACACGTAGTTGTCTTTGTTTTCGGATAATCCAGTTAATGAGAGGTGAACAGGAGTGAAAAATGGGTGAATTTTTAAAATGAGTATGGCAAGCGTATATATATAAAAATGTAACATTCTACTGACGTGAAAACTGGCATTTAGAATCTCCTGTAAATTTAGAGAAACATATAGTTTTTGTTCGGAAAAGCCACTTAAGGAAAAGTAAAAAAAAGAGGGTGAATTTTTAAAATGAGTATATCTACAGTGTACATCGAAAAGTTAACATGTTACAGGCGTGAAGATTGATATTATTAGTCTATTTTAAAAATAAAGAAACATGTATTTTTTGCTTCCGGAATAACACTTAAGGGGAGGGGGTAAAAAGGACTGAAAATGGGGTTGAATTATTTTTATTAGGATACTGATATTTCAAAAACTGAAAATGTTAACAGACATGAAGATTGGCATTTGGAATATTCATTAAAAATAAAGAAACACATTTTTTTCCCGGAATATCCGCTTGAAAAGAAGTGATGTAGGGGTTGAAGTATTTCTATTATGATACTTATCTATATAAATAAAATAGTAACGACAGTGTGTCTGCACATCGAATATTTTGGCGAAATTATCGTAGTTGTACGTTTCAGGTGTAATGATGACCATCTGCATATATTTTAGCTTTCATTTCCTTAAAGTCCTCGTTTTTACCACTCTCTCCAAAATAAACATGGCGGTACAATCTGCTGTTAGTGTCGAGAAAGACAAAAATCAGTGTTTTCCGTTTTTCTTTACATTTGTACCCGCTGCGCACGGCCATGGTACTGGTGCCTGTGTCTATAACGCACAGGGAGTGCTTGTAAACATCAAGTTGCGTACTCTGGTCGTTTTATCCCTTTTTTTGCTAATGGTTTAACGTCTCACTAACACATCGAAGGTTTTCGGCGTTGCAAGGATCGGAAAAGGCTAGGGTTAGGAATGTAGTGGTCGTTGTCTTAATTAAGGTACAGCTCCAGCAATTGCCTGGTGTGAAAGTGGGAAATCACGGAAAACCGTCTTTAGGGCTGTTGATGGTAGCATTCGAACCCACCATCTCTTTAATGCAAGCTCACAGCTGCGTGACCCTAACCGCACGATCAACTCACGCGGTACTCGGAACGTTGACCTTCGCACAGACAACATGACACACGATGTTGGAAGTGGTTTTCGAATGGACGCCGAGGACGTCATAGCTACTCGAATTGGTATCCGGTATATCTACAATTTCCTCTTAGACATACAGTACTTCGTAGTGAAGAATCCATGATTCCTAAATACGTGCAAACATTTGCGGGTCCGCCCATATGGATTCCGCTTCAGCAAGACGTACGTCGGTGGATCTCATCTTCTGTGTCTATTTCACTTGCATATACCAGACTATTGATATCGTCGCAGAAGTAAAAATACTGGGGCTTTAAATCAGGAGACCTAACTGGGCACCTGATTGGTGCATTGCAGCCTATCCAACGTCGTGGAAATGTACGGTCTTGGTATTCACGTACACCGCGCCTCACATAAGGTGGAGGTAAAGGAAAACGTGAGGGGTTTATAGGATGATGATTTGCTACAATATAGCACAGCTGTCAACGTCCTGTTGTTGTCATCGAGAAAGACAAAATGTTTTCTGTTTTGATTTACATCGCTCGCGTGGCGAGTGTTCGTAAACACATGAAGAAAGTACATGTTTATCTGCATTTGCAGCGGTATATTCTGAAGATACGCCGGTACTTCATCTTTCAGGAACCTTAGGTAATTTTCATCTGTCAGACGCGTGGCTAATCTTTGGAGCTCAGTGGTACTGGTCCACACACTCACTGTAAATCGCCACTAAAACTGTCCCTTCCAAATTGTATCTGGGTTAGGGACAGCCCAAGTAGGCACATGGGTCTTAAGGGAATTTAATAATCCCATTCCTCGTGAACACGCTACGTCTGTCGCTAGCACTTAGAAAGGGAACGCTGCCAATAGAGTCTTTTCATTTAGAAACAACGTACAGGATTCCCGCCTTAAAAATTCCCGTTTTTCGGCCACTTCACACGTTGTGCATGAAAGAGTCGCAGGTTCTCTCCACGCAGGACCCGATGCCAAGTCCACTGGGGCACACCATCATCGCGCGCAGAACCTCGCGCTAGGTGACGTTCAATCTTCGCCTACCACAGTCTCGATAGGACGGTAGAACGCTACCAGTATCGCTTACTTCCCAGTACGCAGTAACGAACGTTCGCCTATTGGGTGTGCGGCGATTAGCAAATCATTCTCTGTACAATCGGACGTCAGCTTCTGAAATACGGTGTGCTTCACAGTAAATAAGAAGCAGCGGGCGAGTTGGCCGTGCGGTTAGGAGCGCGCAGCTGTGAGCTCGCATCCGGGAGATAGTGGGTTCGAACCCCACTGTCGGCAACCCTGAAGATGGTTTTCCGTGGTTTAGCAATTTCACACCGGGCAAATGCTGGGGCTGTACTTTAATTAAGGCCACGGCCACTTCCCATTTCTGGGACTTTCCTGTCCCATCTTCACCATAAGACCTATCTGTGTGGGAGCGACGTAAAGCAACTAGCAATAAATGAATAAATAAATAAATAAATAAGAAGCACATCCGGCAATTCGTTGATAGAAGCTTCAATTTTCCAGCAATAACCGACTGCAGTTTTATTTTGCTTGTAGTCCACAGACAGAACACGTCCGTTATGAATCTAGGAATAACTAGTTCGTGTTCTTACTGTGATTCACTCTACTCAGACCATCGTCCACATGTGTTGTGTTTGTCACAACAGGTAGCTTGACCTTGTGACTGGATGACTCACAGCTTACAGAAGCAAGCCACTGTACTTCTGCGCGTGTTCTTACGTATTGTATTACTTTACATAAAAATGTCGTGTTTTATAACGTCAAGGCTGTACCTATACTATGACCCAAAACTAGAAATAATTTTCGCATATGCCTTACAAATTTTCTCTGCTGTCCCATATGATCTCGGTACAGCATTCCATTCTCCTCGCATCCCTTTGCGCCTATTTCACTGTAGTAAAAATAGTTTGATTTACAGCAGGCTTAGAATTAGGTTTGTTACTCGAAGCTTCGACATTTAGTCCATGTACGAATACAGGCATATGAAGAAACTATAGAAATAAAGGTGAAATATATTTTTGCAGCCAATCGTGAAATAAATGTTGTAGTTAAATGTTGAGTTGAAGTATTATATCTATACCATTAAATCTGTGATAAATAATGTTTATAGTCAGCAGCAGTTCTCCAGTTCCAATCATTTAGGTTCTCACTTAACAAAGTAATTGATGGATGTTCAAATTGTGCCTGTAAAGATCCAGTGCCCACATCATTATGTTTGTTATAATTGTTATAAAATATGATCCCTATTAAATTTCGTAGGATTTTTTCTATGCAAATGTTGTTGGATTGTCACATGTAGCCGGGCTGAATGGCTCAGACGGTTGAGGCGCTGGCCTTCTGACCCCAACTTGACACGTTCGATCCTGTCTCAGTCCGGTGATATTTGAAGGTGTTCAAATACGTCAGCCTCGTGTCAGTAGATTTACTAGCGCGTAAAATAACTCCTAAGGGACTAAATTCCGGCACCTTGGCGTTTCCGTAAACCGTAAAAGTAGTTGGTGGAACGTAAAGCAAATAACATTATTATTATTATTATTATTATTATTATTATTATTATTATTATTATTATTATTATTATTATTATTATTATTATTATCTTAGAAGTGAAGCTTCCACGGTCCGGAATGTACAGATAACAACAACACGGTTCAACCCGGAAAAAGAACTAAATCATTCTTATTATTATTGTCATATGTACTCAATACTGAATTCGCAAACATTATTGATCATGAGTTGAAATATAAATACTGCGTAAGTTCATTATGAAGTTGTTTTTACATAAGGCCTATGTGATTATATTTCCCCCGTATGTTTTCGAATGACACGTATCTTGGGTCGGGCACGCCAGAAATACTTCACTTAACCCGAATCGGTAGGATCCAACTCGAATGCGACAGGGATCGAGTCGGGCGTGTCTGACTGAGTACTTGCGTATTCGGGTCGTGTGAATATTTCATTCGTATTAACAGGGTTCTGGCGTTACTGCGGCGTTAAACAGGTAGCGAAAATACAAAGAAAGGTGATGTAAATCGATCACAGTTGCGTTTGAAAAGTTTTCTCTCTTCGTGATAAGTGTAGCAAACATGTAACATTACTTTTCGGTGACACGAAGAAAAACTGTCTATGGATTTGTGGTAGAGGTTAAGAAGACGATCTATTTGTAGATCGTAGAAAGTTTCTGTTGATGCATCTCTTGGCTCTTGGGACGTCCTGGCTGGCTATGTAAAGAAAAAAAAGAGCAAGAAGAACGACTTAACCAACAGTGTAATCTTGTGCCATATCACTAGCTAGGTATCTTCTTATTTGACTCTGGCAATATGCTACACAGTGTTACGTTTGATTGGTTCTGAAGATGTGGGAGTAGGTGTGAGAATACAACTTTCTAATATAACGGTAACGTTGCACCGTTTGTACTGGCCGTATATTAAGTTTAGTGGTTCATAAACTTTCCTTGTCATTTCCTGAAGTTACGGTGATTTTAAGGACGATCACAAGAAGTAGTGCACACTTCCTTCAACAAAGTAATTACAGCAGATACTTAATCATCTAGTGTTTTTACATTAGTTAACTTACCGTCACGATTTTAGGAGGAAATGACTCATGCTATATTACTCTGTGTTGAATAGGAGCAAGAAGTTCGACGGTCGGGAAGATGGAACCTGTGAAGAAAATCTCGACAACATGAACAAAGCATGCCATTTCATTTCCTATGAGGGCTGTACAAGAGTCTGCCTTAACTCTGGGGATATAGTGATGGGATGGGCTACCTTTGTAGCTGAGAGTTGCCCGATATTTGGGAGCAGCTGCGGCATTTCAGTACCTGAGGTTCATTATTCCTTTTCTTACAAGTGGTTTTACGTCTTTTAATGATGGTAGGATGGGAAGTGTCAAGAATGGGAAAATGAAAAAAACAAGTAAAACCATTTTCAGAGCTGCCGACGATGGCGATAAACCCACTATCTTCCGAATGCAAGCTCACATCTACTTGGCCTAGGTAGTCAAATCGCTGGGCCCTGGTGTTAACAGCAACTATCCTGGGTTCTTCCACGTTTATGAAAAGAACCTCTGGTGCAACAGCCAATCTGCTGCCGAGCCATATGACTTGTAGACACGGGAGTGCGACGTGGTCAGCGTGACGATATCTTCAATCGTACTGCTTCGCTTTCGTGACCGGGTTCCCTGCCTTTCATGTCATACAGATTCTCAGTTGGTCTCAGAATTAAAATCCTTGGAATGACCAGGAATTGAACCCGGGGTCATCCCTCTCGAATGGAAGCTCGGAGTTACACAACTTTCTCGGTATTATTATTATTATTATTATTATTATTATTATTATTATTATTATTATTATTATTACTACTACTACGGAGACGGATTGGTGACGTGTGTTAATCCCTTACGGCTACGGAGCCAAGCTCTGCATTCGGAAGATGATTTTTGAACCCCACCGCTGATTGTTCTGAGAATGGTTTTCTGTAGTTCTCCATTTTCACTTCCAAGCAAACGCCGGGACAGTTCCTGTTCACAGGCCACCGCCGATTCCTTCTGCCTCCTTACACAATTCCATTCTTTCATTTCATCTTCATTAGCGCTTCAGCTGAGGTCGGTGTCAGGAAGTGCATCCGCCCGTAAAAATATGCCATATAATTTTATCTCATCCGTGACCTCGTATCAGGAAACTGGACTGAGGGTAGACATGTATTATTATTATTTTGACCATTTATTTATTACATCCCAGTTTCTGGAATTGCCGAACAGGACCAAACTTACCATATAACAGTGTTAAACATGTAATAACAATGAATAGTGGTTATTAAAGTGCCTTGTAGAGGTGATAAAGAATAATTTAACATTACTCCTTCATCGCTGTCATTGATACACCAGGGAGGATGCTATTAGGAAACCCCCACATTTCGCGCAGATTTTGTCATTGTTCCTCTGGCGCCGCTTAATAGTCCAACAACTTTAGAAATTTTGTAGGTGTATTTGTTGAATCATAGATGGTTCTCTTTCCTTGATCTACCTCCTCAGCTGGCTGGAGCTCATTTCGAATCTGATAGTTGGACCCAACAATGTCGTAAGAGGCGACTAAAAGGGATCCCAGAGGCTCTCAATTTGGGAGCGCCCGTTGGTGACCACAGGGCCCTCAGCTGAGTCCTGGCATTGCTTCCACTTACTTGTGCCAGGCTCCTCATTTTCATCTATCCTATCCGACCTCCTTTGGTCAACACTTGTTATTTTCCGATTCCAACGATATTAGCTTGCGACACCTAGGGAAGTCTTTCATTTTCACGCCCTTCGTGGCGCTTGCCTTTCTTGCCTGATACCTTTATTTTTTGAAATGTCGGATCCCTACCATTTTTTCTCTCCGATTAGTGTTATATACAGGATGGTTGCCTACTTGTACTTTCTCTTAAAACAATAATCACCGCCACTACCACCACCACCACCGAGATCACAGCGCTATCTTTTCTACGGTGGATGGAGATTATGTGGATCCGTCTGTTGCTCCCTCCTGTGGCGATACATGGAACTTCTTGGTACATTTCCAGGATTGATTGACTGCTTGATTGATTTTCTTTCTTTCTTTCTTTCTTAGTTCATTAACCATAGGTAACGGCTGAGTAGCTTTGTAAGTGGTACTGATCCTGGAATCGGGATACCAGTTGCTATGGGGTAGGAGTGGGCATTCCGCACATATCCTGAGTCGTGCCTTTCTTGTGCTTTATTTCTCTGAAGGGGACTAGGACTGCCCAATCCACCGATGCTATCTAAACCGTAAAAGTGAAAAATCCTCACTGGGACTATGTGTAAGTAAGGCTAGCACTCTATTCTACAGAAATATTACGGAGTACACTCAGAATATGCCTTTGCTGGCAGGACCTATTGTTTACAGTGCACTATGTCTTCTGGTATAGGCAAGAGCATTTTTGTTACTTTCGTAGATCTGCCTCTGTCTTATCCTTAGCTTTGACAATATGAAAGTGACTGAGGTATGAGCGATGCTAGTAATGCCAATCCTTATGCAGCCAGTCCCTGCCATGAAGGGTGTGAAAATGTTGCTCATAGGATCGGTTGGTGTATGCATTTCACTGGGCTTGGCAGACTGATATCTAATAGCAACTCTGGCTCGGTGAGGAAAGCAACGGGAAACTACCTCACTCCTCATTTCCCTAGTACGCCTCTTCAGTGATGCCTAGGCCATCTATGACAGCTGATGGCAGAGCTGTTGAGGATCCCACCAGCGGCACCGCTGACGGACTGAACATACACTTAGAATGCCAGAGATGGGGAACAAAGTGGAAGGGACAGAGAATTGGAGAAATAAACATACATCAACAAATATGCCAGAGCTCAATGACAGAGAAAGGTACGGGAGTAGGATAGAGAAGCACCAGTGGGGGAAACAAGAGAAAAGAATTCTGAAAATATCAGCTGAAAAAGAAACAAAAGCATTCGGGAGATAGTGGGTTCGAAACCCACTGCCGGCAGCCCTGAAGATGGTTTTCCGTGGTTTCCCATTTTCACACCAGGCAAATTAAGGCCATGGCCGCTTCCTCCCCATTCTTAGGCTTTTCCTATCCCATCGTCGCCATAAGAACTATCTGTGTCGGTGCGACGTAAAACGAATAGCAAAAAAAAAAAAAAAAAAAAAAACAACCATGACAAAGCTGCCCGTGGTCCCCTGAGGGCATTGTAAACTGTAATATGTATATTGTTGTTCAGGGTTTCAAGACCCTTCAAGATCCCTTTGAAATTTAACTGTGAAGTTGAGGGTTCGATTTCTCTCGTGGTAACTTTGTTCTGGAAGCTTCTGCTTCTTTCCAGTATGAACAAGTACCATTCTATATTTCCTCTGCTATGGGACTATTTATACCAAACTTGGATTTCATAAGACCTATTGTCTAGTTGATAGCTTCCCCTTTACTGAGCTCGTCAGCTGCAGTGCGAACAGTATTCAGTATTGGGGAGATAGTGGGTTCGAAGTTCGGCTCCATGGCTAAATGGTTAGCGTGCTGGCCTTTGGTCACAGGGGTCCCGGGTTAGATTCCTGACAGGTCGGGAATTTTAATCATCATTGGTTAATTTCGCTGGCACGGGGGCTGGGTGTATGTGTGGTCTTCATCATCATTTCATCCTCATCACGACGCGCAGGTCGCCTACGGGTGTAAAATCGAAAGACCTGCACCTGGCGAGCTGAACATGTCCTCGGACACTCCTGGCACTAAAAGCCATACGCCATTTCATTTTTTCAGTGGGTTCGAACCCCACAGTTGGCAGCCCTCATGATTGTTTTCTGTGCTTTCCTATTTTCACACCAGGCAAATTAAGACCACGGGCGCTTCCTTTCCACTCTAAGCCCTTTCCGTTGCCATAGTCGCCATAGGTCCTATATGTGTCGGTGTGACGTAAAGCACATTGTAAGAAAAAAGCATAGATGTTCACGATGAGGATCAATGCATGGAACGAATAACTCTCAAATCAGCTGATTCGATTTGACAAGCTGTTTTACTCTCATGCCTTGTTTGAAATATTTTTTCTTACGGTTGTCGGACAACGGATCCGACCATTTTTTGATATGTTTGTAAAATTTTCGTTTTTTTCGACAGATACTCTATAGCAATACGTATAACATATAACCTTCTTGACCACGTGTCCTCATGTGTGGATTTCATGCATGAGAAAGTTAAAAGTATGAAACTAATTCGATTTTTCTTGGTTTCAGGTGAGTGAACTGTTGGAACAGGCTGCACCCTAGCAGTTACAGTAAGTAACCTTAGCATTAATTACTTGTAAGAGTTGAATTTGTAGCCAATCTCCGTACACGAACCCGAGTTCTTTGTTTTCCCGACGGATCTGTTTACAAAATAATATCATCAGTACGGCCTGTACATGAGGAAATGGCATGAATAGCTGTTAGTGGAGAATCCTACTGGGTAAAACCCGAAGTACTAATATTATTCGCCTAGCGATAAACCATAATGCCCTGCCCTCTGGAAAATAAGTTCCCATTATACAGGGCTCAAAAACGTTTTGTATATTGTGGTTTAATGCAATTTTATTTTTGATGTGTATACAGTGTGTATGCACATCATACATTACGAAGGGCATATACAAACAAAAATGCCGGGCTGAGTGGCTCAGACGGTTAAGGTGTTGGCCTTCTGACCCCAACTTGGCAGGTTCGATCCTGGCTCAGTCCGGTGGTATTTGAAGGTGCTCAAATACGACAGCCCCGTGTCGGTAGATTTACTGGCACGTAAAAGAACTCCTGCGGGACTAAATTCCAGCACCTCGGCGTCTCCGAAAACCGTAACAGAGTAGCTAGTGGGACGTAAAACAAATAACATTATTATTACAAACAAAAATAGCACGCAGACAGAAGTGAAAAAGCAATAGAAACGTCACAAAAACGCAACGTTGGTGATGTGGGATTTTGAACACAAAATTTTCATTCATAGTGTAGCCATCTCGAGCCGTGAGGCATGTTTGAAAATGATGGGGCATATTCAGCACCAAAGGATCCAACTTATTTAGGGGCAGATTATCCGATTCTTAAATAGCAGCTTCAATCAGTAGCTGGATGTTAACAGCACGATTAAGACTGTGGGCAATTGCTCCCTTCAGTTTTCGCCATGTATGTTCAACTCAGGTCATGCTCTCAGAATATGCGACCCCCTGTAGGTGGGGGATGCAGACGAAGAATACACCCACAGTATTCCCTGCCTGTCGTATGAGGTGACTGAAAGGGGCGAAAAAGGGATGATTGAATTATAACCATGAAACTGTTTGTGATTAGCACCATCATGCGGGGAACAGCATGGGTCGCCTTGACTTGCGAACAGTACCACTGTCTTAGGTACACAATAGGTTTGTGATTAGTAGCAGTGGAGAGTGGTTCACTGTGGGTTTACAGTACCTGTGATTGGTATCACTATGTGAGGAACACCACGGGTTTCCGTTGCCTGTGGTTAGTGCCATTATGTAAGAAACACCATGGGTCTGGGCGTTGCCTGTGATTAGTACCACTATATGAGCGACACCGTGGGTCTGCGTTGCCTGTGATTAGTACCTACTATGTGCGGAAAACCACGAGATAGTTCGGGTCCCTGTGATTAGTACACCTATGTAAGGAACACCATGGGTTTGTGTTGCCTATGAGTGGCGCCATTGTGTGAGAAATACTGTAGGTCTGTGTTACTTGTACGACGTACAATACTCGTGAGTAGTATCATAATGTGTGGAACACCGTGAGTCTGCGCTACTTTTGATTAGTATCGCAACATGAAAAATACCATGGTTCTACTTTACTAGCGATAAGTACCATTATGAGGGGCCTTTGACCTGGATTTTGGACCCCTTTAGACAACAAGCATCATTGATTCAGTATTGTGCTTAGGAAGCAATTCCTTGGTCAGTAATACCATTGTTTTAAGAGAGTTTCTGTGCATTGCGGGTCGGATCCACTGATTGCTTTAAGTTCATGATCATTGTTCATCGTCATATTTTTGAATTCTAGTCAGTGGATCGATTTCGGAGTTATTTTTAATTTTTAGTATTATGAGTTGGATCCGGTGATTTTTAAAAATTCATATTCATCCATCCATTCTTTACCATCACGTTTTGAATTCTGGTCAGTGGGTGAATTGTTTGTCCAACCCTTGTCCCGTTTCCCCACGGGATCGGTTATGAGGTGAGATGAATCTATCGTGGCGGGTTTTTATGACCGGATGCCCTTCCTGACGTCAACATCATCAGAGGAGTTAATGAGATGAAATGAATGACGTGATAGTAGGGAGAGGGTGAAACCCGGTGCCGGCACATAGCCTACTCCTGTCGAATAGCACCAAGGGGTCTGCTCAAGGCTTAACGTCCCCATCCGACGGACGAATCACCATCGACAGCGTCATATGCCCTCACTCCATATGAGCACTGCGGAGAGGTTTGGAATTTAATCCAGGCTTTTGGCACGCAATCTAGTGATTAGAAATTGTATACCACTACCTCCCCTACCCTGCCGGCCAACATTCTGATGGTGAAATATTTTTCGATCAACGGGACTGGAACCGGCTAACCTCGGTGTCAGACCGTTTAGACTTCAGTGCCTTAACGATCATGGCCGCCAGGCGGGCTTGGTCAGTGGGTGAATTATGGACTTTTAAATTGTCATTACGTTTCGTTTCATTTCGTACCACTAGGGGCGGATGACGTAGATTTTAGGCTCATTCAAACAACAAGCATCATCATCATCATCATCATCATCAGAATATGCTGGCCACACCATTCACTGTATGTCACGTGTGTCAAGGAACTAATTAATCACTCAGGCTCAATGGGCACGAGCATTATCATCCACCAGGGTAAAGTTCTCACCCACAGTGGTAGCAGATCCTGTAAGTAAAGGTTGTAGAATGTTGTCTCCGTATACCAGATGAGTCATATTACTCTATATACGAATTGAAGGTGTAGGCCTACATCGACCAAACATGATCCCACCCCCAGACATGACTTAAGCCTCTTGCTGCTGATGTTGCTCCAGGATGACGAGCTCGTTCCATCCCTCACCTGATCGTCTCCAGACTCTAATGCTCCTGTTTGTGAATACAAGCTTACGGGCACATCAGAAAATAGCCTACGCTTCCACTGTTCCTGATGCCATTGGCTATGAATTGTTGCCCATCTCACACAAGATGCCCTATGGTGTGGTTTAAGAAGAGCTTTTGGCACATGCCTCTTTAATATCAGTCCTCCGCCTTGCAGCCAATTTCGCACTCTTTGATCTGACACATTCACTCCGATGGCCCTCCGAAATTCCTGGCGGAAAGAGGTAGCAGTAGCAGTGGGCGTACAACGTGCTGAAGGCTACAAATACCGATGCTCCCTGCGAGATGTTTATGCGTGAGCGTCTCGTCCGTTGTCAATGAGAAACCGTTTGTGGTTCCCTGTTCTATCCGAACTCTGGAGACATCACTTTCACTCCAACACGAGCGTGACATCCACTTGTCGCCATCCTTCTTACGACAATGTTACAATTCGAATGCGGTCAGTTACAGAAATGAGTACTCTTCCACGTTTACCTCTGTCCTACATGTGCTGTTTATACATCATCGAACTGGCAAGTGATGTCAAACTGACTGACACAACAAATGCCTTAACCAAACCAAACCCCATAGCTCATCAGCCTCGGAGGGCCATGGCCTACCAAGCGACCGCTGTTCAGCCCGAAGGCCTGCAGATTAACAGGTGGCTTGTGGTCCACACGGCGAATCCTCTCAACCGTTATTCTTGGCTTTCTAGAGCGCGGCCGCTATTACATTTTCACACAGCTCCTCAATTAATTGTAATCACGTACATTACGTGGATCTCGAACCAGCCCTCAGATCCAGGTAAAAATCTCTCGAATAGAATCGTGGCAACCGGGTAAGAGGTACTTTGGGGCAGTTGACAAATGCCTCCTGTCGGACAAATATCAACTCTGATCTTGGTTTAGAGTCACTGTGTTCCTCAGACATTGGCGTACAGTACTTAATGTAAAGCCCTTGCTGGCGGGAGACTACCTCTTCTGATATGGGCTTTTTTTTATTTACTTTCAGTGATCCGTTTCAGTATCATCCTTGACTTTGACAACACAAAAGGGACTGAGGTATGAGCGATGCTAGTAATGCCATTCCTTGTACAGCCAGTCCCTGCAATGAATGTTGGGAAAATGTCGCACATAGTGTCGGTTGGTGCGTGCGTTTCAGTGGGCTTGCCAGACCGATATATAATTGCAACATCTGGCTGGGTGAGGAGAGGGATGGGAAACTACCCGACTTCTCATTTTCCTAGTATGTCTCTTCATTGATGCCTAGGCCATCTGTGGCAGCTGATAGCGGAACTGTTGAGGTTTAAACCAGCCTACTGTCTGAACACTCAGCACATACTGTAAATATGTTTGAGGAGCCGTGTACCGTGAGAAATAGTAGTATACAAAAGAATTCTTGTGTTCTTATACTTTAATTGCGAATATCTCCATCCATTTTCCTGTCCATTAACTCCATCATTCATTGTTCTCTGCCGGGCTAAGGGACTCAGACGGTTGAGGCACTGGCCTTCTGAACCTAACTTGGCAGGTTCGATTCTGGCTTAGTCCGGTGGTATTTGAAGGTGCTCAAATACGGCAGCCTCGTGTCCGTAGATTTACTGACACGTAAAAGAATTCCTGCGGGAGTACATCCGGCACCTCGGCGTCTCCGAAGACCGTAAAAGTAGTTAGTGGGACTTAAGCTAATAACATTATTATTATTATTATTATTATTATTATTATTATTATTATTATTATTATTATTTTTGCTAGTTGTTTTACGTCGCGCCGACACAGATAGGTCTTCGGCGACGATGGGACAGGAAAGGGCTAGGAGTGGGAAGGAAGCGGCCGTGGCCTTAATTAAGGTACAGCCCCAGCATTTGCCTGGTGTGAAAATGGGAAACCACGGAAAACCATTTTCAGGGCTGCCGACAGTGGGGTTCGAACCTACTATCTCCCGAATATTGGATACTGGCCGCACTTAAGCGACTGCAGCTATCGAGCTCGGTGTTATTATTATTATTATTATTATTATTATTATTATTATTATTATTATTATTATTGCTGTATTATTATAATCATTATTATTCATCGTTCTCTTCGTCCTACTTCTTCCTGGCCTTCTTCCTAAGTACTGGGGGTCGGCACATGAGATGTATTTGGCGCAGTTTTGCGGTGGAATACCCTTCCTGGTGTCAACCCTGTGTGAAGATGTACGGTATTCACTATTGCGTACTTCTGCAGTGTTTCGAGGTGTGGTGTGTTGGTGAAGAGAAGTGTATTACGACTTACACAGACACCCAGTTTCCAAAACAGAGGAAATAACCACGCACAGTTAAAATTCTTGGCCCGACGGGGAATTGAACCTAGGGCCCTCTGAAGAGAGGACCAATGCGGTGATCGTTCGGTTTAGGAACCGCATACCACCAGTCATTATTATCTTTATTCTATTACTGTCTGGCTGAGTGGCTGTGATGGTAAAGTGCTTGCCTTTCGTGACTGCGTTCGCTCGTCTTGCCTCAGACAGCTCATCACGTGGCTGAGTAAGCCCGTTGCAGCTCACAGTCCAGAATTAAAATCCTGAGACCTCGATTAAAAGACAAGCACGCTATCTACCACTGCACTAGAGGGCTGTCCGACTCGTTGGCTGAACGGTCAGCGTACTGGCCTTCGGTTCAGAGGGTCCCGGGTTCGATTCCCGGCCGGGTCGGGGATTTTAACCTTAATTGGTTAATTCCAATGGCACGGGGGCTGGGTGTATGTGCTGTCTTCATCATCATTTCATCCTCATCACGACGCGCAGGTCACCTACGGGTGTCGCATAGAAAGACCTGCACCTGGCGAGCCGAACATGTCTTCGGACACTCCCGGCACTAAAAGCCATACGCCATTTCATTTCATTACTAGAGGGCTGGCAGTAAATAATTAGTTATTATGTTAACCATTCGATGGAGTTGTGTTCATTGAGCACAAGCTGTACAGATGTGTAGCAAGACCGGAGTTGAATGTGTGACATCTTCCTCTCTACTCTGCTCTCTCAGTTACCGTATCCAGTATGGAGGTTGTGTGAATGTCAATATTCAATAATGTGTTGTAGGTGGTCACCTTCTATGTTCAGAGTTGTGGCATGGAACCCCGAAGCAATCAGTTGCAATTTAAGAATGCTCAAATGTCTGGTATGTTGAAGGATCACTCTTCCATTACTCTGGTGTCTCTTAAAATTGATAGCAATTGAACACATTTTCTTTGAACTGAGCCTTACTTCACATATACAGAATTCTGTTTTCGGTGTGATTAATTCAGGGAAATAAACTGTAAAACTTTTAGGAGAATAGAATGCAATCCAACAGCCTCCGTGGCTCAGACGGCAGCGCGTCGGCCTCTCACCGCTGGATACCGTGGTTCAAATCCCGGTCACTCCATGTGAGATTTGTGCTGGACAAAGCGGAGGTGGGACAGGTTTTTCTCCGGGTACTCCGGTTTTCCCTGTCATCTTTCATTCCAGCAACACTCTCCAATATCATTTCATAGCATCTATCACTCATTAATATAAATCACTTTGGGAGTGGCGACTCCATCGTAATAACAGCCTATTATGTTTCATTCATTACATCCCTGACCCGGTCAAAAGACTGGAAAACAGGTTGTAGAATTTATCAGAATGCAATCCTGGTTTAATAATAGTAACAACAACAACTAAAACTATCTGTTTAACGAATTTGAAGAGATGCCCAGATGACCGAGCGAGCTGGCCGGGCTGCTTGGATCGCGCAGCTGTGAGCTTGCATTCGGGAGATAGTGCGTTCGAAGCCCAGTGTCAGTAGCCCTGAGGATGATTTATCGTGGTTTCCTATTTTCACACCTGGAAAATGCTGATAGTTAAGATCACGACCGCTTCCTTCTCACTGGTAGCCCTTTCCTATCCCATCGTCGCCATAAGACCTCTCTGCGTAGGTAAGACGTAATGCAAATTGTAAAATGTTGAAATGATGCCGATATGTCGACATGTTTTCCCTCAGGAATTCTGTGATATGCTGGGATTCAGTAAAAAGAGAATTTAAAACCCTCAGCTGTCTCGAGCCTCAGTCCGCATCGACCCTGGTATCTTGTGACAAATTTTCGGCACCTCGGCGTCCGCGAAAATCGTAAAAGTAGCTAGTAGGATGTAATACGAATAACTTAGAGGTGAAGCTTCCACGGTATGTAGAATTATTGCTGCCTGGGAGATTGATTTCCTCGGATCGAGTAGGGGTATTTCAGTCGCCTGTCCGACTCGTTAGCTGAATGGTCAGCGTACTGGCCTTCAGTTCAGAGGGTCCCAGGTTCGATTCCCGGCCGGGTCGGAGACCTTAACTTATTGGTTAATTCCAATGGCACGGGGGCTGGGTGTTTGTGCTGTCCCCAACATCCCTGCAACTTACACACCACACGTAACGCTATCCTCCACCACAATAACACGCAGTTACCTACACATGGCAGATGTCGCTCACCCTCATCGGATGGTCTGCCTTGCAAGGGCTGCACTCGGCTAGAAATAGTCACACGAAATTATATTTCAGTCGTCTTGAAAAAGAATACTGCAATGTATTCGAAAAGTCGGCAAACTGTACGTAATGTACAGATAACCACAACACGGTTCAACCCGGAAAATAAACTAAATAATACCAATAACGTTATTAATTAAAAGAAAGACCACGAATTGTGACTAGTCTCAAATGCTATTACGCCGTTATTTTTTAACGAGGTATCCGATATTTTGCCGTCGGAATACATTAAATCATTTACCGGAAGTCCGCTATTTTTTCTTTGATCTTGAATATTAATGATTAAATTTCTTACAGGTACTGATTTTGGAATATTTCATTTCTTAGAGCGAGGTGTGTTATGTCAGTTTGTTTCATTGTATACATTTCATGGTTACATGGAGGGTTGTTTACGTCGCACTAGCACAGATAGGTCTTATGGCGACGATAGCGCTAGGAGTGGGAAAGAAGTGGCCGTGGCCTTAATTAAGCTACACCCGGTGATTTAGCCGTGCGGTAAAGGGCGCGCAGCTGTGAGCTTACATCCGGGAGTTAGTGGGTTCGAACCCCACTCTCGACAGTCCCGAGAATGGTTTTCCGTGGTTTCCCATTTTCACATCAGGCAATGTAGGACTGTACCTTACTTTTTATTCTTTCACAATTTGTTTTACGTCGCTCCGACACAGGATGGGATAGGAAAGCGCTAGGAGTGGGAAGGAAAACCATCTTCAGGGCTGCCGACAGTGCGGTTCGAACCCACTATCTCCCGAATGCAAGCTCAGAACTGCGCAACTATAACCGCACGGCCAACTCACTTTGTACGTGGAGTTTCTACTTACTTGAAAGATACCTCTCGAATTATGACTTGTAAGTATTATGAGAGCCGTACCACGTTATATCAGGTGGAAGTGGAGAGCTCTATTCTCCTTCACGGCTGGGAAGTCAGACGTGCGACGCTTTCACCATCATTGCTACTGTTTCCTGAGTTCCGGGTAAATGGACAGGCTCAGCATAAATTGTTATCCTTACGACTCTCCCTATCTAATTATCATCATCTTACACTAAGGCACGCAGGTTGTCCATAGGAGTCAAATAGAAAGATTTGCACGAGGTGAGCTGAATATGCCCTCCTACACTCCCAGCACTGAAAGCCATACGCTAAATAAAAAGCCCAGTTTTTCGGTCGGATGCCTTTCCTGAAGCGAACCACATGGATGGATGTACTCACTGTTGTATCGATTGGTGTGGTGTGGTGTGGCATATTGGAGAGGCAATTCTGTTTGACGCCCATGGGTGAGTACAAGTCTGGTTGTGAGATGATGATGTAGGGAGAGGGTAAAATCTGGTGTTGGCACATAGCCTACCCTTGTGAAAGTTTAACGTCTCCATCCGACGGACGAATCACCATCACGTAATATGCTCTTACTCAGTGGCGGTTGGTGCAGAAAGTCAGTTGTGTGCTGTAACCCATCCCCCCTCCAAAAAAAAAAAAAAAACTATTTAGAAACATACCGGCATGTGATTTTCAAGAGGCTAGCCACTGAGTTTTCCAAACACGCAAACAACCCCAACACATAAACACGTTCCTCATAAAAAAACTATATAATTAAACACACAATAACACCTGCAATGACAAAATATTCACGAACTCGAAACACTTGGTTGAGCGCGCAAAAACAGAACTTCCCAATGTTACCAACCTCATTGAAATAAAACCAGCAACATCGTAATGCAGAATTGCATGTTGTGTTTTTATAGTGACATTTATAAACTAGACATTTTTAATTAAAGGAAATCGCCATATCATGTCCTTATTTTGACAACATAAAAAGTACAATTTTTATAGTTCATTGATTTACAAATGTGGCTATGGAATAGGCAAGTTGGTAGTATTCTATCCCCTTTGGTATTAAAAGACCTGGCGGGAACAGCCCTACAGTATTTTGTTTTCCCGTTTGCTTTGAGCGATCCACTCTTAAATACTACCGCCAAGTTAAGAGGGTGCCACCTGCCACATTCTCATATCGGTCTAATGCAAGTGCTGCCTCTCTGTGGTCGAACGAAGAATCGCTGTGAAGTGATGTCTTGACGGTCTTGGCTGTTATTTCCACAGCCTATCGTACAAGTTGGGAACGCATGCGCAAAAGGAAGAGTTTCTTGTTTCTAGCTAAAAGCTTAGAAATTCTCGCTGAGCTGTGATTGCACAGCCATTCGGCATGGAGCGCACGAGTAGTTACCTGGTTGTGAGAGGAGTTGAATAATTTCCTATTCATTGGTTGACGTCTTTTTCAGTGCACTGTATTTCATTGTAGATAATATTTGTAAAGTAATTTATTTTTCAAATAGGCAATGTGCTGCAGTATTTCAGCACATAAGGTACGGCCGCCCCTACTCTCACTCCGTATAAACATTGTGGAGAGGATTTTGAATTGAATTGAATTGAATTGAATTCAAGCTTTTGGCACGCAATGTAGTGATTAGAAGTAACTGAATTCCGCCACGTTCCCTACTCTACCGGACAACGTCCTGACCAACGAGACTCAAACCGCTTAACCACGGTGTCAGACCGTAAAGACTTGTCCACCAGGGGGGCTTGCAGTGGTGAGTAATGTAATGTGATGTGTTGTGTTGTGTGTAAAAGAGGATGTGTGTTAAGATGAACACAAACACCTAGCCTCCGTAAAACCAGTAACATCATTATTGGACCGGCCACTTAAACTGCGCGCCTTCTATAAGGCCATCTATGTAAACAATCTTGAACTGGTGTATGGCAAGATACTTCTGTTTCCAACTGTTAGATGTCTCTATCATAGGTTTAAGTACCCCCTCTAGTGGATCAGCTATAATTAATTTTTAAAGGAAATTTTATTTTTGCCGTTGTCAAACCTTAGATTTTGAGGATTATTTTGTTCATGTATCAAAGTTGTCAACACTTCTGCTGGTTCCTACTTCAATAGTAACCAACCTACCAGAAACTTGTAAATATTTTCTCTAGCTTATCAGTGGAAGCTTCCCCTCAAAAGTACTATAAAATTTGGTCCCTTTAAGGCCTTATTGCCTGAATTGCTCCAGTGAGAGGAGGGTGTAGTGACGTGAACTAGGAGGGAGGGGCGTGGACGGCGTTAGGAAGGCCTAGCAACTCATGGTAATGGCAGAATTTTCATACCTACGTGATAGTTTCTGCTCATAGTGTGAGGGGAAGGTTTCAACCGCTTTTATTTATGTAAATTTCTAAAGTTGGTGGTTTGAGTGTAGAAGTTTCCGCAAGTCTGAGGACTCTGTCCCATTCCCCACGAGGAAATATGTAATGTGATTACCCTCTGTCGGTTCCCATTCAACTTTTTTTTTTTTTTTGCTGGTTGCTTTACGTCGCACCGACACAGATAGGTCTTATGGCGACGATGGGACAGGAAAGGGCTAGGAGTGGGAAGGAAGCGGCCGTGGCCTTAATTAAGGTATAGCCCCAGCATTTGCCTGGTGTGAAAATTGGAAACCACGGAAAACCATTTTCAGGGCTGCCGACAGTGGGGTTCGAACCTGCTATCTCCCGAATACTGGATACTGGCCGCATTTAAGTGACTGCAGCTATCGAGCTCGGTCCCATTCAACTTGGCATGGGGTGACTACAGCTTCAAAACTCTAAATTTATTTAATCATATATTGCTTTAATATTTCTTATTTAGTCTCCCCGCTGTAGAATAGGCTTAGCCTCTGTATCATTGGACCATAAACCCAGTTATGGTTTTAACTATTTCTATAAGGAGGGCTAGTGTTTCGCTTCCTAGCCTTTTGTTTATGGCCGGTCATATTGTACCTTTTCTTTTTACAATTAAGACCAGTTGGTATGGGCAATTATGCGCATGTTTATTCAATAATTGTTTCTGGTGTGAAGTTCCCTTTAGTAAAAGTAAGTTATAAACTGGCGAGTATTAGATAAGCCCAAATCAGGGCTACTTGTGGTAAATACTTTAATTCAGGACAACCGATGGAGTGTCAGGTGTAACTTAAATGCACCGTAAGAAAGTGATGACTCTGCGAGGTTGGACTATAGTACCTTTCGGAGCTCAGACTCCTATGTTGTATAAATGATCGCAGCAAACCATGCTCTTTATAAAATATTGTTCCTGTCAAGAGTAACAACGCTTTCTTCGATGTAAATCAACCAAACTATTGACAATTGTAAATTTTGTACCTGATTTTCGGACTTTAAGTCATTGTTATTGCTAGAGTCCGTGAATATTATTGTTATTCATTCAGATTTTCCATTTAACACTTTTTAAATTAGAAAAAAAGAAGGAAAAATAAAATGTCAACATTTGTTGTATTAAGTTCTGCCCTAGTTAATTTCTTGTCCGCCCATTTAGCTCTCACGCTTCTTACCCCTCTGTGATCTACAAAACCCCGCAACAATTATTATTATTATTATTATTATTATTATTATTATTATTATTATTTAATGGTTGTAGCAAAGCTGGTGTTAGATGAAGTTTTTACCACGAATTACTCCGTTTTATGGAGTCGAGTTTCCACTTTATTCAAAAGTCATCTTCAGCCTATAAATCAACAGAAATGACATGTTAAGATTAGTTACATAAATACTGACTCTATAGGTTAGTCTTACGAACTAAGATGCATAAATATTAAACATAAATTAAGAAACATAAGACCTATTTTAAAAACCTACGGATAAACCTTCTGTAGTGTGAACGTTAGACGTCAACACAAGTTACAGATCAAGTGAGAATCGGATAGCGGAAATAAGTTAAGGGGTGGAACTGTACCAATTATTAATCACAGAGTGTTCAGGGAAGAAAGTTGAATATAGAAAACCATGAAAAGCCATCCTCAGGGCTGCCGACGTTGGGATTCGAACCCACTATCTCCGGAATGCAAGCTCGCAGCTGTTTGGCCCTAACCGCACGGCCAACTCGCTCGGTAAACGGTATGTAAGGTTTATTATTATTATTATTATTATTATTATTATTATTATTATTATTATTATTATTATTATTATTATTATTATTATTATTATTATTATTATTATTATTATTATTATTAAAGTGTCTAGACATTATACACATCTAAATAACTGGGACTGATAACGGAGAATACTAAAACCCCTACTATGGATCAGTAGTCGTACGGTCTCACCTCACAGTTGTCTGAAGATGGTGTTGATTATTGTTTTAAGAGGAAGTACAACTCGTCAATCATCCTCCCTATGGTTACCAACCTACTAACGTGGCTTGCTATATAGGGTACCGGGTCCCAGTGCTGGGTGATCATTCTACATCCCTTGCCACTGAAATACGGAACAAGCGTGCCATTCCCGCTGGGTGGCCTCGATCGTCACATTAACATTCTCGGAGTGAGTGATCGGCAACCGAGAGGTCCCGCCATCAGAATGCATGCGCTAATGTTGCATTGTTCGCATGGACGACGCCCGCTAAGAATGTTGCATGTACTATTTGGCATCTACATAATGCTAATAGTCTAAATGGAGTAAACTGAGATTATACATTTAGTCGGCGTACCTTGAGGAGTAAAATTAAATCTCCTATCAAGACTTTACTACAAGTCCATGCCGTTGTTTCCAACACGTAAAGGAAATCCTGCGGAGCAAAATACAGTCACCCCGGTGTCTGATAAACCTTTAGCAATTGAAGGCTTATAGATCTAAAATTTCATTCAGAGGAAGAAACAATAATTTATAAAATTTGGTCTTTTGAGAGGGTACAAAACACAATCAAAATCAAAGGTACCGAGCTCGATACCTGCAGTCGCTTAAGTGCGGCCAGTATCCAGTATTCGGGAGATAGTAGGTTCGAACCCCACTGTCGGCAGCCCTGAAAATGCTTTTCCGTGGTTTCCCATTTTCACACCAGGCAAATGCTGGGGCTGTACCCTAATTAAGGCCACGGCCGCTTCCTTCCAACTCCTAGGCCATTCCTGTCCCATCGTCGCCATAAGACCTATCAGTGTCGGTGCGACGTAATGCCCCTAGCAAAAAAAAATCAAAGGTAGGGAAGGTCTAGCTATTCAGTACAATGAATTTGATGTTTCTAAATTTTATTAATAATGGAAGTAGCTTCGACCTCCTTACTTAGGTTATTTTCAGCCATAAATATCAAAATGGAACCAATATAAAGGAAAAACAGTCACCAAAATTATCTATAAGAATCAAATTGTTAAAATATTAAGAAAATGGGAAAAATTCTTCAATGGAATATACGCTCTCTGAATGCAAATCTAGCCTCACTTCTACATGAAATCGCTCAACGAAACATCTCTATTGCTGTACTTGCTGAAACATCGTTGAAACAAGATAGAGATATATAGATTTCCGGTCATTTAATATACCGAAACGACCGAGAAGATGGTTGGGGTGGAGTAGCCATTATAATTAAAAGCAATTTACCCCATTCCGTAATCTATATCGACCACAGTGAAATAGAAAGGTTTCAAGCCATAGCACTCCGAGTCGCCTTATGCCGTCAAGGAATTACCATAGTATCAATATATTGTCCACCTAGGAACAGCATTACTTCACGAGAATGGCATGCGCTCATGACACAGCTCAGTGAACCCATTTTATTTTTCGGTGACTTAAACGCTCATAATACCACCTGGGATTGTGAATATACGGACGCAAGCGGTAGAGCTCTCTTAACACACATAGAAGATTCGTATTAAATGACGGCTCCCCAATTTTAATTGCCGTTCCCGAACAACGTAAATCAGCTATTGATCTTACGCTGTGCTCTTTGTCAATTTCAACAGAACTGATCTGGACCGTTCCTCCTTACCCCATGGGATCCAATCATTTTCACACTGAAATATATCCCACTAGCACAGTCATTCCTGTCACTTATTATCCTACAACAAAATGGAACGTGAAGAAAGCGAACTGGGTAACTTATAGCCGCACAGTAGAACATCTGCTAGATACTATTCCACTCACTTTTCCTGTCTTGGAAAAATACAATCATTTCATTAAACGCATAAATATAGCCGCTTTGATAGCAATCCTGAAGAGAAAAAACATCTGCAAACATTTTTTCTCCCAATCTCCCTATTAAATAACATTTGTTGAAATTTCCAAAAATCCCCCTGGACATTTTCTTGTCCGATAAAACAGGACGTGGTCATGAAAAGAGGACATATGGTCATCGTGCTGTGACACGACTAATTTTCGAGTTGATCTTGTGTCCACGTTACATAATTTCGTTTGAATCCGAACCAGAGTTACAGTGTTTTGCATGTGAAAGGCAAGTTGCCGCAGTGCACTGCACGGACAAGACGTGCCTTGGAGACATGCCACAGGCTGCTATTAGATGACCGTGCTGATAACTAAGTGCTGAGTGTCACTTGTCAGCAATTCTGTCTCGTACATGCTGGGATGGTGACGGCTCAGCGCATTTGGCGTAGCATGCTTTTTACACGGCTACTTGAACGCACGAGCCAGCAATCGGCATCTCTGACCTGCGATCGTTATTAGGAGCGAGGACAAATTGTGTTCTTAAAACAAGATCACGTACATGACATCAACGAATAGCACAGATGAAATGTAGACATGCTGTTGTACGCTGAGGTCATGATCCCTCTCGGAAGAGACACGAGGAAAATAGAAAGAAAAAGTTGACAGCTGACACGATGGATAAGAATTACAATTTCAGTTTACAAGTTGGCATTTCGAGTCTTATAAAATCGGGTTAAGAAGACGTACGGATTATGAACCGCTCCTGGGAGAAAGTTTTCTTGTATACAAAACCAGAAGAGCCAATAATAATAATAATAATAATAATAATAATAATAATAATAATAATAATAATAATAATAATAATAATAATAATAATAATAATAATAATAATAATAATAAGGACGGATAATAAAAGCCGTCCAATTCTGTGGTGTAGCGGTTAGTGTGATTAACTGCCACCCTCGGAGGCCTGGGTTCGATTCCTGGCTCTGCCACGAAAGTTGAGGGCGGGAGCGGGGTGTACTCAGCCTCGGGAGGTCAGCTGATTAGAGGGGAGTTCGATTCTCACCTCAGCCATCCTCGAAGTGGTTTTCCGTAGTTTTCCACTTCTCCTCCAAGCAAGTGCCGGGATGATACCTAACTTAAGGCCACGGCCGCTTTCTTTCGTCTTCCTTGCTATCCCTTCCATCTCCCCAGTCCCCGGCAAGGTCCCTGTTGAGCACAGCAGGTTAGGCCGTCTGGGCGAGATACTGGGTTCTCTTCTCCAGTTGTATCCCCAACCCAAAGTCTCACACTCCAGGACACTGCCCTTGAGGCGGTAGAGGTGGGATACCTCGCTGAGTCCGAGGGAAAAACTAAAACTGGAGGGTAAACGGATTAAGAAAGAAAGAAAGAAAGAAAGAAAGAAAGAAAGAAAGAAAGAAAGAAAGAAAGAAAGAAAGCCATCTCCACACAGGCCATGAAGACCCTTCCTCTTTACGTAACCTCAGCACTAAGTTGAATAGAGTGATTAACTCTAAGCCCGGACGCCTTTCCCTCCAGGAATTAATCTGGTGCTCATTTTTGGTGTAGGCTGAGTGAACCACAGGGCCAAGTGCTGCTCCAGAAGTCAAAAATCTCGCTTCTTAAATTTTTCAACTTTCTGACGGTTAATGGAACCCTCGCCCTTCCAGGTGAAGAGAACACGCCTTAATGCCTCAGCTATGCATCCCCTATTATTATTATTATTATTATTATTATTATTATTATTATTATTATTATTATTATTATTTTTTCATTAGACTGTTGTGCCTGTCAACGTTCGGTCGGGAAGATTCAGTGAATTAATTGTTACCTCCTGAATAATTCACTATTTGCAACTAGTGTAACTGAAAGTTACCATCGTTGTATTGCTTTCAAGCTTCCTATTGGAAACTCTGACAGTTTCTTCTTTTGTCGGTTTTCTCACGTTATGATGGGTGATGGTTACACAAATGTGGACTTGGTACAATTTTAGGGCAAGATGTTCTACGTGAAGCCAAGACTATGTAGAGGGATAAACTCAATTACTTTTTTCTGTGGTGGTTGCCAGTGTAATGTTTAACGTTAAGATAAACACCCAGTTGCCAAGTCGAAAGGATTAACCGGACGTGACTAAAATCCTTGTACCGGCCAAGAATCAAACCGTGGACCCATATTACTGGTGCTTGCTACCCTGAATATTCAAACACATAAGAGTGTTACTACAAAATGATACATGAAATTTACGTGCAACTTATCACCAAATGCATAGTATGTTTTCCATTACTTACTTATAGCATGGAAATGACAATTATGTTAATCCCGTCTAAAAGTTTCGTATGACCTTTTTTTTAGGGATTTTCTTTCTTTCTTTTCTTTCTAAATCTATTTACCGCCCAGGGTTGGCTTTTCCCTCGGACTCAGCGAGGGATCCCACCTCTACCGTCTTAAGGGCAGTGTGCTGGAGCGTGAGACATTGGGTCAGGGATGAAATTGGGGAGAAGGACGAGTACCTCGCCCAGGTGTTCTCGCCTGCTATGCTGAAGAAAGGCCTTGTGGGGGGATGGGAGGATTGGAAGGGGTAGACAAGGGAGAGAGAAAGAAACGACCGTGGCCTTAAGGTATGTACCATCGCGTCATTTGCCAGTAGAAGAAGTGGGAAACTACGGAAAACCACTTCGAGGATGGCTGAGGTGGAATCGAACCCCCTGTACTCTGTTGATTTCCCGAGGCTGAGTGTACCCCGTTCTAGTCCTCGTCCCACGTTTCAAATTTCGTGGCAGAACCGGGAATCGAACACGGGCTTCCGGGGATGGCAGCTAATCACACTGACCACTACATCACAGAGGCGGACTAGGGATTTTCTTCTGATGTGACAGCAACTATTAGTATGTGATGACGAGTGAACATGACGGTTAGTGCTGTGATTTTATAGAATGTGCACGAATGAATGAACGTAAAATATAATCTGAGTACATTAGAAGAGTAACCGAAAAAAGAGAACACAAGTTGAAAAATTACTTCCCTCAGTAAGTCTCACATCAAAGAAAACGCTACATTTCAAGCCCGGCTGTGTGGCTCAAACGGTAAGAACACTGGCCCTCTGAGCCCAATTTGACAGGTTCGTTCCCGACTCAGTCCAATGGTTTCAGTGAAAGCGCTCAAATATGTCAGCCTCTTGTCAGAGGATTTACCGGCACGTAAGAGATCTCCTACGGGACAAAATTCTGGCACCTCGGCGTCAGTTAGTTATAATTAGTTATAATAACAGGATAAATTCTTAAAACGTGTAAAAAGGAGGTAGTAGCCTACATGCAATTTAATAACATTTGAAAAACAGATCGGGTAAGAATTATAGACTAGTGAGTAGCAGCATCAGCCAACGGCCGTAGCCGTGTTGAAACACCGGATCCCGTGAGATCTCCGAAGTCATTTGCCAGTAGAAGAAGTGGGAAACTACAGAAAACCACTTCGAGGATGGCTGAGGTGGAATCGAATCCCCTGTACTCTGTTGATTTCCCGAGGCTGAGTGGACCCCGTTCTAGTCCTCGTCCCACGTTTCAAATTTCGTGCCACGCGCTGTTGGTGGGGGGTAAGGGAATGGAGGAGCGGAAAGGAACTGACCACCCTTCCGCACGTAAACTCCGGCTCAGGAACACCTCTGCGGAGGTTCGGACCTGCCTTCGGGCAGAATAACCCTTACCTAGTAGCAGCATCAAGTTTAGAGATAATAATAATAATTTTGTATGGCTATTTCTAGCCGAGTGCAGCCCTTGTAAGGCTGACCCTCCGATGGGGGTGGGCGACATCCGCCATGTGTAGGTAACTGCGTGTTATTGTGGTGGAGGATAGTGTTATGTGTGGTGTGTGAGTTGCAGGGATGTTGGGGACAGCACCAACACCCAGCCCCCGGGCCATTGGAATTAACCAATTAAGGTTAAAATCCCCGACCCAGCCGGGAATCGAACCCGGGACCCTCTGAACCGAAGGCCAGTACGCTTACCATCCAGCCAACGGGTCGGATAAGTTTAGAGATGATCCTTACTGGTGCATAAAATGTCTTCACAGTGCTTCCTTGAAAGTGTGAATAGCGCGTAACCCTCTGATACTTTCGGGATGGAGGTTCCATTCAAGGCAGGCAATTACTGTGAATGATTTATCGTAGATGGCAGATCTATGGGTAGGTAAAGCAAGGACGGAATTATTAGTTGATATGGTGTTCATCTTCAGATCATGTACTTGGTTCACGAGTTGTTCTCAGCTCCATTACGCAGATATTCTTCGCTATCAATAGACTTCACTGGCACATTCCAAACAAGTCCCTTAAAAGAATATCGTTTCACGCGTTCAACTTTATACCGTTCAAAACGTATCCGAAGCTCGTAATCTTCCTCCAGGAAGTCGTTCTTGGTATAAGCATCGTGTTTCCCATGCATTATGTCTTTCTTCTCCGTAGAGTCACATCATATTCGCTTACTCACCTCCTTACAGTCAGTGGTTGCCTGTACAAGAACTATGACCCGAATGTATAAACCAGGGCGTCTCAAACGCCCAAAATCTCACGCGTGCAAACAGCGCCGCAGAGTTCCTGTGCACAGTGCATCGGTCCCACTCTGCTCGGTTCAACTCGGCTCAACTCAGCTCGGATTTGGAGCGCTACGGAGCAAGTGAGAAAGAGGGAGACAGGGTGAGCGAGCGAGGCAGGCGTGGGGAAAGAGAGAGACAGCGCTATTGCTCCAAATCGAGGAGTGGGGGTCTGCATTCTGGTCAACCAAGCGAAGTCGTCTTTTGCACCGTGCACAGTGCATGCACGAGGCGCATGCACCCTGAGAGGCCCTGGTATAGACACTAGCTTAACCTTTTCGGTGACGCAAGTGCGACGTTAAACCACTAGCGAAAATAAAATAAGTACAGACAAATTTGCTTCGCCTCTGTGGTGTAGTGGTTAGCTGCCACCCCTGGGGCCCCGAGTTCGATTTCCGGCTCTGCCGCGAAATTTGAAACTTGGTACGAGGACTGGAACGGGGTCCACTCAGCCTCGGGAGGTCAAATGAGTAGAGGGTGTTCCATTCCCACCTCAGCCATCCTCGAAGTGGTTTTCCGTGGTTTCCCACTTCTCCTCCAGCCGAATGTCAGGATGTTAATTAACTTAAGGCCACGGCCGTTTCCTTCCCTTTTCCTTGTCTGCCCCTTATAATCTTCCCATCCCCCCACAAGGCCCATGTTCAGCATAGCAGGTGAGGCCACCTGCGCGAGGCATTGGTCCTCCTCCCCAGTTGTATCCGCGACCAAATGTCTCACGCTCCAAGACATTGCCCTTGAGGCGGTAGAGGTGGGATCCCTCGCTGAGTCCGGGGGAAGAAACAAACCCTGGAGGGTAAACGGGTGAAATTAATCAGAAATAAACGCAAAAATAACGCAACCACCACAGTGTGTTTAATTATGCCCCTCTTAAGCTTAAGCCCTGATAGTGGAAACATTCCCAGAGAGTGGAGTAGGTACGTATTACTTGACCGAATGTGTTCAGCATAAGATGACAGCAGTTTACACAATGCAGTTGTCCATCGTCGTTGTTTAGATTGCGTTACTAATTATATCCATTTATTATACTTTTCGTTATAAGGATATCTGACACTTCACGATTGTGAGATCTTCATAAACGATGCCTAGCCGAGTACAAAATGAAAAGGCTACTTAACGAGCGTAGTTTGCGCATTGTAACTATGTATTCACTACAAGACCGGAAGTTCTCACTTGGAGAAATTGCTTATCTATTTCAGCTTTACCTTTACAGAACGGTCTAACAGTAGTAATTACTTGGTGTAAGCTATTACGTTTGCTATATACCATTTATTTTCCCTAGTGTATACCGAATTTGAAAACCAAAACCCACTTTAATATCAGTTGCGATGCGACGAAACTATCCAGTTTAGTAGAGAGTAGGCATGTCACGTCTTCTGTAATACCGCTCGGTCATTTTCCCTTATAAAGAAATGGTGTCTTGGACCAGTCAGATCAGAAGTTCTCCAGCAAAAGCTGTAGGGCTGGATATAGTTTGCACAGTGCAGTAAAATTTCATAAATATGATAAGAGAATTGGACTCCTCACTACATAAAAGGGCACAGTATTTTTAAGATTGCCCTTACTTACTGCCTCCTGCACGGTTTTTGTGTTGTACGGAGAAGTCTATATCAGGTTATGTGTTCACTCAACCTCACAAAAATTGGCCGGTAAAGACATTTTAATTTGATATATTTTCTTAGAATTAAAAATTACTTTACGTTGCACCGACGCAGATACATCTTATGGCGACGATGGGATGGGATAGGAAAGGCCTAGGATCGGGAAAGAAGTGACCGTGGCCTTAATTAAAGTATAGCCCCAAAATTTGCCAGGTATGAAAATGAAAAAACGGAAAACCATCTTCAGGGCTGCCGACAGTAGGGTTCGAACCCACTATCTCCCGAATGCAAGCTCACAGCAGCAAGACTGTAACTACATGGCTAGCTCGCTCAGTCAGCTAATTTTTGTGCGGTTTTGTTTACATAAAGTTGCTCCACGATGTCGCGTAAGATAAGACTACGAGACGTAAATTCGTATCAGATTGCATATCAATGTTGGGCCTACAAAAACCGCTATGTGATAATATTTCAACTCAGAACTCTGACCAGAAAGGTTCTGTAATCTAACGTTCAGTATTGCATGAACCATATCAACGAATTTTTGCTCTAAGTGATACATCGCACTTGGGGAAGAAGAGCGCCACAAGTGCAAAATTATACTTTGGAAATAATTGCAATATAATATTAAAAAACGTCTAGTAAATTTATATTTTAATATATGTTATATATTTGTATTTATTTTTAATTTTTTTATATTCTTAGATTGCAATTATTATCTCAGAAGTATCACTTTTGCACTTATTGCCCTCGTCTTCCCAAGGTGCGACATGTGCTGCAGGTTAGTATTTCGCCCCTCAACATCGTCACATAACAGAATTGCGGGGTGCAACGACGATGTGTTCAAGAAAATCTGAGATTATTATTATTATTATTATTATTATTATTATTATTATTATTATTATTATTTCAAGAGGAGTTTGTTCTCCTCACCTCCAGGTGGTACATAACTCCGACTAGATCATCAACCTTCCTTATAAGAAGGGAGGATCAAATTTAATTTTCATCACAGAGAGCCACAGTCTGACCACAAATGGAGTAAGAGAAAGGTACGGCGGCCTTGGTAAGAGGCCAGCGACTTTTACAGAGGAGCATTGCTCATTCAAGAAAACATGCTGTACTCTGATTATCTGTTCAGAACACGCCTGGCTTATACCATTCAAGTCAATATTATTTGCACACTATTGAATAAAGTAGCAGGCTACATACTTCATTCTCGCTCGCTCGGTTTCGTTGTTGTATCGGAGGCTGTGTCCGAGCTCACACACTCGGATTCCAACACATTCTAAATGCATTTAAGTTTACATTTTTATGAGAGAGTCCAAATAGTAGACTTACTGGCAAACTTACGCAATCTGTCAACATTCTAACTCCCTAACGTCTGGAAGGATGGATACTTAGTCCTACTACCACTTTTTTGCTATTGATTTAACGTAGCACCAACACCTTGAAGGTTTTCGCCAACGGGAGGATGGAAAAGGGCAATAATAATAACTGTCCCAACATTTGCTTGGTGTAAATACGGAAAATCACACAAAACCATCTTCAGCGTGCCGAACGATTGGATTCGAACCCACTATATCCCGAATGCGAGCTCACAGGTGCGCGACCCTAACCGCACGGCTAATTCGTTCGTACTACCCTTTAAAACAATAATCGCTACCATCACCTCCTCTATTCGTATAACTGGTTTTTCAACAATGATTACGTAGTGGGTCATATGAAAGTGAACTTTTCTAATACTTTTCTAATAATAATAATAATAATAATAATAATAATAATAATAATAATAATAATAATAATAATAATAATAATAATCGTGGCATCAGCTACCGTGTGCAGACATTTCAATTTGAAGCCATCTGGCTGTCTGCTCGTCAATTTCGACGTTCCGTTTTACTCTAGGCCCACTAGATGGCAGACCGAGTAAACCGAAACTCTCTTGGGCGTCTATGGCTGAGATTTAATGAATTTTGTCGGGTAAACACCAAGTGTGTCGCCAGAGATCTTTTACATGCCGACATCGTACGATATGGAGTGTCGAATGGACTTTTTTCCGCCCATCAAAAATCCGACTACCTCTGCCGGGTTTGAACCCGCTATCTTGGGATTCGGAGGCCGACAGTCTACGGCTGATCCACAGAGAAAGTTACTTTTCTAATGAATCGAGCACACCTTAGTCGACTCCGCTAAGCAGCCCTTTAATTTGAATAGCTTCTTCGTCTATCCTACCCTTTTTATCAGTTACCTGGGATAGGCAATAATAGGCAATAATGCGGATTAAGCCCACTTTTACGGCCGAATGCCCTTCGTCGTGGAGACAGGTTTACAAGTGGCTAGCTACATGATGGCAATACACCCTTATGGAGGGTTAGAATAAAACACACACGCCCTTCCTGGCGCCAAACGTATGTAGGGGCATGTATTTACTATTGCATGATTCTATGCTAGTTTTTAGCGTGATGTAGTGTATATAAATGATCGTGTGTATTGAGACGATCCTAAATATCCAGCCCGTGATCAAGAGGAAGTAACCAATCCCAGGCGCGGCCGGAAATCTAACCTGGAGCCCTGTAAACCGAAAGCCGTACGCTAACAATTCAGCGAAGAAGCTGGATCCCTTTAATTTGAATCGCTTTAAATTAAAATTATGTTTTATCTTTTTTAAAGTTTCATTCACAGTGCACTACTTGTTCCAGATCAAAATTCTTCGCAACAAAGAGAATTACAAATTCAGCGTCATCCAGATCAGCAACCAGCTGCCCTTGGCATTTTATCGGCTTCCTGGTTGTTTTTCCTGAAGGTGTGTAGTAGGAGTGCCCAATTAGTAGACAGGGATTCGGATCAAAACTGTAGACCGATTTTGTACGAACCTCGACGAGATAGCAGTTACCATAATTTCATACCGTTAACAAAAACTTTCGGCCATAAAACATTTTACGGTATTCAGGTCTACATATGAGGCGTTGAGAATACAAAGGACGAACTCAATAAATGTACTGCATGTTTTGAGGAAATACATTTGAAGTTATTTAATTCAGGCGAATCCAATAAAAAGGGACTTAAAATTTACAAACTTTCTTTTTCAGATAAAAATACTTATGCATACAACCAAATAATTTTCTGTTTTCTGCTTTCTACATGTTTTAATATTGTAGAGGACTGGATCGCTCTAATGAACGGGATTTACTTCTGCGGAAATATTAGCTACCGTACCTCACCCTGCACCGCAAAACTTTAAACTACGCCTCGCAAGATTACTTTGACTATTTAGCTCATGACTCCAATGACCAATCTGGTATAAGAATGTCAAGAACTTAAACCAATAAACAGCTATCTATAGCTACAAAGTTATCGTTCTCATGTTATCAGTTTTGTATTATCGCACTACGTGCACTTGTTTTTATATTACTTCCTCAGAATAGTGCACTCAGATATCTTTATTCATTGATTTAACATCATGCTTCAGATCTCTGAATGCCGGTCTGAGTGGCTCAGACGGTTGAGGCGCTGGCCTTCTGACCCCAACTTGGCAGGTTCGATACTGGCTCAGTCCGGTGGTATTTGAAGGTGCTCAAATACGTCAGCCTCGTGTCGGCAGATTTACTGGCACGTAAAAGAACTCCTGCGGGACTAAATTCAGGCACTTCGGCGTCTCCGAAAACCGTAAAAAAGTAGTTAGTGGGACGTAAAGCAAATAACATTATTATTGGATGTCTGAATGGGTGGCTAAATTTCCAGAAAATAGAACTGAGAGAATTAGAGTAAGTGATCTGATCCAAAAATAATTAAGAGGAGATCCCGCAAGGCACTGCAAGGTAGTAATTTTGGACCCCTGTGTTTTCTTTTATATAGTTAAGTGATAATTATGAATAAAGACGTGGAATCACAGATAAGGCTCTTTGCGACTGATGTTATATGGTAACGGCTGGTAACAGAGTGATATGAGTAATATGCAAATATTTTGTTTGAGAGTGTATTACGACATTATTGAGCAAGAGAAGAGTCCATGTTATACAACAATGTGTTGAGGAGGAAGTAGCCCTGGACTGAGATGATGATGCTTACTGTCAGTAACAAGAGTAACGTCCAGTGTACAAGGAAAATGATAACTATAACAAATAAGAGGTAAAGCTTGTTGAAATACTATGTACAATATAAAATGTATGTTCTCATGTATTGAACAAGTGATTTCATCACAGTGTTTTCACATGGCACTCTTACGAAAATGGTGTTTATTCTTACAGTTGACGGATGATGAGGTTTGGTTCGAAGTCAAAATTAAGGTACGGAAATTATCTCATGCATGCTGTAGAGGAAATCCTGGATCCCAACTGGATATTGTAAAAAGCAGATAATATGGGTGCGTGGAGTACAGGGCAGGATCATTCAAATCGCTATATTTCAAATGATCCATTAACAAAAATTATTGTTCATAAAGGTGGGAGGCCAATAAACTGTTACGGATACTATCGGGAAAAATGTGTCAAGTACGGCTTCTACATCTAAGTGAGATTGTAGGATATCCTATACGGAAAATGTTTCGGTTCTTATTAGAAAGACGCTCTGCTCTGTAATGGTACCGACTGGTTCCAATGTGAATTTTGCTGTGACTGGTTTGACGAAAACTTTTGACTTAGATAAATATCCTGAGTTCGTGTACAAAAAATTTGCAGCAAATATTCGGAGATAAGCTCCAATAGTGGCGTGGTGGACGCTCAAGAAACTTCGAAGACCATGTCTATCAATATTATGCATTAACGAATTGCTGCTTTATATCGTACTATAATTTCTGTTTTTAACTTGACCATATGACAATTTTATGTTATTATAAAATAATAATAATATGCTATCACGATATTACCAAAGATCCTTTATCGCGGTTTAATGAATATATCACAATATTTCATTGCATTGTCATCTTAAAAATGTTGATGAATTTTCCCTTAATCTTTGTACTTCAAATAAGTTTTGATAATTTCTAATTTGTGTACTATATATAGAACCCTGCGCGGATATACACAATAATATCCCATCCGCACTTCCTTCATACGCACCCGCATCCGCGAATGGTTATCCGAATCCGCAAAATGGTTATCCGCGGATATTTTAAATATTTAACTACGGTGAGTTCTAGAGGACAAATTGGGAAATTTTCATTTATAGGAAGAAAAACTGTAATAATTTATCAAGGGAGATTTCCAAATTCTTTAGTTTTGGTAAACAGTTAATAGAGAATCTGCCAGCTGGGTGACAGAACTACATGCAGATGAATGACGATTGATTGATTGATTGCCAATCCGGAACTTGAACCTAACAGTAGCTATCTATCGCCACATTATTACCGTTTTCGTATTATCGGACATACGTGAATTGGTTTATATTATACAGTATATTAATCAGAATAGCGCACTCATATACCTTTATATTTCCTTTGCCCAAATCATGCTGATCTTCAGTCATACATTTACGTGACTGAGTTATTCTGGTGAAGCAGAAAGTCGACATATTTGTAAACTGCAGCCCAAAGTGTTTAAATGCAAACGTAAAACTGTATAATTCTATGCTGAAAGTTTTGTTCTTTGTTTAGTTATGATTACCTATGTAGGCCTATTTGAATTAATATTTATACACTTTCATTACCTTTATTTCTTTCTTCTTCACTTTGAATCACACATCTTTGGGGTACGTCAGTTCAATCACTTCTTAGATGCTTGTGCTCTTTTTTTTCTCCCAATAGTTCTTCATTCTATCTGATCTTCTTTCCTCCTGTGATATCAATCGGTTTTATGGTGTTGATCTTAACTTGGAACCTCTTAGTTTTGCCTTTGGTCACGGCCTTGGCTGTACCATTCTTTAATATTACTTCGGTAATCTTAAGATCTCTCAGATCCTTCTCCAATAAAATAAAATGAATTGGCCTACAGCTCGAGACCCAAATTCTCTCTGAAGAAATTCTGGATTTGTCTTTATATTATTGCAGAAAAATAAACCTAATAGAATATGCAATTTTACACTAACTTAACTCGTTTTACAGAAACTCCAATAATTTATAATCACTCAAAAGTTAATAAGTGCATGGTATTGTATATTACTCGCATTTTATCAAAATATAATTCTCATCCCATGCAGGTATAAACCCACAACAATCATTGCATATATTTATAGGTTCAGTTGTTTCAGAAAAGTGTACCTGCAAGAAACTTATACAATACTATGCACTCATTCTTTTGTGACAGACTGTACGTGCTTACGAAGTGATCAGTCACGACTGAGACAGTCACGAGGGAATGTTGTGCAAATAGGGCAGCCGTCGCACGGTGGTCAACGTAGCTCGTTAACAGCGTCCCGTTTTCAGCAGTTTTATAGTTAGGCCTACTATATCGAATGTCTTCATGAGCATGCTTGTGTTTATATAAACATAACGTGATCATCATCATCATCATCATCTTCTTCGTAATCTGTTTACCCTCCAGGGTCGGCTTTTTCCCTCGGACTCAGCGAGGGATCCCACCTCTACCGCCTCAAGGGCAGTGTCCTGGAGTTTCAGACTCTGAGTCGGGGATACAACTGGGTAGAATGACCAGTACCTCGCCCAGGAGGCCTCACCTGCTATGCTGAACAGGGGCCTTGTGGAAAGATGGGAAGATTGGATGGGAAAGGAAGGAAGAGGGAAGGAAGCGGCCGTGGCCTTAAGTTAGGTACCATCCCGGCATTTGCCTGGAGGAGAACTGGGAAACCAACGAAACCACTTCCAGGATGGCTGAGGTGAGAGTGGAACACCCTCTACTCATTTGACCTCCCGAGGCTGAGTGGACCCCGTTCCAGCCCTCGTACCACTTTTCAAATTTCGTGGCAGAGACAGGAATCGAACTCGGACCTCCGGGGGTGGCAGCTAATCACGCTAACCTCTACACCATAGAGGCGGACTAACGTGATCATAAAAATGAAATTACTTCTGTCTGTCTGCCTTCCGAAACGACATCACGTCTAAACTGCAGGCTGAATTACATGACATTTTTCATAAATATTCTCAGAATTGTTTTATTTCAAAATATTGACCTGAAATATTTATATTATTTGCCAAATATTGGCTTAATAGCTTGAAATGAGATGGTATCTCGTTTATTCACGCCTGAAATACAGAACCAATTGAGATGGTACTTGGTATGGGTAAATCTCTGACTCTTTGGTTGAATGGTCAGCGTAGAGGTTTATGGTTCAGAGGGTCCCGGGTTCGATCCCCAGCCGGATCAGGGATTTTAATCACGTATGATTATTTTTCCTCTCTCGGGGGCTGGGTGTTTGTGTTTGTCCCAACACTCTCCTCTTCATATTCAGACAAAACACTACCAACCACCACAGAAACACGCACTAGTGATTACATCCCTCCAGATAGGGTTGGCGTCAGGAAGGACATCCGGCTGTAAAACAGGGTCAAATCCACATGTGCAACCCCAAGGGTGTGGGAAAAGTGGTAGAAAAAGAAGAAGAAGATATCTCAGATATTCAGTTCAAACAAAGGTCTATTCTGATCGTTTAAAAATCTCGCCAAGTTAGCAAATAAGGATTGTTAACTCTGCTAAAGGAGAAGTGATTCTCCATAACCACTGCTAAACAGCATCTTCGATAGGTGTGCTAGTCCAACTGACGGGCCCAAATGGCACAACAGGGGCGAAACGCTACACACATATGGCCTAATAACCCAGTCTATTTCTGCAATTGAATCGGTTATTTGAGAAACCACCCATGTCCATTTTCGGACAAAATAAGTTTAATGCGTAGCCCTAGGCCTATATCTTTCTTTCTTTCTTTCTTTCTTTCTTTCTTTCTTTCTTTCTTTCTTTCTTAATCTGTTTACCCTCCAGGGTCGGGTTTTCCGTCGGACTTAGGGAGGGAGCTCACCTCTATCGCTTCAAGTGCAGTGTCCTGGAGCGCGAGTCTATGCTGAATAGGGACTTTGTGGGGGTAGGGGAAGTTTGTAAGGGATGGACAAGGAAGAGGGAAGGAAGCGGCCGTGGCCTTAAGTTAGGTACCATCCCGGCATTTGCCTGGAGGAGAAGTGGGAAACCACGGAAAAACCACTTCGAGGATGGCTGAGGTGGGAATCGAACCCACCCCTACTCAGTTGCCCTCCCGAGGCTGAGTGGACCCCGTTCTAGCCCTCGTACCAAATTTCAAATTTCGTGGCAGAGCAGGGAACCGAACTCCGGCCTCAGGGGTTGGCAGCTAATCACGCTAACCACTACACCACAGAGGCGGACTTAATGCATATATGTTAAAATTATATGTATTCGCAACTCTCAGAGTGAAAGCATACACGTCCGCCTCATTATAAGGATTTTACTGGAACCTTGGAAATTTTCTCCTGGCTTACTGTTAATAGACAGGACATATCTGAGGAACTTGAAGTGGCATGACAAGACATTCTCTTGGCGTTGTTGTTAACAGGGAGGATGTCCCTGTATAGCGGTAGTAGGTGATATTTGTTAAGACGGACAATATTAGAAAATGTTCTTAATTTTAACTTTAACATTGTATGAAGTGCAATTTAAAGACGAAACTTAATTACATAATTGAAGTGTTATATGTAGTGTGCTTAAATATTGGTAAGCATTAAATGACCTCATTTTGTTATGTTTTGCTATCAAGAGTTGATTTATTTGAGTTATTTGAGAAATCACGCATGTCCAGCAATTTTGTCTTCGTATCACACTTTTTTTTTGAAAACTTATTTTTTCGTCAAAGATGATCAGAATTTTTACAAAAGATCTGATATATAACTGGTATAAAGTCCAGACACAATTTGCAAACATTAGAAGCTCTAGTTGGTAATTTCCACTTTTCTCAAAACTAGTAGTAGTGGACATGTGTGGTTTCTCAAATAACTGATTCAATTAATTCCAAAATATTGTCTGCTTTGGGTTAACTTGAATTTTTTAAACAATCCCGACTAGCTTTACTTATATGGCCCTGAGGTTCACTCAGCCTACACCAAAAATGAGTACCAGGTTAATTCCTGGGGGCAAAGGCGGCCGGGCGTAGAGCTAACCACTCTACCCCATCACGTGCCGAGGTTAACAATGGTGGAAGCCTTTACCTTCCACTCCTCCAAGGGCCTTCATGGCCTGTACGGAGGTGACTTCGCTTTGCTTTGCTTTGGTTTGCTTGACTAGCTTTACTTGGGAGTCGAGCTTTCACCAGGACAATCGGGAGAATCTCGTCTCAGTAGGGATATCTCATACCTCGCAACCCTGGATAAAGATTAGATCCCGCATTTATCCACAGCCTTTAGCCATGGAGCCGGACGCGTGCTGGCCTTTGGTCATAGGGATCCCGGGTTCGATTCCCGGCAGGGTCAAGAATTTTGACCATCATTGATTAATTTCACTGGCACGGTACTGGGTGTATGCCTTGTCTTCATCATCATTTCATCCTCATCACGACGCGCAGGTCGCCTACGGGAGTCAAATCAAAAGACCTACACCTGGCGAGCCGAACATGTTCTCGGACACTCCCGGCACTAAAAGCCATACATTTCATTTTTCATCCACAGCCTGCTTGGCTCACTCTGCTCGAGATAGCAGATGGAGGAACGGCAACTGAAACTGAAGACGTTGGTCATGAGTAATGAGATGACCTTGCTGCTCAAGTGGGAGATCTCATTCAGCAAACAGCGGCCACATGTCTGAGTCATCACCATCACTTGACGCGATGTTCACACCGACTTCGTGTGCCCTTTCTTATGTATATCGGTGGAGCTCCATGTTGTTTCTTCTTCTTCCTTTTCCACTCTTCCTTATCTACCTGTAATTGAACAATTGAAAATAACTAATTTTCTCCTGAAATAAAAATGTGCGTGGGTTCAATGAAACCAAAATAATGGTCTTTATCAATAGTTATAGTATTTGTTTATCTCTATCATGTACAGGCCAACGGCATACCGTGTTCAAACGGCAGATACCTTCAATTCTTGAAAGCTGAAGAACATTTTACCTGGCCAGTACCTGATTTTCTCCCCAAGAGCTGTTCGTTGGTAGAGGAGTGGAAAAGAATTGGGGAATGTGAGGTTAGGATTTAAAAAAAAAACTCGTTACTGTTGAATCCGTAAACATTTTCACGGGGCATTCGGAACGTGGAATCCAAATCACAGAAACTTGTTACTTCTTAAGTCCCAAGTGCTTTAATTGCTAGCTAGTTGCTTTACGTCGCACCGACACAGATAGGTCTTATGGCGACGATGGGACAGGGAAGGGCTAGGAGTGGGAAGGAAGCGGCCGTGGCCTTAATTAAGGTACAGCCGCAGCATTTGCCTGGTGTGAAAATGGGAAACCACGGAAAACCATTTTCAGGGCTACCGACAGTGGGATTCGAACCTACTATCTCCCGAGTACTGGATACTGGCCGCACTTAAGCGACTGCAGCTATCGAGCTCGGTGCATTAATTGGGACTCAAACCGCAGTCGCTCGGGTTCGATGTCACTCGCCATCATACTGAAAATAAAAGATAATAGCGCAGCATTTAGAATATCTCAACCGTGTATCTAAAAAATCTGAGGTCTTTGGTAGGAAAGAATATGTTCTTTGATACCTTGAACAATCCTCAGTTCAAATATTGTTCAAGTAAGACTTAGGTTTTTCATTTCACTGTTACTTACCCTCCACGTTCGGTCGAACCCCTCGGACGCAGTGGAGAATCTCATTGCAGTACTGCTGTCAGGAGGTGGATTGACTGTTCATCCAAGTGGCCGTGCCCGCCAAATCGAACGTAGTCTTTAAGGCATGTCCCTGCGGTCGGTGAACATCTGAATGATCCCTTTCTTTGCTACCTATTGTGTTACAGATAGGTTTCTGCCGACTTTGAGAGTAGGAAAGGGACGCTATTGGAGAGGTTGCGACCATAAGTTAGATTCTATACCGACATTTGCCCGGAGGAGAAGTAACAATCTACCGTCACTTCTTTTCAATTTACCTAAACGAGGCTGAATGCACCCTGAATCACCTGCAACACTACATTTTAAACCTGTGATAGAGCCGAGAATAGTAGCCAGGACCTTCAGGGTTGGAATCTCAACACATTTCACGAGACCACAAAGGCAGTCTATTCAACATCTACGTACAGGAAGTTGTATTTGTTGCTTTAGAGTAAACAAGACATTTTTCTATCTCCTTGATTGAGTTACGTTTGGTTGTAAGTATTGGACGATTTCTTTATAAAATTTCATTTCATTAGGTATTCATACTGGTAATCCATTATTTTATGGCTTTTGTAGCCGGAGTTGTTGTCTAGGGATAATGAGTTTACTTCTTAGCTGGGGACATCGGGTTCGATTCCCAGCCTGGTCAGGTACTTTTATCTGCATCTGAAGACTGATTCGTGGTCGACTCAACCTACGTTAGAACAGTTAATTACGAGCTATTTGACGGTGAGATAGCAGCCCCGGTTTAGAAAGCCAAGAATAACGAACGAGATGATACGCCACGCTCACCAAGCGTCAGCTCGTAATCTGCAGGTCTTCGGACTGAGCAGTGGTTGCTTGGTAGGCCAAATCCCATCAGGGCTGTGGTGCCATGGGGTTTGGTTGGGTTTGGTTTTATAAAATATGTCATCAATAAATGAATAACTGAACAAACATATTTATTTTTCAACTGTAATGTAACAGGCAATGAGTCCCAATTGCTATGTGCATAACAATTGTTACATACCTACATGTTAAATAATTAACAATTAATAATTAACTAATTAATTACAGAAGTAAATTACTTACATGTGAGACACACGTAAAGTTACAAACAAAATGAAACGGATCTCAAATATCAAAGCAAAGTGCTATTTTTAACCAATAAGAGACAATAAAGGATAGAACGCTACATTTTACTTAGGATATTTTGAGAAATATGATTTGCGAAGTTCATACTGGAGTATTTTAAATTATAGTCTCGACTAAATTGTATTGAGAACTGCGGAAATAGACTACATGGAGAAATAAATAGCTTCTGTCATATGGATGGATACTTTGTATAGTCTGATTGTTGTATTAATCGTGATCGAATGATTCTCAGATGTAGTCCTTGAAAGAAATAACGTATTTCTAGGTCTCCTTAGTTTCTGTGGTGTAGGCCTATGCAACATACTTGAATCATCAATATTATGATTTAATTATTTTACCTTGACCAATATTTTGTGGTAATAACCACACGATATAATTATGATTAAAACTTCTGGTTTCAGAATGTAGGACTACTTAAAATATAAACATGAATTTCGATAATTTAGAAGTGTTTCATAATCGACGATAGAACATTTTAAGAAGACAAGTGAAGGCATTTCTAAAAAGCTCGTCTTCGATTCTCAACTTTTCCTTGTCTTCTGAGCGATTTGTTATTTATGAACTAAATTACCTTGAAAAGATTTCATGAAATCAAGTCGTTTTTTACTAAATCGATGACAATTTTTGGGTGAAACGTCGTTCAAATTTGAGTCTGGCGAAAAATCAATGTGACCATTTCATGTAACGCAAAATGTGATTTTAGGTCAACACGTATTACAGGTACGGGAGGGTTCGCAAGAATGGTTGCCCAAGACATGACCACCGTAGCTAACATAATGCGTATGACGTCATCATAAGATGGCCGCCCAGTGAAGGTTTGTTTTTGGCGGTCGAAAGTCAATTTGTGCGCTCCGCGTAAAGACGTCAAGCAGATACAAGTGAGGCGTAATTTGATTTGTCTCGACGAGATCGATCAGAAAACACCAAAAAATATTAAAATATGGGTATACATTAAAAGGATATTGAAGATATTGTGACTGGAAATTGACGAATTTTGGCATACTTTACAAAAATGTACAAAAAGTCAATTGAAAATATGTGTAGGAGGAAACTAGACTCAGTAAGGAATCGAATATGACAAAAAGTGAGCAGGGGGCACTATGTGTAGGGGCGTCTGTCCTTTTCTCCTGGCCTTCCATAGATACTGTAAAGGTTTATGGTAAATAATGAATAAGACGGCTACGGGAGCATCACAAACTTGAGCCCACAGTGCCGGCCGGCTTCCTGTGGAAACAAAGGGTGTTGTAAAACTAACATCTCTTATTTCTCAGATATACCATTGTTCAGTAAACAGTAGTTAAAATCGTGTACATGATAATTTAAATGATTAAATAAAACTATGTGGAAATATTAACTTGTTTGTTATTTTTAATTAGAATATACGATAAAGATTAGACGTTTCACACGAATACCTCGGGCGGATGTAACTAGTGGATCTGCCACTTTTTTGTACTGTAATTGATATTATTGTTCACGACTACTGTCAGATAAGATGATATTGTTTTAAACTTCACAACACGAATCTCATAATATTAAAACACTAGGAACACGTTTTGACATACTAAGTTATGTATGAGAACTGTAGCCAGTAGCGCTTAGATGAAGTGTTTAATTAAAGCAAACATGTAAACACAAGTTCTACTACGACTGCATGCGGGAATGAAGTACGGCAACAGACTTACGCCTGCGAGCGCACTAAACGAAATATCCCTCCCTCTAAGGCAGGGCGTCAACCGAAGAGACATGACCGATGATCTAGCTGCAACGTGACAGATGCATGACAGTGATGTAGCTTTAATGATTTAACGCCCTCCGAAGTAATCAGAACTAGCAATATGTCATTCTCCGAAGATGAAGGTATTCAGGCGTTAGTTAATTCAATTAACTGTAATAAAATTGTGCGGGGGCTACGTCAAGAATGGCTGTAGGTCTTTACGGCGTAGAATATGTCACTTGGGTGTTGGAGATAACTGAGCTAAGAGTTCAGGTTTAAGGCGGTTTTGACGAAGAATACGCTTATTGTTTCGGAACTGTACTTTGGCTGGCGAGCGTTACAAAACATGAAAGTTTTAAAATCGAATTAATTTCTATACATACGCGAGGCGACTCTATTCAATATGCCATTGTAAAAAGGAAAGTCAAATACCTCGGCATTACATCATTGGATGGTGCAATGCTGCCGTCATTTTAATGTATTAAAGACACCATGCCACGTGGCTAACAGATAGTATAGCTATGGATTCCGATGTGGTAGCATGCCGTGAGAGTGTCTTTTAGTAAGTTATAGAAGGATACGGCAAAAAAAAATATCAAATAGCGTACATTTGAGAAAATTGTAGTGCGAAAAATTACATTTTTAGCCAAATGTTGGGCAATAATCGATTTCAGAATAATCGAAAACGTACTCGAGGCAATAGGGCGGTTTGTCAAACTTCAAAGGGTCCAAAATAATCAGTGCCGTTCGTCAATAGATTTATCGGGAACATTCCAAACTTAAGGCGGCCGAGCTTCGAGAGACTTGTTCCGCGCTGTTAGAACCCCAGCCAAGCACATCTCTACTATCCCACAGGTGGAATGCAATTTGCTACTCATGGTATTGAAGATATGTACATTTGTGTAGAATTAAGAACTATAAAATGTACTGACTAGGTAATTTATTTCGACGATGCCTAACACATGGTACGTATTAAATATCAAAACTTGCAGCCATGACCCCGACGCAGCCCTGTTCAGGTTATTATTATTATTATTATTATTATTATTATTATTATTATTATTATTATTATTTCTGGCTGTGACCTCCTCTTTTTAACTGGCGTGGTCTGCACAGTGCCTACTGTATGTTGGAAATGGCCACTTCTAAAAATGAATTAAAAGAGAGTTTAAGGCGTACACTTAGAAATATACTGACAGTCTGTCGTTTGGCAGGCCATACCCTACATAAATGTTTAAAAATATACGGTAACCTTTCTGTGTTTTGAGATTTTAACAAGCTCCTTTTTCTCGCGAATACTAATTGAACCATTGGCCAAATTCTGTCACGCATCGTCCATCATCTGGCACTATTCGCTTTAAAGCTGTAGCCAATATTTTGCAATACTTTTAGAAATAGACTTGAAGAAAGGCTGTATCTTATGTGAACTGAAACGACCGCCAAGAGAAATACTGTACATTTCAGTCACTGTCTTATACGAGTTTCAGAATGACTTCGTTGTTGAAACAGCTGCACTACGTTGCTCAAAAGTAGGATGAGCACATGGTGTTGTATAAGTTCCTCGCAGATACACTTTTCTCGGAGACAATTGAACCTATGTATATGCTACTGTTGTGAGTATCCACAGGGTTTGTATCCACTTGGGAGGTGAATTATATTTAGTTAATAATTAAAATTAAGTCTGATAACATATTAAGTACGATGAACATTAATACCATGCGCTTATTCATTATTAAGTGGCTATACATCCACTGAATCCAGCTACAGCCATTCTTCTAAAGAATGGAAGATAATGCAATATTTGATACTATGATAATCTAAACAACTGCATTTATTTACTGTATTCATTTCTCTCAAGTATTTTAGAGATTGGTCATCTATAGGTGTTTTCAATTCTTGGAGAGATTGTGTGATATTATTAAAATTTATTTTCTGGAAATCAAGTTACACTAATTTTACCATAAAATAGTGGAAGGGTCCGTCGCTCGCTATTTTGCTACCTGACCATGAAAACTATTTGGGTATACACTTCGGACGTTTCTAGTTTCCAGCCAATTTTTATTTTTGCTAGTTGTTATACATACTTACAATTTTGAAATTTTTGAGTAGCTCCGACGGTAGAGCGCTGGTCTTCTGATCCCAACTTAGCAGGTTCGATCCTGGTTCAGTCCGATAGTATTTCAAGGTGCTCAAATACGTCAGCCTCGTGTCTGTAGATTTACTGGCATTGTAATGAACTCCTGTGGGACAGATTTCCGGCACCTCGGCGTCTCCAAAAACCGCAAGAAAAGTAGTTAGTGGGACGTAAAATCAATAAGATTATCATTAAATTATTGAAGGGAGATAGTGGGTTCGAATCCCACTGTCCGCAGCCCTGAAGATGGTTTTCCGTGGTTTCCCATTTTCACACCAGGCAAATGCTGGGGCTGTGCCTTAATTAAGGCCACTACCGCTTCCTTCCCATTCCTAGACCTTTCCTATCCCATCGTCGCCATAAGACCTATCTGTGTCGGTGCGACATAAAGCAAATTAGCAAAAAATTATTGAAGGAAGTCTGGCGTATGCCCGTTTCTTAGGGGTGGGGTCGGGTCGGGTGTACGAATGTTTATCGAGAGACCCAGTACAGGGATGAAGCGATAGACATATATTCGTTCAAAACATTCCTTGCTTTATTTTTTGTCCTTACATTTGCACTTACAGGGTGTTGTACTTTCAAAGAAACAAATTGTTTTACTGTATTTCCTGTTCACAGAAATGTTCCTGTCATGGACCATAAATTGATATACGGCGCTATTTCGTATACAGTTTTAATCGCATGTGGCTCGCGTGATAGGCAAGAGATGCGCGACACGGCACAGCTAATTTACTGTAAACAGGTCAATGTACTTTACAATCTGTTTTACGTCGCACCGACTCAGATATGTCTTGTGGCGACGTAGGGTTGCCTGGGAGTGGGAAGGAAGCAGTCGTGGCCTTAATTAAGGTACAGCTCTAGCATTTCCCGGTGTACATTGGGAAACCACGGAAAATTATCTTCACGGTTGCCGACTGTGGGGCTCGAACCCATTATCTCCCAGATGCAAGCTCAAAGCTGCGCGCCCCTAACCGCACGGCCAACTCGCCCAGTAGGTCAATGCGCTTCCTAAATGTAATAGGCCCTTTAAATTCCAAGGAATTGGTGTAAAAAGAAGACCAGCAAATTATGAATAAACATGGCAGCAAGTGAAGGGGATATTTCGAAGTGACATGAATGGGACTGTGGTGATGATTCTATGTAGAGGGAAATCGAAAGTGTTAGCCGTGTTGGAGGGGATGGCGTATAGCTGTGGCGCATTATTGGTCAGCCATTTACAATAAACCAAGAAATATACTATTTACCCCTCTCTGGTTCAGTGTTAAAGACTGAATTACATTTCCTGAACATTAAGACATTGATCTGTGCAAAAACAACATTGTAAATATGTTATTTTCTGATATATTAAACTGATTGATGTTCCAAAATAAAGATATCTGAGCCTGTATACGAACAATTTATTAATGTTTCAGTGGGTTAAGATTTCCCGCATCACCTGACTTCATTCAACTACGTTCCACAACTTTTGTTATACAGTATACCAGGCGAGTCTTGTGCCCCTTGTTTTTTCGACGTAAGGCCACCATTCTAACTCCAAGATCACGAAGGTTGATGGTCTAATGCTATACGAAGGTGGTGGTGGTGGTGGTGGTGATTGTTTTAAGAGGAAGTACAACTGGGCAACCATCCTCTCTATTGTACATCATCACAGTAAGTCCGTTCTAAAATCATGTATGCAGGAAGTAGTTAAATACTGCATCGATCTGTCATACGGCGAGGCAAGTAGGTCGTGCAAGCATTCAGGTTACGTAGGATACGAAAGCAACAATGGAAACGATGATGCAGAGATAGGAAACGGGTATGAGTAGGTGAACTGGGAGATGTACAGTATATCGTATATGGTTTCTGGAAGTCCTGTTATGAGTTGGCCAGTGTGGGGCCGTACAATGTGGGGAAGTACTGACACATTCACAGTTCATTGTGTGTGTGTTTGGGGGAGGGGGTAGCCAAATACTTTTATTCTATTCCCGAGCTTCGAGGATCGAACGCAAGGCTGGTTGTGCCACACTTGGCGAATAGCACACATTTTTTGTTAAGATGTGAATATTTATTGCCCTGACTCAGTTAGTGCATGGCTCCAGTCGTGCTGGTCATTCCTTTGCTATGTATTCAACAGACGGTACGTCGACAACAAGCACGCCTGTACCACGAGAGATTTCCGCACAGACGATAGCCGACCGCAAATACGTTCAGGAGTATGTAGCGCACTTCCTGTTACAGAGGTGCCATTGGCGTTCGGTGATACTGCTGAAATTGAATTTGGGCGCTATCCAGGGGAATTTTTACACGAGTACCTAGGCTGTAGCACAACAGGCCAAAATAAGCCAGTCGTGTATCACACGGACTTTACGTGCCTTTCACCCCTGTTACCTACGTATACTCTAGGAGCTCCACAGGTGAACATTTGGAAACTCGGGATAATTTTGTTTCATAAACATTGAGTCAAGTGGCAAATGTTCGCGTAATCACATCGAAAATCTTATGTCTGCATGAGTGACGATACCATAATAGGGACATCAGCTCTGCTCCAACTAGCCCGAATGTCAGTTCAACGGCATGTGGAGATAAGTTATGCATTAATGAAGAAGGCTACCTGTTCGAACGCTTACTTCGCTAGCAAATAGGTGTTCAGTTACCATTCTACCCTCGTTCAGCCCTGCTTATCAAACGGCCCTGTTCAAGCTCACACAAGCATCCACTTACGGATGTGCGAGATAACATACCCGTTATCTTATTATTATGTTTGTCAGATGTCTATGAAATGCGTGTGGCCTAAACTAAGAAAATAAGGGGCAGAAATCCAGCACGGTACGTAATTAGGGACTTGTTCAGCAAATACTATTTACCTATACATCGTACCTATAACGTGCGCGGGCGAAACTGCAGTTTGTCTTTGTGACGTAGTTGCCACCGTTGAATTTCTCAGTTTCTCTAAGTTCGTAACAACAAAGCTTCTAGCCACAGCTCGTAGTAACTTCACGCTACCGTCTTAACAGTACACGTCAACGCATCTTGTTGAAACTGGCGATATCCCGTTGTAGCCTTAATGCCAATGATGCCAGAAGCTACATTGTAATTTGTAGGTAATGAAGCTGCCTTACGGTGCCTACCAGAAGACCTTGGAAATACTTGAAACACTAACACTGCGCATATATAGAATGTCTTCGAGTTCTCGAACGTACGGTCTACACCAGTGAGTTCCAACTGGTGGCAAGTGGGCCATATCCGTTACTCTTTAGTATTTATTAAGGCATTAAGTAACGCTGTATGTGAACTCGCCTTCTCTGCTGAACGTTGTGGAACTGAAACTCGACCCGTCTGGTGGTACTCAAAAGTGGTTCTGTGTCAGACAACTTTTATTAGTAGATACTCTTCTACATTAAACATATATTAATTCTATTCTTAGTGTGATGATGATGATGATGATGATGATGATGATGATAACGGTTTTACAGTTTTATGAGGCATCGATGTACTGGAAATGCCACACAGGAATTAATTAGTGTGCCGGTAAATCTACTGACACGAAGCTGGCATATTTGAGCACCTTCAAGTACCGCTGGACTGAACGGGGAGAGAATAGTCACCGTGAGCTAAAATAGCCAGCGAGCATCTACCATCTGACCAAATCAGATCAATAATAATAATAATAATAATAATAATAATAATAATAATAATAATAATAATAATAATAATAATGAAATGGCATATGGCTTTTAGTGCCGGGAGTGTCCGAGGACAAGTTTGGCTCGCCAGATGCAGGTCTTTTGAGGTGACTCCTGTAGGCGACCTGCGCGTCGTGATGAGGATGAAATGATGATGAAGACGACACATACACCCAGCCCCGTGCCAGCGAAATTAACCAATTATGGTTAAAATTCCCGACCCTGCCGGGAATTGAACCCGGGACCCCTCTGACGAAAGGCCAGCATGCTAACCATATAGCCATGGATTCGGACATAATAATAATAATAATAATAATAATAATAATAATAATAATAATAATAATAATATGTACTGTACGAGGTATCCCTGACATCATTGATTGTTGAGGGTCTTCCTCATGAGGGTCAAAATTCAACTAAAGGAACAAAATTAGTGACAAATTAGAAGAAGATTATTAAAATTCGTAGAAGTATTCTTTTTTTTTACGTCGCACCGACACAGATAGGTCTTGCAGCGACGATGGGATAGGAGAGGGGCTAGGAGTGGGAAGGAAGCGGCCGTGGCCTTAATTAAGGTACCTCGTGTGAAAATGGGAAATCCGGAAAATCATCTTCAGAGCTGCCGACAGTGGGGTTCGAACCCACTATCCCTCGGATGCCAGCCCCCCTAACCTCACGGCCAACTCGCTCGGTAGGTATTTATTTGAAGATCAATTAAATAAATGGGGAAAGGCGTGGAATTAACTCTACTTAATACTATATGTCTGTTTAGGAAAATAATACGACTTGTGTACAATACAAATTCTACTTCGGTCATATGTATCAGTGCAAATGCCTGTGCATGTTAGTGAACTCGTATTATTTCATTCTCGCACGTTTTCACAACTCTCCGTGGATTCTTGCAATAACTTCATGTACCTTTAGGTAATCCTTCCACTGGTCAATGCTATCGGCTGCCCACTGCTAACTTTCACCTCCAAATTAGGAACAAATGTAACAGGTGTGCTTTGGAATAGCAGCACGGCGCTTTAAGGACATCAAGAGTCAGCTAAGTGGAGCGCAGGGAATATCGTGATAGTTCGTTGTGACCTAGACTGATCGGCGAGTTTAAAATGTCATTATCGATATGTCTGCCTGTCCCTTCATAAATGTTACGGAGGAAGGTAATGGCAGCAAACATTATGAGATTTCGAATTCAATCACGGCCGCAGTGATGACACACTGTCTACCCAAAGTACCGAGACCCATTTAATTTCGTTTTCATTAAGATCTACGATAGGTCTGGGAGGATTCACCGTTCAATGTCCTATATTTGTATCCCGATGATTACGGTCAGAACCTGAGTGAGTTTTTCTCCGAATTTATCTAAACGCATTTCCTTGTAATTTCTGTGACTATTTAGCTCATAGCTTCAGTGACCATCCCGGTACCGTATAATAATATCAGAAATATTAACCAACCAGCAGCTGTCTGTTACCACAGTGTTAACGTATTCGCAGCTACTTTTATCAGAAACATCTTTATAGCTTATAGGTGTTCGTGTCTCATTTTATGAAAATAAATTAAATAAATAAATAAATAAATAAATAAATAAATAAATAAATAAATAAATAAATAAATAAATAAATAAATAAATATTATAACTGGATTGCAGAATATTATAAAAATTCGTAGAAGGTATTTATTTGAAGATCAGTTTAAATAAATGGGGAAATGCATGAAAATAACTCTACGTAGTACTATGTGTGTCCGCCTCTATGGTGTAGTGCTTTGTATGCTTAGCTGCCACCCCCGGAGGTCCAGGTTCGGTTCCCGGCTCTGCCACGAAATTCGAAAAGTGGTACGAGGGCTGGAATGGGATGCACTCAGCCTCGGGAGGTCAACTAAGTAGACGGGGATTCGATTTCCACCTCATCCATCTTTGAAGTGGCTTTTCGTGGTTACCCACTTTTCCTCCAGAGAAATTCCAGGATGGTACTTAACTTAAGGTAACGGTCGTTTTCTTCCTCTTCCTTGCAATATTTCCATCCGCCCAAAAGGCCCCTGTTCGGCATAGCCGGCGACGTGCTGGTCCTCCTCCTCAGTTGTATCCCGCCAACCCAATGTCTCACGCTCCAGGACACTGCCCTTGAGGCGGTAGAGGTGGGATCCCTCGCTGAGTCCGAGGGGAAAACCAACCCTGGAGGGTAAACGGATTAAGAAAAAGGAGAAGAATAAGAAGAAGAGAAGAAGAATATTATATGTCTGTTTAGGATAATAATATGAGTTTTGAACAATACTTATTCCACCTTGGCCATTTGTATCAGTGTAAATACCTGTCTAGGTTAGTGAACTCGTATTATTTCATTCTTGCACGTTTTTACGCTCTCCGTGGATTTGGAGGAAAGCTCGGCTTTGTTTAGTCTCGTAAAATATAAGTGGGTCTAATCCAGGTATCATATTTATTTATCTTTATAGCTTCTTTGCTCTATGAACGTGCTTCACTTGTCTTCAATAATAAATGTACTTAACTGTGTTGTTGTGTTGAAGCCGACAGATGACATATTTGAAGCCTGTGGCCCAAAGAATTTGAATGGAAAAGTAAAATATATTTCAATGCTGAAAGTGTTGTTCTCTGTACAGCTTATGAAAAAGTAAAGTTATCTCCGTACAGGCCATGAGTGAACCTCCGAGCCATGTGCACCTCCGGAAGTGGAAATCTCCTTTCTTAAATTTTTCGACTTCCTCACGGGGAATCAAACCCAGGACGCCTTTACCGCCTCTGGCAGGCAGCCCCTTACAGGTTACGAAATACCTATATATTTTACTTGTTTTCATATTTATACACCTTTATTATCATTTATTTAATTTTTATAATTATTCGTTAAATGGTAAAAATAAATACTACTCGACTTCCAGACTCTCTCTGGATGAAATCTAGAGTTCTCGTTATAATACTGCAGACATCAGATGCAGTAGCGGGGCACAAAAATGTATAGATAACAAATTTGCTGGATATAGCGGGTGGGCGGGGGCACATAAATTTGCTAAAAATGTTCTTTTATGCTCTCTGAGTGAATTTTGAAACAGACGTAAAGGTTCACAGAGTAAGATACAAGATTGTGAGCAACTGCAAAATGACCTCGTTGATATTGTAAGATGGACAGTAGGCAATGGTATGTTGATAAACGGGGTTAAAAGTCACGTTGTGAGTTCCAAAAATAGGAAAAGTCCTCTCAGTTTTAATTACTGCATTGATGGGGGTGAAAGTTCCTTTTGGGGATCATTGTAAGTACTTAGGTGTTAATATTAGGGAAGCACCTTTTTTTTCTTTTCGTCGCACCGATACAGATAGGTCTTATAGCGACGATGGGACAGGAAAGGCCTAGGAATTGAAAGGAAGCGGTCGTGGCCTTAATTAAGGTACAGCCGCAGCATTTGCCTGGTGTGAAGATGGGAAACCACGGAAAACCATCTTCAGGGCTGCCGACAGTGGGATTCGAACCCATTATCTCCCGGATGCGAGCTCACAGCTGCGCGTTCCTAACCGCACGGCCAGCTCGCCCGGTAGGAAAGACCTTCATTGGGGTAATCACATAAATATGATTGTAAATAAAGGGTACAGATCTCTGTACATGGTTATGACGGTATTTAGGGGTTGTAGTAAGGATGTAAAGGAGAGGGCATATAAGTCTCTGGTAAGACCCCAACTAGAGTATGGTTCCAGTGTATGGGACCCTCACCAGGATTACTTGATTCAAGAACTGGAAAAAATCCAAAGAAAATCAGCTCGATTTGTTCTGGGTGATTTCCGGCAAAAGAGTAGCGTTAAAAAAATGTTGCAAAGTTTGCGCTGGGAAGACTTGGGAGAAAGAAGACGAGCTGCTCGACTAAGTGGTATGTTCCGAGCTGTCAGTGGAGAAATGGCGTGGAATGACATCAGTAGACGAATACGTTTGAGTGGTGTCTTTAAAAGTAGGAAAGATCACAATATGAAGATAAGGTTGGAATTCAAGAGGACAAATTGTGGGAAATATTAATATATAGGAAAGGGAGTTGGGGACTGGAATAATTTTCCAAGGAAGATGTTCGATATATTTCCAATTTCTTTGCAATAATTTAAGAAAATGCTAGGAAAACAACAGACAGGGAATCTGCTTCCTGGGCGACTGCCCTAAATGCAGATCAGTAGTGATTGATTGATTGATTGATTGATTGATTGATTGATTTCACATTCTCTCAGTTTAAGTGCGGTAATAATTTTTTTGAGATTTTGATTTAATACTACTGTATACAATAAAACTTTCACCAAAGAACAATAATTACACATATATTACAATTAAATAGAAGTGCGGCTTGATATGCAATTACATTCATTTAGTATTTGACTACACACTCATACAGTAACAGATTCTAGATATAACTACACAGATACATTTAATGAGTGAGACTGCCAGACTGACAAGCAGATGAATTGTACCTCAATGTACATGATGTTGGGAAAAATATAACCCTGCTACCCTTCTTCACGCTGCTGCGCCACTACTTGCTGTGGCGCTGTACGAATCGGTTAGTCATGACGAACGACATTCTGTGCCTATTTCCGATAAGTATTTTTCATAAGAATTATATAAATTAAAGGAAAGAATTGCAGTAGCTGATAAGACAACAGGGTTTGTACATATTGCTTTTTAAGTAATTCCTATATTTCCTAGTTTCAGGTGGGTAAAGTGGAGCACAAATGTAATGTATTCGCCACCACTGATCAGGGCAAGTGGCATTTCACTAACTTTAGAGGAGAGTAGAAGTAAGCTGCTTAGGGGCATATTTTGCTACCTTTAAAACAGGTCGAATCGACAGTTCTCACAATTGTAAACTATCGTAAGAGCCAATACAGTAAGGAGTGCGGCGACGGTATAAGGCTGAACTGATCGCTGGGTTCTTCTCGCACGTACGGTAGTTTCACACTGCTTGTCTTCATTCCTGCATAACACACACACACACACGAACAAAACAAGTCACATAAGATAAAAACCTCAAAATCGTCGTTTTTGCATTTACAATAGTTTATCTCTAATGTCCAGGTATATCTTTTGAAGTCGTTGAGGAACGCATCCTAGTCCAAGGAACAGAGTATGTGAACCGAGCGGGTTGACTACGCGGTTTGAGCCCTGTGGCTATTAACTTGCATTCGACATATTGTGGGTTCGAACTCCACTATCGGCTGGCCTGAAGATGGTTTTTAGTGGTTTCTCATTTTTACACTGGGCTGTACCAAGCCACGGTTATTTCCTTCTCTGCCAAAATAAACCTGCCTGAGCTGTGCGACGTTATATTAATAGCAAAAGGAATGGGGAAAGCCAATGTTAAGCGATATGTGATCTGGAACGTGCAATGTTTCAACAGCTATTTTGATAGCTCTTGATAGAGCTTTTCCCATACATATTACAGGAGACTGCTGTGTCAATTTTAGGCCCACATGGAACACGATGGCATAAGAGTCTCCCATTTCCAAAATAAAAATATTAATAAACAATCTTTAAATAATATAATTAGTAATAATTACAGGATAACATACTTGAAGACTAGGAATTGCATTCAAAGTTGCCTTAACTGTACTTCTTACCACTAGGTACGATTTCTTTGGTGGTGGTTTGACGCCGAAGCAACTCAGGCAACTTATTTTGGCGACGATGGGATAGAAAAGGGCTGGGAAGGAAGTGGCTACGTTAAGATACAAGTTCTCTGCACACGTCCACACGCCTCTGATTTTCGTCTGCAGACAAGAGTCTAGAACCCACGTGGATGACACCTTCGCCAACTGAAAGTGGCCGTACACGATGCGCTGCAGGATGTTTCGGCTAATTCCCTTGGCTTCCTACATTTCCGTAAATGAGATGCATTTGTTTCTTTGGATGGCCTGTTCGAGCCGGGCAATGTTGGCTAGTGTTAGCACTGTCACATTCCTTCCAGAATTGGTTCCCTTGTCCACCGATGTGCTCGCTGTTTTCCAACCTCCCTCCCAGTTGTAAACTGTTTTCCGTGACGGCGCATGTTCTCCACAGACTGCCACCAAGCACCGATGAATTTCTGTAGTGGTCACGCCTTCTTTCCATAGGAACCAAGTCGTATAGCGCTGTCCCTGACGATTGCTTTCCATGTTGTCTGCTCCTATGCTGAATGTGTTGTTGTGAAATGGCTATGACGAGTGCATTCGGTGGCCCCTGTGCGTGTGCTGCTACCAAACTGTGGAACAAGACACTAGTTACATCTTCAAAAGTGAAATGTGAACCATACCCGGACGTACCAAAAATAAAGTGTAAAACAATGTAGTACGCCCCTCGTATTATTGCCAGCAGCGCACACATCAGTCATTCGAGATAAGGTGTGAATAATTTTACGTCTAGACGAAATAACCTCTCATGCTGACGTTTTAAAACTCTATGAGCTCCAAAGCATGTTAGCACTTCGTTGATTCACACCTTCGACAGACTAAGCTGTGCGTCGTTTCTAAGTAGTGCCTGTGCTATAGGAAGTAATATAGAACGTGAACTAAATCTATGCAATAGTGTGATTTTGGATTCCTTTAGACAACACTCATCATCGATTTAGGATATTGTTTTGGAAGCAGTACCTTGTTCACATTTTACCATTGTTTTAAGTTATTTAATGGGAAGGTGAGGAAGTGCGGGTCGGATCCACTGATTGTTTTGAGTTCATAATCATTGTTCATAGTCGTCTTTTTGAATTTTAGTCAGTGGATGGATTTTGGAATTATTTTAACTTTTAATATTTTGAGTGTCCGCCTCTGTGGTGTAGTGGTTAGCGTGATTAGCTGCCACCCCTGGAGGTCCGGGTTCGATTCCTGACTCTGCCACGAAATTTGAAAAGTGGTACGAGGGCTGGAACGGGGTCCACTCAGCTTCGGGAGGTCAACTGAGTAGAGGTGGGTTCGATTCCCACCTCAGCTATCCTCGAAGTGGTTTTCCGTGGTTTCCCACTTCACCTCCAGGCGAATGCCGGGATGGCACCTCACTTAAGGCCACGGCCGCTTCCTTCCCTCATCCTTGCCTATCCCTTCCAATCTTCCCATCCCCCTACAAGGCCCCTGTTCACCATAGCAGGTGAGGCCGCCTGGGCGAGGTACTGGTCATACTCCCCAGTTGTATCCCCCGACCAAGAGTCTGAAGCTCCAGGACACTGCCCTTGAGGCGGAAGAGGTGGGATCCCTCGCTAAGGCCGAGGGAAAAACCGAACCTGGAGGGTAAACAGATGATGATGATGATGATGAATATTTTGAGTTGGATCCTCTAATTATTTTAAATTCATATTCATTCAATAATCATTTTTTAAAATTCTGGTTACCGAGCTCGATAGCTGCAGTCGCTTAAGTGCGGCCAGTATCCAGTATTCGGGAGATAGTAGGTTCGAACCCCACTGTCGGCAGCCCTGAAGATGGTTTTCCGTGGTTTCCCATTTTCACGCCAGGCAAATGCTGGGGATGTACCTTAATTAAGGCCACGACCGCTTCCTTCCCACTCCTAGCCCCTCCCTGTCCCATCGTCGCCATAAGACCTATCTGTGTCGGTGCGACGTAAGCCAACTAGAAAAAAAAATCTGGTCAGTGGATGAATCTTGGAATTTTAATTGTCATCTCATCTGATCTCGTACCATTAGTGGCCGATGAACTAGATGTTAGGCCCCTTTAAATAACAGCAATAATAATCATCATCATTATCATGTAAACCGTGCGGAGCAGCATCAGAATCACTTCCACCCTTGACATGGTGAGGGAAGCGAGCTTGCTCTGATGTGGTCACGAGGTTGAAGAGTACGCTGAAATCACTCCACGACGGGCGTTCATGCTCAGTCCAGTAGGAGGAAGACCCACACACAAGTCAGTTGGGGAAGAGATTGATGGACTTTTTGCGAGAAGATATTCGAGATGTCAGTGTCTGCCATGCTGATGATGCAGATTGGACAAAGCTGAGAATGAGATTCGGAAATGCGAATCCCGCATCTTGATGGGAACAAAATCAGCAAGAAGAAAGAAATCTGAAATATTCGAACAAATGTCTTTACAAACAATCCAATTTTGAACGAAACTTTCAGGAGCGAGCAGTTAGAACAGTGAACTAACTGTGATCTCGAGAGAATAAGGACTTTATTTTTATTTTTCTCTCTGCTTAACTAAGGTAGCTATTGAGATAAGGATTTATTGACCATTCGAACTGAATTCGAGGCTACACGGATTATTTCAAATTATAATTGTACAGAAAAGGAGGATAAATGTAATAAATTAACATAAAGAGTAGCGTAAGCTATACTCTATAGTGTACCAATTTACCTGAAATTTTAAAACAACTTACAATATTATGAATAAACACTTAGACTAAATAATTTTAAAAAGCATATATGAAACAACAGTAATAAAAAAAAAAAGAACTTGTTGAAATTCACAGAAGAGGTTCGGTCGAATGAAAATCGTTTAATTAAATTGTCCATTGTTCCTTACTTTTCAGATTCCAACCCATTATTGATGATCGCTAATGGACTATCACATTATAGTTGTAAGAACATAGCTAAATTCAAAGGCGCGTTGATAAATGACAGCCCTTTGTTAATGATAATTCTCCTACTATTTTTCCATCCTTTGCTGTGTCTCGGATTGTATAGGACAGAGACAAGACTTATCGGAGCTACTGTGGTTTGAACTTCGAAACTTATTGAACAATGTGCAGAGGTAGAGTTATAATTGAGATATGAATTTATTAATAGTTTGTGCATTATTTCTCCGCCAAGAAATTAAAATAAACACGGTGGAATAATCGAAAAATAGTTTTTTTCAGGGAGGCGATTCACTTCTTCAATTCATATGGTAAGAATTTCAGACAGTGGAATATCATTATTCTAACCTTTCTGAAGATACCATTACTCGTTTGTTTTTCCACATTGATCCCAGACTAATGCTGAAGATTTATGGTACTTCCTTTCTAGATCATATTATAAATGAAGATGTAGGGGTCTACCATTTGTATTTTCATATCTTTTGCAATATTTTGGGATATTTATCAGTTTCCGTTTCAGGCACTTCAGTATCATATCAGTTCTCTTTATCTTTCGTGTCTATTTGTCTGTACAAGGAATGAGGTGATAAAGGCTGTGAATGAACTTGTGGAAGAATCTGTACACGTAAACCGGCATTCCTCCTGCCATTGTTCCTGTTTGTACCAGCGATCATTCTCGCTATATTTATGCCTGTTACTTTTACTTATTCATAAGATATCCTGATGATCGCAACTGCGAGCTCACTGCAATAGCTTTGCTGCACCTTGATTCATTTTCACTTACTATACTACTATCCTGACAGAACACACACCCGAAATACTTGAAATCGTCTACCTGTTCCAGTTTTGTATTCCCGACCTGACGTTCAGCTCTCTTAGGTTTCTTCCCTACTGACATCATTTTAATCTTGGAAATGCCAATTTTATACCATACTCAAAACATCATACATTTCTTCAGCTTATCCCAGGATTTATATTTAAGATTGTATGCTTTTCCTGATGCCATGTGATTTTTCGGATGAACATTCCAACTCTGTATCGATCGGGATTTAAACCTTAGCCGTCCGGGTGGAAAGCCATAGCTAAGCCAATGAGCTAATTATGCCCCCCAAAGTAAAAACGTAAAATTATTATAAATCAAATTAAATTAAGTTCGAGGTCAGACAAGAAGTATACGATGAAGGTTCAAGTCCTAGCGATTTCTTGAAGGGGACTAATTTGTTTTTCAGGCATTTCAAAAAAGCTCTCAACAGTTCGTGTCATCTTTGTAGATCAAGGAAAATGGTATGTGTCTCTAGAAACCGGGTTTCTTGGATTAATTTCATGTTTCTGTTTGTATTTGACTCTTGGCACCTTGTTTAAGTAAACTAAAATAGATCGATCTAGTTCATAATATAAAGAGAGTAGGTCACTCCGATAACATGTCTCTCAGTATGACGCAGTAGGTGATAATCACTCCTGGTATTCTTGTCCTTAAGTGCTACTCACAATTACTCTCGCATTTGGTCGCCATCCAGAACAGTCGTTTTATTGCAGAGAGCATGTAGTTAGGAAACTATCTGAAATGATGTAAACACTGTTAACAATCAAATAGATGACAAACAGAGGGCAGTGTGAAGGAAAATATTATCTTCTTCGGGGTCAGGGTGGATGGTAGTGCAGAGCGGAGGAGGGGGTTTATCTACAATACTAATAATCGTCAATCGATTGCCTACTCATGTCTGAGTGTCGTGATTCCACCGGTTTTGTCTCTGCTTGTCAAATCTCTGCTTTTTGCATCGCCATCTTGAACGATCCTCGGCGTTACTCTGTCCACACTAGGAAGACCAGCCAGGGATAGTCTTCACATGTCCCATCCATCTGGTTGCAGTCCTTCCCCGTGGGCTACTGCCCTCGCTCAGTATTCTCTGTCATGATTAACTTCTCTCACATTGCGTCCAAAGAACTGGAGTATTCTTTCATTGATGCGACGAGCACTGATTCTTCTTTTTTTTCTTTCCAAGTTGCTTTACGTCGCAGTGACACGGATAGGTCTTATGGCGACGATGGGACAGAAAAGGGATAGGAATGGGCAGGAAGCAGCCGTGGCTGTGAAAATGGAAAACCACGGAAAACCATCTTCAGGGCTACCGATAGTGGGGTTCGAATCCACTATCTCCCGAATACTGGATACTGGCCGCACTTAGCGACTGCAGCTATCGATCTCGGTAGTGATTCCTCTTGCGGTCTAATAGTCACTTCAGAAATTGCACATAAGCTCTTTGCTTTTCATCTTTGGTGATCGAGGAAAAGAGTATCTTTCAAAGGAATTGATGCGTTTTTTCTCACAAGTTCTCACGGTCCAAGTCGCACAGCCTTGTAGGAAAATGGAATAGAAGGGTTTCAGCGAGGCGGATCTGTGTATTAGTAGTTATCCCCTTGTTCTTTCAGGTTTTAATTAATTAACTATAATAGTCTTTATTACTGATTAAGTTAGTTGGTAATAATGATGATAATAATAATAATAATAATAATAATAATAATAATAATAATAATAATAATGGCATATGGCCTCCGGAAAGGCCTGATGAACGTCTTCCGAGCTGACTCCCTATAGGCAACCTGCGTGGTTCTGTGAGGATGGAGCCCTACCTAAGATGAATTCTAATGATGAAGAGGTTACAAACCCCCAGCCCAGAGCCATAGTAATTAACTAGCGTTAGTTCAAATCCCTGACTGCACCGGGAAACGAACACGGGACCCTTGGACCAAAGGCCAGCATGCTAACCATTTAGCCATGGAGCCGGACAGTTAATTGGTCACTCCTCAAGTGTTCAGACGGTCTCAGGTTCATATTTCGGAGACTCAATATAACACATAGCCGCTGCATCTAGAAAAAATCACTAATGAAATATTTCAGCTTTGAACTCTGGCCGATAAGGTTCTTTCATTCAAGATTCAAACTGTAAGAGTTATATCGAACTTTATGATGCACGTGTTGCGGGTCGGTATCCGTCTGACATAATCATTGCAGCAATATTTTCAAGCGCAACGACGATATATAACGGACAGTGCGCAGGTGCAACGCAGATATTTCAGTGCAACGGCACTGCAATAACACATCAACTCAGTACAGGCCAGTGGGGTACAACCAGTCTAGGAAACTGACCCTCAACGTGTTTGCTATAAGACATAACAATGTGGGATTTTTATGTTTGGGAATTGAATAATGTTCGCCTCTGTGGTGTACTGGTTAGCGTGATCAGCGGCCACCCCCGGAGGTACGGCTTCGTTTCCCGGCTCTGCCACAAAGTTTGAAAAATGGTACGAGGGCTGGGACGGGGTCCACACAGCATCGGGAAGTCAACTGAGTAGAGGTGGGTTCGATTCCCACCTCAGCCATCCTGGAAGTGGTTTTCAGTGGTTTCCCACTTCTCCTCCAGGTAAATGCCGGGATGGTACCTAACTTACGGCCACCGCCGCTTTCTTCCGTCTTCCTTGTCTATCCCTTCCAATCTTCCCATCTCCCCACAAGGCCCCTGTTCAGCATAGCAGGTGAGGCCTCCTGGGCGAGGTACTGGTCATCCTCCCTAGTTGTATCCCTCGACCCAAAGTCTCACGCTCCAGGACACTGTCCTTGAAGCGGTAGAGGTGGGATCCCTCGCTGAGTCCGAGGGAGAAACCAACCCTGGAGGGTAAACAGATTAAGAAGAAGAATATAATAATAATAATAATAATAATAATAATAATAATAATAATAATAATAATAATGGCTTTACGTCCCACTAACTACTTTACGGTTTTTGGAGGCACCGAAGTGCCGAAATTTAGTCCTGCAGGAGTTCTTTTACGTGCCAGTAAATCTACCAGCACGAGGCTGACGTATTTGAGCACCTTCAAATACCACCGGACTGAGCCAGGATCGAACATGCCAAGTTAGGGTCAGAAGGCCAGCGCCTCTACCGTCTGAGCCACTCAGCTCGGCTGTTTTGGTATATAAATGGTTCCTTAACCCTCAAGCACACGCGCCAGATCTTAAGATGGATTGCCAACGGCCGTAGCCGTGTTGAAATACCGGATCCAGTGAGATCTCCTCAGTTAAGCAACATTGGGCGTAGTCAGGAGTTGGATGGGTTGCCACGCGCTGTTGGTGGGGGGTAAGGGAATGGTGGAGCGGAACTGGCCACCTACCACACGTACACTCCACCCCATACGCGTGTGTTTCAGGGTTAAAAGAAGCGCGGACCCACGCGCAACCGCCTCGGCAATCGTGGCTAGGTAGCTTTCTTGAGGGCAAACCTCTTCTACAATTCCACTATCATCCCCGGTATGATACCTCTTGCATCCACCAACAATGTGGATATAAAGGTACGTGCAATTAACCTCCGTTGGGAGTTGCGTGAAAAAAGGCTTCACTACCTCGAGAAGAGGATACATTTTGTTTTTAAACCGCAGTGATGTTTTCTTAAGACTTACTAGTCTTTACTAATACTGTTTATACTTATTCGTACATTTAATCTTAATTTATTGACGAACACTTTTGAAACTACTTTTGCATCAATACGATAATAATGCATACGGTATCATAGTATCATAGTAATATAATTTATAATTTTGTATGGTTATTTCTAGCCGAGTGCAGCCCTCGTAAGGCGGACCCTCCGATGAGGGTGGGTGGCATCTGCCATGTGTAGGTAACTGCGTGTTATTGTGGTGGAGGATAGTGTTATGTGTGATGTGTGAGTCGCAGGGATGTTGGGGAAAGCATAAACTACCCAGCCTCCGAGCCACTGGAATTAGCCAATGAGGGTTAAAATGCCCGACCCTGGCGGGAGTCGAACCCGGGACGCTCTTGCCCGAAAGCCAGTACGCTGACCATTCAGCTAATGAGACGGATATCATAGTAGTGAGAGTCATATTGAAAGATGTCAAAGTGTTCAGGCTCGCTCGGAATGTCATGGAAAACGCCTGAGACGTTCCAAAACTAAAACATTGCACTTCGGACCACCTGCGTGTGTTGTAAGCTGTCCATTTGATAGTACAGTATTTGCCTCGCTGACCTCACCATCGGGCGTTTTCTTTGATCATCTGGAGCCGATTTTGAACTTGAGCCAGGTCTGTCTGCTTCGTCTGCCAAGAACGGCAACTAGGATTGTAGGAATGTCTTTAATGTTGTTTCGTCTAACTTAATAATAATAATAATAATAATAATAATAATAATAATAATAATAATAATAATAATAATAATAATAATAATAATAAAAGTGTCCGTCAAGGAAAGAGCTCCAAAATAACACAATATAACTAAAAGAGTATTATCTCCAGCACAAACTTATGCGTAATTAAGAGAAATATTTTCGTAGCTCAAAAATGAAAGAATGTTGAGTATTTCATTTTCACGACCGCATTTTGATTTTTTACAAGTTGCTCTACGTCGTACCGACACAGATAGGTCTTATGGCGACGATGGGATAGCAAAGGGCTAGGAGTGGGAAGGAAGTGACCGTGGCCTTAATTAAGGTACAACCCCATCATTTGCCTGGTCTGAACATGGGAAACCACGGAAACCATCTTCAGGGATGCCGACAGTTGGGTTCGAACACACTGTCTCGGGAATATAAGCTGACAGCTGCGTGACCCAAACTACGCAGCCACTCAGTCGGTATAGCCGTTTGTTCGTATTATTAGTCTCTTGTTCTATCCAACTGAGCTATGGTGGACGGGAACTGATCAGGAGGTTGTAGGTTCGGATTTCACTGGTATCCGGTTGGCCAGTTTTGTTCTGTACTTAACATCCCTTCAGTAGGTTCTGAACACGGCCTAATACGTTGAAAGTTTATTTAGAGTGAGAGATCGCTGCTTTACATTTCAAGTCAAGGTCAGTTTTCCGTGAAACTTTACATTATAGAAATACTCTTTACTGCCATTCGAAATATCCTCGATTGCATGACATTTTAACTAGTGCAACCATTAGCAATTATCTTCACCTGGAATTTCTCCACTGGCAATACGTCGTCAGTCGTGTATTTTTATCCTGAGGGTCGCCATTGGCACTATCTTATTAGTCGGACATTTTCGCAGGAGCGATATCTCGTCAACCGGTCTTTTTTCGCCAGGGTGGCATTTGGCGATATGTAGTGAGTTGGTCATTTTTCGTAGGGCCAGCATGACGATAGATTGTCAGTTGGTCATATTATAGTTAAGCTCCGTTTGTCAGCAACCTATAATGAATGACTTGGCCGACTTTTACATCTCTTTGTGTAATAAGAGTACTTCGTTTGGTCATAAGACCTTTATCCTCTTCGACATGACCAGTGTTTGATATGGATGTGATGGGAGACCAACATTTGTCATTTCTCAAATAATTAGTAAAGTGACGCAGTAAGCTTTGACCAGATTCTATGTGGTATATAACATTACTTACAACTTCAGAACTCTCACAATTTTCGATCATAGAGAGCAAAGTTTGGGCTAGATGTAGGGATCCACAGGGACAGGAACAAGTAAGCCCTGAGGTGACACTTTAAAGAAAGGAATTGGGTTTAAATCCAACATTTGACTATCCAGGACATTCAACTTACGACGAATACTGGAATGATACTCAGTATCGGCACAAATAATGAGCTGATGATGCTTGCTTGTTGTTTTAAGGGGCCTAACAACGAAGGTCATCGGCCCTAAATAATGAGCTACAAATGCATGGACAACATCGCAAAAAAAAAAAAAAAATTGCACGCCAAGTTCAATCAAGCGAGCTTGTAATTTTATTGTGTTGTTATCGTGATTAAAACCACAGAACTTCCATTTTACACGGAATCGTGATACAGCGAAGTGGCGTTTCATTACAACATGCATTTATTGAGATTCGAACCACGTCCACCTTGGTGACATACCATTTACAATGTGTCTCATACTGTGCTGAGTACACGGAGTTTCTTTTCCGAGACACCCCAAGCTCTTACATGAAGTAACAACGTAATCACATAGCGAGGTCAATAATATTAACTTTGAAAATTAATTTCGCTTTTAGAAAATAATCCTTTTGAGGTTTTCATTTACTAATACTGATTTATGGGAATGAAAATCTGAAGGTTATTCATTCGTCTCTTATCTAAGTATCTTGCCAGTCTCTTAATTAAGCCTTCCGGATACCTATACACACATCTGTATTTGAATAGTGAGCGAGGCTATTGACCGAGGCATGAACTGATGACCTCAGCTCGTCTGCAGTAATGAAACTCGATCAGAGGATAGCGATATTGCGTTGGGAGGCCATGCACTTCGCGTTTACATTATGTCAGACCACATGACTGTGCACAGCTCTTGCCAAAGACTCTATCACGTCACTCGTGTACTTAATTTGATTGGCGTGTTAAACTCGGACAATAGCATGCGCGCAGTCAATGTATTCCCATTCAGATCATTTCTGCTCTTCCCATCCGTCTCGATGATGGACAGCTTCCACTTGATAAGTACTCTCATTCCAGTGTATGTCAACAATGACTGGTAGGCAGGTTGTTGTTTGTGGATGACGAAGTACGGCGCTTCTCACCTCCAGTGTTCTCGTAGACAGCAGCTTGCTTGGTGACGGGAACCCCGAAATCGATCCTGAAACTGGCAGCGAATAACTTAAATTAGGATACACTGTAAGACTTGATCATCTACAAAATGCACTATTTAATCAAAAGTATCTGGACACAAATGTATAAATACGAACTACATGTAGAAGTCTAGATGACTGTTCGACCGCTGCTGCTGCTATAAAAGGCAGTTGTGGACTCTACGTCTCTGTATTCGGGAGACGGAGATGGGGCTGGTCCTCACTGTCGACTGTCCTAAGAATGGTTCTCCGTGGTTTTCCATTCTCCTGCACTCGGGCGAATGCCGGGACAGTTCCTACTATAGGCCACGGCCTCCAACTGTCTCACATTCTCCACACATCTCTTTCTCCTATACATACTGTATCTCCTGCCCTGAGGGACGGCTTCACCGTCTAGGAGGCCCGCCTCCCCCTTCAGGGGGAGGGAATGAAAACAGTTAGTAGTATTAGTAGTAGTCTGTGTTTTGAGCAAGCAGAGTAGCTTTGTCTAACGGTGACTACGGCTTTTCGGCGCTTTACAACTCTGCATTTGGTAGGCGGTTGGCTGGTCCTACCTTCTGCTGTTCCGAGAATGGTTTTCAAGTCTCCTCATTAAGGTGAATGTAGGGAAAAATCCTTTTATAGGTCACGGCCGCTCCTCTCACTCCTTCTCCACATCTCAAATCACCGCAAACCGGGCGAGTTGGCCGTGCGGTTAGGAGCGCGCAGCTGTGAGCTCGCATCCGGGAGATAGTGGGTTCGAACCCCACTGTCGGCAGCCCTGAAAATGGTTTTCTGTGGTTTCCCATTTTCACACTGGGCAAATGCTGTGGCTGTACCTTAATTAAGGCCACTTCCTTCCCGTTCCTAGGCCTTTCCTGTCCCATCGTCGCCATAAGACCTATCTGTGTCGGTGCGACGTAAAACAAATAGCAAAAAAAAAAAAAATCACCGCAAAACATCTTATGGATAAGCCCGCCATACAGAAAACATTTTTGTAATAGGGGACGAAGTCTTGTAGGACTTAGAAAAATTTGAGACTAAGAATTGAATATAGTGTTAAAGAAACGAATCCCTTATTTAAATTATTTGCTATAAAGTACAGGTAATGCTCTTAAGAATGCTTATTTCAGGCTTTTAAGCATATCTGAAAGTCCGACTCCCAGGAAGAATGGTCGGTGTACTGGAGTAGGGGCCGGGGGTTTGCTTTAATAGACGTCTTCACCTAAGACATCACACTAATCACCACTGAAGCACGTAATAGTAAATACATCTCCCTCACACATACACATAGAGATGGCGTCAGGAAATGCATGCGGCATCCATTAAACAGGAATTAATCGATATTAGTGCGTCTGTGTTGTCGAGTGTTACGAGATACCTACAGAGTGGATGGAGCAAGGGAGCTTAATTACTTCGAATGTGGAATGGTTATTGGTTGTCACATAATATGTGAGCAGTCAGTTGAGGCCATTTCCGTGGTTCTCAGTTTACCAGGTCGACTGTCCAGAGCGTGATTGTGAAATGAAGACAGAAAAATTCAACAGCAAGAAAACCTCGGCCAAGTAGGCTACGTGGTGTGCTGACCAACAGGACCGTGGACCATTGAAAGAAGAAGTAAGGTAAAATCGCATGACATCGTGTGACACAATCACCTGTGAATTCTACAGTATCACAGCTAGCAGAATGACTATGCGCCGGAGATACGAGTACTGGGATTCGAGGCTCCGGTGCTCACTTATAAACCGCACATTTCATCGGTGAACTCCTCGTTATGTGGTGTAAAGAACGCCGCCAGTGATCCGTGGACAACTGTATTCGTAAATCACGCGACGGTCATATGGGATGGAGCGAGTTGGCTTACAAGGGGAGGTCACGATGTCCGCATCACCGATTTTCTCCAAAACTTCACAAGTAGGATATGCTTACTATTGCCCATTAACATCAGTTACTGAACAACGGTCCCTACCAGAGCCAACTTCCATCTACACAGCGGAAATACTAGCAATTCAAGCAGCTATACTTTATGGTACCTCACAACAATTCCAGAAAATTCTCATCCTAACAGACTGCTTCAGCGTGTTACAACGTTTAAAACAACATGACTGGACCACAAAGACCAATAAGTACATCCTTGGCATTCTGCAATTGTCCGACTCGTTGGCTGAATGGTCAGCGTACTGGCCTTCGGTTCAGAGGGTCCCGGGTTCGATTCCCGGCCGGATCGGGGATTTTTAACCTTCAATGGTTAATTCCAATAGCCCGGGGGCTGGGTGTTTGTTCTGTCCCCAACATCCGTGCAACTCACACACCACACACAACACTATCCTCCACCACAATAACACGCAGTCACCTATACATGGCAGATGCGCCCATCCTCATCGGAGGGTGTGCCTTACAAGGGCTGCACTCGGCTGGTAATAGCCACACGAAATTATTATTATTCTGCAATTAGTGAGCAACGCATAACTCCGAGGAATAACTGTTCACTTTCTATGGATAATGAATATGCCGTAATCGAACACAATGAAACAGTAGACCTCCTCGCTAAACAAAGTACAACTGCAGCCAACTTACGAGTAATCCCACTCCCTTGTACAGACTTTCTCCCCATCATCCGTAGGAAAGTTAAAAAAAAATAGCCGCCGAGGTTGCTAGCTGCAGTCGCTTAAGTGCGGCCAGTATCCAGTATTCGGGAGATAGTGGGTTCGAACCCCACTGTCGGCTGCCCTGAAGATGGTTTTCCGTGGTTTCCCATTTTCACACCAGGCAAATGCCGGGGCTGTACCTTAATTAAGGCCACGGCCGCTTCCTTCCACTTCCTAGGCCGTTCCTATCCCATCGTCGCCATAAGACCTATCTGTGTCGGTGCGACGTAAAGCAAGTAAAAAAAAAAAAAAGTAATGCTCTCAAAATTGATAAAAATTGGAACTCCATTTCCAACTAGTGTGCCAGTTCTTTTTTTTTTTCTGTCAGCTAGAGAGTATATGCGATTTTAGCCGAATTTCTCAAAAAATAGTTATTTAAATATATCATTTGTGTCTCCCCCCTATTATGTAATAAAAAAATTTGCATTGATTTTAGTCATGTTCAAAAAAATAATAGAAAGTGCAAATCATGAATTGTGAATGTCAGAACATTCAAGGAGTGTGTGGTGTGAAAGAGACTGTCCCATGTGATATTTTCTGTATGTTATTTCTGCCATTTCTTTCCTGAGTCTGTCATATCTATTTACATTGTTGTGTGACTTGTACATTTTTAATGGTTTGCTGCGTGTATGGCTGATGGGACCAAAAATCAAATAGATTTTTAAAAAATTGGCAGTCATCAACCGCAGATGCGGACATGCATATGTACATTTCTTACTTCACAAGATAGAAATATATACCTAGCATTCATTTAATATCTCTTCTTGACATTTAAATTACTATAAATTTTGTTTCACTAATAGTTATTATTGGACAGAGACATGGATATCTAGGACCACGTATTTTTAATACTCTACCCCCCGAAATATTAAAGATTAGGAAAGGACCAAAGCTAAAATTAAAAAATGCCTGAACATATGGCTTCTTCAAACAGATATGAATCACGTAATAAATTTTCACCTACAATAACTCCTTCAAAATACCACAAGCTATTAAATGTGATTTTATGATTTTATAATATAATGTATTTGATGCAAGTACTGTATGCAAAGGGGATGCCTGGCCGAGGCGATAAAGGCGTGCTCGGTTCGACCGGATGGACGTGGGTTCGAATCCCCGTCAGGAAGTCGTAACATTTAAGAAATTAGATTTCCACTTCCGGAGGTGCATATGGCCCTGAGGTTCACTCAGCCTACACCAAAAATGAGTACCAGATTAATTCCTGGGGGCAAAGACGGCTGGGCGTAGAGCTAACTACTCTACCTCATCAAGTGCCGAGGTTACGGATAGTGGAAGCCTTTACCTTCCACCCATCCAAGGGCCTTCATGTCCTGTACGGAGAAGACTTTGCTTTGCTTTTTACTGTATACGAGCCCACACATAAGCTTGCTTATGTAGGATTCACTGAAATGTAGATTGAAATATTGTAATTGTGAATAATGTGAGTTATATATATATATATATATATATATATATAAGAAAATATTAAATCGTTATGTGGTGTTTGTTTCACAAGCTCGAGCTAATTAATTCTACAAGTCAGAATAATAATCTGCGTGAATAGAAATTTTGAAATATAATGTGAAATGCATGTACGGTAGCTGGATGTATAATTTTTAATACCATTTGCCAATAAATATATCTAGAAATACAACATGTTTAAGCCTTATCGTCCCTGGACTCGCCTACTGCCAGCTAGAGCGAGCTCTGCGAGGGAAGGAAGGCATGCAGGGGGCCGTGGCAGTGCTTAATGGAGCACGTTGGGCCTCAACGTTATCAGTTCGAGCACTTTGTTCTGCTCGTGTTAGAAAGTTGGAAGATCATTAATCAAGGTTGTATAACTCGCTCGTTCTGCTTCAATCCCCCAATCGTGCCTGCTCGGCCCGAAAATTCTCAGAATTTTTCGCTACAGAATAACCACTCGTGTAAGATTCTTATGTACAATCGAACCTTTTTTTCCCAGCTGCTGCGGCGGCTCTCTGAGAGGTGTGAGTTGAGAGTGTCAGGCCGTAAGTACAGTGACATAAACGGAGATTACAAGTTTAGTGTTCAAGAATAAAAGCAGAGCTTAAATTACACGAGCGCAATGAAAATCACGCAGCAGAAGTTTAAGAAATCATTTCATTACAAAAATGTTAATTTTATGGAAAGAAACATGTTAAAACAAGTAAGGTCATGTATAACATATTATAATGTTAGGAGTTGTTCGTTTTACGTACATACTCTTTGTTGTTATGTATCATTATTTCGTGTCTTTTGTTTAAATCACAGACCGAGCAAGTGGCTGTGCGGTTTGGGTCAAGTAGCTATCAGCTTGCATTCGGGAGATAGTGGGTTCGAACCCCACTGTCGGCAGACCAGAAGATGGTTTTTCGTGGTTTCCCATTTTCACACGAGGCAAATGTTGGTGTTGTACCTTAATTAAGACCACGATTGCTTCCTTCCCACTCCTAGCCCTTTCCTATCCCATCGTCGCCATAAGACCTATCTATGTCGGTGCGACGTAAAGCAAATTGAAACAAATGTTCGTAAGGCAAATCGGGAAGGTTATGTTGAATAGTACGCCATGAATTGCCTAGGGGAAAGTAATTCTTATCATATATTACAACGAATTGTTCATTTCTCTTCAGTAAAATAACCTAGATATGGTTTTACACAAAATATAATAAAGTTGATGAAATATCTTCCCTAACGTTACAGCAATAACAAAGTTGTTACATTAAAATGTTTATCTTTGTATTTGAATACCGCACATGAGCGGTAAAATAACTTCATTTCACAGCGTCCAGAAAAGACCTACTTTCCAAACGCAAAACTATTCAGAAAATGCCTAGTTTTTGTAGTGGTAGTATATAGAGTAAATGTCTGTATAGAATACGATAATATATATGTTTTTAACATCAGAAATATTTTAAAAGGTTTGGAATGACAGAAATGTGCCTTGGCATTGGTTTTCTTCATTTAAACTCGCTTAATTAATAATAATTAACAACCTTAACCGTGGAAAAAGGGTCTAAACTAGAGTCTTATTCAGGTAGTTAAAAAGTATTTAATTTTACCCTATATAAAATATCTTGCATTTTTAAATAGTGCTTGTACCGAAACCTGCACGATAGCATGGCTTGCTGCTGTCCATCAAAGCAAGCTTGTACTTTTACGTGAGTGTTGATATCGTTGTCACAGTCACGGGACCTCTAGTTTTACGTGGAGTCCGAATCACAGAAACGGGACTTATCATTTAAAAATCCCACATGCATCGGCGGGGATTGAACGGCGGCCGCCTTGGTGAAAACCGGACGCATTTTCATAGTTCTTGATATTATCCGGTTCTGCCAGATATTAGTGAGTTTAACTGTGGCTGCTTGATCTAAGACAACACGTCTTTTAATCTTCTTTCCTTAATGTTGGTTTTACTTTGCACAGACACAGACAGGTCTTATGGCGGCGATGGCATAGGAGAGGGCTAGGACTGGGAAGTAAATGACCGTGGCCTTAATTAAGATGTGAAAATGGGAAAATCACGCAAAACCATGTACAGGGCTGCCGACAGTGTGGTTTGAACCCACTGTTTCCCGAATGCAAGCCAACATGTCCACCGCCCGAATCACGCAGCCAAATCGCTTAGTGATAATCTCATTGTCGCATTTCCAAATCACTGCTAATTGAAACTGGGGTGAAAAAATAGCTTCTGACTTCCGAATTCTTTAAACATACTGTAAGTTAAATTTGACCTTGTCGATCAATTAACATTAGTTCGGTCTTTTTAATGGTTATCTCGATACCGTAAAACGGATTAAACCTGTCCCTTAAGCAGCCCCTAATTTTCTTTTTTGCTAGTGGCTTTACGTCGCACCGACAGGGATAGGTCTTATGGCGGCGATGGGAGAAGAAAGGCCTAGGAGTTCGAAGAAAGCGGCCGTAGCTTTAATTAAGGTACAGCTCCAGCATTTGCCTGATGTGAAAATGGGAAACCACGGAAAACCATCTTCAGTGCTGCCGACAGTGGGATTCGAACCCACTATCTCCCGGATGCAAGCTCACAGCTGCGCGCTCCTAAACGAATGGCCAACTCGCCCGGTGAAATAAAGTTAAATAGGCTATATTTACTTTAAAAAGTCCTCATATCGCTGACCGTGCCATGAAGTTTATGACCAGTTTTTCAATAATGTATCTATGCAAGGCGCGGTTTTCATCTGTGGTGTATCTAAACAACAAGCACGGTACCACACATAGGAAAACTGTGCCACGTCATGCCGGCACACCCATCTCTCTGAAATTTTGATGATTCGTAATCTCTGAATTCCAGAATTGAGGTTAAAGTTACTTATTCTTAGTTATTACTTTGGTATTGAGGCTAACATCTAACGTTTAGTGAAACTTTCATACAAACAGCGATGCGGCGTTATTTTATTATCGTTACATAATACCTGATGTAGATATAAACTATTGCATTTCTTGTGATTTGTTTAAAAAATTGTATTTCACTTAATGATCTTGTCTTATTTATTCTGTGCATTTAAAACAACAGGTTAAAACCGTTAGAACTGCCTTAATAATTAGGTAAATGTCGTTACTCATATTTTTTTAAACCTATAATTTAATGATATTTTCTTTGAGGAGCGGGGTACATTCTTGCAGAAGTTTGAGAATCTCTGCTGAAGAACATATAGATTTCGCCCTGTTTTACAGTCTGATACGCTTCCTGACGCAAACCATATATCGAGGAATGCATTCACTGTAATGTATTTCTGCAGTGTTGATAGTGTTTGTATGAATAGGAGTATGTTAGTCCTCGAGTCAGGGGAATGAATCAGACGCGGCTAAAATCCTTTACTCGGTCAGTAATCGAAGCCGGGACTCTCTGACCTGAAGACAAGGAGCCGGACGTGTTTATTACGACGTATTCTTCGGTGTTGTTGATCTTCATTATCATTGTGTTTACAAGGAATTAGTTTAATTATAGTTCCTGTGTTCGACGTAAATAGAAAAGAGAGAATGGTCATGAGTAACATTGACAGCAATGGTGTGTGCTGCCATGACTTCGGAGCAAACTTTCTGCCAGAGTTTCCATTCTGTTCAATGCACTAAAGACTGTATCTAGGACTTATTTTTAGGGCGATAATACGTCACTTGTCTTGTACCATGCTGCACCTAGCAGACTGCTATTTTTAAGCTCGTAAAAAAATACTTTATGGAAACCTTTCTAAGATAAAGCGATGTGCCATAGAGCGTGTTGGTACGGTATGGCCAGGCGATGCCAGCACTGATGTACCGTAATTCTTACAAGAGCTTCAGGGCGTGGGGTGTATTGTTAAGTGCATATGCTTTAGTGACATTGACCCTTTCCTGTGGACAAGCCCACTACCTTATACTGCTGGAGAGAACTTGAAAGCCGTTTCTTTTCGAGATTCGAAACCTGTCACTGACAGCTCTTTCTTTCTTTCTTTATTTAGGGCCATCTAAGGACCACGCAAAATAAATTATTTGACTTCTTTCTTCTTCTTCTTCCCCGCGGTGCATGGAGGAGGAAGAATACATCCACGGTTATCCCCAGCCTGTCGTAAGAGGCGACTCAAGGTGCCCTTAGCTTGGGAGCGTAGGTTGACAATCACAGTTTCTCTAGCTAAATCTGACATTGTTTCCACTTACTTATGTCCGGTTCATCACTTTCAACTTTCTTATATGACCTCCCTTGGTCAACTCTTGTTCTCTTCCGACCCGGGTGGTATTAGGATTGCGAGGCCTAGAGAGTTAATTCATTTTTACGCTCTTCCTGGCCCCACCCTTCGTTCTTCGAAGGGTTCCTTTTAACATAAATACAACTCAGAGCTGGGGGTTATCCGAAAATTTGTGTAACCTAATAGTGTCTTGTAAAAATAGTGACGCGATATTATCTAGCAACAGTACCTTGGGAGCTCGCAGGCTATGGATCTGTATGCCATGGCCATCAATCACTACTTCACCTCACAGCCTGCACGGTTGCTAGGTAACATCGTGTCACATATATTACTGAAAGACATATTGATGATCATCTTGTTGGAAGTGCATGTCTTGTATAATGACCATATTTGGTCCATTGACGTGCGCACTACTCGCCCTGCTGTCTTCTAACAGCTGCGAAAAGAATAAACACGGAACAAAACACTAGTGCTGCCTCGCCCAAGTGCAATAATATTTTGAGTAAGCAATACAGCCGCTGAATTAACTATTCTTATCAGAGCGTTCTTACATGTGAAAGTACAGACCTTCTTTACATAAGGCCAGGCTGAGTGGCTCAGACGGTTCAGGCGCTGGCCTTCTGACTCCAGCTTGGCAGGTTCGATCCTGGCTCGGTCCGGTGGTATTTGAAGGTGCGCAAATACGTCAGCCTCGTGTCGGTAGATTTACTGCCACGTAAGGAACTCTTGAAGGACTAAATTCTGGTACCTCGGCATCTCCGAAGACCGAAAATATAGTTAGTGGGATGTAAGTCAATAACATTATTATTATTATTATTATTATTATTATTATTATTATTATTATTATTATTATTATTATTATTATTATTATTATTACTGTCTTTAAATACGTAAGTACTGGCGGCTCCACTACTCTTGTACCGGTGCCAAGCCCGGAAAAAGGAGAAACGTGAATGTCTGACAACACTCGAGGCATTTACTATAAATATCATAGTACTGGTGTCACTGATTACTGTGGTTAAATTCGTATGTGTCTTTCAGGCTTAATTATTGAGAAATTCAGAAAAAAATATTGACATTTTGGCAATTTTTATACTAACGTGGCTCAAGTCGTACATAAACCATATAGGGCCTATATACTTTTTTTTTGCTAGGGGCTTTACGTCGCACCGACACAGATAGGTCTTATGGCGACGCTATATACTTTTGGCGTGGGTGTCAATTTTGATGCTATTGAGAAAATATGAGCTCTACAACGAGTTATGATTACAATTACTGAACAGTAATTTAAAAATAATAAATCATATATCAAATGAAAACTACCACCATACTTATGAGATATTGAATAAAAAAAGTGGAGACCGAGCAGGTTGACGGTTTGGTTAAGGGCGCGCAGCTATGAGCTTATATTCGGGAGATAACTGGTTCGAACCCCAGTGAAGATGATTGTCCGAGGTTTCCCATTTTCACACCGAGCAAATGCTGGGGCCGAACTTTAATTAAGGCCACGGCCGCATCCTTCCCACTCCTAGCCCTTTCCTATCATACCGTCGCCATAAGACTTATCTATGTCGGTCCAACGTAAAACAAATTATAAAGAAAATAATTAAAATGGAGATACATTTGGCAACTACTCTAAGTTTCAAATGTCGTTCATTGATCTTCATTTTGTGCGTACCCCGTGACGTATTTCATTTCACATTTCAGCAATAGTTACGAACGTTGAATCAAGTGAAATATTGCATGCAATGTCGTGACAACAGCTCCTCCTGTTTCCCAGGAAGTTTGTGACATGTTTGAATGAGATTTATGTCCTTTTTTTTTTTCAACTTCATTGTGTCCGTATCCGTAGCGTAATTGGTAGCACTATCACGTAGGGTCTTCGAGGGCCCGGGTTCGATTCCCGGTACTGTCAGAAATTTAAGAATGGCGGGAGTGCTGGTATATGGTAAAAATGGTACATGAAACTCACCCCCATTTGGGGTGTGCCTGAATAGAGCTGCACCACCTCGGAACGAGGACGCGAGTTTACTTTTGCGTCTATTGAGTATGTGTTCGAAATGTGTATCCTTTTTTTCGTATTTTTCGCTAGTGGTTTAACGTAGGTTTTCGGGGATGAAAGGAATGGAAAGGGCTAGTATTGGGAACGTAGTGGCCATGGCCTTAATTAAGGCACAACCCCAGAATTTTCTTCGTGTAAAATGGGAAAAACAAAAGAAGTTGGCCGCACGGTTAGCGGCGCGAAGCTGTTAGCTTGCAATCGGGTAATAGTGGGTTCTAACTCCATTGTTGGCAACCCTGAAGATGGTTTTCCGTGGTTTCCCATTTTCACACCAGCCAAATACTGGGGCTGTACCTTACTTTAGGCCATGGCCACTTCCTTCCCATTCCTAGCCCTTTCCTATCCCATCCTCGCCATAAGACCTATCTGTGTTGGTGCGACGTAAAGCCAATTGTAAAAGAAACGGTAAACCACGGAAAATCATGTTCAATGCTGCCGACGGTGTGTTTCGAACCCACCATCTCCCAAATGCAAGCCCATAGCTACTCGACCCTAACCGCACGGCCAACTCGCTTTTCAACTTCGCTTCTATCACACAGAGCGGTGCACGAACAGCTTACACGTTTGTATTTTAAATTACAGGTTAATTTTTCAATGTATAATAATGAAATTCCATAGATAATTTACTCTTGGGAAATACGCATGCTCAGTGTGGCTCCATTACTGCACACAACCTTTTCAAGAATTCCGTGACTACTGTATGTTTGCACGCATGGTATTATTTATTGCATCACTCATGGTAGGTCTAATAAAGTAATAATAATTCCATTACGACATAGCGGCACAAATCTTCATTACATAGACCCTACATGCATTTCATTTCATTATTGCGTCTTACAGAAATTTCTTTCCCTTTCACGACACCCCGTATTAATAAGCACCGAGCAAATTAGCTGCGTGGTTAGGGCAACACAGCCGTGAGCTTGCATTCAGGAGATAGTGAATTCAAATCAGACTGTCGGCTTCCCTAGATCAACAAGGGTTTCTTCTTTAACACTTAATTTTCAGTAGAAAGTAAAGTACGGGAAAGTCGGTTCCTTCGTCCGGCTGTCCCATTCTTATAAGAAACAACAGTACTTTGAGTAACTTCTTTATCCAAAATTTTCCGCTTGTGAAGCAAAAAAAAAAAAAAAATAAATTTACATTTTCGAATTTCGCTAGAAAAATTCTTTCAGGAATACTACTGTAGCTAATTTTCAGGAGTGTAAACCAGTTTAATGCAGTGTAATTAGACCCTGGAGGTTACACGGATGTCTATTGGGTATAACCAGTAAAATTCAAGTAATGCTCTGGATAGCATGCCAGCTGTCAGAGCTCGCAGAAAATCTTACGTTGAATGGTGGGTAACAGGTAACGAATAATGGATACCCTAAGGCCAGCGCTCTACCTTCTGAGCCACTCAGTCCATCGTTATTAGCAACACTTTGGCCTGATCAGCCAGAAAGTAGACACTACGCTGTATCTGAATGAAGGGGAATTAATTACGCTATTGAAAGTAAACTCAACGCTAACCTAAACATGTTTCCTTTCCTTTACTATTGTACCACCAGCTAGTAAATGGACTTACAGTAGAGAAACATTTTCATGGTTTATTATTTAGAGTTCCTCGAACCATGTTCGCACGCATGGTATTCTTTTTTTTAACACAATTCGTGGTAATAAAGTAATAATCATTTCCTGTTCTTCTAACGTTAACACTTGTGAGAGATCGTTCCACTACGCGGCGTAAGTTCCTGCAAGTACGAGATGCTACCCTTGAAATAATACCCGGAACTTGTTGGGTGAATCGTCAGCGTACTGGCCTTCGGTTCAGGGGGTCCTGAGTTCGATTCCCGGGCGGGTCGGGAATTTTAACCTTCATTGGTTAATTCCAGTGGCCCGGGGGCTGGGTGTTTGTGATGTCCCCAACATTCCTGCAACTCACACACCACACATAACACTATCCTCCACCACATTAACACGCAGTTACCTACACATGGCAGATGCCGCCCACTCTCATCGGAGGGTCTGCCTTACAAGGGCTGCACTCTTCTAGAAATAGCCACACGAAATTAAAATACCCGGAAGCAGCGAGATTCCAACCTGAGACACACATGTTAGGAGATCGTAGAATAACGCGCTGTACCATAACGTCTTCTGTATAATAATAATAATAATAATAATAATAATAATGAGACCTTAACAAGAAAGGTTTACTGAACCAAGCATACATTGGAGGTTCAAAGAACGGTGTCAAGATCAACTGTCTAGCTTTTGCTGATGATTTAGCGATCCTTTCTAGAAACACAGATACAGCTGTGGAATAGATCAATGTTTTGAAACAACAAGCTGAAAAGGCTGTACATAGGATCTCCTTAAAAAAGACAAAATACTTGGCTAATTTACACAACTCCCGAACAACTAATGAAGGCATAATAATATTGAAAGAGTTTACAGCTTCAAATATTTCGGTGAGATTGTGTAGATGGGATCTAATTAAAGAGAAGCTAACGACACTAGGTGAGATAGGATAGCCACAGCGTTTCGCGAAACACACGACCTGCACAAGGAAAAGGCAATTTCAGTGCAAGCTCAACTCACGGTGATTAAACCCGAATGTCTGTATGGAAGTGAATGTCTCCCGAGTTACCGGAAAGGCTGGTCGGGGAGAAGCAGATAAGTTTGAGAGGAAGATCCTTCGAAAGATCGTGGCTGGACAATACAGGTTGCGAGGAAGAGAGGAACTTTATCAGGAAAGCGAACGACTGACGGAGTCCATCAAGAAGCGACGACTCAAGTCTTATAGCCACCTATTAAAATGGAAGACAAGCGGTTGACTAAGAATTTTTTTTACCATACTCGATAGTAGACCTAACACATGTGGTAAGTGGTTCAGGAAGGTCAGGAAGTTTCTGAGAAAAATTGGACTAAATCGTGAAGACATTGCTAACAGAACCAAGGGCTTCCGTGAACAGCGGGTGGACAGCAGAATAGAGACAGGCTGACAGAGAGAATGCAACGATACTGCGCTGCAAAGAAAGCTTCTAAAAATGTGTAAATGTTGCTTATTGTGGTCTCTAATGGCCGCAAAACGTCTGGAAAAAAAATACAGATAATTATGTTTCACGAGGTCAGTGTGACATCGTCGTCAACCATATTGCTTGGTATTCTTGACTAGGTCCGGTTCCACTTTATCATACAGCTCGCTCCAGACAAGCTGACTCACCTCACTGTTCACGGAGGCGCTACGGAACGGCAAGCCACAGAGAGACGCTGTGCGCATGCTCCATAGCGTACTACACGTGACGGAAACATTCGGTCTTTGTCTCCCGAGTGAACGTAAACGGCGATGTGCAAGAATGAATACCTTCATGCAAGAAAAACAACGTTGCTATTCGTAGCGGGGAAAGGCATATTATCACGAAGGTTGTGACATTTTGTGAGGAAGGGAAGACCCGTAAATAACTCTTAGAAGCTTTAAATGAACCGTACAGCATAAAGATGAAGAACTCTGGCAAGAGTCTAAGTTCATTTAAAATTATTACCTGTTGTACTCTTGATAATTATTTTAAATAAAACATCAGGCACATTTAACATATTTTAGTTTAGCCTACAACAACTCAGATACAGGTAGCGTCTACAAACCTTTCTTAGTCATTTGACAATACATGTTGTTATCTTTTTGGAGTAGAGCAAGAATATGAGGTACTGTTCAGGCTCGTTGTAATGGTGTATTAGTACCGTAGTTTGTATAATTTTTATGTATAGTCATTACTGCCTGGAAAAGTCGTATTGAAGTGTTTGTTCTACACTAGTTGTTGACTGCTTTTAGTCTGAGTAATTAGCGTTTGATTTTGTATGTGCTGGATCGCATTAAAGAAAATTCCAGGGACTTAATGTTTATAGAAAACGGATAGCTATATTGCCGTCCCACTGAGCAGTCCGTGATTCACGAACCAAACCAAATTTTAGCCCTATGGGTGTGCGTGGCTCAAATTATCTGACTCTTCCGAGCCAGCTCCTTTTGTTCTGACTATTCTGCAGTCAATGTACACTGCCGGTCTTCGAAGCTGTTTTCCTAAAACACTAACAAAATTTTATGTTTGACCTTGAAGATCCATGTTTCTTACTTCGCAGCACAAACACGATTAATTCTAGAACAACGCTTCTGCACCCGCCACTATTTTGTGTTCGCAGGTGAAACCATCTTTTTTGTTATGGAGGGGAGGGATGGAAGGATACATTTCACACATCGTTACTTCAAGTAAATGCCCTTGGTTTGCCGAATATACATATTCTGTGAACCTTTAGATCCTACTTCATATACACAACAAAAAGGGAATTAAGGAAGTTTGAGAATGAATCACGGAAAATTGCAATGATAAGAAACACATAGAATTGAGACTCCAGAAAATGGAAATTGCTTTCAAATGAATAAAAATGTCTCTCCTGTAACTGCGAAATTCGACTATATACAATAGTAATGAAATTAAAAGCACTCTATGCATCAGTGATACTCGTCCTCCAACACGAAACAGTAACGAAGCAATTAGATATTAAATAAGGAAAAAAACATGAAAAACAATCTATGACCAAGAACTAAGGATGGATTACGTTACTTTAAACTTAATGCATACATCTTCAGACTAATATCCAAAATCAGAGGTATAATGCGCATGCGAAAAATACAGTTTCTGAGATGGACCCAAACAGACTACCAAACAAAATCCACATACAGTATTCCTGAAAAACAGGACTGCTAGACTGAATTGGTTCCAGAAAAAAGAAAAAAGACCTTCACCAAATCTACAGAACTGAGATGTAATCAAGAGGAATCACGCAAACACAGGGCTTCGAGGAAGAAAAGAGAAATACCGTGCAACGTTCATGTTCGGGGCAACGAAACACCCATTCGTTGGGCTAAAAAGGAATGCCAACAAATAATGATTCAACTTGGCCCTAAGGGAACCTTTCGCGAAAATAAAGAACAAAAAGTAGAAGAAAATCATCTTTGTTTAGACATTTACAGCTGTCAGGACGAGAAGAGATTCTTGTTTCGATTCCAAGTCGTGCGGTACCATTTAAGTGCCATACCAAACATCTGTATGGCGTATATTTAACTTACAATATTGACGATATAACATTTGGAAATATTCATATGAAACTAGTGGTATGAAAATTCAAAGCTCGTTAACCCATTTCAGCTTAAGTGAAAGGTTATTTCTGTAATGATTATTTGTTTCAATTTTCCTTGTCTTTTTCCAATATTGTTTGTATGACCCAGATACAACGTTCATTGCTACAAGTGTTTGTTATAAATTAGACTTTTATTAGAGTATTTTTTATTGAATATTGATATTCATAGTGCAGGAGTAATAAAAAAAAAATCCATTTGCTCCCATTTCTTTCTCTCTGTCACTATGCAAGCCTTGTGATCTGAGAGTGGTTTGCATACATTAAGAGAGTGTTGTGTAACAGCGTGTAACTTCCTTTATTTATGGAGCATGTGTTGTTGGCAGCAAATTCTCTGGGGGCACACCAACGTTTGTATTTTATGGTGCAGTAAAACTGTTGTTCGTGAGAGCCCAGTCATCACGATATGTCGGAGATACCGGACGTGAAGCTATAGCGTCAGTCATGGAACTACCGCTTTATTGTATGAAACAGTGTGCTTTTGTCATACATAAACCTCGCCCGTAAGTTACGTCATTTTAGAGTAACTGTCGACACTTACTGACACAAAAGGAATTTGAATAGACTCGGTATTAGTTTAGGTTTATGTAGTCCTTTTCTCCTGGAGAAAAACGTGGTGGAACTGGGTCGAGCGGGGAAGATACCGTCTTTGCGCCTGCGGAAATCCATATGTGAAGATGTTGACGGGGAAATACTGACCCGCAGCACATATATCATTAAGTATAATAAAATTCTTTGATAAAACTCGCACAATACTGAACTTTAGATGACAGAATCTTACCAGTCAAGGTTCTAAGCTGAAATATTTCACAGGCGCAAAGACGATGTTATAATTATGTTGTAATGTTTTTAAATAGTGATTTACATAATACATTACTATCAGAGGAAGACAGAATTCACAAATGATGTGACTGTTAAATACACTAATAAGGCAGAAGTTCAGAACCGAAGCGAGGTTTTTGCCATGGACATTCGTGTGTTGAGCTTGAAAGTAGCGATCGTTCATCTATCAATTAAAACCCCACTGGTAAATCAACTGCGAGTATGGGAATCATTGCTGTGGTGTAGGAAGTTAAACATAGTTCTGATGTAGTACATATTGTATAGATGTTAATTTTACAGGACGTTTTCTCTATTAGGGAGGAGCATCATCATCATCATCATCATCATCATCATCATCATCATCATCAGTGTTCTGCCATATGGCAGGTCTTCACATGGCAGCTCCCCGCGCAATCCTGTCTCTTGCCACCCTCTTTTTTCCTCATACTTGTATTCTATCCTGATACTGTTCATCGTCTGGTATCTTCTCCGTCCTCTTTGTCTTTTTCCATTTACCGTTCCTTCTATAACATCTATAAGCAAGCAATCTCTCCTCATCCAATGACCAATCCAATTGTGCTTTCTCTTCTTGATTACTTTTAATATATTTCTCTCTTCCCCAAGACTTCGTCATTCTTTACGTTTTCTGTGTAGAATGGAAACATTCTCCTCCAAATCCACATCTCAAATGCTTCCAGTCTTCTTTTATCAATGTCCATGTCTCAGCTCCATACAAAGCACTTCACGAATCGCTTCTTCAAGTCTCTATCCATGCCCCCACAAAAAGGTCTACTTCTTTTTATTAAATGCTTCCTTCGCAATCGCATTACGAGTTTTCACCTCTCTACTGCACCTGATGTCCCCTGTTATTACACTTCCCAAGTATTTGAAAGCATCCACCTGTTCTATTATTTCCTGGCCTAACTTTGTGGTTGTCTTCACTTTTCTTGTGCTTATGAATTCGGGAGCATAGCGAGAGCGAATTAATGAAATAAAATGGTTAAAATATATTCCTGGCAGGATGCAGCTCAGTAATTGAACTTGCTACAGAGCTGACTATTAGCCATTTCTGTCGGAGTGTTTGAGTCGGGAGATTAGATTGACAAAAGACTGAACGCTCTTTGCGGGCTCAGCACGTCAAACTCCACAGGAGAATCTGAGTTTCGAATCTGAGTTTATCGTCCTGGCAAAAAATAAATAAATAAATAAATAAAAAATAATAATAAAAAATAAATAAATAAAAGTTCCCTGGTTGTATGTGATCAGTACATTTCGTTAAGTACCGAGTGAGTTGGCTGCGCGGCTCGGGTCATATAGCTGTGAACTTGTATTCGGGAGATGACGAATTCGAAACCCACTGTCGGAAGCCCAGTTTCCCCATTTTCACTCCAGGCTGTACCTTAATTAAGGCCTCGGCCGCTTCCTTTCCACTCCTAGGCCTTTCCATCCCATCGTTTCCATAAGATCTGTCTATGTTGGTGTGACGTAAAAACAAATAGCAAACCAGAACAACCTTTTCCCCACCTCACGGATTCTTTGCCAGAACTATTCTTCCCAGCATGATTTACTCTCGAGGAAACATTTTCCCTAAATGCTTATCCACACACTTTTTTACCTTATTGTTCATTAATATAATTTATAACGAACAATAATGCTTGTGTTGTGACCTTGGATTCGGCTTAAATCAGCATGTAAAAGATATGGTGATCAAACAGCTTGACAAGCGATTAGTTTAAGTTAATAGCAAACAACGGTTAACATTGTCATCTCAGCTGAAGGTGGTACGAAGCTATTTTACAATGGATGTGTGTGTCATAGGAGGGATGTTAAAGAGAAAACGAGTACTGACGCTGCCTTAAGAATCCAGAATGCTGGACAATTACTATTACCAAGGGGTCTAATAAAAGGGAATTTATTTCATGCACTAGACCAAGAACAAGTTCAGGCAGAATATACAGTACCGGCATATTAAATAATTTGGAGCATGAACCTACTACGCTGGCGTAGCAGGGGGAGAGATGATATTCCCACGTGGAGCGTCCCAAGTGGCGGATAGGGGGGTCCTAAGCGGCTTACCGGCGGACTTGAGGGAAATAAAATACATCTCGCGGACCAAACACACAACCCCCTGTGAGTGGGTGGGGGGGGGCGCAGATGAAGAATACACCCACGGTATCCTCTGCCTGTCGTAAGAGACGACTAAAAGGGGCGACCAAGGGATGATCAAATTAGAACCATGATACTACTTGTAATTAGTACCACCACGCAGGGAACACCATGGGTCGCTTATACTTACGCGTAGTACCACTATGCTAGGTACACAATAGATTTGTGATAAGTAGCAATAGAGTGCGTTGCCGGCTTTTACAGTACCTGTGATTCGTACCCTTATATGAGCAACACCATGGGATTAGTGACACCATGGTTCTGCCTTGCCTATGCTTAGGACCCACTATGTGAGGAACACCACGGGATAGTGCGGGTCCCTGTGGTTAGTCCACTTATGTGAGGAACGCCATAGGTTTGCGTTGCCAGTATAGGTTGGCGTTGCCTGTAAATAGCGCCGCAGTGTGCAAAACACCATAGGTCTGTCTACATGTGTGAATTTCATTACCTATGAGTAGTACCATAATGTGTGGAATACCGCGAGTCTACGCTACTTTTGATTAGTACCGCAACATGACAAATACCATGGTTCTACTTTCCTAGCAATAAGTACCATTATGAGGGACCGATGCCCTGGATTTTAGACCCGTTTAGACTAGAAGCATCATGAATTCAGTATTGTACTTTAGAAGCAGTCCCTTGGTCAGTAATACTATTTTTAACGCTAGTTCTGGGGATGTGGGACATTGCAGGTTGCATGCACTGATTGTTTTAACTTCATATCCATCCATTCATTCTTCTTCCTCACCTTTTAATAATAATAATGTTATGTGTTTTACGTCCCACTAACTACTTTTAAGGTCTTCGGAGACGCCGAGGTGCCGGAATTTAGTCCCGCAGGAGTTCTTTTACGTGCCAGTAAATCTACCGACACGGGGCTGTCGTATTTGAGCACCTTCAAATACCACCGGACTGAGCCAGGATCGAACCTGCCAAGTTGGGGTTAGAAGGTCAGCGCCTTAACCGTCTGAGCCACTCAGCCCGGCTTTCCTCACCTTTTGATTCTGGTCAGTGGAGGATTATGAGTTTTAATTGTCCTTATATTTCGTCTTATTTCCCGCCATTAGGGGCCGATGATCTAGATGTTAGGCCCTTTAAACAACAAGCATCATCATCATCATCATCATAAAATCATTTGGAGAGAACAGCTTATGAGCATTCCGGAATCGCTCTGCCTCAGTTCATTCATACAGAAATGCAAAGAATAACAACTGGTGTATCAAATCATCTTCCTGACGGAAAATTCTAATGAAAATTATATACACGGAAACATTATTGTGGAGGGAAAAAAGTATTAGGGCAAATACATATTGGAAAACTAGTTCTAGGTAAACTTTCTCAAGGAAAGGCGACCGGGAATCAAGCGAAGAGACTGGTTCAAGTAAGTGGAATGAATGTCAGACAGCTAGGGGTCTCTCAAGTTGGGGTTACCACAATTAGTCCCCTCTTATGAAAGGCAGTAGGTTACATGCATGTATTCCATACCCCTCCCAGAAGGGTAAAGCGTCAGGCTCGCTACCCTACACTTCCACCACGGGTTTGGTTCAAGAGAAATTAATAACAAGTGTATAAGTTTTGTTTCAAAAATCGATTGTAGTCCTGATCTTCGATCATTTTCTGTGGTTGATGATCTGACACAAGAGCTATCTTGAAAGAAATCGAACGGGACTGTGCCGGGGTCGCGGCCGGAGGTTTTGACGTAGCATACGTAACGAGTTCGCTTAACGTCACTCGGCCGCTTCAAATTTGAGACGTTCCCGACAAGCCTTCTGCCAGTCAACATTTGTCATTTCCAACTTTTTGAAATTCTAACAAGTCACTCTATCCTCTCGAATGCATTTTCGATAATGTTGAAGCCATTCATTGCCCATATGTCACGATAATTTGCGAAGATCGGCATTTTTCGCAATTCTTCGCATCACAGTTTTCTGCATTGTTCACTGTTTGATTTTTTTTTTAAACCGTAAACAAACGACACCCACACCTCATATGACGCGTTACGACGCCGCAGTCTAGGGCTACACTAATTGTTAACCGTGCGGCACTACGATTATGCTATCTCAAAATGACAGCACTGTTGCATCATCCGAAGACGTCATAACCAAGTCAGATTTTCGTTGCTAGATACAATGGCCTTCCTCTTCACAATGGATTATTGAACACTGTCGTTGCACGTTATGTCTGGAGATTATTGACGCAAGTATGAATTATGGCTGGAGGTCGTCTGAAAATGTGGGTGACGGAAGTGTAACCATAGCAACCGTGCAGGCTGTGATGTAATGTATGGCTAGATGGATGACCATGACCGATAGACATACTTATGATCATTTGATTTTCAAGGGGAAAGGTGGTTTCTTTTCTATTTTAAAATCGTCATACTTTTCTAACGCTCACCGGCTCAAGTACAGAGCCGACATAATATTCGTGTTCTTCATCAACATCATTTAAAATTCTCTTATTCTTCTTATCCTTCTGGCGCCGTCTCCACACAGAAGGTTGGTGACCATCATGGAGTAATTATTTCTATTTGGATTTTAACTTATCGTGAATGTCGAATCTTGCTTCGAATCCCACTATCGGCAGCCCTAAAAATGGTTTTCCGTTTTTTCCCATTTTCACACCAGGCAAATTATGGGGCTGTACCTTAGGCCACGGCCGCTTCCTTCCCACTCCTAGCCCTTTTCTGTCCCATCGTCGCCATGAGACGTATCTGTGTCGATGCGACGTAAAGCAACTAGCAAAAAAAAAAAAAAAAAAAAAAAATATCGAATCACTGTCATGGCCTTGACAATCTTCTCCACCAACATCCACGTTTCTGTACACAAATTTATTTCTGTGCATCGTAGGTAAATAACACTATGTCCATTTTTATTTATTTACGAAATTGAGATTTTGACATAATTATGTTTACTGTATTTCCTGCGCTCTTTTCCAGAGAACGAAACACTATCTTCTACGCACAATAATAAGCGAGCTAGTCAGTTTGAGGTAAAAGGCACACTTCCAAAACACATCAAATAAATAATAAAAATTTGGGAAGTAGGCGTTAAGAAGTCAAAAATATTTGATAATGTGAAAAAATTACGAAGCATTAAATTGAAAAACATTCTTTTAGGTCTCCTGTTAAAATTGTATATATGTGATGTAGTAACCATAATGTTACCATGAAGGGTGGTAGAGTTAGCTTATTAACATAATTATTTACTTTAACTTTCTTCTTCTTTTTCTATTTGAGATTTTTCCTACTTTCTTGGGGTCAGCATACCAACCATATGTGAATGCATTCAAAACTGCATTTTTCTATGGTGGATTACAGTGGTACGTTGTGTGTAGATTAAGAGATGTGTAATAAGATAAACAGAAATAGTCAGTCGCCGAGCCAGCGGAATTAACAAACGCAGTTAAAATTTCCGACTTGGCCGGGTATTGAATCCAGAGCCCTCTGAACCGAAGGACAGTACGCTGACCATTCAGTCAATGAGCCGGAAAAGACATTCTTGAGCTTATCCCAAGCATTTGTGGGGTCGCTATCTCATTTTGGGTGTTTTTCCTGACACCATGTGACTTTTCAGGTAAAAATTCCAATCCGGGAGCCGAACCGTAGCTGTCTGATAGAACAGACAGAACTATCAGATTTCATCTAGTTAAGCCACTATACTAATCACGCCCGCCATCATCCACCACATTATTATTATTATATGGAGGATGGATCATGTGGAACGAACAGAATAGAGATTATTGAATAAAACAGGCAAGAAACTCATTCATAGACAAAGGAAAAATATTCAATATTTCCTGAATATACTGTAATATTATCATTACGTTTACAGACTTCGGTTTTGTGACACTTGCCATACTTATTTTATGGAAACACAACTCGTTATTTTTCTTACCTATTCTTCTTAAAGGAATATATATTTGAATATCCTTTACTACTCTCAATGGCTAATGAAAGTTTATATCATCGATGTTCCTCGAAATAACGTTATGTGACAATGTTGAGGGGAGAAATACTGACCCGCAACACATGTATTACTCAGAACGAAAATTCCTTGATGTAATAGAACCAGCTTTTGGGTGGTTAGGCCGTGGGGCATAATGCAGAGTTTCGTCCAGACGTGCCATTTGGACTCATCAGCTGGAATGGCACGCCCCTCCAGGACTCTGCATAGCAGTGGCAGACCAAACTGTGTGGCCCCGCCGAGTTAGCAAATCAAGTTTGCTAACCTGCTAAAGGAGAAAAGATTTCTCCGTTCAAAAAATGCTCCCCCATTGGAGATACAACATCAAAAAAGGCTTTCACGGCCGCAGATCTTATAATCACAGCAATAGAACCAGCTTTTGGGTGGTTAGGCCGTGGGGCATAATGCAGAGTTTCGTCCAGACGTGCCATTTTGACTCATCAGCTGGAATGGCACGCCCCTCCAGGACTCTGCATAGCAGTGGCAGACCAAACTGTGTGGCCCCGCCGAGTTAGCAAATCAAGTTTGCTAACCTGCTAAAGGAGAAAAGATTTCTCCGTTCAAAAAATGCTCCCCCATTGGAGATACAACATCAAAAAAGGCTTTCACGGCCGCAGATCTTATAATCACAGCAATAGAACCAGCTTTTGGGTGGTTAGGCCGTGGGGCATAATGCAGAGTTTCGTCCAGACGTGCCATTTGGACTCATCAGCTGGAATGGCACGCCCCTCCAGGACTCTGCATAGCAGTGGCAGACCAAACTGTTTATTCTTTATTCAAATAGTTATTTCATTCCTGCCCGGTAAGGGGCAGGCGGGCCACCAGCTAAACATGTAGCTCTTTGGCCGGTGAGTGAGTACATAAAAGTAGAATTTGGAAACACATACATAGAAGTATGTCTCGTACATACTGAAAACAAAACATAATCAAATACAGATTGAAGCAGAGAAAATAAAAAACATAAACAAGTATATAACAAGGAAATATTATGTGATTTCTTCCATGTCAGTCTATTTTTCATTGATGTCGATTGGCACACAAAGTATAAACGCACAACACATCGTACTGAGAGAGAAATGTCTTCAGTTCATCTTGACGTACGATACGAAAAACACTATGGTGGAAGCAGAAAGAAATGGACGTACACTAGTGGAACAATGAGGACGCGAAAAACACAGAATGATTGAAAATGAACACGGATAGAGATGACACTGGTAGTGTCGTAAAGCACTCAGACACAGATATTGGAGGCCGGTACCACTGCCGCGAGGAGCATCGTAATATCCAGTAAAAGAAAAATTAGAATAAAAAGGCAGTGGGACAGGGGGGGAAGTTACGTGATAGGGGTGGGGAAAAGGTAAGAGATAGCAGGAGAGCGGTCATTATTAAGGATAGCGGTGGCAAGAGGAGAAAGGTTGAGGGCTTCTTTAATCGCAGAGTGATTGATGGCTAGGGCAGATTGTAAGTATTTGAGACGAAGATCATGGACATGAGTAAGGATGGTGGGGAAAGAATAAAGAGGTTGGAAGTCAGCAGAAGGGGTGTCAAAGGGGAGATGGTATGCAATACGCATAGCATGTCTGTCAAGTTTAAGCAAGGTCACGTATTGTTGTCTGTCAGCTGTGAGCCAGGTCAAGGAACTGTATGTTACGACAGGGCGAATAAAAGATTTATAAACTGTGAGGATTTGGGAAGGACGGAGGCCCCACGTTTTACCAGTGAGAATACGAAGGGCTCGGAAGCGTTGAAGGGCACGTTTGTAAACTTGTGTTAAATGATGTTTCCAATGAAGGTTGTTCTGGAATTGAATACCAAGGTAGATTAGGGTATTAGTTTCTGTTAGTGGAGTATTATACAATGTTAAAAGAACTCGGTGACGGGGTCTAGTGAGGCGGGATTTTTTCCGAAATACAATAAATTGGGTCTTGGTGGGATTAACAGCAATATGCCAGGCGTCGAACCAGGATTCTAGAACGGAGAGGTAGGTCTGTAAATAACGGGTAAGAGTAACAGTAGTAGGTGTAAGTGCAAGGATAGCCAGATCATCGGCATATTGATAGAGTCTTAAAGGGGGGTCGGGATGTGGGATATCATAAGTATATAAAATATATAAAAGTGGGGAAAGTGGGGAACCTTGGGCTACGCCCGCAGTCATACGAAAGGAATAGGAACGGGTACCACGGATGAGGATCTGTGCTGATCGATGTTGAAGATAGTTGAAAATAAATCGAATGATAGTGATAGGAATGGGAAGATGGCGTAACTTAAAAAGCAACCCAGCATGCCAGACTGAATCAAAAGCCTTATTCACATCGAGGCAAACTAAAGCGGCAGTTTTACGGGGGCGAAGATAGGCATTGAGAGAAGAGGATATGTGAAAGAGGTGATCGTGAGTGGAATGATGGGATCGAAAACCGGCTTGAGAGGATGGAATAAGACCTAGAGAGTCGAGATAGGAGGAAAGTCTCCTACTCAGAATCCCTTCTAGGATCTTGCTGAGGACAGGGAGTAAGGAGATTGGGCGATAAGACCGAATGTCAGATGGGAGTTTATGGGGTTTTAGGAATAGGAGAAGATTGGCGTTACCCCAATGATCGGGGTACGCGCCTGTATAAAGAATGTAGGTGTAAATAATGCTAAGAAGATAAAAAAGAATAGGAGGGGCTTCTTGAATATGACGATATGAGATGGTATCGGAGCCAGGGGAGGTGTTTTTCCGATGTTTCAGGAAAAGCCGGATATCAGTGGGTGTAATGGGAGCATTTAATGGATGAGTATAATCAACATGAGAAAAATGGAGGAATGAAGGTTGAAGTTCAGGGAGGTTAGGATCAGAGTAAGCAATGATGGTAGGTTCGTGAGGATGATGGAAATTAGGGGCGTGGGAGGGGGAAAACACAGTTTGATAATAGTCAGCGAAAAGATTAGCCTTGTCTTGGTCAGTTTGTGGATGAGTGGGGGGATGTGTAATAGGGTAGCGAGGAAGAGGGTTGGTAGTTTTGGTTAGTTTTCGAAAAGTCGTCCAAAAACGTCGAGGGTCGTGATAATCAGCTAGCTCAGTACACTTGTCCATCCACATTTTACGTTTAATAGCTTTAATATATGAGCGCGCGTGGCGTAAAGTTCGGCGGTGTTGTTGGAGCGTAGTAGGGTCCTTGGTTCGAGTATATGCAGTAAAGTAGTCATGAGCTAGCTGCAATAAGCGGAGAGCTGTGGGGGGTATAGGAGGTTTAGAGGGGTGGTAGGAGTGACGAGGAATATGAAGAGAATCTGCGGTAAGGATAGCTCGCTCTATTTTAGAAATTAGGGCGAATAGAGTGGGAATATTAGTAGGCGGTACAGCATCACTGAGTAAGTTAGTGAGAGTAGTGCGATAAGTATTCCAATTAGTGTGATTGAAACGACGAGTAGGGGGAGGGCGAGGAGGGGGTAAGGTCTGACGGGGAAGAACACCAGGAAAGGTGAGAAGGGCTGGGGCGTGATCGCTACCTATAGAAACGAGCTGCTGGATGGTGATAGATGTGGCAAGGGAGGGAGAAAGAAGGAGGACATCAGGGGTGGAATTATTGGCTGGGAGGGTGTGGAAAGGAAAATGGAAGCGCATGCCCCGGAGAGACGTACATAAATTAGTGAACTCGGAGATTTGAGTAGGGGTATATGAAGTAACATTAAGGTCTGCAACTATAATATATTCAGAAAATGTAGCGTCTATGTATTTAATAAAATCAGAGGGAATGAAAGGTTTAGACGGTATGTAGATAGTAGCTACCGTAATGGTTTTCTGAGGAGTAATTACTTCGAGTATTAGATATTCAGAGAAATTAGTAGGGAAGTGAAAGTAGTGCTGAATAACAGTAAAATCCCGTCTGACGCCGATAGCCACGCCACCACGGCCTTGAGTCGGACGATCAGCGCGATAGAAAGTAAACCGGGGAAATTGAGGCATTTGGGCCGGCGTCAGAAATGTCTCATTCAGAACAAAAATATCCGGGGCATACAATGAAAGGGAGGTGTCCAGCAGCGGCCGATTGGACTTAAGAGATCTTATGTTGGCATAGTAAAGCTTCAATACGCTAACGCATAAAGTGAACAGTACTTAGGGGAAAAAATGCAAAATGCATTTTATTCCCCGAGTACGCCACGTCGACATGAGTGTTCAAAACCAATCGAGCCGCTAGCTGGATCTGATTTAGGATGTGTGGGCGATGGAAGGGGAGGACGTTCTGTAACACCATCGTAATAAAACGAATGATGTTCTCAGAACTCGGAGGGAGGAGGAAGGAGGAAGAGGCAGGGGTAGGTAGGTCTTGAGATTGAACAGGGACAACGGTTTCAGGATGATCAGGTTCAGGAGCAGGTTTGGAACGACATTTATAACTGAAAGCAGGATGATTTTGATTACAATTAACACATTTTGGATTCGACTTATTGGGACAAGCATGAGTAGGATGCTCCTCACGTGAACAGATGGCACATACCTCCGGATGAACACATGGTGTCCCTGGGGCGTGGTCGAACCTCTGGCACGTCCCGCAGCGGATCTTCTGAGGTGGCGATGTTCTGGAGGGTTCCACCCGATGGCGCCGGGCGTAGATCATGGCGCCGTCACGGAGCAGGGCGTCGAGAGTCGAGACGTCGCGTGATAGAATGCGAACCAAGGAAGTGGGTCCTTGAGCGTTCCGAATACGGATGACTCGGTAGATGTGGTGACCCTCGAGTTGGAGTTGAGCAGCCACCTCATCGTCGGTGTAGTCTCGGTCGACTCCATAAGCAACCACAGATAGAATTGTTGCTGGTCGGGTGGGCGGTGCAGGACGTTGTGTTGGACGCTGTGTGGTGACATTAGTGGCCCGTGCATGTGTCCCCAGTTGATGAGCTCCGATGTTATTCATGAAGTGATGGTAAAATGGTTGGCAGGTTTTAAGATTATAACCATCTCTCGACCGTTGGATTTCAAGTTTATAATCCTGAAGATTGGGCGTAAATTTTGCAATTAGTTGATAGATGCACCTGACGTTGGCCTTGGTGATGTCCAGATTTGTAAGCTTTATCAGATAGAAAGGCGGTTGAACAGTTGGCTGGAGCGTTGGAGTAACAATACTGCGCTGGCGAATATTAGGTGGTATTGCTGGGTTTTGCGCCGCCTGAGCATAACTACGTACATGTGCAGGCATGTACGTTGCAGGTTGGTCCAACAGGTTGGGCAGTTGGTGGGCGGTCGAAGGTCCAGGGCCCAGCAAATGAATCCCAAGGTCCGTTCCAGAAGATTCCAGACGAGCATGAGATCCCGGTGAGGTTTCGACAGAGCCTGGAGAACGTTGTATCAGGGATTGTGTCGGACAAATTCTTTTCCTTTCTCCATCAGGACTTCCAGAACCAGATTCCGATAAACGACGAGGTTGTTTGGTTTGAGTAGTTTCCATGTCCTTTGGTGGCGACCTGGGTGAACGTGATCGCGTTGGTGATGGCGGCGGTGAAGGAGTCATCGCGTAACTTCCAGAAACTTCTTGATATGTAGACGTAAGACTGTCGACGTGTAGAGATTCCGGTCCGATCATATACTGTAGACTGAGGTGTGACCAAACTGTGTGGCCCCGCCGAGTTAGCAAATCAAGTTTGCTAACCTGCTAAAGGAGAAAAGATTTCTCCGTTCAAAAAATGCTCCTCCATTGGAGATGCAGAGTCCTGGAGGGGCGTGCCATTCCAGCTGATGAGTCCAAATGGCACGTCTGGACGAAACTCTGCATTATGCCCCACGGCCTAACCACCCAAAAGCTGGTTCTATTGCTGTGATTATAAGATCTGCGGCCGTGAAAACCTTTTTTGATGTTCCTTGATGTAGTTCATGGAATACCGAACCGTAGATGGCAGAACCTTTCTGGTCTGAGTTCTAATCTGAAATATTATCATAGCACATAGGAGTTTTTCTAGATGCAACGACGATATACCGACTTGGCTTGAACGTGTCGTGGTGTGAGAATAACGCGGATCACCGCTTAGCTTTGATACGCATGACGTCACGGAATTCCCCTTCACTCCTCACTGAGCTGCTCCCACCCTCTCCAACAGCGCCGAGCAGGCTCGCTCCGAAGGCATTTCGCTCTGGGTTGACATTACCTGCAGTAGAATATTTCGATAATTAAACTGTGTTTTGTGTGTTGTACGATATACACAAAACTATTAGATTACTTTAAATTATTTCTACACATGGGTCGTATATCCTTCAGATTACTACTGGACATTCTCTCCTCAAGTGATACAGTTAATGAAATTAGCGCTGTTTGCTCTAATGTCCGGCCATTAGGCAATGTACCTGGCCCCAAGGTTGGCAGTGATGAATTAATTATTGGGCTACTGACAGATGACATTGAGTACCGCCTTCGTTAGATAATCAACAGCGGAGCGAGGTCAGATGCCATGGCACATCGGACGTGGGTTGTTGTAATAACATTTGGTCTAATTAAAATTCCATGGGTTTAATTACAATGAAATTAATTTTTATATGTAGATCGCTTACATTTAATGAAATTTAAACTGCTCAATAACGACCACTGACCAGCAGCGAACACTTATTACCAGATTTGAGCTCACATTTTCAGACAACGTACAATATTCACATTATGAATCCCTGTGTTAGTTCCCTGCTGTTATTACTATCATAATTATCGTGGAATTTATAGATTCTCTTTTAATTCTAATCTAAATACAAGATTCCTTAAATAAAAGGTATCTTTTTAGTATTTTCAATGTCAGCTAGAGAGTATGTATGTCGTAATTTTCGATTACATTTATAGACCTAATCAAATCATAGCCAAGCCACTAATTGGCTTTTATAATGCGTCGTTTTACGAAGAAACGAATATCCGTCAAAATTTTCATCGCCCGTAATCCTACCCAAGGACTGAGTATTTTAACGTTATAAAATCTTACAATTGTATTTCTATTTTTATGAGAGCATATACTTGTTGCAATATATGTTCAGGTATTAATTAAAACATAGCTTTCTCTTGCACAAACTATGTATGAATTCTTAGGTCATTAATCATACCATTATTTTATTTAAGCAGTTGTGCTTAATTTTACTTCGTGCACAAGCGCACAGGAAGAAATGAAGAGGAAGACTTATGAAGAAACATTTACCGTCATTTCTAATTTAGTATCCAGTTTGTTGGTATGTTCTCACTCCATTCCCTTTTCTGTTGTCTATGTGGCTCATATTTTACTTTTAGCACAGACGATCTGGAAGCACTTATTCTTGACACATTTGGTGTAGGCAAATAATACTGCCATCTTTTTGGACTAAAGCCTAATGGTGTCCACTTTTTTAATTTTACAGTACATTACATTTTTCTTCTTTTATTTACAGGTAAGGATGCTACTTCAGCCATATCAGTCACTGAAGCTGATGTCCTGATTCTTCTCGTTCAATGTATTCGCCTATGGTGAGTCACTAAGACTACAATTTAGGCCTGTTACAATTCATTAGGAGAGAAAAATAATGCCAGTGTTGATATAACGCAACGCATTGTCAGTTCCCTACATTAACCATCTGAACGATTGCCTGTATCTTCGAAGTGCTAGAAAGTAACGCTTAATTTAAAGCTCGGTATTTGTCCGTTCACTACATTGACGTGCTTCTTGCACTTTATTTGCCAAATCGCTGCTATTACTCCTTGGTCAACAGCTTAGCCGTATCACGTGGAATCTCCGAGGTTACGTGACGTTGGTGTGGTAACCACTACAAAGAAGATCTGAACACACGTTGAAAAGTAGACCATGTAATAAGCGTGTTACTTTGTTTAGCCTCTGCGGACGTAAAATATTGTTATGCGTTCATTTATTTGTTAGACACACTAGAGCTACGTTTTCCTGAGTTGTCTGTTTCGTGTACTTTTTCTCGATTTATTGCATTAACTTATGCATTTCACGTTATTTGATGACGAATGCGTACACAATTAACAATTTTGTTTGTCTGCTTATACGCTTGAAACTTTAAGGTGGAGCTAATATCAAGTCCTTGATTGTGCAGGTGAATGGATATAAGGTACATCAAAAGGGATGTTAGATGGACTGTAGTTCACCACAATCACATAAGACTACGGCGATAAGGAAGTGTCACTGATGTCAATTCTTACGACTTACACAAGCTGTTCAAGGACTTCCAGATCATCCGTTTTTCCGTGTGATCTGAGAGTAGAGATTCCACATAGTGACACGGATCATTTTTGTTGTCTTCCAGGGGCTATGAAGTTGTTCGGAAGATCTTTCTGTATTTTGTTCTCTTTTAAGTAGGTTGATATTCACCGAGCCGGCCCCGTGGTGTAGGGGTAGCGTGCCTGCCTCTCACCCGGAGGCCACGGGTTCGATTCCCGGCCAGGTCAGGGATTTTTACCTGGACCTGAGGGCTGGTTCGAGGTCCACTCAGCCTACGTGATTAGAATTGAGTCTGACGGTGAGATAGCGGCCCCGGTCTAGAAAGCCAAGAATAACGACCGAGAGGATTCGTCGTGCTGACCACACGACACCTCGTAATCTGCAGACCTCCGGGCTGAGCAGCGGTCGCTTGGTAGGCCAAGGCCCTTCAAGGGCTGTAGTGCCATGGGGTTTGGTTTGGTTTGGTTTGATATTCACCGAACGGATGTGAGGTAATTGTGTGTGATTTACACCTCCGGCCTCTCTCCTGATATTCCATAGATATCCATCAGACACTTATAATAATCCTAAAGTCTTCATTTTTAGTCATCATGAAATTTCTGATAATTTTATTTTCGTGTAACTGTTTCTTGTAATAGGTTGTTGTTAGCTGACATTAATTTCGTTGTTATATTATTCTAAGCAGACATTTCCACCGGGATATTTTCCAATTTCAATGTATGTAAATAATAATAATATGACCCCCCCAAAGAACTGGTGAAAAAAGGAGCGTAGAATCATTAGAGAAATCTAGGGATCCAATTACAAGAATGGTATCCACCAAAATAGATCCAAGAAGGAAGTCTATAGCTAAGTATAGAAAATTACAGACACAGTCCTCAAAAGACGGGCACGACTTTATGGTCACCACAAAAAAAAAAAAAATACGGAAACAGATTGACCAAAAATATATTTCACTTTTGTTATTCAAAACCCAAAACCACGGTGCCTTGGTTTAGAAATACATCAAAGGAGACCTCCAAATGGTACAATTCGAACCCGACGATACCTTTGACAGAGATATCTTTCGAAAAAGAAAAGATAGTGACGGACGGGCTAAACCGAGACGAACAACCGAAAAGAAGACACGTTATCCCTTGGACAGAGGAATGAAAGGAGATCCACTCACAACCACTCACAAAGAAATGAGAGAATTGTGGGCTCAAAAGAAAGCATATTTCATTGCCAAGTGTAACAAGACTTTGTTCTAGAACAAAGTTCATATAAGTTTTCCTGCTGAGAAATAACGGTAGAAACCTGCCATCCTGCAATTCAAATTTCAACTGAAGTTTTGAACTACTGTATATAAAAGCTATAACGAAGACAGACTCCTAATGAAACATGACATCTGTAAGGATATGTCAGGAACAGTTGCCAAAGATTTGTACACTCTTTGGCAGGCTGCTCTGATGTGTTAATAAAGAACCTTGATATACTTTCATATTATATGTGTCAGTCTTGTTAGTTGTTACACATCATTCCACTCTCGCTACCGAACTCCTTAATTAATGTTTCATAAAAGCAGTCATTCGATATTACTCAGTTGATTTCTCTACACAGTACGTGGGGAGATGATGAGTTCGAACCTTACCATTTGGCATAGAGGAAACTGGGAACGAATTGACATTTATACAGCTGTAATAAATAATTCGTTCAGAGAAATTGACCTACTTTAGTCTTGGAAAACTAATCCTTCCATTCACTCTTTCCCTTTTCCTACGTTTAATAATGATTTATCAATTATCTTTCATTATCCGACGCATGATGTAATTACCTCAAACATGGAAGAGACCGGCGTGAATGCTTTACTCCACCCGCCTGTCATTTGTGAGCGTGTCTGTGACGTTAATGGACTCCGACAAATATAAAGTAGATTGTACCCCTGGAAACGCACAGGCGAACAGAGCCTCCATTCATAACGTCCTGTACTGGTGGCAAGTTTATGGTGAAATACTTCAGTAATATTCAATCACTCGTGTTTCAAAGGAAGCCTATATCGTGTGACTCTCAGGATTCCAAAAACACGACGAAAACTTTCTATTTAGAAGAAATTGCTGTAATTATGATTTTATTGTTGTTGTCCGACTCATTGACTAATTAATTTCGTATGGCTATTTCTAGCCGAGTGCAGCCCTTGTAGAGCAGACCTTCCGATGAGGGTGGGCGGCATCTGCCATGTGTAGGTAACTGCGTGTTATTGTGGTGGAGGATAGTGTTATGTGTGGTGTGTGAGTTGCTGAGATGTAGGGGACAGCACAAACACCCAGCTCCGGGCCATTGGAATTAACCAATGAAGGTTAAAATCCCCGACCCGGCCGGGAATCGAACCCGGGACCCTCTGAACCGAAGGCCAGTACGCTGACCATTCAGCCAACGAGTCGGACGACTCATTGACTGAATGATCAGCAATGAGGCCTTCGGTTCAGAGGGTCTTGGGTTCGATTCCCAGCCGGGTCGGGGATTTTAATCGCCTCGGATTAATTCTTCTGGCCCGGGGACTGTGTGTTTGTGTTTGTCCCAACACTTTCCTCTTCATATTCACACAATACACTACACTACCAACCACCACAGAAACACGCAATAGTGATTACATCCCTCCATATAGGGTTGGAGTCAGGAAGGGTATCCAGCCGTAAAACAGGGCCAAATCCACATGTGCTACATAGTTCGCACCCGCGACCCCATGGGGTGGGAAAAGAGGTAGAAAAATATGATTTTATTGTTGTTGATGATCTGACTGAGAACGACGAAGTCATTAGCCGTGTCACAGTGAACAGGTTGACTACACAATAGAGGTTGTGTTGCTGGATCCTAAATGCAGATAAATAGTGACTGACTGAAAAGCTTTCATTCAGGAAATGCTGTTATTGAACCCCATCGTCTGCAGCCCTAAACATTATTTTCAGGCCGGACTGAGACGGTTGAGATTTAGTGGCACGCAAAAGAACTCCTGTGGGACAAAATTCTGGTACCTCGGCGTCTTCGAAAACCGTAAAAGTAGTTAGTGGGACGTATAAACCAATAACATTATTTTCATTAGGAGAGTCATATAGCTTTGAGGTAAAGGTTTGGCTGAATAAAGGGTCAGCCCTAAGTCTCTTCCTGTTTAATATCATCATGGAGATGACGACCTGAGAGGTGAGAGAGAGCTTGCTAATATTTTAACGTCGCACCAGCATAGCGACAGTTTTCGGTGACTCAAGGTTGGGAAAGGGATAGGACTGAGAAAGTATTGGCCGTGGCCTTAATTAAGGTACAGCCCCAGCATCTGCCTCGTGTGAAAATAGGAAACCATGGAAAACCATCTTCATGGCTGCCTCGGTTGGTATTCGAACCGACTATCTTACGAATGCAAGCTCACAACTACGGGACCTTAACCGCATGGTGAACTCGCTCGGTAGATGAGAGAGGAAGCACCCTGGACCATGTTATACGCAAATGCACTGAATCTGGAGACAGGTAGCAAACAAACTGGAACAGTGGAGAAGTTTTCTGGAAGAAAGTGGGCTCGAAGTCGAGTCAAAGTATAACCGAGTATCAATGTTGTACGGCAGGAGGACAAGTGCAAGCAAGCTCTGGAATTGCACGGCGATGCCATCAAATCGGTTATCGAGTTTCCTTATTTCGAATTGATTATAGGATAGAGATGCTACAATGGAAGTATCTTCCAGAATCCAAGCAAGATGGAAGGTGCTGATAAAACTCAAGGGAAAAACTTACAAGACAACCATGAGATCACCTATGTTGTACGCCATTGAAACGGTGCCTCAAAGGAAGAAGGATATGAGCAGGTTAGTGATAGCAGAAATGAGGGCCCTTCGATGGATGTGCGGTGTCACCAGAAAGGATTACCACGGGACACTACCAAAAACAGGGCAAAGATTCAGGGGGCATGGTTAAGGTTGTTTGGCCATATAATGTAGAGGGACAATGGCTGTGTCAGAAAAAGAAAAGATTACACGTATGCAAGTTGAAGAGGAAGCGTGGGCGCCCAAAGAAGAGGTGGATGGATCTGGTGCGAGAAGACCAGACGGAAAAGAACCTCTGTAGTAGCTTAGGCCAGAGAACGATGGAAGAGACTCGTTAGAAACAGTGAGCCTGCGCAGTGCGTGAGAAGAACTAATGCTAACGCCAGTTAAAGCAACTGCCGTTACCGTCTTGATCCCAGACGTTTCCCATTTCAGCTTGGCAGAAATCTTACATATGCTAATGCGTCGTTCTATCAAATTAGAAGTCTTGCCGTGGTGTATGGGTAGTGCAGGGGCCTCAAATATACGGCCCGCGATATCATTTACAACTGCCCTCGGCAAAACATGAAGTTTGGCTCCAATTAATGACATTTTTGCTAAATGGATTGTAGCAGCCAAATAGGCCTATAAATAAATAAATAAATAAATAAATAAATAAATAAATAAATAAATAAATAAATAAATAAATAAATAAATAACAATAGCATACGCCTTCTTCAAGAGTTATTATTATTATTATTATTATTATTATTATTATTATTATTATTATTATTATTTATTTATTTATTTATTTATTTCCAAAACGAGAATAGTTCTTTTCTTGTATCATTTCAGCTCCCAATTTTATGGCAGTGACCTTTCTTTACTTATCCAACTTGAATTGAATTTCTTCAGTTTCGTTTTACGTTTATTGGCTTTATCGTGCTAACTTTCTTGCCTGTACTATGGACTTATGTCTCCATAAGAAAGCAGCTCTGACCTTCACCCAGTAACTCTGCAGCGGACTACAGTAAAATGATAACCAGCTGTAGTAGATAATGGGATGAATGACAGGCTGGAACACTTTTTTATTACAAGCTGAAGTGGCCTGGGTTCAATAAAAATTACGCTGTCATGGCCATATAAATGCGTGGCATTGTGTATCGAAGATCAAAGAGAAATTTTGCGAGAAAACAAACACGTTACTACAGAACAGAGCCACATAAAAATGTTGTTCATAGCACAGAGAATAAACAAAGTTTATTTATCATGTCCTAACATTAATATTATTTTTCCTGTTAAAATTTAATTACATGTCCTGATTAAAGTTTTGTAATTTACATTCACAGACATCCATAGCGTGGTCAGTTAGTCATTGTTCTGTTGTTCACAAGATAGCGGGTTCGATCTTGGGTGAGGTTGGTAGTTATGGCGGGGTATTTAAAATGATACAACGCCGTGCCATTTCTTTTAACGTGCCGGGATGAGTGCCTCAGATCGTTGAGGCTCTGGCCTTCTGACTCCAATTTAGCAGGTTCGATCCTGGCTCAGTCCGGTGGTATTTGAATGTTTTCAAATACGTCAGCCTAGTGTCGGTAGATTTACTGGCCATAAAAGAACTCCCTCAGGACAAAATTTTGGCACTTCGGTGTCTCCGAAAACCGAAAAAGTAGTTAGTGAGACGTAAAGCAAATAACACTATTATTTTATTACCGACACAGATAGGTCTTATGGCGACGATGGGACAGGAAAGGACTAGGAGCGGAAGGAAGCGGCCGTGGCCTTACTTAAGGTACAGCCCCAGCATTTGCCTGGTGTGAAAATGTGAAACCACGGAAAACCATCTTCAGGGCTGCCGTCAGTGGGGTTCGAACCCACTATCTCCCGAATACTGTATACTGGCCGCACTTAGGTGACTGCAGCTATCGAGCTCGGTAGCACTATTATTATTATTATTATTATTATTATTATTATTATTATTATTATTATTATTATTATTATTATTATTTTCTTTTAACATGGATATGTTTTTGGACAAGAGGTCTATCAGTAATTAACGTCATCAATTTCCCATCACCATTGTAACCATGGCAACAAGTTAGGTCAGTGGCATCATCTGTGCGTTGCCATAACAACGTAAGCTCTTTGTTAACATGTTCATAATTCGCTCTCTCGTCTCCTAAGCCCAAAAGCATACCCATGATTCCATACTTTTCCGTGCAGTGGAGAAATAATTACGAGTATTTTTTTTTTTGAAAGATGACTTTACGGCTTTATCGTTGGTGACGAAGTTATGGCTCCTGGCCCTCTCTTTCATTTAACCACCTAAGGTAAAAGAAAAAAACGTAGACTTCATCATTTTACCCAAATAGAAATAAAAGAACTAAATTGAAATAAAACATGATGAACACTAATACAATGTAAATGTAAAAATATGATCGAACAAGGCTGTATTGGGGTAATGAGCGCAATTTTTACGTAAATACGTACCATATGAAGGGTATTGTCAAAATGAAATATCTACTGTAGTATGGGTTTGAAATTGTATTGTAGACATTTTATTTCCTTTTTCTAAGCAAATTTACACATCTTTAAGACCATGAGTTCAAAATAATTTTCCACCACTAGAACTCTTCTCACGATACTCGGCGTTGATGTTTTTGGACGTTTTGAAATTATAATAACCTGCTCTACTGATTCGAATGTGTTTACTATGAGTTTTAAGATATTTATTGCCCTTTTTCGCGCATTTTACGAAAGAGAAATTTCTCGCAATTTTTCGCACTACAATTTTCTTAAATGTTCGCCATTTAAATTCCCTTTGCCATATGCGTGTGGAACGCAACGACACCTCAAACGACATGCTACTACGCCGCAGTCCAGAATTAGACGCAAGGTGATTTTAGTACCTCAAGATGGCAACACTATTGCATCACCTAATGACATCATATCGGAATCGGACTCTTGTTGCTAGGTACATTGCTCCCTTCTCTTTACAATCAAATATTGAACACTGTCGCTACACCTGTTGCCCACAAATTATTTCGATTTTAAAACTTGCACGTATTTTTGTAACGCTTACCTACCCAAGTTCTACGAGAAAAATCTCAAAATGACCTAACCTAAACATACTTAAACTTTGTGTGAACTAAAGTCAAATTATCCTGACTGTATTCTAAAACACGTGACAAGAAGCAACTATTTTCACTCCTTCATCCATCTAATTCTCACTCGAGCAACCCTGACGATGGCTTTCCGTGGTTTCCCATTTTCACACCAGGCAAGTGATGAGGTCACGGTCGCTTCCTTTCCACTCCTAGCCCTTTTCTGTCCTTATGACCTGTCTTCGTTGATGCAACGTAAAGCGAATTGTAAATAAATAAATAAATAAATAAATAAATAAATAAATAAATAAATAAATAAATAAATAAATAAATAAATAAAAACAGAAACGTTAGCAGTAAGCTTTGAATTTCGCTTTAGATGTAGCGATCTTAATGTCATTAGGGAATCCACTTCAACAGCTCGTCGTGACCATGGACGGAGTGTTATGTGTTGTGGTTCCATATGGAGGGATTTCTAGCGTACCGCCTGATCGGGTATTGAACAGGTGCAGGGAACTACGGTAGCGAAATCTGGAGGGACAGATACCGGCAGCTGGCTATGCACTTGGCCTTTTGAACGCAGCGGCGGGAGAGCGGTGATGAGCGGTGCGGCGAGCGTGCCGAAAGCGTGCCTCTCTGAGAACATTGAAGCGCACGACGGTAGGTTCTCGGACACAGGCGAGAGTTCATTTCGTCGTTTAACCTAACCTTAATGAAATGGCTGGTGGTTTCCTCGAAACTCAAAGATAGTGTTGCATGGACAAAGTAGGGAACTAGCGACTAACGTGTATACGTTTATGCAGAAGGAAACACATTATGTTATTGAATATTTTAGTAAAACCGATACAGATTAATGATAGAAACCGAAAATACCCTGTCCCGTGCAGGCGTGAACGACCTCAGTTTGTGCCATTTAGATGGCCAATTTCCGGGTAAAATAAAACCCACATGAAAAATCGTTTGTTAAAGAAATAATTCAGACCATTTCCCATAAAACGAACTTTTCCTGATCAAAGAAAAGTCCTCGCAGTTAAAAAAAATAAATAGTATCATTGAAACTAGTAGTATAATTTGTTTCGTAACAGTGTTGCTCATAACATCAGCGCGAGATAAAACACACTGCCTCCCACTCTGACTAGTGTGTTCAACTGGACATTAGTGGCAAATGTTTGAAGTACATACAGTAGTATGCTGGAGGAGTGGGATGGGAAAGTGCTCAGCTACCTGTCGGTATCTTGTTCAGTATGTAGGTGTTATTTTCAGAAAACGCCTGGCACGCTAAAGTAAGCGAATGAGCCGCGTCTGTCCTTCAGTCGTAATCAAGTTAACTTCCTTTAGTTGGGACATCAAACCTTTTTTTACAAGGGGTCACTACAATCCCCATGGATTTGTTTACAGGCCGCGTGCTTAAATGTAATATTATATCCTTTACATTCATTTCATTTCATATGGGGCCGATGACCTTCGATGTTAGGCCCCTTATATCAACAAGCGTCAAGCGTCATTTCATATTGGATATGTACGAATCATTTTATAATAATATAATATAAATTATGGCTATGAACTAAAGTGAAATGAATAAAATATTTAATGTGACTTTATTATTATATAAGTAATTATAATGCTTTACTAATTAAGTATCTAGGTACATATATTTAATGTTTACCTGTCGATGCAAGACTTGACATTGTATCTGACGAACAAGGCTCCCAGTATCAGGTGTGATGGTATAGCAGATCAAAGAGAACGTTCCAGATGACTGTCGGTGATTCACGATCGCTTTACATACTTCACATGCTTCATTCTGGAGAACACTTGTTCGCATATATCTATGCTTCCAAAAGCTAATGAGTAAAATTGCATATCTATATAAATATCGGGATACATTTTCCCTGGAGAAATATTTGCGGTACAATTATTATAATAAAGCAAAGCAAAGTCACCTCCGTACAGGCCATGAAGGCCCTTGGAGGAGTGAAAGGTAAAGGCTTCCACCATTGTTAACCTCGGCACGTGATGGGGTAGAGTGGTTAGCTCTACGCCCGGCCGCCTTTGCCCCCAGGAATTAACCTGGTACTCATTTTTGGTGTAGGCTGAGTGAACCTCAGGGCCATATGCACCTCCGGAAGTAGAAATCTCGTTTCTTAAATTTTGCGACTTCCTGACGGGGATTCGAACCCACGTCCTTCCGGGCGAACCGAGCACGCCTTTACCGCCTCGGCCAGGCAGCCCCTCATTATAATAAAGGGACGCTATTAAACTTTCCTCTCAAGTCCCATGAACACTGAAAATCAACACACTCCATTTGCAAATTCTCATGGATCTCTTCTGTAGGCAAATAATGAAGAACGTAAAACAGGTTGAAACTAACAAGATTATCTTTGAAGTCTTGAAATGTAGTGTTGAATTCATATTTTTTGGGACTATTTGCTTTACGTCACACCGACACAGGTAGGTCTTATGGTGACGATGGAATGGGAAAGAGCTAGGAGTGGGAAGAAAGCGACCGTGACCTTAATTAAGGTTCAGCTCCAGCATTTTCCTGGTGTGAAAATGGGAAACCACGGACAACCACCTTCAGATCTGTCGACAGTGTGGTTCGAACCCGCTACCTCCATAATACAAGCTCACAGCTTCACGCCCCCCACCGCACGGTTAACGCTCTCGGTTTACTTAATTCTGACAAAATTCCTACGTACATTCAACATTTTAAGCACATTATATACATACACATCTGGATTGTTTATGTAATTTACTGCGCTAGCTGTCGCTGTCAGAAAATCACTAAAGTCTCGGTGGTATACTCGGATTTTACACTCTGTCACTCTACGTTGAATTGTTTGATTCTTACCACCACAGTCACATTTTGGTGAGGACATTTCCCTCCACCTTCAGTCTACATTCGATTGAGGTTCATTCCATATCGCTCGGGGCAATTAAAACTAGATGGTTTCTACAGTATCCAGGACAAGCTTCGGCAATGTAAAGGGTAATTTGTTAATGAGCTGAGGATGTTGATTTCATCTTCTAAGAGAGATTTTGTCGTGGGAAAGGCTGGATGTCTAGGGTGTTCGGAATTGATCGAACAAATCCACCAAGGTGTGAAAGCTTGCTTCGAAATTAGAATAATTAAGTTAGGAATCAATATTCTATCGCTACAGTTTTCACCTCGGGTAAATTTTGCACGTGAATGTTTTAGTGTTTAAGGCTTAGTGAAACGTAAGTATTTAAACATGCACGTAGTGTAGTAGGGGATCCACAAGCTGACTGCTGGGAATAATTATCCTGCATGAATACAAAATTCTTTAAGTCCCATTTCTTCTGCAATAGAGGCAAGAAGAAACTTTAATACATTAATGTAGTACTGGTGGTCCATTATTCATTCAACAGATGCCGGGTTCTCACATCTGCAGCACTCTTACACCCCCATAATATTACGGAGCCTCCACCGTGTTTTACTGTAGGAGAGAGGTTCTCCTTCTTCAGTTCTGTGTTCTTCATTCTTCACACTTTGCATCCCCCATAATAAGAAAAACTTTCAATTTGCTGTCATCACTAAAATTAACCCTATTCCACAGGTCCATGGAAGAGTTTACTTATGATTTTGCCAACTGCAGCCTCTTCCTCCTTTTGATCTCATTGACGTAATAATTTCTACGGGTAATTCTTCCATTGTAGTCGCTCTTTCTGAGGAAATTGCCAACCGTGCTGTGACATAATTTATGTTGACATCTTGTTTCAGCTCCATTGCAATAGTGGGCGCTCTCATTTTCTGAGACATTTAGAATAGCGCGGCCATCAGCGTCACTTAATTTTTCTTGGCCGCCCAGTTCGTGGTAAATTTTGTAAAGATTTTCGTTTACCGAACCTGTTGGATTGTTGTTTCAGGTCTATGTACTTTCCTAGAAAATTCTCGCAATGATTTGCATTGGTTGTGAAATCTAATAATTACCTTTCTTTCTTTTTTTTTTTCTTTTTGCTTTACGTCGCACTGACACAGACAGGTCTTATGGCGACGATGGGAGAGGAAGGAGCTAGGAGTGGGAAGGAAGCGGTCGTGGCCTTAATTAGGTACAGCCCCAGCATTTGCCTGGTGTGAAAATGGGAAACCGCGGAAAACCATTTTCAGGGCTGCCGACAGTGGGGTTCGAACCCACGATCTCCCGAATACTGGATACTGGCCGCAATTAAGCGACTGCAACTATCGAGCTCGGTCTTTCTTTCTTTCTTTCTTTCTTTCTTTCTTTCTTTCTTCCAAAACAGTTTCCTACGCCTTCTGACCCATTTTAGAGGATGTTATCAATAACAGACTAACAGCGCAGCAACTGTAACACCAGACTAGGATACATGTGCAACACTGCCGCGTTGACAAAACCAGAACTGAACCGAGTAAAGTGCCGAGACGTGTGCATACACTTTTGTTGTTCGAATACTTATTTCGCCTGTATAATGGTAAGGTAAGGGTGTATTATGCCCAAAGGCAGGTCCGAACCTCCGCAGAGGTGTGCTTGAGCCGGAGTTTACGTACGGTAGGGTGGTCAGTTCCTTTCCGCTCCTCCATTCCCTTACCCCCTACCAACAGCACGTGGCAACCCATCCAAATCTTGATCACGACCAATGTTGCTTAACTTCGGAGATCTCACGGGATCCGGTGTTTCAACACGACTACGGCAGTTGGCTGCATAATGGTACAGATATGAATTTGTATTCCTTGTTACACTCCGGAGTAACATTTCTCCTTAGTTATCCGTAAAAATTCATATGCACACTTAAAGGAGTATGTATATTACACAGGATGGTCGGAAACAACTTGAACCGGGTATATGAGCGTTAGAGGATTGGTCATGCTGATACATATGTAATTTGAAAGAAATAATTCGATATCTCGCCCCGTTGTCATGTTACCAACTGCTGAAATTAGCCAATAAAATCGCATCGAATTCGAATGGACTTCGTGTGGCAGTGTTGCTAAATCTGCACATAACTTAAGAACGGCTTGAGAGCCATGCCGAGAAATCAGCGTCAAACACAAACAACACACCGTTAGTTTCAGCCACTTTCACCGTAGAGTATTGTTGGGAGATCAGAAGAATGCACATGCCCGGTGGGGCACGGGGCGAAGAGGTTTTCACCAGCAGAGCTAGTGACGCAATGGTTACCATAGCAACTCCGCTACTACCCAGGCGACTTTATATTATCTTCAACTGACAGCTCTTCGCTCTTGTCAGTTGTAACCCAATAAACTGCAACGCGTGAGCCAATGTTTTCGTGTACCAGATAAGAGCATATAAGAGCCGATCTGTCTGGACAGAACAGGAAGTTCGTGCTTGCAGGCCACATTCCTCATTCTTGCATTCTTCTCATCTCTACACAGTACTTGCTATGGCGCGATCCTGTCGGTTCGGAGGTCTGTATTCAAACCCCTCCCCTGTTGAAGGTCTATTCTTCGACTGGTGTTCACATGCTTGTCTTATGTCATATACAAATATAGCAACACCGCCACGCAAAGCCCATTTGAATTTGCCCGTGAAGCGATCTGATTGGCTAACTTCAGCAACCGATAAAATGACAACAGCGTGGAATATCCAATTATTCCTTTCAAATTATTTATCAGCATGGCCAATCCTCGAACGCTTATATACCCGGTTCACGACGATTCCGAGCACATTGTTTAGTAGCTACTCACTGTATTGTATATGTATTTATGTCTGCACAGCGTGGCAACTCTTGACTCTGCATCTAGCTGGTCCATATCTCCAATCTGTTTCCTACGACTTTCGCTTTCATAACCTGCAATTTTTGCCCGGTACATTCCGACCACCCAGTATGAGTCTGCTTCTGCTGAACGATGATAGTCTTTAATGAAGATGTATGAACTATATGCATACTTCTTGTATCCTTTGATCTCTCCAACTAAGAAAGTATCCTTTAGATTAGTTTAGGCAACTGAAATTTTAAATCATCATTATTCTAACATCTGTTGAACCATCCCTCCTAAGATCTTGGGGAAGGTCTTCAGACGAAGTTGCTGTCATTTCGCATCTGTAAGATCGGGTTATTGACCGAACGGAGCAGACTGTTTTTGAATGTGTTGTTTCTTTGGCTAGAACATCTCAACTTCGGGAGGAGAGAGCGCTTCATCTCCGAGCGGTCGTAAATAGACAGTCATTAGAGTGCAGTGCGTTGGCAAGAGAACAACATACTCAGGAAGTGTGGTACCATTGTTCGAACCGAATTACTAACAGTCGATTGTTAAGTAATACATTAATGTTCCTTTAGGGGTCACAAAATTAACTAAATTAATTTTCTGAGCGGTCCTCGTGCCGAAAGCCATAAAGCTATTCTGGATGTTGATGGTCTCATTAAGTGAACCTCAAATCAACATACTGTAGACAAAAAGCATTTTTTGAATTTGCATTACATCGCATCGACACAAATAGGTCTTATGGCGACGATAGGATATGAAAGGGTTAGGAGCGGGAAGGAAGCGGCCGTGGCCTAAGTTAAGGTACGGGCCAAGCATTTGCCACGTGTGAAAATAGGAAGCCACGGAAAACTATCTTCAATACTCACTATTTCCCGAATGCAAGGTGACCTGCCCCCAAACCACGTGGCCACTCGCTCGGTAAACAGAGAATAGGAAAGAGCTTAAGCATCAGTTTAATAATTCTGACTGTGCTTTTCAGGTTAATGTGTTTATGTATTCTCATCTTCCTCTTGACCTACCACAATTACTTAGGGTCGTCACTTATTGTACATTAATCATGTATTAAGGACGCTCACCTTTCCCAACGTCAAACCTAAGTGAAAGGTTGTTTTCCTTCTGTTAGTGTATTAACGTCCGTCCAACTCAGCTAGATCATTGCGTTGATGGGATAGGAAAAAGCTAGTACTGGAAAGGAAATGGCCGTGAATTAATGTACAACCCCATTATTTTCCTGTCGTGAGAATGGGAATCCACGTAAAATTCATGTCTGCCGATGATAGGGCTCAAACCCACCATCTGCCGAATGCAAACTAGCAGCTACACGTCCCGCTACACGGAGCAAACTCGCACAGTAGGTGAAGGGATGTTTCCACTATCGCGTGTAACTGTGGTGATGTATGTAAATGAGGATGTACAGTCACTAAAAAATTCATCTTATGGTATTGTATAAATACTCCGCAGGTACACTTTACTCCAAAAAAGAACCTATAGATATGTTTGTTGTGGGTATACACAGAGTTTATCCTTCTTCTTCTTCTTCTTCTTCTCCTTCTTCTTTTCTTTATGAGGTCTCTAAATATTAGTTCCTAATTTGTGTCGACCTCTAAGATCTTTTGCTACCTTGTTTTTACTTCATTTCCATCTAGATATACCTGCTCCCTTCACAAAGCTGGAGGTTGTTCTTATTGGGTCTTCTTGGATGTTTTGTCTCTCTTCACTTGGTAGTCCTAGAGTGGAGAGTGTAATTCTACCCAGCGCCTCACATTCAGAAAGTACAACTATGTGTTCAGCTGATTCCTCTGCTTCATTGCATTTCCCACATATATTGTCTCTTATTACTCCAATTCTACGTAGGTGTTTTTTCAGATGGCAGTGTTCTGTCAACATTCCTACTACCCATCTTATATTTTCTCTGCTGAGTTTCAACAGTTCTTTAGTATGCTTCTGGTTTGGTCCTTTTATCAGTTCCTTTGCAAGCCTGCATCCTGGAGTATTTTTCCAGTTATCCTTTTGTTTCTTTTGTACCCATTTTCCTATGTAGTATCGGGCTTATTCATAGGAAATCCCGCATATAGGTTCTGGGCCTACATTTTCTTCTATACGTGCATGCCCTGGTACCCATGGGTTTCTCTTTATGTGGAAGGGCAATTGTTTTGATTAGTAGCTACTCTGTACCCACCCGTATTGACGGGTTATTCAGAATGAAGGTACAGTTACACAAAGTGGAATAATCGAAAAAATATAGGTAGTTTTGTGTTGCCTACTGTACAAGAGGGGTTGCCTGGCCGAGGCGGTCAAGGCGTGCTTGGTTCGCCCGGAAGGACGTGGGTTCGAATCCCCGTCAGGAAGTCGTAAAATTTAAGAGACGAGATTTCCACTTCCGAGGTGCATATGGCCCTGAGGTTCACTCAGCCTACACAAAAAAGAGTACCAGGTTAATTCCTGGGGGCAAAGGCGGCCGGACGTGGAGCTAACCACTCCACCCCATCACGTGCCGCGGTTAACAATGGTGGAAGCCTTTATCTTCCACTCCTCCAAGGGCCTTCATGGCCTGTATGGAAGTGTCTTTGTCTACTGTACAGGCTAAAGGCAACATGGTCTCCACCCATTACTCTCTCTACTTCACTGCCCGAAACAATGTAACATAAGATATTGATATTGTACACACAAATGATACGTAACTTCTTCGTTTCTGACATACTGAATTTTAGGCGCTTGTATGTGAGGCCAGTTCTATTTTAGAGATACTTGAAGCCCGTCGTCCAATGCTCTTTTGTACACCACATTCGTCGTTCTGTTACCATGAACACAAACGAAGTGTGATTTACTGCTACAAGCACGGGAGTATGCCACCTACATTTAGCTCTGTGAGAAGTATCTTGACCTGACGTCGTGTCCTGCAACTCTCAGAGTCTGACCCTGTGACTTGTTGAATCACCGCGAAGCACGGACTGACGGGGAACTGCAAACGAACATTGGTCGGCAATCTATGCTATTGTCATATGTGTGTTGCTGTTATTACTTGTGTGTAGGAGTAGGATATGTACTTTGGTACTACCAAAGGATTTCTCTGGAGTATGGGGGAATCACGCAGAATTACCACAGTGACAACGGCCGGTGTAGGCGTCCAGATTTTTACTCCATAACTCCGAAGAGTACGGTGAATAAAGGCCTTAACCAAAAGAGAAAGAAACAAAATATTCAATAGTTCTTTGAGTTATGACAAATGAGCACTACGTGCACCGACTGCTGGGCTGTATCCGCTAGGACTTAGACTGTAAAACATTTTTTTTTGCTATTGGCTTTACGTCGCACCGACAAAGATAGGTCTTACGGCGACGATGGGACAGGAAAGGGCTATGACTGGAAAGGAAGCGGCCGTGGCCTTAATTAAGGTGCAGCCCCAGCATTTGCCTGGTGTGAAAATGGGAAACCACAGAAAACCATCTTGAGCGCTGCCAACAGTGGGGTTCGAACCCACTATCTCCCGAATAATGGATACTGGCTTCACTTAAGCGACTGCAGCTATCGAGCTCGGTGAGACTGTAAAACATTCCGGTAATAATATCTCCCTTATTATTCATATCGAAAAGGTGTACATGACAAAAACGTCTTAGAAACAGATTCCCATTAAGCTTGGTGGATTTCCATTAAGGTTGATCATGGATATTTCGTGAGAGAGTCTGACTTCCTATAAACCTCCAGTCCATTCAGGGATTTTGAAATAGTATCTGGTCTAGAAACCTACCTCTGGATTGGATAGGAGGATTCTTAATGTGAATTTTGGTTAAAATGTATCCAGTAGATTTACAATTATAAGAAATCGGCTCTACGCGCACCCGCTGTTAGGCTATGACTGTAAACAATTTCGTTGATAATATCTCCCTTATTAATCATCCTATCGAAAAATTGTACATGGAGAAAAGATTTTAGAAATAAATTTCCATTAAGGCTGGTAGATTTCCATTAAGTTTTGTCATGGATATTTTGTGGGAGAGTAGAATCACTGTATCGGTATTCCTGTAAGCCCCCAATCCATTCAGAGATTTTAAAATAATATTAACCCTAAAACCTACCCAGTAGTTTGTAGTCTGGTCGAAATCTATCAGGTAGTTTTTCAGTACAAGAACTCAAACAAATAGACACGTAGATGGTCATTATTACATTTGAAACGGATAACTGCAAGAAAATATCGTCAAAATAATCAGTGAACGGACACACGGTCGTTACGATTTTATGTTTATAGAGCGCATTGTCATAAAGCAGCAGGAATAGATGAAATTAGACCTGAAATGGTGAAACATAGTGATAAGGCAGATATTAAATGGCTTCACTGAGTAATAGGATTGGCATAGAATGTAAGCGAGGTAACGATACTTTCTGATTGAAGGAAAGCAATAATTTCGTCGCCATAAGACCTATCTATGTCGGTGCGACGTAAAACAAATAGCCAAAAAAAAATCAGTAATTACACGAATATATAAGCAACGGACTGCAACAACTATCGAAGTATATCATACATTAGTATGTCTTATACCAGCCAAAACATTTGCAGGTATTTTGGAAAATAGGATGCGATCGATGGCAGAGAGGGAGATTGATAAAAAGCCATGTGATGTCAGACCACTTAGGGGTTGTCAGGACCATATTTTCAGTATGCGTCAAGTAATTGAAACATGATATGATAGGAATACACAGTTATGCTTATGTCTCATGGATCTAAAGAAGGCATATATATATATATATATTTTTTTTTTGCTAGGGGCTTTACGTCGCACCGACACAGATAGGTCTTATGGCGACGATGGGATAGGAAGGGCCTAGGAGTTGGAAGGAAGGGGCCGTGGCCTTAATTAAGGTACAGCCCCAGCATTTGCCTGGTGTGAAAATGGGAAACCACGGAAAACCATCTTCAGGGCTGCCGATAGTGGGATTCGAACCTACTATCTCCCGGATGCAAGCTCACAGCCGCGCTCCTCTACACGCACGGCCAACTCGCCCGGTGAAGGCATAATTATGACAAAGTACCAACGGAAGAGATGTTATCTGTAGCGAGGAATTGTGGAATTTTCGGTGGGTTATCCATTCTCACTGCGGACTGCCAACACAAATATGATAGGACTCAGATCGTATTTAATGATTTAATGATAACAGATTTTGAACTAAGCGAAGTCGCAGACCTGTTCTTCGCAAACGACTGGAGAACCCTGCCTGACAAGAAGCCATAAATCTGGCGGGCGCGCGGCAACTATTAGCGAAGAGACCGACAATGAAACCACGAGCTGAACAAAAAATGAACGTCAATTCTCTGCATTCTGCCTCCGTGGACAGTAGTCCTGTTACAAAGGCCTTCAGTTATTCTCGTAGTGTCCCAGTTTTTCCGCAAGGAGCCACGCGAGAGAGAGAGAATTAAAGAAATAGTTGGAAACTTTTTCCCTTACAGTACCAGTCACTGTGTGGTAGGTTTCTTATGTCGTCAAATGAAGAATAGTTGCAAACAGAGGATTGTTGAGGTGCTAGATTAATTACGTAAGTCTTGCAGGATGAACGCTGAAGGCATAACTGTCTATAATGAAGTTGTATGTATGTATGTATGTATGTATGTATTTTTCAAGGTCTATCTTTAATCTAAAATATTTTCCTCTTTAATCTAATAAAAATAAATACTGCCACTACTTCAAATATACTAAATGTCCACATATATTACTTGTCAAGTTCTGCTCTATTATATATTCGGTACTTATTTTCATAACTTTCATTTTTAAATGGCTTAAATCATAACTAAAAATACTATGGAAGATATGCATAAAATTTTGCATGATACTGTATTTTATTTGCCTGAACAATATGCTCTGGGCTCTTAACGTTGACGCAAATAATTTATGTTTAGAAAAATCGAGGAGCACAAAATAGAGAAAAAATGATTATGAAAGGTAATGATTGAGAAGAAAATGTCTTAAAAAGGAATATCTTAGAGATTCTACAGTTATTTTTAATATAAGTCTTTAAATAAATTCAGAAAAATAATGTAAACATTTAATAAGTTGTACTTGTAGCGGAAACCCCATTTAGCTGTGGAAGTTGAATATGATTTTTCAAAAAATATTAAAAATAATTACGAGGCTTTTTAGAAACCCTAAAGTCCACTTAGTGTTCTAGGATGATTACTCCCAATGACACTAAGTAGCCACATGTTTTCTACGCCAGTATTGTTTCCTAAGAACGTGTTTGATGTATCCAATGAGAGATTGTCTCTGCCCCTCGGGTGAATGAGACACGTTATAAATACGAGTGGCCGCGGCTGTGCCAACTGGAACAACGCCCTTCATCGTTTGTTTACTATTAGCGACTGCTATTCCTGGAGGACCCGTAATTGAGGTTTCGCTACACGATGCTACTCTTTACTAGCATATAATTCGCTCACCATCACATGCTTGAACGCTTCCGTCTATTTATTTTACATATTATTGAAATCGTCTCCGCAAGTTCAGGAACAAAACTAAACCCCATGGCACTACAGCCCTTGAAGGGCCTTGGTCTACCAAGCGACCGCTGCTCAGCCCGAAGACCTGCAGATTGCCAGGTGTCGTGTGGTCAGCACGACGAATCCTCTCGGCCGTTATTCTTGGCTTTCTAGACCGGGGCCACTATCTCACCGTCAGATAGCTCCTCAATCCTAATCACGTAGGCTGAGTGGACCTCGAGCCAGCCCTCAGGTCCAGGGGAAAATCCCTGACCTGGCCGGGAATCGAACTCGGGGCCTCCGGGTAAGAGGCTGTAAGTTCAGGAAGTAATAAAAGAATAGCATACGATGGAATAATCTAGCTCACTTATAATTTACATACTTACCTGAAACTTGTACAGGAGGTTTTCATAGTCACCACCTAGCCACGCTTCAGAAAGAGCCCAGTATTTTAGAGAGAAAGGCAGGATATTGTACACTTATACTCGCCTATGAAAACGATACTGTGCCCCGGAGTTAAAGTGCAGTATATAAGATATATCAAAGTTTACAGGAGAGATGAAATAATTTTTTGTAAGTTTGTTTCACTTGCACGGTTTTATTAAAAAACTACAATTTTTTATGTAATAATGCAAACATGTTAAGCTTTTTTAACATCCACTTCTCAGATTGTAGTTTTTGTTATTTATTTTGGAAATATACTGGATTTAGTACCTTGTAATATGAAAAATAGAAAACAAAATTAACCAATCACTGTGACCTTCCTGTATTTGGCCAATTAAAAGTACGTTAGCGTAAATCAGACCGTAGATGTTACTTGAAAATACAATGTTATTAATCTGAAACACATTTCTAAGTATGAAAGTATGTAATTCCGTTACACATATTTCTGTTATTGTAGAGTATTATTACTTATTATATTCTATAACTGACAAAGAAGAATACTTAGTACACAGTAATGTAAACAGAGTCAGAAACATACTTTGCCTTGCACAACATCCAGAAATTAGACATTGAAGTAAATCAATCAAAGAAATACAATTTTAAAAGTCTGATTAAAAATCATGTACCGTGCAATATAATAATGTCACAAATCTTCCATAACACCAAACCTGGTTGCAAATGCAGATGATACGAAATACATGTGCATTGACTTTTCTACTCTGTTCACTTAAACTCTCTCTCCTTAAGAAAAGAGAGTCTTGAAGCATGCTTCATGTAATCAGCGTGAAGGCAGTCTTGAATTACTATTGTAATTATGAATAAAATCAGAAAATTCTGATATCATGTAAATATCATTTACTTTTTATAAGAAATCTTAACAATAGTTTATCAACGGATAGCGGAACACATTGCTTGACAATTCAACTTTAATATCTCTACCCTCTACTTCTGTCACATGGTAATGCTTGTTGACCTATAAAGTTTCTGTCTTTAAATTTATTTCTTGAAAATTGTTATGTCCGCCTCTGTGGTGTAGTGGTTATTGTTATTAGTTGCCACTCCCGGAGGTCCGGGTTCGATTCCCGGCTCTGCCACGAAATATGAAAAGTGGTACGAGGGCTGGAACGGGGTCCACTCAGCCTCGGGAGATCAACTGAGTAGAGGGGCGTTCGATTCCATCCTCAGCCATCCTCGAAGTGGTTTTCCGTGGTTTCCCACTTCTCCTCCAGGCGAATGCCGGGATGGTACCTAACTTAAGGCCACGGCCGCTTCCTTCCCTCTTCCTTGTCTATCCCTTCCAGTCTTCCCATCCCCTCACAAGGCCCATGTTCAGCATAGCAGGTGAGGCCGCCTGGGCGAGGTACTGGTCCTCCTCCCCAGTTGTATCCACGACCCAAAGTCTGAAGCTCCAGGACACTGCCCTTGAGGCGGTAGACGCGGGATCCCTCGCTGAGTCCGAGGGAAGAACCAACCCTGGAGGGTAAACGGACTAAGAAGAAGAAAATTATGTTGAAAACTAGTTTTTAAGCCTGCTGAGATCGTTCTTTATCCTATCTGGACATAGTGTCTGGAAGAAGACAAATAACCCGAGGTAAACTATTGCTGTCGAGTAACACTTCGTGTTATTTACCTCGATGGTACATAGCGCCATTTTCCACTAACAAACTCGCTCATTATTACGTGTAGGAGATAGTGTGTTGCACCTCGATATTATTATTATTATTATTTTTTTTTTTTTTTTTACAATTTGCTTTACATCGCACCATCATAATTTGGTGTTATGGCGACGATGGGATAGGAAAGGGCTGGGAGAGGGAAATAAGCGTCCGTGGCCTTAATTAAGGTACAGTCCCAGCATTTACCTGTTATGAAATTGGGGAAACCACGGAAAACCATCTTCAGGGCTGCCGACAGTGGGGTTCGAACCCACTGTCTTCCGAATGCAAGCTGATGATTGCGTGACCCAAACCACGCGACCACTTGCTCGGTATACACCTCCAGACTAAAAGACCGCAAAAACATTACAATAAACCGATGTCAAAACCTCAATTAAAGTGGACATAGTGCCGTTTACCTCCAGTGGACAGAATGATCTTTCTCACGTACGCTAACGAGTTTCATTCGGAATGTGGCATTTATTTGAACACTGTGCATATTCTAAATATGCACTGAAGGAGAAAGAATCACGTGCGAAGTCATCAATTGAACAATACTATAAATCAGTTGTTTTCAAACATCTTTCCTTGCGCACCTTTTAGCATGTACCATGATTTCTGAAGTACCATCTAGGAGGGAGAAATTCATTTTACGATTAAATGAAAGCCTTTGTGACTTTGCTGACGGACGGGACGCACTATGTCTTCTGGTATGGGTTTGAGTGTGCTTCTGCAGTTATAAAATAAAGACCCTGTATTTGCAAGTTCGCAAGATGGTAGGTATAAACCCCAGTGCCATTTTACACCAAGTAAATCTTTTAATTATTATTCTATAGCCGCTACATTCTCAATTCTAGCCCTTTCCTACCCCAACGCCCCGAAAAGCCTACCTGTGTTGGTGCGGCACCAAAAGCGGGGAGAAAAGGTATGTACCAATCAGGAGTAGAAGTGCGCGAACAAAGAGATTAATCATAGAGTGGAGAAAATTATATTGAGAGAAAATTTACTTTGATAACGTGCTTTATTGTAGAAGGATAACACGATAGCTCTTTGAAAGAACGAGGAAATTACATCCCGTCGGTCCTTTCTCGGCTACAATTGAAGCATATAATGATCAGAACAGCTCAATGCAAATTAATTACCTCAAAGGGAATAGGAGGCAAAGTGCTGAGATTACATCTCCAGGCCTTGCGGAATGGAAATTGTGTACTCTATTCCTTAATTATTGTCACTGTAGCCAGTTTTAAAGTTCATCTGCTTAGGATCTCTGATATCACTGTATAGCAAGCGACCATTGAGCTTTACGTGACTTTTGATATCGTGATCATAGCTACGTAACCTGCTGTTTTACGTGGATTCCACATGCGACGGGCCGCATTGTTGAGAAACCATTGACAATGTATCTCCTATCACACCGCTGAAAACCTGCAGTAGGAATAGGCTGACGAATTGAGAGTACTGTCACCTTTCTTTTTCAGCACTACATTCCCATGTTTCTTTCAGGTTGGCGAAGCGCCGAGATTCAGTTGTCAACTTGACCAGCTGTTTAAGACCGGATGCTCGTTTTGTCACCGCGGAATAGTTTTTCAAAGTTTTACCGGATGTTGAAATTCGAACCTGGGCGTACAGGTTGGGAGCCGAGTAGCTAGACTGCTGCATAAGTGCTCCCTCCCCGCTCTTCCTCACAAAGTACTGAGAAAACAAGAACTGTGAAATTAAAATCTGAAGATACCATCACCAAAACCATAACAGATCGGCTACACTCGACGCCCTTGGTTATTCAGTCTTACAGTTTTAGTCAGAAACATAACGAGCCTGTAAACTTCTTGTGCTTACGATCGTAGGTTCAAGACTTTTTGAAGTCCAGAAAATCCATAGCACGCCTTGTGATTCATTTCGGCATGTAAATTAACCATTGCTGCTTGGTTATATACAGTAGAATGTACATGTTTTAGAGAGGAGATATGGCGAGGTTTATTCACGTTTAAACCCTCGGAGTACACACTGGTTTGAATGCTCCATCTCTTCCCCTATCTCCCTCTCGAACCTCCCCTACCCGCTCCTACCCGTACGCTTAACTTTTCAAAACGTGGGGGAAATAAATGTGTATGTACTAGTTACTAGCAACCGCTCCACAGACAATGCTTGCTAAATCCCTTGCATTCTTCGCCTCTCCTGTTCCAGAATTGTCTTGCGGGTTGCATTCCAGAACTGCAATCGGTGCCAGTCATGTTCTAGATCAGGGGTTTCCAATTTGTAAGGGCTCGAGGGCCATATTGGAAACCTTAGTCATGTCCGCGGGCCGCACTTGAATAATAGGCCAATTTTCGTAAAATTCTGCATATAGTAGGCCTACAGAAGTACCATTTCGAAAAAATAAAATGAATTCAATTGAAATAAAGGTTTGATAATTTTAATTACGGTACTTAAGTAAAACGTTATTTTACAATTCTCACGCTCAGGACACTGCCCTTGAGGCAGTAGAGGTGGGATCCCTTGCCGAGTCCGACGGAAAAGCCAACCCTGGACGGTAAATGGAAAGAAAGAAAGAAAGAAAGAAAGAAAGAAAGAAAGAAAGTAAACAACAAAACATTCTAGGAAAATTATTTCTAAATGCTGCAGAAATTGGGAGTGGGGAGAAGTTCAAATACCTAGGATGCTACGTGAATTCAGATTGGGACCGATTAGTCGAAATCAAATGCTGAATATAACAGGCATGTAATGCCTTTGTCGGATTCGTTCTATTCTGAAAAGTCGCCATTTGAACATTGAATTACTGCGTGTTCACAGTCTTTATATACGTTGTAGAAACATGGACACTGACTGCAACCACTAAAAAAATTTACAAGTGTTTCAGATGCGGTTCTACAGACGCATATTAAGAATCTCCTGGACAGACCATATAACAAATCACGAAGCATTGCGTTGACTCAGGAAGGGCGTAGAAATTATTAAAACTGTGAAGAAAATAAAAATTGAAAATCTGGGACACACAGTGAGATGTTTGGACTTGTTCAGTTAATACTTGAAAGGAAAGTAGCTGGTAGTCGTGGGTGTGGAAGACCCCAGAAAACTAGACTAAAAAATATTGGAGATTTGGTTCTATACTTTGTCAACAGAACTACTTTAAAATGCACTCAACAACGTATCGGCACTCTGAGAAGAAGATAGGCCAAGGGCTGCTACTTTAATTTTTAGTTAATTTTTATGCCTCCTGGTAGCGTTCACAACTCAGCTGCTCGTGTTTTCGGCAAGTAGACAATATATATTGCGACTGAACAGTTGATAAATCTGTTTCTTGATCTGTTCTGTTGATTGAAGGATTCTATGTGTTCGACGTCGCAAAAAAATTGATTATCCATTACTTAAATATGCCTGTGAAATTTGTATATATTGACAGGATAGTGGTTCATCACTACGAGGGAGCTATCAGGGGGGACGGTAGTTGACTTTACTCCTCGCTTTCGTTTTAATGTACGGCACCAGGAGGTTAGATTGAGCGTAGTAAACCACGTATCTTCCAACCGATGTAAGTGAAGTTGTATTCTGTAACACCGACTAATGATTTCTCTAAGAACAAGGTCCGAGTACTTGGGCCATCGCTAGAGGGCTGATGGCGGGTAGCGGGTTGTTTCTATAATAAAGAGACTCAGCGCGAGGAATGAAATTCCGCTAGACGACTTCAAAAGAAATATTCGTGTTGGAACTAAATATGCTGTAGGTTTCCAGGATACGCAGGACGAGAAGGCTATGAGTCGCCTATGAACTATCAGTGTGAATAATTGGAGATTTTTTCGGCTCCATGGCTAAATGGTTAGCGTGCTGGCCTTTGGTCACGGGGGTCCCGTGTTCGATTCCCGGTAGGGTCGAGAATTTTAACCACCATTGATTAATTTCGCTGGCATGGGGGCTGGGTGTCTGTGTCGTCTTCATCATCGTTTCATCCTCATGATGACGCGCAGGTCGCCTACGGGTGTCAAATCAAAAGACCTGCATCTGGTGAGCTGAAACTGTCCTCGGACACTCCCGGCACTAAAAGCCATAGGCCATTTCATTTTTTTTTTCATTGGAGAGTTATTTTTTCTAGTTTCTTGCTGGACCAGCTATTGCTACATGCGTTCGTGTCGATTGCCTCTTATTTCTTCCCCTGTTTTTCGCAACCCAGCTGCTCGTGGTCACTCTTCCAAGTGCTCTAACTGATGCCAACTTCTTGTGTATCCAATCCTTGAACATAACTACTACGCCGTTGGCAATTCTACATCAAGGATTGGTGAGACGTCTTTGAAGAAGAAACACTATGAGAGAATCAATACTGTTATTTGGTGTTCTAAAAGTTTCACATGGGAAAGAGAACAAGTAAAGAAGAGAGAAATGAATCGTAAGAATGCAAAATAATCATCAAAGGTATGTAACTTGGGTCCTGATAAGAAAAAATATGTGGTATAGGTAATGTTTATTGAGTATTTATTATTATTATTATTATTATTATTTATTTATTTATTATTATTATTATTATTATTATTATTATTATTATTATTATTATTATTATTATATGTTTTGTATTTTCCCTTTTAATGTGTAAGCCATAGTGAATAAAACTAAGCGGTTTCATAATATTCTATTTACATGTAACACTTAAGACCTAATTACCTTCCATGTCCATAAAATGATCATATCTTAAGTTTCGGACGAACACGTTGGATGAAGCTGTGCGTGTAATCAGACTCCGATTGTGAGGTTCTGTAGGGTGGATGCAGGAAAATGGTTTATGATGCTGGACTCTATCATAAAGAATAAAGGATGAGGAGGGAGACCCACGGAACGGTTACTAAATACTGTTTGTAGCGATTTTGTCATACAAATTTTGTCACATATTTGGTGTAGGGGTAGCGCATCTGTCTCTTATTTGGACGCACAGGGTTCGATTCCCAGCGTGTTCAGGATTTCATTTTACCCTGAGGGCTGGAACAGGGTTCTCTCAGCTCGAGAAACAAACTGAGGCGCGGTCTGCTATGTTAGGCAGCGAACCAAATCCAGTCCTTGTGTCATTCTGGGAAAGTGAATTTCATTAAATGGGTATTACTTCTTCCGTTTTAGAATTCGGCAAAAAGTAATTGGCCATAAATAAGTTGAAGAAATGCGCAGAGGCTGTGTCGAAGCCACAGCTGCAGCACTTTTGGGCGAATAATATGTCGCATAGGTGTTAAAAATAAGTGAATGCGCAGAGTTAAGGTTTAGAGAGTAATTTTTCTGACTGAACTCTCCTCGTGCAAATGGTGTGAAATCACACTATTTCCAGTTTACATAGATTATTATATCTTCTGGGCGTTTTCAGGCTTATATGTCTCCATAGGCTACATGGCCGTGCAGTAAGTTAAGAATCACTCGGTTGCATCTCGTAGCGCTCTGTCATCTCGCATTTCTTACGTTTTGTAGGTTCTCTTACGCCCAGCCTCGTACATCTTTCACTTGTCTGGTCCTTTTTGACTCATTCTTTCTACTTGCATTTAATTTGAGGGAGGTCTTGACCTTCTTAGAAATGAAGCAACCGAGCTCGATAGCTGCAGTCGCTTAAGTGCGGCCAGTATCCAGTATTCGGGAGATAGTAGCTTCGAACCCCACTGTCGGCAGCCCTGAAGATGGTTTTCCGTGGTTTCCCATTTTCACATCAGGCAAATGCTGGGGCTGTACCTTAAGTAAGGCCACGGCCGCTTCCTTCCCACTCCTAGCCCTTCCCTGTCCTATCGTCGCCATAAGACCTATCTGTATCGGTGCGACGTAAAGCAACTACTAAAAAAAAATGAAGATATTGAGACATTTAGGAAACGTTCACAGAATTCTCAACTATTTCACAATTTTTCATGCACCTAGTCAAGTTTTCTCACAGATATCTTTACAGATGTCGATGGACAAAATCAATTACACTTCGCGGTACCTGCTATCACGTCGCAATCCTGAGTTATGATCATACTAATTTTACTGATCAGCCCAAGCTCTGATTTCACCTCAAAATGGCGGCTTCGCGTGCGCCCATCTGACCTTGACAGCTATTTGGGTACACTTTTCGAACCCTCTTTCCAAATCAGTTTTAAAATAAGTAATGAACGTAGGTTTTCGTGGCTCATTGTATTGACGTAAATAAATAAATAAATAAATAAATAAATAAATAAATACTGGATTGAAGCCACTATATTTATTTAATGAAGCCGAGCTTTCAGCCAATTTTATAAGATGAGATAAACACCATTTATGTCGTTCAAGAAATTTTGTTTGGACGAGACTCAATACAGATTACTGATTGACAACTGTCTAGCTGCAGCATTTACTTATTCTTGTGTGTGAATTTCTTTATGGCTGTTGGCTGCAATAAACGTATTATTAAAAGCGCCGTTTATGGGGGGATTAAAGTGTATTTCTGTTGGGCAATTCTTCTAATAAATTAAGTTCTCTATTATATCACAATGGCAATGCTTACGATAGTGGAATGCAGGAAATGCCTGAGACATGCGTGCATACATATAAATAAATAAATAAATAAATACCGTGTACAAGCGATGCCAAATACACTAGAAGAAATGAAGTACTTTATAAGATGCAAGATCTCAAATTAATTGCGATTTTAATAACTTTGTTTTAAATTGAAATAATGCCCATATACAGACATAATGATCTTCTTACGCTCAAAATATTTGAATTCTTTACTTATATGTGGATTTCAACTGAAAGACGTCTGTTACAAAATTAGGCTATAGAAACATATTAATGCATATGTGTTGAGATTTCACCAATTGAAAATATCGCTGAGATATTATAGTCACGTCCTTGTTCCTAGCTTTTCCCCCCAATTTATTGAGATCAGCACTAGTTTTACGTTCCTGACGGAAAACTTTCGTTGATGGAGGTATACTATTATTTCTTTGGATGTTGGTAGTGCAGTGTGTTGTGTGTAGGTGAAGAGATGTGTATTAAGACGAACACAAATGCCCAGTCTCAGACCCAGAGGAATTAACTATACATAGTTAAAATTCCCAGCCTGGTCGAATCGAACCCAGGGTCCTCTATAGCGAAAGTCAGTATGCTGACTATTTAAAAAAGAGCCGAACACACCTCACTTGGAAGACCTTCTTGCACACTCTCTAAAAGGCACTATTTGATTCGGTACATCATCTAATGAGATGAATTTTTCTTCGCAAAGAGCAAATTATACCTAGTGTAATTACACCCGCACAGCTCGCCACTTCTTTGTTCTCAGATTAATCTCTTTCAATATAAACAGGGTTGTTCGCATAACTTTTTCACCTCAAGTATCTTCTGTCTAGTTGAAGAAAGAGGTACCTGGTTTTCACGTAGGTGAGTGAAAGTAAGGGGCACGCGAGAGGGTCGACGTAGCAATATCAAGTTGGTTTTTTAAAATGGAACTACTGAAAAACCTCTGTTTATCGAAACAAGGGTGGGTGAAGTGGGTTTCGGGTAATCAAAGTTTCGGATAGTAAATGAATGTTTTTTAGAGGTTAAGAATCTTTTTTGAAGGTTTAGATGAAGGTAAATGAAGACAGTAGGCTACACAGGTATACAGTACATTGTTGACAAATTATTTTAGTAATGGAAACCCTAACTACTCTGTATTTACGAAACAAAACGATGTTCGATAGTGCATCTACTGTAAATATACAGCAGGCACTACTATTTTTTTGAAACATTCTTCTATTTCCTTTTGTTTTTCTTTTTCCATAGTATGCTAGCCGCTATGTCATTCCATCGGTTCATTAGCAGAACGTCAGAATAACATAACAAATTGTTTCTTTAATTCGCTTTTCTAATTTAACCAATTTTTTCGATCGTTTCGGTTAAACGGTATTTCGGTTAAGAGTGTTTCGGATAGCGGTGCAGTTATTTCCACAGTCAGATATATGTAGAGCCTAGCATTGGCGTTGAGGAGGTAATGATCTGTGGCTAGGACACAGGCAACCAACCTTCCAGTTTACTACAACTTCTAACCCGTAACCACGCATCTCTTTGTATTACCCCGGATTAGGGAGAGGGGTCGATATTTTTCAGAATTGTAGTAAATTCGACAGGTTGCATAAGACTACAGTAGATCGCAAGGAGCAGGCGGGCCACCGGATGCATGCGACAGAAACATAGTATAGTTAAATTTATTTTTAAAAATCAGCTTGGTACTGTTTTCTTGGTATTTATTAAAGCACGAGGCACATACTATACGACCCTTCGTGTGCCCTTTATTGTTACTCAACGTCGGTGAAAACCACCTATCGTTTTCTGAAACTAGTCAGAACATATTTGAGGTGACTAATCTGTATACAAAGATGAATAACTACAATTGTCTGATACGCATGTAATTGAGACCTGGCTGAAACAGTATTCTGAAAGGCCGACTAGAGCAGGCAGCCTCAACTCTGTGCCCTATGGCGTTATAACCGCGCCCTGCCACCCGATATTCTGGAGCAAGTGCTGTGCTCACGATAACGTTGATAATGCCTGCCCCTTGCATTTGTGATCATTGTTATTCATCATCATCATCATCATCATCATCATCATCATCATCATCATCATCATCATCATCATCATCATCTGTTTACCCTCCAGGTTCGGTTTTTCCCTTGGACTCAGCGAGGGATCCCACCTCTACCGCCTCAAGGGCAGTGTCCTGGAGCTTCAGACTCTTGGTCGGGGATAGAACTGGGGAGAATGACCAGTATCTCGCCCAGGCGGCCTCACCTGCTATGCTGAACAGGGACCTTGTGGAGGGATGGGAAGATTGGAAGGTATAGGCAAGGAAGAGGGAAGGAATCGGCCGTGGCTTTATGTTAGGTACCATCCCGGCATTCGCCTGGAGGAGAAGTGGGAAACCACGGAAAACCACTTCCAGGATGGCTGAGGTGGGAATCGAACCCACCTCTGCTCAGTTGACCTCCAGAGGCTGAGTGGACCCCGTTCCAGCCCTCATACCACTTTTCAAATTTTCGTGGCAGAGCCGGGAATCAAACCCGGGCCTCCGGGGGTGGCAGCTAATCACGCTAACCACTACACCACAGAGGCGGACATTGTTATTCATACTAAAGCAAATTAACCTTGCACTAAATTTAATTTCGTGTGGCTATTCTAGCTAGCGCAGCCCTCGTAAGGCAGACCCTCCGAATAGGGTGGGCGGCATTTGCTATGCGTGTTATTGTGGTGGAGGATAGTGTTATGTGTGGTGTGTGAGTTGCAGCACAAACACCCAGTTCCCGAGCTAGGGGAATTAACCATTTAAGGTTAAAATCTCCGACCCGGCCGGGAATCGAACCCGGGGCCCCTGTGACAAAAGGACAGCACGCTAAGCATTTGCATGGAACCGGACAACCATGACTGATGTTAACACTTAATATATCGTGGGTTCATTTCAAAACGTTGAACACCGGTATATTTTCGTATCCATACAGGCCATGAAGGCCTTTGGATGGGTGGAAGGTAAAGGCTTCCATTATCCGTAACCTTGGCACTTGGTGGGGTAGAGTGGTTAGCTCTACGCCCGGCCGTCATTGCCCCCAGGAAATAATCTGGTACTTATTTTTGGTGTAGGCTGAGTGAACCTCAGGGCCATGTGCGCCTCCGAAAGTGGAAACCTCGTTTCGTATATTTTTGGACTTCCTGACTGGGAATCGAACCCACGTCCTTCCGGGTGAACCGAGCACGCCTTCACCGCCTCGTCCAGGCAGCCCATCTTATTGACGATGAATACGCCAATTTACGTGTGGTACATAAAATTCAGTCAGAAGTGGTTTTGAACTTTCCCTCGTAAACTTAATTGACATGTTTTTCCTCAATAATAACCAAGATACCAAAATAAGAACCATTAAATTTATTCACAGTGGGAAGTTTGGTAATGAACGCATGGTACGCTATATTAGAGGCATACAAAATCAATTGGTTGAAAACGAATTTAACAATCTTATAAATAATTACAATATTGTTAAACGCTTCTTTTAATATTACGGGTATAGTTACACGTGTCCGCGGCTGCCACATCTGACATGATGACCACTCGGTAGCACGGAATGTACTGATCTCGCCCTCTGACTGCATTCCCTTGAGTTGAGGCTGCATGAACTAGAGTGAGCAACAAACCCATCTCATGAGAAAAATACTTATACAGTGAGTGACTACCCACAGCTAAAATAACCTGTGTCGTCATTTCTCAGGCTTCGTTGAAGAGTGTCTTAGTGAGAGCGGAAGCCTTACTGGCGTGACTTCCCCCTTAATTAATAGGCCTATCATCGGCTTCTACACCTTGCAAGACTCAGCCCACGGGATCGAGAAAACCAGGAACTATAAAAGCTACTTAAACAAGATTTTTCTTGCTTAACATAAGGTGAAAAGGGATATGTGTGAAGAAGAATTTAATTAGTTCACTTTTCAACATATATATATGAAGGAGAATTGCCAAAATATGCCATTTTAATTTTGGCAGATGTTACCTTGAGGTTTCCTAAGTAAAATGCATTATTGACACTCAAGTAATATTATTGATTACCAACAGTTTTACCCGTAGTTGAAGGAACTATCACTTAGCATATGCATAATTACATTCTGTCGACACCTCAGCTTGTTGCTGACGTTCTGGGATGTGTGGGTGGATAGCCTCTCCCTGACAACGGCTTGTCATGACGTACTAGTTTCCCGACTCACTTTGCCTCTGTGCCGTTTCACCCTTTTTGTCTCTGATCACTTCCCTCTGATATGAACCAAGTATCAGACTAATATTAAAAAAGAACAAAGAGTTGTACAGAGTATATAAGACGTTGCCGGTATGGTCTTCATAGTAACTCTCCATAGAGTTAGTCATCGGCTCTTGGAATTAAACTTTCAGACAACCGCTACTGGTATTTCCCCTATTTCAATGTACCGGAATAAAGTTAACAAAAGGGTTTGTAAACAGTATTCTGATTCAATTATGACATACGCAATTTCCCTGTAAAACCAACCGTAAGAGAAATACATCGAGTTTTATGTTTTAGGTCTCCTATAAAGTATCACCCTCCTCCTTCAAACTTTTGGAACACCGGGCGAGTTGGCCGTGAGCGTAGAGGCGCGCGGCTTTGAGCTTACATCCGGGAGATAGGGGGTTCGAATCCCACTGTCGGCAGCCCTGAAGATGGTTTTCCGTGGTTTACCATTTTCACACCAGGCAAATGCTGGGGCTGTACCTTAATTAAGGCCACGGCCGCTTCCTTCCAACTCCTAGGCCTATCCTATCCCATCGTCGCCATAAGACCTATCTGTGTCGGTGCGACGTAAAGCACCTAGCAAAAAAAAAAAAACTTTTGGAACAATTTATAGTTAATATACTTCTCGCCTTGCAACTCTAATCATTTAAATACCCACCGATGGTGCGTATGTGTACAAAGTTACATTGACATCCGACCATTTCTTCTGGGTAGTTCAATACTTTTGTCAGACAGGCTATATTAAATATGAAAAATAATACCACAGCATTACGAGTACATAATATTTAAAATTGAATTGATTACGTATATAAATCACTTCTTCTTATTCTTCTTTATCTTAATCTCAAGTTATTGGAGTCGGCACTTGGTATGGACTCGACTCCATTTTACGGCCAGGTGCTCTTCCTTGGTGTTAATCCTATGTGTAGGGATATATTCGCTATTGCGTATTTCTGTGCTGGTTGCTAGTGTATTGTGTGCTAATGAAGAGAAGTGTATTGAGACGAACAGCTATGTACAAAATTGAAAAAAAATTGGAAAATAGGAATATCTTGGCGGAATGTAAAAATAAGATGTATAAAAAAGGCTCCAAACAAGAACGGGTGCCAATGGGGAAGATTATGTAAATCAGATAAGCAGAACAAAACAAATCAGTGTAGAGTCCGAGAAGAAGTCTTGGGCAGATTTCAGTAAAAACCTGGAAAGGATTGGTCAAGCGGTAGGGAAACATTTCTGGGTTGTAATAAAATATCTTGGAGAGATAAAAGAGAAAAGAATAATGCATTACACAAATCAGGGGAACCAATTCTAGCTCACGAACACCCAGTCCTATACATAACTCCTTTCCTAGCATTTAAGTCCGCATATACATGACTGTACTATACGTAATTAAAATCCTAGGCCCAGCCGGGAATCGAACCCGAGGCCCTCTGAACGGAAGACCAGAACGCTGAACATTTAACCAAGGAGCTGTATAATATATAAAGCACTTGACTAGCTTAATAATTATGATATTTTGCGTCAAATACTTGAAAACAATGCCTTCAAAACAAGACCATGGTAGGGTCTTTTAATTGTAAATCATTAATATCCCTGGCCTGGGGACTGGGTATTTGTGTCGTCCGTAACGTTTCTTTCCTCACATTCAATACTCTGCACTTCCTCCATTCCAATTACACGCAGGTTCATGTCACATCATGCAAGTTGGGGCAAAAGATCTCTATAGGTCGACGCCCCGAACAAATAGCATTTTAAAAAGTGCTAGTCGTCACAGTAATTGTCATTGCCAGAAGTTCGACAAGAAATGAATATTGAACTATACCTACTTCCGTCAGGCATACACTTAGGTCTACCTCATCCATCTATTAACGAAATAATCGCCAGGTTTTAAAAATCGTATCAACTATCTATAAATATGTCCTCAAATTTGCGTATTTTTTCCAATAAATGCGGTTTTTAAAATTCTTGGAATATTTGAATTATTCTTTTTGTGGAACGATTTAAATAGTTATCATTCCCGATAGTGTCAACAGAAAGCCGTTTTAGACAGCCTAGAACGTGCATTGCAAGTTTTCTATTACCGAACAAAGTTTCCGAGTTACCCCAAGTTGCTCATCGGAATTTCAACATGAATCTTAGCTGAGAACGCGAGCAAAACTTTTAAGTGGATTACCCGAAGTTGAGATAACCTCAGCATTCCAAAAACAGAACGGAGCTTTAAATAGATTAAGAGTCCGCATGCGTGATAAAATGGACCAATATGCATGATTGGCGATGACAGAAAAACTTCTGAATTTTGCTTTATTCCATTCCGAGCTGCATAATTCCGTTCAATCGTTTGCTATCGTCCTGGTGAGATCATTAAAAATTGCAGATGATTCGACAACATCTTCGGTAGATTCTAAATATCTGAAATTTGAGCTTAATCTCTTACAGTGTCCCTAGGTCCAAAAACCCCACCTACTCATGTATCAAACACCTGAGAAGAGTTCGAACTTGCGATTGTATTCGAGTTAGTATCGTTACTGTTTGGGCGGATCGAAACAAAGGCTCTCTTATGACTTTCTCTCAAGTAAGCCGAGTTACTTACGAAAAATGGTTCTAATAATGGGAATTGTTTTTTCGTTCAGCACTCCTCGAGTTCACTTCTATTCCAATCCCGGTTAATAAATTCATATCGCCCGGATTCTGGATGGTGAGATATCTGTCCGGTAGCGATGATTTTTTACAGTAATAGTCGACTCTACAAATCTTCGCTGCGTTTGCACAGCGTAATAGCAGCTGCCTAATTTATAGAACTGTTCACTATTGGCTCGTTGATCAAGTTTCATAACTAGTCACCAGATGCCACCCCTCGCATTACTTTGTTTTTATACATAAGCTTTGTTCGCACAGCAATCAGACTGTTAGACAGTTCTTCATATGTAATTCGTCGTTTTTCGAACGATTGTGCAGCAAGAATTTGGAATTCCGACTAATGAGGAGGGAATCGAAATCCCCTCACTCAGTTGACCTCCCGAGGCTGAGTGGACCCCGTTCCAGTTTTACCAGTTTTCAAATTTCGTGGCAGAGCCGGGAATCAAACCCGGGCCTCCTGTGGTGGCAGGTAATCACACTAACCACTACACCACAGAGGTGGAATATATCGTTCTCTACTATTCCAAAACATATTGTTTTGACAACAGTTTAGCTATAAATACCGCGTAATACCTGCCTTTGCTGGCAGGACCTAGTGTTTACAGTGCACTAAGTCTTCTGGTATGGGCTAGAGTAATTTTGTTACTTTCATTGATCTGTCTCTGTCTTATACTTGGCTTTGACAATATGAAAGTGACTGAGATACGAGCGATGCTAGTAATACCCATTCCTTCTGCAGCCAGTCCCTGCTATGAATGGTGTGAAAATGTTGCTCATAGGGTCGGTTGGTGCATGCATTTCAGTGGGCTTGGCAGACTGATATGTAATAGAAACTTCTGGCTCGGTGAGGAAAGCAATGGGAAACTACCTCACTCCTCATTTCCCTAGTACCCCTCTTCAGTGATGCCTAGGCCATCTATGACAGCTGATGGCGGAGCTGTTGAGGATCCAACCAGCCTTAGGGCTGAAGACAACATACATACAATTAACATACATAACCTGTTAGTTCCTTGTAATATGATATCATCAACTGAAAACAATTCCAGGATAAAAATAGGCCTATACGTCCTCTGTCAGTGTAAGTAGACCTATAGTACTACACGTTTTTAATTACTTTTTATGGTCATTTACTGGTAGTAGTGTTTTTATGTACCCGAATAAAGTCACCGATCACATCTGATAATACCCAGTAGTATAAAAGTGTATTGTAATTAATATTGGACCAAAAGTCACAATAGGAAACTACTGCTTGTCATAGGAAGCAAATTGTCGCCTGTAACCTCAACCAAACGTATGGCAGTATACTTGAGTAGTCTGAGTCTGCTTTACAATTCATCCTCACTATTCATAAGAATCGTGATCTTTCTACATTCTTCGTCGAAAGATAACGAGAAGGAACCAAAACAATATTTTAGCTGCCGATAAACAGTACGGTACTAAGCATGCTCCCGCCAAGTTAATGAACAGATTTCTCTTGTTCAGGGTCCTCTAAGTTAGCGGGCGGATTATCGAACCGATAGATCTATCTTACTGTTCAAAAACACAAGTTAACCAATGGGTACCGCAATAGGATCGATATCTCACGTTTCAGAAACTGCTATGTAGTAATAATAATAATAAATAATGTGATTGGCTTTAAATCCCACTAACTACCATTTTACGGTTTTCGGAGACGCTGAGGTACCGGAATTTTGTCCCGCAGGAGTTCTTTTACGTGCCAGTAAATCTACCGATACGAGGCTGACGTATTTGAGCAACTTCAAATACCACCGGACTGAGCCAGGATCGAACCTGCAAAGTTGGGATCAGAAGGCCAGCGCCTCAACCGTCTGATCCCCTCAAGCTGGAAAACTGCTATTTAAAGTCCACCATTAGACATAGGGTACCTGCAGCACTACTCACGCAAGTCCGTCATGAACTAACTAAATGCATTTCCCTTTCTACTTCTCAGACTGAGGAATGACTATTATATTTTGAAATAGCACACCGAAACTTCAAGGTGTGGCTAAAAAATGGGGTAGGCTGTTTCGAGTTACGGCCAGGAAATACCTTTAACGTGAACACGTCGTGTAAATGGAGAGTTCAATTTGATCCAACTGTGTATAATTTCACTATCACAATATTACTTTAGCTAGACTTTTAATACATATTTATTACAATAAGTGAAAGAAATCAGTAGTTCTATATTATAAAGCTATTCTTGAAATAACGTTGCAGAGTGGGGTCACAGTTACACGCCTACAACTCGCGCACTGACTGCTCTTTCACGATGCATGTTCGGTCGACTATGGTGGAGGTGACGAGCCCATCAGAGCTGTCACTGTCCGTAGTGTGGAACTCATATCGATGTCTACATCTACTGGCGGATCACTGTCTGTATTCCTTGCATTGATATGAGGCCGGTTGGCATCTTCGCACTTGTTTATTTCTCTCTCTCTAGGGTCTGTTGCGTTCAGCACTGGTAAGTGGTACCGTTTTGGAAACGTCATGAGCTGCTCTGCTCTTTCAAGACATTGTCATTTCCTGAAATTCCGAATGTACTGTATGTATTCACCATATGCCTCGATATAAAACATTTTTGAAGTAGCTTAATTTTTGAACGTAGGTCATCCAGAAATTAAATTTCCCTATTTCTTTTCTTGTAATGTAACTTATTTAGCCGGGAAATACGAGCATGCGCTACAGATCTATGACATAGCCATCACATACCGGCCGGACAAGTCCCGCCTGGTGTCAGCAGCGCAACAGTAGAGGTTCGGAATGGCGGCTCGTATTCTTTCTCCCGCCGCCTGCGAGGTTCGGTCTGTGATAAAGTTTCTACGAAAATTGTGATGGGCCATTCAGAATAAGAGGCATGAAATGCTCAGTTCAGGTGTTGTGCTGTTCCATGGCAATGCTCGCCCACACACGGCTCGGTGCTCAGCAATTCTTCTGAAGGAGTTCCGCTGGAAGGTGTTTGATCATCCACCATAAGTCCTGATCTTGTTCCCAGTGATTTTCATATTTTCTTCCACCCCAAGTAATTCCTGTCCTATCAGCATTTTCACACGGACGAAATGCTGAAGACGAATGTCAAACGCTGCTTCCATTCCCAGGCGGCAGACTTTTGCAACACCGGCATACAAAAGCTGGTCCGACGATGTGACAAGTGTCTCAATTCCAGTGGTCGTTATGTCGAAAAACAGCTACAATATTGCGGTATCGGGTGCCAAAAATGTCTCTCATGTAACTATATTGTCTTTTCTTTTTTTAATAGGGAAACTTAATTTCTGGACGGCCCTCGTAATTTCGTCTCATAAGTTATAACTCATTAGTCTGCATCTGTGGTGTAGTGGTTAGTGTGATTAGCTGCCACCCCCGGAGGTCCGGGTTCGAATCCCGGCTCTGCCACGAAATTTGAAAACTAGTAAAACTGGTATGAGGGCTAGAACGGGGTCCACTCAGCCTCGGGAGATCAACTGAGTAGAGATGGGTTCGATTCCCTCCTCAGCCATCCTGGAAGTGGTTTTCCGTGGTTTCCCACTTCTCCTCCAGGCAAATGCCGGGATGGTACCTAACTTAAGGCCACGGCCGCTTCCGTCCCTCTTCCTTGTCTATCCCTTCCAATCTTCCCATCCCCCGAGAAGGCCCCTGGTCAGCATAGCAGGCGAGACCGCCTGGGCGAGGTGCTGGTCATTCTCCCAAGTTGTATCCCCCGACCCAAAGTCTCACGTTCCAGGACACTGCCCTTGAGGCGGTAGAGGTGGAATCCCTCGCTGAGTCCGAGGGGAAAACCGACCCTGGAGGGTAAGCAGATTAAGAAAGAAAGGAAGAAAGAAAGTTATAACTCTTTAAACGTGTTTTATATTGTTCACTATATTCTTTACAAAATTTCTTATTTCATTTAAATGTGTTACTCGTAAGCTCGCTGCGCACTCTCAAAATAGACTGGCCACCCGGTACCAAACGTTCGTCGTTACAATGAATATTTCCAAGAACAGTTCTTATTGGCTGACGTCCATACTCTTACATTTTAACGTCGTACAGCTATGTGAAATATTTCAGCTTAGAACTGTGGTCGACTATGGTTCAATGTTGTGCGACTCTTTGTGCTGCGGGTCAGCATTTCTCTGAGATCGCCATTTTTGCAGGCGCAACTACGATATGCAACTTGACTGCAGGCAACTGTGCTCAGTTTATATTTTATAACATCTCATCTATTTTCAATTCACTCAACTTGTTATACTGGCATCCCGATTTGTAAGACGTATCCACGTCAAAACGGTTAGTTAGTTTATGGTTGTTTTATAATTATTTATAACAATTATGGACGCACACTACTTTACTTCCGTTTTTGTAATTTGGTTTTCATAAGATGATTGTTGTTGTTCTTGATTTTTACGTGCAACTAACTACTTTGACGGTTTAGGAGACGCCGAAGGGCCGGAATTTTGTCCCGCAGGAGTTCGTTTACATGCCAGTAAATCTACCGACACGGGGCTGACGTATTTGAGCACCGTCAAATACTACCGGACTGAGACAGGATCGAACCTGCCAGCTTGGGAACAGAAGGCTAGCGCCTCAACCATCTGAGCCACTCAGCCCGGCTTTTCATAAGATGCATTTTTACAAAGTCAAATCCCGTTATTGTTTTTTGTACGCACAGTCCAGAGCAGGAAATCTTGTCGATGCATCTTATTTTCAATAGTGTTTCCTCTCATCTACTGTAATGTTATCAGAACCTCCTTTATCATTTGTTAGCACGGATGGGCCAGTCTCGGCGCACAAACTCGAACCTGTGAACGAAGGTCTGCTCTACGGAAGAAGTACAAGGGGAGGAGTAAAGGAAAAGTGAACCTGATTGGCAGTAACACACTGCCTTGCACCTTGATCGTTTGAATGTCTTGACCTCCTTAGACGCTGAGAACGAAGGGTACGAGTAGGCTCCCAGTCAGCGCAAGGGGATTGTTCGAACCAGATAAGTGCGGGGCAGAGGCGTTATACCATTCCATTATCCAAAATAGATCACTTGTTCCAGTATCGGCAAGTTACCATGACTCGACTACACATCTCGTGCAAATGTGCAACAACTTTGTTGTCACTACGTAGTTTTAAATTTCTTATACTGGGAACGTTGGTTGGTTTTTCCCTCGGACTCAGCGAGGGATCCCACCTCTACTGCCTCCAGGGCAGTGTCCTGGAGCTTCAGACTCTGGGTCTGAGGATATAACTGGGGAGAATGACCAGTAACTCACTCAGGCGGCCTCACCTGCTATGCTGAACAGGGGCCTTGCGGGGGATGGGAAGATCGGAAGGGATAGACAAGGAAGAGGGAAGGAAGCGGCCGTGGCCTTAAGTTAGGTACCATCCCGGGATTTGCCTGGAGGAGAAGTGGGAAACCACGGAAAACCACTTCCAGGATGGCTGAGGTGGGAATGGAACCCGTCTCTACTCAGTTGATCTCCCGAGGATGAGTGGACCCCGTTCCAGCCCTCGTATCACTTTTCAAATTTCGTGGCAGAGCCGGCAATCAAACCCGGGCTTCCGGGGGTGGCAGCTAATCACACAAACCACTACACCACAGAGGCGGACCCTTTCATTCCTTCTTTCAGTAAACAGTCCCTCCTCGAACAAGGTCCGATCCAGTTCCTTTAGTTTTTTTTACAATTGGCTTTACGTCGCACGGACACAGATAGGTCTTATGGCGACGATGGGACAGGAAAGGGCTTAGGAGTGGGAAGGAAATGGCCGTGGCGTTAATTAAAGTACAGCCCCAGCATTTGCCTGGTGTGAAAATGGGAAACCACGGGAAGTCATCTTCAGGGTTGCCGACAGTGGGGTTCCAACTCACTATCTTCCGCCCCTAACCGCACAGCCAACTCACTCGGTGCTTATTTTTCCTCTTCTAACCATTTGTAATATAGTTCGTTCTTCTCCAACTCTTCGTAATACCTCTTCATTCCTTATCCGGTCTCCCATTTCACTTCTATTCTCCTCCATATCCACATCTCTAGTGTCTCTAATCTTCTTTCACCGAGCTCGATAGCTGCAGTCGCTTAAGTGCGGCCAGTATCCAGTATTCGGGAGATAGTAGGTTCGAACCCCACTGTCGGCAGCCCTGAAAATGGTTTTCCGTGGGTTCCCATTTCACACTAGGCAAATGCTGGGGCTGTACCTTAATTAAGGCCATGGCTGCTTCCTTCCCACTCCTAGCCGTTCCCTGTCCCGTCGTCGCCACAAGACCTATCTGTGTCGGTGCGACGTAAAGCAACTAGTAAAAAAAAAATCGTCTTTCGTCTTTCTTCCGTACATTCCGAGTCTCTGCTCCATACAGCGCAATGCTACAGATATAATACTTGGCAAGTCTTTTCCTCAAATCTTTGTTTAGTGGCCCACAAAGTAATTTCGATGTTCTCTTGAAACCTTCTTTTGCCATGCCAATTCTTTTCTTAATTTCTGTTGTGCAGTACATACCTACCATGATCATGCTTCCCAAATATTTACAATCATTGACTTGTTATATTTCTTCATCCCTATATTAATACGACATTTTCTACCCCTTCCTCCAATTTTCATACTTTTGGTCTTCTTATCAAATCTCATTCCATATTCTTCTAGTTTCGTGTTGAGTTCATCTAACATGTTTATCATTTCCCGTACTCTTTCTGTCATCACAAGCATATCATCTGCAAATGTTGTACAATAGACGGTACTATTACAGGCACCGACTGATCCTTCTGATCTGTACTTAACATCACTTTGGCATGTACTCTATGTACTCGACATCTCTTAATATTGTGATAATATATTTGAAGGAAAGTGATCGTGAAAATTGAATATTTATTTGGAATGGTTCATAGCGGACGACTAGCGCAGTATAGGTTACAAATTTGCTGGCCGTGGTGCCAGACTTATAGCTTAGATTTCGGCTAACAGAACAGAAATGATTAGACTCACGAAGCCCAATAAGTGATATCAGTTCCAACCGGCGTTCGGTTAGCCATTTATGTTCTGTAGTTCACACCTCTTAGCACGAATTATGCAAGGGCGGCTTGTGAACTGGTGCAGGTGTAACATATAATAAAGAATTAATATGAGATTATTTTACTCTCAAGAACAGTTTATATTAAATTTAAATTTCAAGAAAACGTATACATATCTTATTCTGCACTCATTTTAATGAGCGCGGAAATCGACATGCGCTCTGGCGGCGCTTGTCAGAGTATGAGCCAGATCTCACGGCACCACTTCCAGACATAAGGCACTATTTGTGTGTGTTGTTAAGGATTAATAGTGTGTCTGTAATAGTACCTTCTAGTAATGTGAGGAAGGCAACGAAGAAACTACGTCATTCCTCATTTCCCTAGTGCTCCTCTTCATTGACGCAGTGAGAGAAACAAGACTGCTTTCAAGAACTTCTCCTGGCACCTATCACGGTATTTGTAATACTATTGCATCTAGCAATGCTAAGACTCTATGGAGAGAGCCAGATACGAAGAACAGTATATTTTATGATTGAGTGAAAACAGTGTGCAACTCCTTGGCTGAATGATCAGCGTTGAGGCCTTCGGTTCAGAGGGTCCGAGGTTCGATTCCCGGCCGAGTCGGGGATTTGAATCGCGTCTGATTAATTCTTCCGGCTCGGGGACAGGGTGTTTGTCCCATAACTTTCCTATTCAAATTCAGACGGAACACTACACTACTAACCACCACAGAAACACGCATTAGTGATTACATCCCTCCGTATAGGATTGGTGTCAGGAAGGTAATCCGGCCGTAAAACAGAGCCAAAACTACATTTGTGACACAGTTCTCACCCGCGAACCGACAGGTGTGCACCCTTGGCTGGAGCTTACTTAGAATAATAATAATAATAATAATAATAATAATAATAATAATAATAATAATAATAATAATAATAATACTCTCCCAACTTCATTTAAGGAATTCATAATCAATCGATTTCTGTTATTCACGTTGCCACTAATGAGGGGTTCAAACTACTGATACTGTTCTTGACTATTGAAACTTGACGACGAACACGCGGCCAGAACCAGAAAACTTTTACGATTTTCGGAGACGCCGAAGTGCAGGAATTTTGTTCCGCAGGAGTTCCTTTACCTACAGTAAAATCTACTAACACAAATATGGCATATTTGAGTAAGTTCAAATCCCACAAGATTGGGCCGGGATAGAACCCGTCAACTTTCGCTTAGACTTACGTAATCCCAACTAGAGTATGGATTCAGTGTATGGGACCCTCACCAGCATTACTTGATTCGGGAACTGGAAAAGATCCAAAGAAACGCAGCTCGATTTGTTCTGGGTGATTCCCGACAGAAGAGTAGCGTTACGAAAATGTTGCAAAGTTTGGGCTGGGAAGACTTGGGAGAAAGGAGACGAGCTGCTCGACTAAGCGGTATGTTCCGAGATGTCAGTTGAGAGATGGCGTGGAGTGACATTAGTAGACGAATAAGTGTGAGTGGTGTTGTTAAAGGTAGGAAATCCGCAATATGAAGATTCAAGAATTCATGACGACAAATTCGGGCAAAAATTCGTTTATAGGAAGACGAGTTAGGGATTGGAATAATCAATAAATTTCGAAATTATTTGCAATTAATTAAGAGAAGACTAAGAAAGCAAGAGATAGGGAATCTGTCACCTGGCCGACAGCCCTAAATGCAGATCAGTGGTGATTAAGAGTAACTACGAGTACTTATCGGTTAATGTAGTATTATATGTTTTAAATAGGTAGTTTGAAGATATAAAATGAGTTCTGGGCCCATTGACCTAGATATTAGGTCACTTTAAATACAGTCATCATCATCATGAATGGGTCCGGAGAAACATATAAAATAAACATACATACATACATACATACATAGCCTACATACATACATACATACATTCATACATACATTATCATTATAGACTGTTATGCCTTTCAGCGTTCAGTCTGCAAGCCTCTGAGAATTTACTAAACACCGGGCGAGTTGGCCGTGCGCGTAGAGGCGCGCGGCTGTGAGCTTGCATCCGGGAGATAGTAGGTTCGAATCCCACTATCGGCAGCCCTGAAAATGGTTTTCCGTGGTTTCCCATTTTCACACCAGGCAAATGCTGGGGCTGTACCTTAATTAAGGCCACGGCCGCTTCCTTCCAACTCCTAGGTCTTTCCCATCCCATCGTCGCCATAAGACCTATCTGTGTCGGTGCGATGTAAAGCCCCTAGCAAAAAAAAAAAATTACTAAACGTCGCCACAATCCTCGATTTGCAACTAGTGTTGTGGCCTCATTATAAAAAAATAGAATAAACATTTACTTATTTTTTATTTGAAGAAACCTGTATTGCAACAGTCGAAATTTCCACCCCTCCCTCGTACCAAATAAAGACAAATAAAATCGAACGGGGTTGCATGGGAGTCATGGGCCTGAACTATGTAGGACCTACCGCTTAATATATATCGTCGAAATAAAATAGTCAGTATGGATTTGAAAAGTTATTGACATTTTATTTCTTAATTTAAAAAGTTTACAAACAATTGTACATATTTTCAAGACTACGAGTTGCAAATCATTTTCCGCCACTAGGTCAGTAGATATGCTCGGCTGGGGCAATGTGTCTCTCGAACTCCTCTTTTTGAGACGCTCCCGATATTGGTGGTTTTCGATTATTTATTTAGGAATCCTGAAAAGCCGTGATATACTCTCGAATGAGTTTTTGATCATTGTTCAGCCATTTATTGTCCATTTGTCACTACATTTTATGAAATAATTTTACGTACATTTTCGCATCGAAATATCCTCAAATATTCAGTAGACCTATCTGATATTGATTTGTCTTAAACTTGTATATTAACCGAGCAAGTGGCTATACGGTTTGGGTCACATAACTGTGAGCTTTCATTCATGAGATAGTGGGTTCGAACCCCACTGTCGGCAGCCTTGAAGATGGCTTTCCGTTGTTTCCCATTTTCACACCAGGCAAATGCTGGGGCTTAACCTTAGTTAAGGCCACAGTCGCTTCCCTCCCACTCCTAGCCCTTTCCTGTCCCATCGTCGCCATAAGACCTATCTGTGTCCGTGCGATGTAAAGCAGATTGTTAAAAAAAGACAACAAAGACTTGTATAACCCATGGAGACGAAACAACTGGCACCTCAGAGGACGTGCTACATTCAGTTGGTCGCACTATTACATCACACGACGTCATACCGAGGTCAGACTCGTTTTTGCTAGATACACTAGTTTTTCATCTTTACAATGAGATATCGAACACTGTCATCGCACTTTTTATTTATAAATTATTTCGATTTGAACACTTCCATGTTCTTTTAAAATTCACCGGCCCAAGTACGATTCCGAAACGGTGGATGTATTCTACATAAAAGAGGTATTGACTGATCGAAGCTGGAACTGTCTTGGGAATGTTACATTGTAGCTTGAATGCTTTTGTAATGCTGTTCAATTTTGTAGTTATTGAAGTGCAACGTCTTCCACATTTATACTCTCCCTGTATTTATAACCATTATTCTTCTCCAAATGGTGTTGAGAAGAAACATTACGTTAACTTCTTATGCGAAGCGGCTGGACTTTCACAGGCATGCATTGAGGCGGTTCTTTCATGCTGGGTGGCTGCTAAATGTTTTTATTATTGCTCCAGTCGTCGTCTTTTTCTCTCCAAGTGCATGCATTCACGCGTGCAGAAGCAATTCCCAGCTCGGCGCGCCGGTTTGTGTGGCTTTCATATAAATAACGCCTGTAATATTCTGTCGTTCTTTCAATATAAAAATGGAAAGTAGTATTTCAATTCAAAAAAATATTAGGAAGAGGGAATTAAGATGTAAGCAAGGACGATTCAAAACAGGAGGAGGATTCATGATGGTATAGGCCATTAGATACCAGTTTGGAATTGGCAGGCAAGTATACAAAATGATTGTAAGAAAAACCTCGTGGTGCTGCAGCCGTTTTGTAACGCTCATTTCAAACCTTGGCCTACTAAGAGACCGCTGCTCAGCCCAAAGGCCTGCATATTACGAGGTAACACATGATCTGCGCGACAAATGCTCTCGGCCGTTATTCTTGGTATTCTAGACCGAGTCCGCTATCCCACCCTCAGATAGCTTTTACATTGTCCTCACGTAAGCTGAGTGCACCTCGAACCAGCCCTCAGATTCAGGTAAAAATCCCTGACCTGGCCGAGAATCGAAACCGGGGCCTTCGAGTAAGTGTCAGGCTCGCTACCTCTAGACAATGGAGCAGTTAAAAAGAAATAACTGTAGGCCTATTTGAAGAATTTTCTTTCATCTTGGGAGTAATTTCTTTCTTAGTAATTTACGGCTACTGTTTTCGAAATAAACTAAATAAGTGTGGCGGTAGTAGGGATTGTTGTTTTAATAAGAAAGACCCTGAGATAATCAGCAATCACAACATGAATTGAAGGGTAGGATTGAGTGATACAGATAGTGGAGTGCTGGCCTTTTGAGCCAAACTTGGCGAATAAGATCGCGGCTCACTGCGGTGGTATGTGAAGGCGATCACATACGCCAGCGTCGTGCCGGTAGATTCACAGGTACATAGAGAAACTCCTGAGGGACAAAATTCCGACGTCTCTGAAAACCATATAAGTAGATAATGAGTCGTAAAAGCAATAACTTTAATTATTATGCATTGTCGGGGGATGCGTAAAAGTTCCCAACTCTCGAAGAATGAAGAATTGGGCAAAAAATGAATGGCCATGAAATGCATAATTTAATGATCAATCAGGGGAGGTGATTTTATTCAATACACGCCACTGACAAGCGAACCAGTGTAACTCTAGAACACGCATGTGATGAACGAGCCATTCCGCTAGTGAGCTAATGCATGGACAGTTCACCAGCTGGAAAGACAGAAGATATTATAATATCTCAAATAATCAAAATGGACAAGTGGGCACAGGTGAGGCACTGTCCCGGTGGGGTATCGTGACAGCGTCGTGGGACATAAGTCTGACTTAGGGCGAAATGAAATATACGTTTGATGATCAGTTCGATACAATTAACCACTGTTATGTTTTCGGCTGCTATGTTATCGGAATAACTTATTTGGTTGGTCGCTTAGCGGCGCGAATGGCTAGTATTGTACAGCTGAATCATGCGCGAACCGTCCTGCTCCGTATTATTCCGTACCAATCAGTGCGTGCACTTATGCATGTCGTTCGGGTACGCGTCGACGCGTCCTTTTCAACTTTATGGCTTCTTGTAAGAGCAATTTAGATACACCCTGTATAAACTGAATACTGCACACAATGCTACGGAAAACATGGCCACCTACTGTACGGAGAGGCCACATTAGTCGACATACATCATTAAACATGTGTTGTGAATACTGAGGATGCGGCGCCGCTTTGGAATACCACAGTCGGCCCTGGTGGCGGTAAATGTATCTCCCGGAGCTGCTTATTGACCGGCAAAGGTGGTGTGCGATGGTGTCTGGCGGTGTGGAAGAAGTTCCTCGTGTAGCTGAGGAACAGCTCTCCCATTACACTTCACGTAATACTGCATACTCTTCAAATGTGTAGTCAACGCTTGGGGAAGCTATACGTTTTCTATTCAGAGCCACCTCAAAGTGTATAATAGGACTTTAGATATATCCTATATAGGAATCACAGATTATATTTGACTTGTTTCTACCCTGTTCTTCCCTACTGCGAGATTTCAGGGTTAGATTGGCAGTGAATTGAGGATACTTTATAAAAAATAGATCATAGCTCGCTGGAGCTTGGTAGAAACTAATTCTCTATTACGTAGGGCTCCATTTCCGTTCGCTGTAGATAAAACATGAAAGAAGGCGGTCTTGGCTGGCAGAGAAAAGGTCAGGGACGAGATCTGTAGTACTTGAAGCGTATCGAGCAGCTGTACCGCATGTGGTCTTCTATCAGCAAATCACGAATGTGGAGATCATTGGCTGTACCTCGGCCGTCTATTACTTGGAGCACTGTACGTTAGGACTTCCCCTGCTCGCAGCCTAGACAACATGGTGAGCTACTTGTTGGGATATCATCCCTGTAGGTAGTCACCGAACACTGATATTCATGAGTATATAGGCTAGTGTTTCCCCATATTTTTTGAATTAGAATACGTGTATTTTTCGGAACCGTCCTTGGTCCGGTGAGCGTTATAAAAACATCTGTTTTAAAAAGGAAATGTGTTCTACACAACATTTATAATCACGGTGTTCAATATCTCATTGCAAATAAGTAATAAGAGTCTGACTTCAGTATGACGTCATCGGATGATGCAGTAGCGTTACCATGTTGAGCTACTAAAATGACCACACGACACGGCTAAAAATTGCTGTAGCTGTGAACTCCGGCTTGGTAGAACGTCGTATGGTGTGCTGTTTGATTCGTTTCAGTGAATTCCGTAACATACAGCAAACTTAAATCATATACTGCACATCTGATAGAAAAAGGCAAATGACCTAGATATTAGGCCCATTTAAACAACTATCATCATCTTCATCTGAGAAAATGATGGTGCGAAGAATTATGGAAAATGTCTCTCTTTTGCAAAATGTCGCACCTTGGACAAATAAATGGTTTTAAAATCATATAAAATGCATGTTAATGGACAGGGCGGCATGTCAGAATTCCAAAAAGTCAAAAATCTCCAGTGTCTAATATAAGAAGGCTTATCGGGTGCGCTGGAGAGGCGAGTTTCACGCTAACTGGCGTCCCAGCCGAACACGTCTGCTGACCAGTGGTGAAACTCACGGATGTCGATACTGATCACTCTCGTCTCATCGACTTTGTCTTGAAGGTGTGCAAGATTGTTCAGACTTAAGAAATCAAATGTCGATAATATAATTGTATACCCATAGTGACAAACTTGCGGCTGTGACCCCGAATCATCCGCGTTCTGTCTTTTCTTTTGGGAAACCCTAGAAACGTTTAATTGAATCTTGGGGTACGCTAGCTGCCTGGCACATGTTTAAACCCAGGGTAAAATACAAATTCGTAAAGTAACTCCTGCGGGACTAAATTCCGGCACCTCGGCGGCTCCGAAAACCGTAAATGTAGTTAGTGGGACGTAAATCCATTAGCATTATTATTAAAATATAGTGTTGTACAATCGGCGAGGCAGTTGCAATTCGTATATTTTCAATAGCATTTTAGAGCAGTACTTATTAATAGTCTTCGTAGAAAGGCATTAGCCAGTCCCTGGGGGAAGCGTGCCTTATCCTCACCCAGAGACCCTTGGTTCGATTCCCGTCCAGTCCAAATATCTTAAATGCTGACTGAAGTTGCGTTAAATCCGGTGATCTGGTGGGCCAAGAAGCAGGGCCTCCTCGTCCTATCCATTTCCCTGTCAGTTCCTCGTTCAGATGGTTACGAACGGACAAAATCGAATATGGTGGAGCTCCATCCTGTTGCATGCACATCGTCAAACGATCGTGCAAGGGCACATCCTCCAGCAGCAGTGGGAGCTCCTGACGCTCCAGTGCAGGTAGCGAGGGCCCGTCCAATGACCCTCAAATAAGCAAGTTCCAATCTGGCGATCCCTGAAGATTCTACACCAAACACTCACTCCCCATCGTACTTGATGGGCCTCCTGTCGCACCCAGTGGGGATTGTCCGGACTCCGATAGTGCGTGTTGTGGCGATTGACGTTCCCATTATCGTGGAAGCACGATTCGTCCGAGAACATATGCTATACGAATGCTGCATCATTGACCTGCCTGCCTAATAGCCACCGACAGAACTCCATTAGAGCTTCAAAATCCCACCCATGGAGCTCTTGGAGTAGCTCAAGATGGTATGGGTGAAATTTGTGTTCATGCAGTATTCGCCAGAGAGACGGCTGGTTGGTGTTCACCTGTCGTGCAATCGCCCTTGTACTGATGCGTGGATTATTACGAGCTGCCTCCATAACAGACTCTTCTGTTTTACCCGATGTAACGGGCCTATCGTGGACTGGTGGTTGATTGGAAATCACGCCTGTTATCCTTAAGGGTCTTTCAACACGGCGGAATGTCGCAGCAGCCGGGTGTCGCCTGTCGGGATACCGTTCCTGGTACAGACGTAGTGCCTCGCACGCGTTTTGTCTTGTCTCCCCATAAATGAGGAGCATGTCACTGTATTCCTGCGTGGAAAACATGTCGAATGACAGCAGAGATATTACAGTACATTCAGGCCCTAACCAGCGGAGTATGCGGAGGGCACAAGATGAATAACAGCGCCATTCTATTGTTTAAATGTGTCAAACGTGGGCCTGTGTTTACCTATTCAAACATCATACCGATACAAAACGGATTTGAACGATGCAGGATTCGAACCGCCGCTGGCACATTCCGTCTATTGCTAGGCGAATGACTCCCACATCCGCTACGCTACACTGCTGGAAACATGCTGGTAGTACATACGACGAGAGGAGAGAACATACGCCATCCGGTTCGCTGTTTTGACATTAATTACTGCACTGTTACCTTGTGTTATGCATCGATTCCCCTCTTCGTTACACCCGGTCACGAGGCACGGCACATTAACATAGTTACATGGTAAAAGGACGTTGCTACATGATTTCAAGGCGTCATGTTTTGCAGTTTATACAACATTTCACGAGGGTTCAGAATCCTGTGCAAAATGTGCTCACTGAACATGAGTACCATACAGTACGCCTGCAGGGGAATAGCACCCTTATAACCACGTGCACGTTAGTTGGGCTGCAGCAAACGATATTGGAATGGGCTGCTGAATCACACTGTATATATGTATTTTGTTTCTTTTCTGTTTTTTATTTGTATTTTTCTTTCTAGTTTATGCATTGTGCACGTCTCTCTCCATTTCTATATTGTGTTTTTCTATCGCGATTTGGTATTTATTTTGTTTTGTAAATTATTCATGTGTTTTAATCACGGCTCTTTCTTCCTCACTTTGTGGGCGGCTTAACTTGCACCATAAGGTAAATAAATAAGTAAATAAAAATAAAAATGCGCAGCTATCATCCGTGGTATTGAGCCTGAACGCCTCTAAGGCCGAATCCCGTCTAGCCAATCTTGGCCACGATATCTTTCGGGAGTTCCGTGACTCGATAGGCTCCAAATAATATAATTTATGTGTGTTTTATTCTGGGTTACGGAAATCTCCCCATTTCCTCTGCACGGCGCACTCATTTCCTATGATTAATTATCGACTACAGCAGGGGAGATGATCACGGAATATCGAGGGCGGATTTTGGCCATGTTTTGCTACCTCTAAAATGTTCAATGGTGCTTAACTTAACAAAGGGCTGAGGAAATATATCGTGGGTTATAAGAGGCTTGTTTAATTTATAGAGGTTAATAACTTGGGGTTTTCAGTCACTGATAAATTCTTCTTCTTCTTCTTAATCTGTTTACCCTACAGGTTTGGTTTTTCCCTCGGACTCAGCGAGGATCCCACCTCTAACGCCTCAAGGGCAGTGTCCTGGAGCGTGAGACATAAGGTCGGGGATACAACTGGGGAGGATGACCAGTACCTCGCCCAGGTGGTCTCACCTTCTATGCTCAACAGGGGCCTTAGTGGAGGATGGGAAGATTGGAAGGGATAGACAAGGAAGAGAGAAGTGAGCGACCATGGCCTTAAGTTAGGTACCATCCCAGAATTTGCCTGGAGGAGAAATGGGAAACCACGGAGAAACACTTCCAGGATGACTGAGGAGGGAATCGAACCCGGGCCTCCGGGGATGGCAACTAATCACAATAACCACTACACCACAGAGGCGGAGTCGCTGTGAGACTATTCATTCTCATAATAATGATATACAAAGTAGATTTTTTGTGACTTGCATTGTTGGCTTCCATCATCGGCTCTGCCATGACATTTTAGGAACTATTACGAGGTCCACTGGCCCTCTGGTTACACAAAACAGTAGTGGTTTACCATACAGAATTCGATAGTCTCAGTAGTTCCCACTTCAAGGAATAGTACACTGTACTAAAGCTCTGCCGGTCATTGAAGGTCATTTGATGATAAGAATGTTTTGTGGTTATAACGCAGCCGATTAGGAAGAGAATGACGGAAGATTATCGTGGTTAAAACATTTCCTTCTTCTCTTCCTTCTGAGAAGTTGATCGTAGAGAGCACGTAATCTCGAACAGCTGTAAACAGTAGACTACAAACAGCACTGCAGAGGCCTAGCTGTGAGCTGAAATATCCGATATTACTTTAAAGGTAACAACAACAACAACAACGTTTAAGCTCCTTAGGTCTTTAGGATTTTTCCGTCGTTAAATTACAAGCGTTTCGCCCCAGTGTAGCAGTCGTGGGCTCATCAGTTATTTGTTTAACGTCCCCTCAATTGCTGTAGACTTTAAGAGATCTCTTTGACCGAGCAAGTGCCCATGCGGTTAGCGTCGTGCAGCTGTGAGCTTATATTCGGGAGATAGTGGTTCGAACGCCACCGTCGACAGCCCTGAAGATGGTTTTCCGTGGTTTCCCATTTTAACATCAGGAAAATGCTCAAGCTGTACCTTAATTAAGACCAGGGTCGCTTCCTTCCCACTCCTAGCCCTCTCCTATCCCATCGTCGCCATAAGACCTATCTATGTCGATGCGACGTAAAGCACATTGTAAGACAAACTATTATTAATACACAACTCCTAATGAAGATCAAAAGTAGGTATTTGTTGATTTTTCGAGATAAAAGTTTTATGTTCACATAATTAGAGAGTAAAGATGTATGAAAATTAGTTTTCAGAAATCTCGTGGACTTGGTAGTAGTCTTACAGAACGTTTGTTACTTCCTTGTATCACAATGGATGTCAACAAACGCAACAGAATACCAAGTTACAGAGCCTCTTGCATTTTATGCCTTAAATTCATTCTCATTTTATGAGTCAATGAAAAGAGATGATCAGTGAAGATGCTGGAAGTGAAAAAGGTTAATGACGAGTTCAGTTATTAAAATGGTGTAATGCTCAACCACTGTTGCCAAATATTTAAAAGTAGTTAATGGAATAGTTGCGTAATTACTGACTCCAATTCTGAGAAGACCCAGCACAATGGAACGAACTTTACCGAGCTCGATAGCTGCAGTCGCGTAAGTGCGGCCAGTACAGCCCTGGAGATGGTTTTCTGTGGTTTCTCATTTTCACACCAGGCAAATGCTGGGGCTGTACCTTACTTAAGGCCACGGCCGCTTCCTTTCCACTCCTAGCCCTTTCCTGTCCCATCGTCGCCGTAAGACCTATCTGAGTCGGTGCGACGTAAAGCAAATTGTAAAAACAAAAACAAAAACAAAAAAAATGGAACGGAGTGGGATAACGTTATATTAATAAAATATGAAAGAAGCATAAATACAATTCTGAACGTCGCGCATCCGTACATTTGTATTTTAATGACGACAATAAATTTATGTTAAGTGCACATTAAGTTCATGCAAAGATATTTAGTACTGAGCTAAAATGGCACTGCACGATCTATGCACGACCTCAGCATATTTTCCTGTGTGGAATATTGCTTTGACCACTAAAGTAAGAACAAGTCCGCCTCCGTAGCGTAACAGTTAGCGCTATTACCTGCCGTCCTTTGAGGCCCGGGTTCGATTCCCGGCACTGACAGAGACTTAAGAATAATAGGAGGGCTGGTATGTGGTTGACATGGTACATGCAGCTCATGTCTTCTATTGGGGGAGGTGGTGGGGTGCCTGGAAAGAGTTGCAGGCTACAGCACCTCGGGACGAGGTCACGAATTTTGAATTACCGTGACATACCGACCTACTTTACTGTGAAGCTGACGCTGGGGTTAACCCAGAACAGAACCATTCCTCGGACAGGAAGCCATACTTGGTTCGAACCCAGGTCGTGGCATACCAATTTAGCTCTATATAGTCCCAAACAACATGAAGTTCCCTAGCGGCTGAGATGTCATTCAGTGATCACTTTATTTAATGTTGCCATTCAGGTGTATGAGCTACAGCTGTAAAACTTCTGTGAACAATCTGACGATGGACATGAACTTCTGTTGACACCTTACTATGCTGCTCCATTTGCAGGTCCATAAAGATCTGCACGTAAAACTCGAGTGCAAGGTATTACATAACTGATCGTCAAAGACAGTTTCTAAACATTCCCTATTACTATTGGCCAGGAATGTGGAGAAAATAGGTATTTTGCTGATATTTTGCTCCCAAACAAACAAAATGGTGCGCACTGAATTTTTTAAAGTTTTTTTCTGAAGCCATTTCTTTTCAGTTTCGACTCCCTTAATTTATAAGTGTTAGGTTATTCAGTCTGCTGACACTAATTTTGAATACATTTGTAAACTGCCTGAAAAAGAAAATATACCTGAAATAGAAACAACTTAATTAAAAGAGAATGACATGTTTCGTTCCGGAAAGACTTTTTCAGGTATAATTCTGTTTCCATATATTTTATTTTTCAGGTAGTTTATAAATGTATTCAAAATTAGTTATTAAAAATAAAAAAAATCCCTTCCTTTGTGTCACTAAGTATCAAACATCCAGAATTTTATTAGGCATGGACTGCTTAAATGTCTTATTTTCTCTCTTTCCTGTTTCTTTTTTGTAATTAAAGTGTTGTCTATAAATTTTACACATTAGCAACACCAGTCGAATTAATTTTATTTCTACTAATAGTTCGGGCGTTGCCAAGTCGAGGCTTTTAATTGTTTTTTCATCGCGCGGAAGGACGTGGGTCCAATTGTTGTGAAGAATTCTGAAACTTTTTTTGCTATTGGCTTTACGTCGTACCGACACAGGTAGGTTTTATGGCGACGATGGGACAGGAAAGGGCTAGGACTGGGAAGGAAGCGGCCGTGGCCTTAATTAATGTACAACCCCAGCATTTGCCTGGTGTGAAAATGGGAAACCACGGAAAACCATCTTCAGGGCTGCCGACAGTAGGATTTGAACCTACTATCTCCCGAATACTGGATACTGGCCGCACTTAAGCGACTGCAGCTATCGAGCTCGGTAATTCTGAAACTTAGAAGCATACTTTTTTGGGAGTGATTCAAAACAAAATGTAGGCAGTAATAACAGTAGGGAGTAGATCAGGGCATTATTAGTGTAAATGCAGGATGTGGTAGTTTAGTAGAAATGCAAATATTTTCACAGAATAGTGTGGATGGAGTGTTGCTTCAAACCCGTTACAGTTTTGGTTTTGGCTTTATAATCTGCTTTACGTCGCACCGACAGGGATACGTCTTATTGCGACGATAGGATGGGAAAGGGCTGTGAGTAGGAAGGAAGCGACCGTGGTCTTAATGTGCAGCCCCAGCATTGCCTGGTGTGAAAGGGGGAAACCTCGGGAAACCATCTTCAGAGCTCCCGACAGTGGGATTCGAACCCACGTAGCTGATAGCTGCGTGACCCAAACCACACAGTCACTTGCTCGGTAAACCAGTTACTGTGGTTATGTCCTAACCATCACCACTGCAGAACAAATAGTGAAACTTCAGAAGGCTATGAACTCGTGCATAAGATGTATATTTTCTTTAAACTTTGCGACACAAATTTCCCCGTATTATGAGAATCTCCCCTGGCTGAAAACCGAAAAACTGAGAAACCTATACACTGCGACACTAAAATTTCGACTGCTAAACAAGTCTACACCTTAATACTTGTCCTCACATTTTGGTTCTCTCTCCTCCTTCCACGGGCATAACACCAGATCGATTTCTGATACCATTTAATCACTAATCAGTATACAACCGCTCCTTCAAGATGTCTGGTGCAAGGCTATGAAGTTCTCTCCCAGTCAGTTTACTAAATAGCACTTCATTAATCACATTTAAGCGATCCTTTTGAGACTTCCTCTTAAATACGTCAACAGCTGTATGATCGTTAGATCGAATGAGGTAAGTATGATGTAGAACTATAATTACGTTAGAATATAAATAAAGAATTTTAATCATTAATAACATAATCACTATTATTGTTACGGAGTTATCCGTGGTAGTTAGAGGTGAAAGAAGGTGCTGGGATGAATAGGACTCAATATACGAAATTAAAGTTAAATTTTAAAATTTAACAAGGTTATATTTTTCTTTTCAAGATCAAGAAATAACAAATATAACAGGTACACAGTAGCCTAACAACAAATCGAGAATGTTCAATTACAGTGTTACAGGATTTGGGCTCCGAGAGCCAGACACACAATTCTTGAGCAGTAAGCCCAACTTTACCCAAATACAAGATTCGACAAAGGGGCAGAAAACCCCAATCATGCCCAGGAGCACTTGCTCCCAATTACCTAATAAAGCCTCCTCGAGGCACACAAAATCAACTTTTAAGAAAGAGCAAACCCGCTCTCAAAATTCAAGCCTATCCAAGGCCACACCGAACTCCACCTTTGAGCTGTCCTCCAATTACAATAACACAGGGGTAAAAATACCCAACCTACTGAGGCCTATTCAGTGAAGAAACAGGACAATTACATGGCCTCCAAAAATACCAACTAGAGAGGAGGCGAAACTGCACTCCTAATACATTTTGTTTAAAACCTACTTGGCACTAGGCCGTTAATGCAAGGGCTAATCCCATACTAAAGAGGTGACACGATAGGAAAACTTATTACATTTCGAAACGAAGAAAAATGGTTGAGAAAACGTAGTCACCTCAAGAACAATATGAAAGGGAGCTCGAGAGGGTAGGCACTCTCTATCCCAATTTGTAGTTTAAAGAGATATAATTTCTACCAAGAGTCTTTTACATTTTAAAGGAAAGTTACATGATAAAAGTTTCGAACCCGCCCCGAGGGTTAAACTGCTGAGCTAGCAAGAAAGAAGTTATAAGGCGGCCATTACCTGGTGGTTGAACTGCTGCCCGAAGAAAGAGGCGCTTCCCGCCCCCTGCTACATAATTTACACACTGATGGATGTTACTGAAGTGGCGCAGAGACCCGAAAATCAGCAGTTTATATACCCTCGCGGAACATTCGAGACCTTTCAGGAATGAGAACACCCGCCCACAAGCCTTTTATTGGACGACCAAAAGATTACATGTCAGAAGTGAAGAAGAAAACCAGGATTGGTGGAAAATTAATTACAGAAATTACTCATTGGTCGAATTCAAAACTGGCGGAAAGTGAAGGGTTATACAGCCAACCTAAACAATGACTGAAAGAAATTTAACAAAGAACAAACTTATGAACACAAAATTTCTCCAAAAACACAGTTCTTTCACTTCGCAGTAGGGTGCATAATTGTAGTCCTTCAGTAGTGCCATCTAGAAGAGAATGTTCACACTTCTTATTACAGGCAAAACAAAAATACGTCGAAAACGACACCGTTCAGAACACTTCAAAATTTACAAGTAGGGACATCTTCTGAGAAACTAGGGAATTAACACTGTAGTTAAAGTTCAGGCTTCCTCCAGTAGAGGAGTTTTAACTGGCGCAATGTTTGAATTAGCGGAGCGGAGGTGTACCGCCCGGTACAATTATTATAATACAACTACTGCAATGTCTTCGAACACTCCCAGCACTAAACGCTATACGATAAATAACATTTTTTTTACAACTTGCTTTGTGTCGCACTGACACAGATAGGTACTCATGTGAAAATAGGAAACCACGGAAAACTATATTTAGGGCGCCGCCAGTGGGGTTCGAACCCACTATCTCCCGAATACAAGCTAACAGCTGCGCACCCCTGACCGCACGGCCAGCTCGCTTGGTAAATAATAAATAACTACCACTGTATCCATTATTATTATTATTATTATTATTATTATTATTATTATTATTATTATTATTATTATCACTGAAGTACCGTATCACCTCAGATGAGTTAGTGCGGCTTTCGATCATTGCTGAAGAGAATCTTAGACACTGACTACTATGACTTCAGTGTTTAGACCGAGCTATACCTTTACATTGCTATAGTACCAACTTATAGACGCGAAACTTCGACTTCTTACAGAATCCATTTAAAATATCTGGAAGAATATCACTCACGCTCTCTTAGAATAAAACTTTAAAATGGCAGAACGAACTTCGGTATCTTACAAGTGGCCACTGCATCGAGCACTGAGGCAATGTCTATTGTTAAACATCATCGTTGATGGGCCGAGCACGGCGCTCGCTCTCCAAAGCACGTATTATCAGCTGAAGGACGGGAAACATAATCAGGGACGACATGCAAAGAGATACAAGGACATTTTAAAATGGAATATAAAAATGTGCCAATTTGACATTGGCATTTGGCAGGAGGCAGCGTTTGTGCGGTTAGGTATTGTCCTTGAGGGCCCCAAGCATTTCGAATAGCAGCGACGAAAGCTCGAGTCTGACAAGAGTGAGACAATCCGAGAAAAAATCTCTACCAGCGGCTTTGGTAGATTTGATGTGCTTGCGTTGCGCCAGAGCTTGTGGTTCCGTGGATCTAGAATTGGTTTCTTGAGCTGTATTAGAACGCATGCACTCAGAAGACATCATACTCGCCAGCGAGTGGATTGAGTCTGAGCACATACTGTCAGATTATTCCTCTCCACTTTACTACTCTGCTATAGTAGAACGAACAGAGAGACTCCTAATGAACGAATCTAGACAGAGTCGAAGCATCCTCACTCCCGCTCAAGTCGAAGTGAGCGATATTTGAACAGTGATCTGTGTGCGTTAACCTGAACTCGATCAGTCCACTTGTTCAGTTACTCCGTGTACGAGATGTTGCTTTGTTTCTGCTTTACATATGTGTGTTGCGGGTGATGCATTCAGAAATAGCGTAAAGGAGAAGGTAGCGATATGCGTGTGGTAACTTGTGTGCCAAGGAGTGAGGCAATTGATCTTAGTTTCTGTGCTTCTCGAACAACTCAGACTCGTTTCTGCTCACTGTGATCAGACAGTGAGATCAGTTCGGAAAACTCATTTGTTCAGTAAAGTTGATTGCTTTTCGAGTTTGGTTCCTTCAAGCAGGAAGTTTTGAATGAGACTGCACTTCGAAATATGGAGCGAGATCTCTTATAAATGAGTTTGAGCGAGTCTAAACGTCGTTTTGCCCAGCTCTAACACACACACCGCCTCCATACATTTAATGAGATCATATCGTTAATTCTTGCTCAGGTTATACGCGCCCTCTTCCAACATGCCTTGGTGCAATGTAAACCTGACACGCCATATGATAGCGTTATAAAGAGTCATAAAATAACTTGAGTGTTTTACGAGCGAACTTGCACCTCTCTTAATGTACACTATTCTTTCTGTAACATTAAAACAATCACGGTTGCCTAGAATTTACCCTTTTAATTTCCTGTTTGTAAAGCATATACGGTAACCTATAATCTAAATACGACACACGTGATGCCATTTAATGTTGTGAATCTCACATTATCGAACAATTTCACGAAAGCCTCTCTTGGTGACAAAGCTAGCTAAACTTGAAATACCTGGAATACACAAATGTAAGACTAACGTAATATCTCTTCACGGGACAGTAGGTACTACCAGAACACATGCTTTCGGATGAATGTTATTACAGACGGATGCAACCCTTAGAAGGCAGATACTCCGATGAGGAAAGGTGACATCTGCCGTTATTGTGGTGGGGGAGATTGTTATGTTTGGTGTGAAAGTTGCAGGAATGTTGGAGGCATCACAAAAATCAAACACTTTACGATTGAAATCCCACGACCTCGCCGAGAATTGAACACGGGGCAACGAGATTCAAAGGTCAAGGCCCTTAATAGGATGATGATGATGATGATGATGATGATGATGTCGTGTAGCGTCCGAACAGACTTGTTGCAGGTCTTTCTAGTTGACGATCATGGGCGATCTGCGTTTCTAGTTTTGTGGTGATAACGATGATGATGGTAATGAAGTAGGAAGAGGGTGAAACTTGGTATCGGTACATAGCCTACTCCTGTCGAATAACACCAAGGGGTCTGCTCAAGGCTTAACGTGGCCTTCTGACGGACAAATCACCATCAGCAGCGCCATATGACCTCACTCCATATGAACACCGCGGAAAGATTTGGAATTGAATGCAGGCTTTTTAAACACAATCTAGTGATTTGAAATTGCTTACCACCATCTCTCCTACCCTGGCGGCCAACATTCTGAAGGTGAAATATTTCTTCGAACGGAACTCGAACCAGATAACCATAGTGTCAAACCTTCAAGATCATAGCAACCAGACGGCCTTCCTAATGGGCGGTTGTGCGAATTTGTTACTTAAGTTACGTGCAGGCCTTGTAAGACAGACCCTCTAATGAGGGTGGTCAGCGCCTGAGTGTAAGTGTAGTGAAGGTTAGTGTAATTTGGTTTTTAGTATTGTGACGTGTTGCGTGTGAATGAAAAGAACATGCAAATACCCAGTTCCGAGTCAGAGGATTAACCAAATGCGGCTGCAATTTATGACCCAACGGAGTATTGAACACAAAATTGTCTGAACCGAAGGCATCTATGATCACCATTCAACCAAGGAGCCAGACACTGCTGCTATTACTACTACTACTACTACTACTACTACTACTACTAATAATAATAATAATAATAATAATAATAATAATAATAATAATAATGGGCAAGTTGGCCGTGCGGTTAGGGGCGCGCAGCTGTGAGCTTGCATCCGGTAGATAGTGGGTTAAGACCCCACTGCCGGCAGCCCTGAAAATGGTTTTCCGAAGTTTCCCATTTTCACACCAGGCAAATGCTGGGACTGTACCTTAATTAAGGATAACGGCCGTTTCCTTCCTCCTCCTAGGTCTTTCCTATCCCACCATCGCCCTAAGACGTAGCTGTGTCGGCGCGACGTAAAGCAAATTGTAAATAATAATAATAATAATAATAATAATAATAATAAAAGTAGTTTAATATTACTTCAGTTGCCATAGATTTGAGAGATGTAGGAAAGTTGGAATTGTGTCGTGCAGAAGTTTGTTAACGTGCCATAAGCCAGAGGTATGGATTTGTCAAATTTAACCACCCTTAAATGCATTACTCACTGGGGACCAGAAAGGCTGACGACTACAGTGGCTGACTGTATTGGTTGAAGCCGGCATAGCATTTAGGCGTTATCAACACATTAGCTTAGCTGCTGGCTTTCCATGTCGGACTGGAATTTTCACCTGAAATAGTCACATAGCATCACGAAGTGCCTCTAGCCTTAAATCCCACTCCTCCGCCCAAAACACAGAATTAGCAATTTATTTTGGCACGGAAACCGTAGAAAATACTTGCGATGTGCTGAAGAAAAAATTATTATTATTATTATTATTATTATTATTATTATTATTATTATTATTATTATTATTATTATTAGAGCCTCCGTGGCTCAGGCGGCAGCGCGCCGGCCTCTCACCGCTGGGTTTCGTGGTTCAAATCCCGGTCACTCCATATGATATTTGTGCTGGACAAAGCGGTGGCGGGACAGGTTTTTCTCCGGGTACTTCGGTTTTCCCTGTCATAATTCATTCCAGCAACATTCTCCAATATAATTTCATTTCATCTTTCATCCATTAATCATTGCCCCAAAGGAGTGCGACAGGCCTCGGCAGCCGGCACAATTCCTAACCTCGCCGCTAGATGCGGGCTTCATTCATTCCATTCCTGACCCGGTCGAATGACTGGAAACAGGCTGTGGATTTTTATTTTTCATCATCATTATTATTATTATTATTATTATTATTATTATTATTATTATTATTATTATTCAAGCTGTTGTACTTCGCACTGACACATATAGGTCTTATGGCGACGATGGCATAGGGAAGGGCTAGGAGTGGGAGGGAAGTGACCGTGGCCTTAATTAAAGTACAGTCCCAGCATTGGCATGGTGTGAAAATGGGAAACCATGGAAATCCATATTCAGGGTTGCGGACAGTGGAGTTCGAACCCATTATCTCCCGGATGCAAGCTTACAGCTGCGCGACCCTAACCACACCGCTAATTCGCCCGGTATTATTATTATTATTATTATTATTATTATTATTATTATTATTATTATTATTTTCACTAAGCCGCTTCCTTCCCACTCCTATTACTTTCCTGTCCCATTGTTGCCGTGTGTCGCTGTGTCGGTGCGACGTAAAGCAAAAAGGTAAAAGAAAGAAATTCAGACAGAATGGAGAGAAGTAAACTGAGATTGTTTGGATTGGATATGATTAGAGGATAGAAGTGGGAAATATGCTGATGTGGTGATGGAGGATAACATTGGAGGAGGAGAAGAGGCAGACCCAGAGTAAGATAGCTGGAGTCGATGAATAATAATAATAATAATAATAATAATAATAATAATAATAATAATAATAATAATAATAATAATAATAATAATAATAATAATAATGGGCTTGTGTATGTGTGAGAGAGAAATTTGGGGGATATATTCGAGTGCTCTGTAACCTTACGCGGCTGTATAGGTAGAATAAGTAATACTGTTACTCTAAATAATTAAAAAGGAAAATATGTGCAGTGAATTGTTATCAGTGAAAGTAACTGAAAACTGAGAGAGATCGTCGGCAGCTCATAATGCTGAATCACGTAAAACGCACTCCCTGTACGACAGCTCGATTATATCCACGACAGCGGTAATCAAGAGGAGCAGCTTGGAGCGCGTCATGATTCGCTTTGTGCAGCACGTGCGTAGTGCGCTTGTCCCGTGAGAGGGAGGCTGAAGCAGAGAACTCTGTTTACCTAGAGTGAATGTTTTGAAAGTTGCAACACTAACCTCAGTCCAGACAAATCTCTGGAGAGATGTTCTACTCTACGTCAATATTGAATATTGTTGGAAATCACACATGGGATATTATTAGAATAATAATGGCATGGGAATGATCACCTTCTGCCTTCTCTTTGTCCAACACCTTTTTTTAATACCGAGCGAGTTGGTCGTGGGCTTAGGATCGCGTACCTGTAGTTTGCAGTCGGGAGATGGTGGGTTCAAATCCCACCGTCGGCATCTCTGAATATATTTTTCCTTGGTTTCCCATTTCACACCAGCCCTTTCTCTCCTTGCGTCGAAAAAAACCTTCGATGTGTTAGTGTGACGTTAAACCACTACAAATAATAATAATAATAATAATAATATTATTATTATTATTATTATTATTATTAGTATTATGTGCGCCTCTGTGGTGTAGTGGTTAGCGTGATTAGCTGCCACCCCCGGAGGCCCGGGTTCGATTCCCGGCTCTGCCACGAAATTTGAAAAGTGGTACGAGGGCTGGAACGGGGTCCACTCAGCCTCAGGAGGTCAACTGAGTAGAGGTGGGTTCGATTCCCACCTCAGCCATCCTGGAAGTGGTTTTCCGTGGTTTCCCACTTCTCCTCCAGGCGAATGCCGGGATGGTACCTAACTTAAGGCCACGGCCGCTTCCTTCCCTCTTCCTTGCCTGTCCCTTCCAATCTTCCCATCCCTCCACAAGGCCCCTGTTCAGCATAGCAGGTGAGGCCGCCTGGGCGAGGTACGTGATGATGATGATGATATATTTTAAGAGACGCCGCGGCATGTCTCGAGTTCTTTAATGTGCTGGGAACCAACGACAGGGAGTTATCGGCACTTTGTTTGGTGTTTTACTAAAAGGTAGATATTACTGGATCCGAGATTCAGCAGCGAAGAGCAGTATCTCCCTCTCTTAACCCTTTAACTGCCATGACATTAATTTGGGGATTTTCTACTTGCTATATAGTTTGGCAATACCTGTTTGCTCTTCCTATTTTTGTCCAGAATTTTTAAAGCCGTCTATTGATGAATTGCTTTAAATATATTAATTGCTGAGCGTTACTTATAGGGAGAACGTTCAAGGTTTAATGATTTTCGTTATGTAAAACAGGTTCTTTGAAATTTCCAAGTTCGTTGAAATCACTTAGGAAAAGGCTAGGTAAACCACTGACAGAGAATCTGCCATATGTCCGACAGCCCTAAATGCAGATCAGTGATGATTGATTGAATGCTATAAGGCATACTTTTATATGGACAATCTGTTATTCTAAGACACTATATTGTTTCTTATAGCCTATACATAATGAATGCAATAGCATTTTGTTTTCAGAGCTGATTGCTGTGTTTTTTAATGATTCGTCCCCCTTTGGAACTCATAATAGATGAGAATTACTTAAAATACATCACTTGTCCGACTCGTTGGATGAATGATCAGCGTACTGATCTTCGGTTCAGAGGGCCCCGGGTTCGATTCCTGACCGGGTCGGGGATTTTAATCGCTTCTGCTTGATTCTTCTGGCTTGGGTTTTTGTGTCCGTCCCAACACTCTCCTCTTCATATTCAGACAACATACCACACTACCAACCACCGCAGAAACACGCAATAGTGGTTACATCCCTTCATATAGGGTTGGCGTCAGGAAGGGAATCCGGCCTTAAAATAGGGCAAAATCCACATGTGCAACGCAGTTCGCACCCACGACCCCTCAGGTGTGGAAAAAAAGCGGCATTTTATAAAATGTTTTGAGGGGCTGCCTGGCCGAGGCGGCAAAGGCGTATCAGTTCACCCGGAAGGAGGTAGGTTCGATTTTCCCTATCAGGAAGTCTAAAAATTAGGAGAGGCACATGATCTCAACATTCACTCAACCTACAGAACACCAAAACTGACTACCAAGTTAACGTGGGGACAATGGTGGTCGGGCATAGAGTTGATCACTCTACCTCACTTACTAGCAAGGTTATGAATAGTAGAAGCCCTTGCCTTCAACTTCTCCAAGGCCCTTTCAAGGCTTGTTCGGAGTTAGATTTGCTTTCATTAGATTATTTGAGAAACCTACCAAACGGTTTCTATGACAGGAAAGAACCGGCAGTTGATGCGTAAATAATGAACATGTTTCCATAGCAAATATGACTCCTATTTTTCCCCTGCTTCTCTTAGGCAAACCAGTAGTCGAGGTATTCCTTGCTAACGGTGAAAATAACAATAATAATGTTTTTTTCTTTTCGTCCCACTAACTACTTTACAGTTTTTGGAGACGCCGAAGTGTCGGAATTTAGTCCCGCAGGTGTTCTTTTACGTATCAGTGAATCTACCGACACGAAGATGACATATTTGAGCACCTTCAAATACCACCGGACTGAGTCAGGATCGAACCTGCCAAGCTGGGATCAGAAGGCCAGCGCCTCATCCGTCTGAGCCACTCAGCCCGGCGCTAATGGTGAGAAGTTATTAAAATAAGAGGACGTTCTTCGCATTTCTGTGCGGTGCGTTATGACCGCTGAGAATCGGCTGGAGAATACACATAACTTGCTGCAGCGATATTTAATGATTAGAGCTGATTCTGCTCTTTTTCTTTTTCTTTGTGTCTTTATTAAAGCCCGAAACTGTGATTCTTTGATGAAAATTAAGGTCACATTTATCTCCACCAATCGTTTACGGCAACGGTAATAATGTTTTTACTATAATTCGCTGTCAACCTCATAAACTGAACCTTGTTACCAACTGAAGCTTAGCGAAATTTTTCTAGCGTTGCCCCTTCTGACTGTACTCTTCTACAAGTTGACGTCGCGCAGACGCAGACAGGTCTTATGGCGACTATGGGACAGGAAGGGGCTAGGAGTGGGAAGGAATTGACCGTGGCATTAATTTGCCTGGTGTGAAAATGAGAAACCACGGAAAGCCATTTTCACGGCTGCCGACAGTGGGATTCGAACCCACTATCTCCCGAATACTGGATACTTGTCGGACTTAAGCGACTGCTGCTATCGAGCTCGGTGACTGTATTCTGATTGCCGGTTAATCTATATTCATCTCACACTAAATATTCTCGCTTCAGACCTAGCAATGCCTTCAATGTTTTAGTGCTATTACAAGTTCGTATATTATTCAAAGGAGTAGAGAACCAAAGTCACTCTCTCGGACATCCTAGAAGTTTGTGTGATTTTCCACTCCACCTCCTGATAAATGCCAGGATGATGATACTTTGCATAAAATCTGCCGCGCTCTCTCTCTAAGTACTTAGAATCTAGGACTAAGATGCGCCTAGTTTCTTACATTCATCATCGACAGTGTTGTCCCGCTAGAGCAGGGTCCACTTTAGAATCTTTAATCGCCACTTCGCTCTGTCCTGGGCATCAGATGGACGAATGTCTCAGATTCTCAGGTCTTAGTTGATAGTGTCCTGCCATCGTTGCTTGGGTCTGTCACGTGGTCCTTGGCCTTCGACGGCAAGGTGAAAGGATGTATTGGCAACTGTTCCTGCTGCCCGTAAGACGTGGCCAAACCATCGTAGTTGGCCTTCTCGCATTTTATCCAGAATGGCGGTGATACCGAACTGCTGCCTAAGAGAGTGTCGTTCCGGGTGTGATCCTGGAGGGAGATACTCATTGTCCAGCGAACCATGCGCATTTCCATTACATGAAGTCGACTTTCACTAGTTTTGGTTGTTGGCCAGCATTCCGTGCCATATAACGCCACTGGACATACAACAGTTCGGTAGATCTTTGATTTCAGGTGAATTGGCATTCTGCGGTCACACAGAGTACCTGCCTCCACCATGTTGATTTGACTCGCGCTCTAGCATCACCGTCAATTCCACTCTTGCCCTGCAGTTACGATCCCAGAAATATGAACAATTCAGCTTTCTGATGATCTATATCATTAATTACAGTAATTACAATTAATAGTACAGAAGTCCTAACAAAACAATGTATCAAGAAATATTTGCTACCAATCAAAGAGAACAAATGATTATTCACTTTCTCAGCTCTCACCATTAGCGGATTATCTCTCAACTCTATTGAACGTTCGTTGGTAAATATAGCGCAGAGGTTTCTCGAAAGTATAGCTGTGCTTCTGTCGCGGCGAGTCATGAACCGCTGTTCATTATCGTATAGAGCGCACTTACATGAGAAGACGAAGATAAATATTTCGACCCCGCGTTACTTTTTTATTGTTTTTATTTTTACAATTTGCTTTACGTCGCACCGACAAAGACAGGTCTTTTGGCGACTATGGGATAGGAAAAAACTAGGAGAGACAAGGAAGCAACCGTGGCATTAATAAAGATACAGCCTGGTGTAAAAAAGGGAAACGACGCAAAACCATCTTCAACGCAGCCAACAGTGGGGTATGAACCCTCTATCTCCCGAATACAATCTGGTAGTTTCTTAACCCAGACCCAGCCATTATTTCATTCATCCATAATGGAATGTTCACGTCATTTCATCAATTCATCATTCATAAAATCAAGCACTCATTCATTAATGAATGGTTTCTCCCCAGTTAATAGCTATCCGTGATTGGGAGAGAAGAGTGTTCATTCATCCATTCATCCATTTACTCACTTATGCAGTCAGTATTTCATTCATCATAATGGAATGTTCAGTTCAGTCCATCAAGTCATTCACTCACGCAACCAATCATTCATCAATGATTGTTCTGTCCCCAGTTAGTGGGTATCCGTGACCGGATAAGAAGAGTGTTATTCATTCATTCACGCACGACCACAGTTCAGTCATTAAATCATCCATTCATGATTCATGCAATCATTCACTCACTCAGTTCAGTCATAATATACGTTGTAGTTTAAGTCTACAAGACTTGTGATACTGAAGTAAGCACTAAATAAGCTGCCCTTGACTATGTAACATTGTTAACGCCTAGGACAAAATAAAGAATATTTAGTACAGTACGAGTAATAGTCCAATAATCGTAAGAAGGAGAATGTAACGCATGTATCGAATTAAATTAATTGCAATAAATGAATGCTCTCTCCCCAATTTCAGGCGATCCGGAACTGGGGGATATGAGTATTCTGTACTTAAGGGGAGATTGTACCTTGTATACTGACAATGTTAAATGTGTCTCATTTAGGTACATTTATGTCAAGAACTACGCATGTTAAGAAAGTCTAATTTTAGTGGCTGATAGAGCATGATTGTATTTTCCAAACACAATTTTTGTAGCTAGATAGTTTGCATAAAGTGTTGTTTAGAAATCATTTCGTAAGTTATTAAAAAATCCGTATTTTTCAAATTAATTAATTGGTAATTACCAAACTATTTTACTCAGGTTCTTAAAAATGGATAAAGGAATTTATGCTTATCCTTTGTATTATGCATAATATTCATTGTCCTAACATGGTTAGTTTCCGAAAACTAGGTCATTATCAGTTAATTAAATTGAAAAATATTGATATTTTTAATAATTTACGAAATTATTTCTAAACACCACGTTATAAAAAACTATCTAGCTACAAAAATGGCGTTTGTAAGAAACGATAAAGCTCTATCAGCTACTAAAATTTTACTGTCATATCGTGCATAGTTCTTGAGATAAATGTACCTAAATGAGACAAATTTAACATTGTCAGTATACAAGGTACAATCTCCCATTAACCCAAACCGCGGAGCCACTTGCTCATTCTTCGATACTGTTTCGACTGTGGATCGTTTTAAAATATTCTACAGTCGAGAAAAATGCTGTGGAGATGATTCGAAAGTACCTATATACAATTTCATGACAGCAATTACAGCCATTTTTGCTACTAAAATTACGCAAGTACAATAAACATAGTCCACCTATATAGATATCAAGGACATTCCTAGTCTCCAGATAGACGGTAGGATAAACACATACTTGTTGCGAGAGATAGGCCTCGTGTTTATGAAGCGGGTTTTACGAACTGTAGCCCGCTCTTTATTGATCGACGAGGCTCACCTAGTCGCAGCGTGACCCTGGAAGGGTGAAACGACACCAAACGCACCACTCTGCACGGCCACGTGTAGCCTACAGCTGAACCTAAAATACGAACCACATCCAGAGTGGATTCCTAACTTCACTGTTGAAGGTCTGTGATTGCAGCTGTAGTGTATATTTTCATAGAAACGAAATCTTGAGTATGAGATGTAAACGGCTCTTAATCAGTATGAGAAGACTTCACTCCCGCTATGCAGCCGATTGTTATTTTATCTTACCCATAATTTGCTTTTGTCCGTTGTACGGTCCACGTTCCACACTTTTCCACCAATTCTCTTCTTCCTACTTTATCTTTACTCAGCAAACTTTTTTTTTGCATTTCTAGGATTATCCATTTTTCACCCATTAGTATTCTTTGCATTTTTCTGTGTATCCTTCCTTCACTTTCAAGAACACTTTCGAAGGTAGCATTTCCGGTTAATGTGAAACATCTGCACTGACTACAACGTAAAATATTGTCTAAGAAATTAGAAATGAAGGAGAGAGAAACTATCTACTCAAATATGCACTAATCTAATTCAAAATTAATTGTTGTTTTACCAACCAGAGGAAAGCTAAAAAAAATTGTGGTTGGGGAGTGGTAAACATCAGCTTCTAAACAATACAATACAAATACACTTTACAGCCTGTTGATATAGATGATTATATAATTAAAATGCTCTTGAAAGATTAATGGACGGAGCGACTTGGCCGTGCGGTTAGGGTCGTGCAGCTGTGAACTTGCATTGGGGATATAGTGGGTTCAAACCCCACTGTCGGCAGCCCTGAAGATGGCTTTCCGTAGTTTCCCATTTTCACACCAGGCAGATGTTGAGCCTGTGCCTTAAATAAGGCCACGGTCACTTCCTTCCAACTCCTAGCCCTTTCCTATCCCATCGTCCCCATAAGACCTACATGTGTCGGTGCGACGTAAAGCCAATTGTAAAACAAATAAATAAAGAAGACAAATGGACTTACTTGTTTGCATTCGAGAACTATGATAGGCTACTTGATGATATTAAGGGAAAGAAAAAAAGGTTTTCTAGCTTGATTTTTCCAAACTAAACTTAGAAATAAGGAGTCCATTTGCCAGAAAATTGCAATGAATTTGAATTTGTAGGCCTCTCAGTACAATAGAGATCGCAGTGTGTAAAACGCAGATAAAACTTTTAAAAAACCATTTTCAGCTTATCCCGGATATTTCTGTGGTCATTGAAACCACCATTTTGGTTTTGTCTAGGGTTTAAGGCCGGATGCCTTTCCTGATGCCACATGATGTTTGAGATCAGAATCTCATCTTGGGAAGCCAGCAGCTAAACGACTGAGATATTCACCCCTCCCAAAGCGTAGGCCAGTATAAATGCCGTCCGCTAAGTCTTCAGCCTGGAGGGTGATTGAATCCTCTGACTTAATTATCAAAGGTTATGCGGTTATAAGGTTACCGCCGTAATGAGGCACACAAGGTTTATTGAGGAGTAGGGTTCAAACCCACTATCTTACGAACGCAAAGTTCACAGCTGCGCGACCCTCACGGCACGGCCAACTCGTTTGGTTTACAGTACAGTATATCGTCGTTGCCGGTACAAAACATCCTATGTGATAATATTTTTGGAGATATACTGACCCGCAGCACATAAATAATTATGAAAAGCGAGAATGCCTTGACGATATTCACACAACATTGCATCTTAGACGACAGAACCTTACCGGCCAAAGTTCTAAGCTAAAATATTTCACATAGGAGGTTTCGTCTCGGCAACGACGATATACAAGTAGTATAGTATATATACAGTACATAGTACAGTATATACAAGGTATATTTTATTTAGAGCTATAATAATAATAATAATAATAATAATAATAATAATAATAATAATAATAATAATAATAATAATATTTTTCTACTTCTTTTTCCGCAATGTGGGGCCGTGGGCGCGAACTGTGTCACACATATGTGGGTTTGACCCTGTTTTACGACTGGATGCCTTTGCTGACGTCAACCCTATATGGAGGGATGTAATCACTATTGCGTGTTTCTGTGGTGGTTGGTAGTCTATTATAGTGTGTTGTCTGAATACGAAGAGGAAAATGTTGGGACAAACATAAACACCCAGTCTCCCTGCCAGAAGAATTAATCAGAGGCGATTAAAATCCCTGACCCGGCCGTGAATCGAACCCGGGACGCTCTGAACCGAAGGCCTCAACACTGACAATTTAGCCAATGAGTCGAATAATAATAATAATAATAATAATAATAATAATAATAATAATAATAATAATAATAATAATAATAATAATAATAATAATAATCTCATCTACAGGTGCGGGCGTGTTAATTTATCACTATTTAGGGTGCCTGAGCATGTTTCGAACTTGCACGATATCAACTGGGTGATCTGTGGCTGAATGTTTAATTCATTTTATCTGGTAAATAATAATGTATCGCTAGCGATCTGTTACATGACAGCGTCGTGCGACATGAAATAACGAATAGGATTTTTATGTTGTTTTTTTTTACAATTGGCTTTACGTAGCACGTCGCTTTACGTGACACAGATAGGTCTTATGGCGACGATGGGACAGGAAAGGGCTAGGGGTGGGAAGAAAGCACCCGTGGCCTTAATTAAGGTACAGCCCCAGCATTTGCCTGATGTGAAAATAGGAAACCACGGAAAACCATATTTAGGGCTGCCGACAGTGGGGTTCAAACCCATTATCTCCTGGATGCAAGCTCATAGCTGCGTGCCTCTAACCGCATGGCCAACTCGCTTGGTAATTGCCTTATTTTTGGGGTCCGGAGGCCGAAATTTTACCACTGATCCACAGAGGGATATACATTGGGATTAAGTGAAGAACTATCAGTTTAGATAATTCTTGTTAAGGAAAACACAGTCCCTATCCACTCGTACTGTTGTTGTGGGCATGCTATTAACTTACCGCCACCCATTTTATTGACTTCCAGTACTCTACAACAGTGCCGCAGACCACAGTATATCATGGTACATTTCGCACGAAATGAGGTGATGGACATGCCCATGAATGACATACAGTATGACGCAGCAGTTTGTGTTTGCCTGTTCCAGTCTGTTTAACTTCTCTTGCTGTACTTTAGGTTACACGAGTACTTATAGCGTTAATAGCTTCCGTAAGTCCACTCATTACTAAATACATGTTTACCCTGGAAGTGATGTAGTACCCTCTTGCTCAGAAATGAGATGTTGTTCAACAAAATGACTTTTCTCGACGTCAATAATATATATTTGTTTATATAAAGCCCTTATACAAGGATAATTCAGTAAATAAGCTAGCGCGACCCCTAATCAACACAGTCTACGTACACGCTTCAGCCTTTATTTTAACGGTATGCCAAGACTTCTTCCTCGGCACAAGTTAAACGCCTAATACCGAGTGAGTTGGCCGTGCGCTTAAGGTCACATACCTGTGAGCTTGCAATCAGGAGATGGTGGTTTCGAATCTCTGAAGATAACTTTCCGTAATTTCCCATCTTTACACCAGGCAAATGCTGGAACTGTACCTTAATTAAGGCCAAGGCCGCTGCCTTCCCAAGCCTAGCCCTATCCCATCCTTGCACCGCCAGTAACCTTTAATGTGTTAATGCGACGTTAAATCACTAACGATAAAACGCCTAACATCAATACCTAGCAGCTCAAGTTCAGTTTTGGTTCCGATCATGTTATATCTACTGGATGTAACAAAATGAATTACTCAAACTTCTAGGGTTAATAGAAGAGACCGAAACAAATACTGTATGTTTATATTAAATAACGTCAGGTCGCAAATGGCTAATTAAAGTACTGTTTGACGTGATGGAGAATGAAACTATTATACTAAAATATGCCACAAAAAACACACACAAACCAAAGTCAAGTGCAGTGTGGTCCGGAGAACGATCAGGCTATGTAATGTAGTTGATGGCACTGAAATTGAAACGTAATGGTTTCATTCACAGCAACAACAAAAAGTAATAATTTCCTGGCCTATGGTTATTTAATTTAGAATAACTGTGATTTATTCTATCATTCCTAGAAGTTTGAGGATTGAATTATTCTTTTGCACCTAGTAGATGCATTTTTTTAATGCCCCAAAGATGTGGGTGTGATTTGGTGCCTATTCGGAATAGAACGGCTCAGTATATCCTAAACTTTGCTTTACGTCGCACCGACGCAGATAGTTCTTATGTCAATGATGAGATAGGAAAGGATTGCGAAGGGGAAGGAAGCGACCGTGGCCTTAATTAGGGTACAGCCTCAGCAGCATTTGCTGAAAATGCGAAAATGGGAAACGACGGGAATCAGCCTTCAGGGCTGCCAACAGTGGGGTTCAAAACCACTATCTCCCGAATGCAAGCTCACAAATTCGCGACTCTCACCGCACGACCAACTCACTCGGTTACCCTAAACTTCGTGGTGTAGCTGCTCATGTTAGGAATGAATGGTTGCGTCCTAGTGTTATTAATCAGTAGTAAGTAACCTGTTCACTAAAACTCAGACCATCCTCTACAACTTCCTCACACGTTGATGCGGAAATCTGATCGCATTACGCTCTGACGATTTTTCCATCAGTTCCCCTCGTCTTGCAATTGATGGTGGTACAGTGTGGCTGATAGTTAGTGCTGTTCCTGCTCTGGTCTGGCAATAAATTGGAATGAAATAGCAGAAGTACGAATGTAAAATGAAAACCTACAACCTGTTTTCCAGTCAGTGGCCGGGTCAGGGATGAAATGAATGAAGCCCCATCCTGCGGTGAGGATAGTAAATGTGCCGGCTGCCGAAGCTTGTTGCACTTCTCTAGGGCAATGATTAATGACTGAGAGGTGAAATTAAATGGTAGTGGAGAGTGTTGCTGGAATAAAAGATGACAGGGAAAACCGGAGTAACCGGAGAAAAACCTGTCCCTCCTCCGCTTTGTCCAGCACAAATCTCACATGGAGTGACCGGGATTGGAACCACGGAACCCAGCGGAAGGAGGCCGGCGCGCTGCCACCTGAGCCACGGAGGCTCAGCAGAAAAGTGAATGTGAGGTGCATTATTATTATTATAATTCGTGTTAGAGCATTGATACAATATGAACAGTACAAATGTGCATAAACCACAAATGACATAGGCTATACAATATGATACATAAATTCTACACATTTATTTATTGGCTCTTCTACGTTTAGTCTGCAACCCTCTGTGAATTAAGTGAGCTCCGCCATGATCCTATATTCATCAACTAGCACCATGGCCAGCATTCTCGTTCCCGCCACAGTCGAGTCTGTTCAGCTGGCAGTTAATGCATTTGCCTCGCGTGATCCTATCAACGAACCCAGTTCGTAATGTAACCGTTCATTTCTAGCTTAGCCTTTCTAACTACTGTATATCATTGCCCTAATCTCATAATTCCCTTCTCTCGACTTCAATAATACAGCCTGTTAGTCGTTAGCCTTCTGCTCGGAGGGAAGTGGATTCGATGAATTTGACAACTTCGTACTTCCAGGCACGTTAAAGTGTTCTTCTCGGACAAAATTCCGACATCTCGGCAGCTGAGACCTTAGCAGTTGGAACAAACGTTATGTCTTCATTCCTCTCTCTCTCTCTCTCTCTCTCTCTCTCTCTCTCTCTCTCTCTCTCTCTTCGTAACATAACTCACAAAAATTTCAGTTGTACTTATTTTCCGTCCTTTTCTTGTAATTGAACAGGTGTCAGCTGAATTATGTAGTAAGAGTCAGGTAATATACATTATAATGTATATTACCTCATTAGCGTTCATTGGTACCATTTGTTTGATCAAAGATATTATACTCAGCGACAAAAGTAAACCTCTTGATTTCCCCATACTTCTTGAAATGAAAATCCACAGCCTGTTTCCAGTCAATCGATCGGGTCAGGAATGGAATGAATGAAGCCCCCATCTAGGTCAGCTGAGTAGAGGTGGGTTCGATTCTCACCTCAGCCATACTGGAAGTGGTTTTCTGTGATTTCCCACTCCTTCTCCAGGCAAATGCCGGGATGGTACCTAACTTAAGGCCACGGCCACTTCCTTCCCTTTTCCTTGTCTATCCCTTCCAATCTTGTCATTCCCCACCAAGGTCCCTGTTCAGCATAGCAGGTGAGGCCGCCTGGGCGAGGTACTGATCATCCTCCCTAGTTGTATAGGTGGCGGTATAGGTGGAATCCCTCACTGAGTTCAAGAGAAAAACCGAAAAACCGACCCTGGAGGGTAAACAGATAAATAAGAAGAAGAATATTTGTACTGCAATTGGAAGATATCCCGGTGGTAATGCATAGCAACCCAATTAAAACGATTTAATTAACATTGTATTTATAACACCATCACATAAAAATACAAAATACAGGGTGTTCGGAAACAACGCGAACCGGGTATATGAGCATTAGAGGGTTGGCCATACTGATCAATAATTTGAAATAAATAATTTGGTATCTCACGTCGTTGTTATTTTATTAGCTGTTGAAGTTAGCCAATCAGATCGCTTCGCGGGTGAATTCAAATGGGCTTTGTGAGGCGGTGTTGTTAGATCTGCACGTGGCTTACGAACGGCTTTAAAGCACCCAACGAAGAAAAAGAATTTCACCAAGGGAGTGATAGGAACACGGACCTCCGAGCCGACAGGATCGCGCTTTAGCAAGGACACTACGACGACACCGGTGTGTTTGTGTTTGATACTGATTTCTCGGCTTCTCTCTCAAGCCGGTCTTAAGTCACGTGCAGATTTAGCAAAGCCCATTTGTATTCGACCCCGAAGCGATCTAATTGGCTAACTTTAGCTGATAAAATGACAACGATATCGATATCTTTGATATCGAATTCCTTTTCTCGAATTTTTTTATCGGTATGACCAACCCTCTAACGCTGATATACACAGTTCACGTTGTTCTCGACCACCCTATATACACATTTATCAGAATAGTGAAGTCTTTGAAGCCTTTTCTTGAAAAAGGTAAAGGTGTATTCTGCCCGAAGGCAGGTCCGAACCTGAGCCGGAGTTTGCGTGCGGTAGAGTGGCCAGTTCCTTTCCACTCCCCCCCCCCCCCCACCAACAGCGCGTGGCAACCCATCCAAATCTTGACCACGCCCAATGTTGCTTAACTTCGGAGATCTCACGGGATCCGGTGTTTCAACACGGCTGCGGCCGTTGGCTCTTTTCTTGAAGCATCTAACAATTTTGGGAAAAGGATCTAAGACTGCTGCATTAACACCTCCTATATTCACAAACGAATATTTACCGTCCGCCTCTGTGGTGTAGTGGTTAGTGTGATTAGCTGCCACCCCTGGAAGCCCGGGTTCGATTCCCGGCTCTGCCATGAAATTTGAAATGTGGTACGAGGGCTGGAACGGGGTCCATTCAGCCTCGGGAGGTCAACTGAGTATGAGTGGGTTCCATTCCCACCTCAGCCATACTGGAAGTGTTTTTCCGTGGTTTCCCACTTCTCCTCCAGGCAAATGCCGGGGTGGTACCTAACATAAAGCCACGGCCGCTTCCTTCCCTCTTCCTTGTCTATCCATTCCAATCTTCCCATCCCCCTGCAAGACCCCTATTCAGCATAGCAGGTGAAGCCGCCTGGGCGAGGTACTGGTTATCCTCCCCAGTTGTATCCCCCGACCCAGAGTCTGAAGCTCCAGGACACTGCCCTTAAGGCGGTAGAGGTGGGATCCCTCGCTGAGTCCGAGGGGAAAAAAACGACCCTGGAGGGTAAACAGATTAAGAAGAAGAAGAAGAAGGAGAAGAAATTTTCCAGTGGAAAGGAAGGAATATTATTCAGCCAATCTGCCCTTCGAAAAACCTATCAGAAAGTCTGGCTCAACACTACCAATAATCTGCTTGAATGTGATACAACACTCTGTTCGTCGCTACAAATTAACTGCCATGTTCTGTTTTCCTTCCGAATTGGCAAGACAATGAAGATAATGACAACGAATTTCCATGAGTATTTAAAACAGTCCATTGCGTTAATCTGCTACACCGAAGCTGGAGAGTTAGTTTTCCTACTCTTGTAACACCTCCACACGATGACAATGCCGAGCTCAGTGAATGGGTAATTTATTCTGTATGGAGAAGGAAGGCTTTCTCGTCGTGGTGGCTTCCCCGGCACACATACATATTTCATAAGGCGATGGGACCACGATCACTGTAAATAGAGGAGCTCAACCCGATCTTTGTTTGTAGGGAGAAGGTCACGGGTTCACCATTTCAACATACTCGAGTTCATATGATAATACTGTCTTGGTCTATTGTCTCCCGAATTGCATACAGCCGTAGTTCCTAACCTAATAAGCTGTCGATTTCAGCATAGGATTTGGGTGTTCCCATTTATTGCTTTCAGTCTGTAGGGTATCCAACAAGCCAGCTACACCAATTTCAGGTAGTGTTACGAATATATTACCGTCTTTATGCTGGGAAGACTTGGGAACAAGGAGACGAGCTGCTCGACTAACGCGGTATGTCCCAAGTTGTCAGTGGAGAGATGGCGTGGATTGACGTTAATAGACGATTAAGCTTGAATGGGTCCAGCCCCGCGGTGGAGGGGGCAACGAGTCCGCCTGTTACCCGGCGGCCCCGGATTCGATTCCCGGCTGGGTCAAGGGTTTCTGATTGTAAATGATTAATGATTAATATATCTGGCCTGCTTAACGTTCCTTTCCTCACATTCAACACTCTACACTTCCGCAATTCCACTTACACGCAGGTTCCTATCATATGGTGAAAGTAGTAGCAAAAGATCTACAGAGGTCGACCCCACGAACAAATATCATTTTTATTTTTAAAAAAGGCTTGACTGGAATTTTTAAAAGTGGAAAAGATCACAGTGTGAATATACTGAATTCAAGAGTACAAATTGGAGGAAATATTTGCTCTACTTGACATTTTGAGATAGGGAACTTCGGGTTTGAGAAGCCAGCTTATGGGGATTTGGGCTCAAACATGTTTATCACTTACTATTGTGAGCTACAAAATGGTACGTTAACTCAATAATACGTTACTGTACAGTAATATTGTAAATAATGTAGAAACTAAATAGTAATAGGCCTAAATCATTTCAGTGTTTTCCGGGCTTGTAAGTCGTGGTCCAGTAATATGCCAACATTGGCTGCAAAATGAAATAACTGTGGATAAATAAATAAATAAATAAATAAATAAATAAATAAATAAATAAATAAATATAAAACTCAGCTGTAAATAACTCAGAAAAGAGTAGTATTGAAGGACATGTTCAAATCTATATTTCAGACACTAGGTTCCCAATCTCAACAACGCGCTATGTTTCGTGCCGTCGGTGGAGAGATGGTGTCGAATAATATTAGTAGACGAATAACCTTGTGTGGAGCTTTTAAAAGCAGGAAAGATGAAGATAAGATAAATTTAGAATTCATAGGAAGAGGAATTAATTTATCGATGGAAATGTTCAATAAATTTACAACTTCATTAAAAAAATTAATAAAAGACTATGTAGGGAATCTGCCACTTGAGCGATAGTCCTAAATGCAGATAAATTGTAAATAAGGATATTTCAGATGTCTGGCTCTTTGGCTGAATGTCCCGCGTACTACTCTTCGGTTCAAGTGGCCCCAGGTTCGATTCCCGGCCGGGCTAGTTTGGGGACTGGATATTTGTAATCATCTTAAAACACTTCCTTTCATCAACCCACAAGACACCGCACTGCGGACCACCACAGATACTCGCAATAGTGAATACATCCGTCCCTCCACAAAGGATACAGTAGACTTCAGGAATGGTATCCGGCCATAAAAGAACTGGGCTGATTCTATCTGAAATGCCAACCTCAGTAAAGTGATAAAAGGCCAGAAGAAGAATAAAATCACATAACCATTAAGATATTTTTTGATTACAAGAACGTATCCATTTTCGATCCTGTCAAGGAATATTAATTGGCATGCCTGGTTTTGAAGTTAGTTACTAGTTAAGCCCAACCTTAAAAAGGCAATGACTACGTAACAAACTCCAGGGAATAAAAATCCTGGAGAAGTGTTCATGGTGTTTCCCTTGACCGTGATAAAACGAATAAAATAATTGGTTGTTGGACTGGTCATTCAGCTACGCCTACTGCTATTGTAGCAAATAGAGCAGGTTAGTCCGAGAGCTGTAGAATTGAGCTGTCAAAAGGTGATGTCAGCGGACCAAATGTGCATATAATCCATTTCATGCGATCAGCATTCTTAAAATACCCATCAAGCATCGCCAGCTGGCACCTCACATGGCACTGGTATATGAAACAGCCTGCCAGTTACGTGGGTTTTCCTATTTCGTAAGTTTCAACCTGTCATATTTCATGTGTTGGAAGATAGAGTGAAATGCTCGCATGGACGGATTTAAGCTAGAAGTGGACTGAGCCACTCACAGACATCATACAGGTAAACAAGAAAACTGGGACAACTTTCGTTATTGACATCGTAATCCCCAATGACACCAACATTGACAGGAAGTGAAAACAAAAGCAAAGTCACCTCCGTACAGACCATAAAGGCCTTTGGAGGGGTGGAAGGTAAAGGCTTCCACTAACCGTAACCTCGCCACTTGGTGGGGTAGAGTGGTTAGCTCTACGCCCGGCCACCTTTGCCCCCAGGAATTAACCTGGTACTCATTTTTGGTGTAGGCTGAGTGAACTTCAGGGCCATATGCACCTCCGGAAGTGGAAATCTCGTTTCTTAAATGTTACGACTTCCTGACGGGGATTCGAACCCACGTCCTTCCTGGCCAACCGAGCACGCCTTTACCGCCTCGGCCAGGCAGCCCCTACATTGACAGGAAGTCATCATCATCATCATAATCAGCTGTTTACCCTCCAGGTTCGGCTTTTCCCTCAGACTCAGCGAGGGATCCCACCTCTACCGTCTCAAGGGCAGTGTCCTGGAGCTTCAGACTCTTGGTCGGGGGATACAACTGGGGAGAATGACCAGTACCTCGCCCAGGCGGCCTCACCCGCTATGCTGAACAGGGGCCTTGGGGAGGGATGGGAAGATTGGAAGGGATAGACAAGGAAGAGGGAAGGAAGCGGCCGTGGCCTTAAGTTAGGTACCATCCCGGCATTCGCCTGGAGGAGAAGTGGGAAACCACGGAAAACCACTTCGAGGATGGCTGAGGTGGGAATCGAACCCACCTCTACTCAGTTGACCTCCCGAGGCTGAGTGGACCCCGTTCCAGCCCTCGTACCACTTTTCAAATTTTCGTGGCAGAGCCGGGAATCGAACCCGGACCTCCGGGGATGGCAGCTAATCACGCTAACCACGACACCACAGAGGCGGACTTGACAGGAAGTACCAAGAAAAAATCTACAAGTACAAAGAACTTGCAGAAGAGATCAAGAGAATCTGGAAGATGAAACTGGTACGGATAGTCCCTGTGATGCTGTCAGTCAACGGCCTCATTCCACACACACTTCACAAGAGTCTGCAAGAACTGGGTCTTCCAACGAACATCTAAAAAATTATGCAACATTCTGTTCTCCTGTCAATATGCAACATTGTGCGATCGTTCCTCTCGCAAGAATGAAGATCCCGTGATCTAGAGTTTTATATACACCTGTACATCAATATTTGTATTATAATCTGTAAATACTTCAATTATTGTAAGGCACTTGGTGCATCCCGTGCCCCGTTACTACCCATATTTCCTGTGGAGAAGTGTATGAATAATAATAATAATAATAATAATAATAATAATAATAATAATAATAATAATAATAATAATAATAATAATAATAATAATAATAATAATAATAATAATAATTGCATTCATAGACTCAGACAAAACGGATAGCGCGGAGAGAATTGTAACACAGCTAGGGAACATTCATCGCGTTCATAAATTTAAATTAAATTACCTAAGAAAAATTTTCATTCCCAATAGATATGTAAAGGAAGCTTTAAAAGAGAGGGTGAGGAGGACTGAGATAGTCCTGAGACTATGCCATGACGCCTGCAAGTCCAAGCCTTGAGACTGTGCCTTGACACCTGCAAGTCCAAGACTTGAGACTGTGCCTTGACACCTGCAAGTCCAAGACTTGAGACTATGTCATGACACCTGCAAGTCCACGTTCATCTCTATTCAAGCCCGAGTGCTTTTATGCAGCGGAAACACCGACAAGGTTGGCAGCCTCAGTCCTTGAAAGAAAAAAAAAAAAGAGAGAGCCCCAAAGGTGACAAAATTAACATACCTTCTAGTTGAAATCGAACCAGGAATATAAAAATATCGAAAGTATTGCGACGGCGATGAGGCAAAAAAGAGACTGGCCTTTCATGGACACATCGAAAGGGAGGTTGGCCAACAGAACACTCCTTATGCAAGAAAAATTAAAAAAAATAGCCAGGGTGGCTTGCACGGTGCACAAGGTCCTATCAGAAGTAGGTGTCAAGGAGGCAGAGATACAGGAAAGAACAACATTTAGGGAAAAGTTTGCGGGAATGAGAGATACATCGAAAAGGTACTGACCAAGTCATGAAACATCTGCGAGTCAAAGAATTAAGGATCATTGGCGAGAGTGCAGAGAGATGGGCATTCGTCTGCCTGACAGAAAGGCTGATGGATTGTGTAAAAATGGCCCACATATGACCATATCTTCAAATCCCGGTCATTCCATGTGAGATTTGTGCTGGACAAAGCGGAGACAGGACAGGTTTTTCTCCGGTTTTCCCTGTCATCTTTCATACCAGCAACACTCTCCAATATCACTTCATTTCATTAATCATTGATTAATCATTGTCCCAGAGAAGTGCGACAGGCTTCGGCTGCCGGCACATTTCCTATCCTCGGCGCTGGAAGGGGGGTTCATTCATTCCATCCCTGACCTGGTCGCATGACTGGAAACAGGCTGTGGATTTTCATTTCTCATGATCGATGAATGAATCAATGAATGAATTATAATTTGTGTTTTTTACTATTTGCTTTACGTCACACTGACACAGATTGTCTTATGACAACGAAGGGGTTGGAGAGGGCTAGGAGTGGGATAGAAGCGACCATGACCTTAATTAAGGTACAGCTCCAGCACTTGCCTGGTGTGAAAAAGGGAAACAACGGAATACCATCTTCAGGGCTGCCGGCAGTGGGGTTCGAAAGCACTATCACCCGAATGCAGGCTGACAGCTACGTGACCCAAACCGCATAGCCACTTTCTCGGTAATTATAATTGTATAACATCAACTACCATGTGTATATACGCTATTACCGGGCGAGTTGGCCGTGCGGTCAGGGGCAGGCGGCTGTGAGCTTACATCCGGGAGATAGTGGGTTCGAATCCCACTGTCGGCAGCCTTGAAAATGGTTTTCCGTGGTTTCCCATTTTCACACCAGGCAAATGCTGGGGCTGTACCTTAATTAAGGCCACGGCCGCTTCCTTCCAACTCCAAGGCCTTTCCTATCCCATCGTCGCCATAAGACTTAGCTGTGTCGGTGCGACGTAAAGCAACTAGCATATAAGCTACTAGCAAATGTACCCGTGCTTCGCTACGGTATTCTACATTGTATACGGATATCGACGTAAATACTGTGCGTGCAGCAAATGAGATTGTTTTAAAATTGCATGTCTCTTAGCCTTATCCGAGAAATAGCATGGGGAGGTCCACATACGTTGTTTCCAATGTAAAGTGAGGGTTGCGGAGTTGTGATGATAACGCCAGGCTCACTTGCCTACTGCCATTCACAATCGAGTTGGCAAGTTTACATTATAATTGCAGGCCCCAATGCCTACTGCGCGGTCACAATCGATTTGGGGAGTTTTAGTTACAATGGCAGACCCATTTCCTACTTTCAGACAGGTTACAGTTGAGGAGCTTTTATTATAATACCAGGCAACTTCCCTACCACCAGTCAAAATTGAGTTGTGCAGTTATCATTATAATGACAGTCCCTTTTTACTGCTGCTAGCCAGCTTACTGCCAGTCACACAGAATTAGTGAGTTTCCATGAAAATAGCAGGCCACAATGCCTAATGCTAGTCAAATTTTAGATTGGAACATTTGTTTATAATGGCGGGCACCCTGGCCTAGAGCCAAACACAATAGAGTAGGGGACTTTCGAACAAAACTGCATGATCCCTTGCCTTCTGCAAGACAAATCGAAAAGTGAATTATTCATTAAAATGGTAGGCCCTCCTTACTAATGCCAGTTACACAGGAGTTGGAGAAGGACCCCATTCCTACTGCCAGCAGTCAAAGTCGGTGTAGGGAGTACTGATTACAATAGCAGACACATCCTTTCTCGATCTCTACAAATCGACATCAATGAATATATATACAGATGGACATACGAAAGTATATGAATGTTTACAATATTGCAGACCTTCATTTACAGATTAACTGCTGCTAAACGGTACGTCATATCGACAAAGGATTGTACCGTAAGGCGCAGTATTTAGCGATCTAAATGGCTGGTCCTATGATATTTTCTCGCATCTAATCTATTCATGGGTCAGATTGAATCAAAAACGTTGAATAGGTTGAAATTTGTGTAAGAATATCTTACATTTCCATTACTTTTCGGATAATTATGTGGCATAGCATTTGGCTCACATATGGGTACTGGGTGGGCCAATGTTCGTGTAGAGTTTGATCATACTATCTTTCCTGTAAGTGATTGAAATTATGCACATGAGAAGAAAAGGTTTAGAAATTAATTTCCATTAAGGCAGGTAGATTTCCATAAAGTTTGGTTGTGTGTATTTAGAGGGAGTGCAAAATCACGGTTTCGGTTTCGTATAAACCCCCAATTAGTTCAGGGATTTAGAAACAATATTTGCCCTAAAACCTCCCCAAAGGACAGGTGGATTCTAAATATGAAGTTTGGTGGAAATATATCCAGTAGTTTTCAAGTTAGAGAAAGACAAACAGACCAACAAACAAAGAAACAAACAAACAAACTAACTAACTAACTAACTAACTAACAGACACCAAGGAAACCTACCCCTGGACAGATGGATGCTATATATAAAATTTGGTTCAAATATCTTGTTAGTTTTCAAGTTGTAAGAAGTACGCTTTACACGCACCCGCTGGGATTTGTACCGAAAAACGGTCCGTTAATGATATATCCCTTACTAAATCCTGTTATCGAAATGATGCACATGAGAAAAAAAGGTTTAGAAATTCATTTTCATTAAGGCAGGTTGATTTCCATTAAGTTCGGTTGTGTATACTTTGAGGGAGTGCAAAATCACGGTTTCGGTTTCGTAAAAATCCCCACTCAGTTCAGGGATTTAGAAACGATATTTGAGCTAAAACCTACCCAAGGAGAGGTGGATTCTAAATATGAAGTTTGGTGGAAACATATCCAGTAGTTTTCAAGTTATAGAAGGACAGACAAACAGACAAACAGACAAACAGACAAACAGACACCAAAGATAAAAATGATGCAGATGGTCATTATTACACCTGAAACGGATAACTGTACGGAAATTTCGCCAAAATCAGTGTACAGACACACGGTCGTTACGCTTTTATTTTTTGCGCTAAAACCTACCCAAGGACAGGCGGATTCTAAATATGAAGTTTGGTGGAAATATATCCAGTAGTTTTCAAGTTATAGAAGGACAGACAAACAGACAAACAGACAAACAAACAGACAAACGGACACCAAAGCTAAAAATGATGCAGATGGTCATAATTACAGGTGAAACGGATAACTGTACGGAAATTTCGCCAAAATAATCAATGTACAGACACACGGTCGTTACGATTTAATTTATATAGATGACGGATAAGCATGAGCACGTTGAAAAGTGCAGACTTCCACTTCGAGATTCATATCTCCTAAACGGTTTATGATATTAAGAAACGGTTTGCGCCATCAGACGCCTCATTTATCGCTCTACGTGTTTGTTTCTAAACCATTTCCTCGTATCTCCCATATTAAGGGGGTAAATTGAGATCAAATTTTGAATAGGGTGAAATTTGGGTGCATTTTTAACATTTTACATTACGTTTTGCCTACTTATGTATAAGCTAGAATCATGAAATTTCGTACACATGTGTCCCTTAATCGTGCCAATGTGCGCACACAACGTGATGATCCTATCATTCTTATAAGTGTGTCAAACAATGAAATATACTTGTAAAAATCACCAAATTTACGAACAATCCAGAAATACGGCCAAATTTAACGTATAAGGGAGAGAGATACGACAAAATGTCACAGGACCAAAGTTGTAGATCACTCCGAATTGAAGGGACATTGTGCCATCCGTTTTGTGATACGACTTACCGTTTAGCCAAAAAATAGCTCAAAAGGAATGTCTGCACAGTCATTAAAATTGCCTCCATATTTCGATATCTTTGGGGGGGTAAAAAGTGAAAAATTTGAACATCTTGGAATTTTCCCGTCGGTTAGGGACCAAAAGCTATAATTTCACCAAATTTCAATTGTCTACTTCGTCTGGCAGGTTGTGCCGCCATTTTGATTTGGGGGGATAGGGGATAAAAATGAGGAAATTCTCGAACATTTTTAAGCCCACGAAACCTATAGGTTATCGTTTTGGATATACTATACGACTGTGTTCTTATGCTGAGCCCAAAATTTGAGCCCCCCCAGCGTGCCCCCTTCAGGGAATTTTGAGAATATCCGATTTTTCTAGGGATCCTGGGGTCATCAGTTTCCTCCGTACAAAGTTTCAAATTTCTGAGATTTCTGGAAGTGCCTCATTAATTCACGTCTTTTTTCATTTTTAAATATTTATATATACATCGCTCCAGCCCGACTTGCTTTTATATATATAGATGACGGATAAGCATGAGCACGTTGAAAAGTGCAGACTTCCACTTCGAGATTCATATCTCCTAAACGGTTTATGATATTAAGAAACGGTTTGCGCCATCAGACGCCTCATTTATCGCTCTACATATTTGTTTCTAAACCATTTCCTCGTATCTCCCATATTAAGGGAGTAAATTGAAATCAAATTTTGAATAGGGTGAAATTTGGGTGCATTTTTAACATTTTACATTACTTTTTGCCTACTTATGTATAAGCTAGAATCATGAAATTTGGTACACACATGTCCCTTAATCGTGCCAATGTGCGCACACAACGTGATGATCCTATCATTCTTATAAGTGTGTCAAACAATGAAATATACTTGTAAAAATCACCAAATTTACGAACAATCCAGAAATACGGCCAAATTTAACGTATAAGAGAGAGAGATACGACAAAATGTCACAGGACCAAAGTTGTAGATCACTCCGAATTGAAGTGACATTGTGCCATCCGTTTTGTGATACGACTTACCGTTTAGCCAAAAAATAGCTCAAAAGGAATGTCTGCACAGTCATTAAAATTGCCTCCATATTTCGATATCTTAGGGGGGTAAAAAGTGAAAAATTTGAACATCTTGGAATTTTCCCGTCGGTTAGGGACCAAAAGCTATAATTTCACCAAATTTCAATTGTCTACTTCGTCTGGCAGGTTGTGCCGCCATTTTGATTTGGGGGGATAGGGGATAAAAATGAGGAAATTCTCGAAAATTTTTAAGCCCACGAAACCTATAGGTTATCGTTTTGGATATACTATACGACTGTGTTCTTATGCTGAGCCCAAAATTTGAGCCCCCCCAGCGTGCCCCCTTCAGGGAATTTTGAGAATTTCCGATTTTTCTAGGGATCCTGGGGTCATCAGTTTCCTCCGTACAAAGTTTCAAATTTCTGAGATTTCTGCAAGTGCCTCATTAATTCACGTCTTTTTTCATTTTTAAATATTTATATATACATCGCTCCAGCCCGACTTGCTTTTATATATATAGATGACGGATAAGCATGAGCACGTTGAAAAGTGCAGACTTCCACTTCGAGATTCATATCTCCTAAACGGTTTATGATATTAAGAAACGGTTTGCGCCATCAGACGTCTCATTTATCGCTATACATATTTGTTTCTAAACCATTTCCTCGTATCTCCCATATTAAGGGGGTAAATTGAGATCAAATTTTGAATAGGGTGAAATTTGGGTGCATTTTTAACATTTTACATTACGTTTTGCCTACTTATGTATAAGCTAGAATCATGAAATTTGGTACACACATGTCCCTTAATCGTACCAATGTGCGCACACAACGTGATGATCCTATCATTCTTATAAGTGTGTCAAACAATGAAATATACTTGTAAAAATCACCAAATTTACGAACAATCCAGAAATACGGCCAAATTTAACGTATAAGAGAGAGAGATACGACAAAATGTCACAGGACCAAAGTTGTAGATCACTCCGAATTGAAGTGACATTGTGCCATCCGTTTTGTGATACGACTTACCGTTTAGCCAAAAAATAGCTCAAAAGGAATGTCTGCACAGTCATTAAAATTGCCTCCATATTTCGATATCTTTGGGGGGTAAAAAGTGAAAAATTTGAACATCTTGGAATTTTCCCGTCGGTTAGGGACCAAAAGCTATAATTTCACCAAATTTCAATTGTCTACTTCGTCTGGCAGGTTGTGCCGCCATTTTGATTTGGGGGGATAGGGGATAAAAATGAGGAAATTCTCGAAAATTTTTAAGCCCACGAAACCTATAGGTTATCGTTTTGGATATACTATACGACTGTGTTCTTATGCTGAGCCCAAAATTTGAGCCCCCCCAGCGTGCCCCCTTCAGGGAATTTTGAGAATTTCCGATTTTTCTAGGGATCCTGGGGTCATCAGTTTCCTCCGTACAAAGTTTCAAATTTCTGAGATTTCTGGAAGTGCCTCATTAATTCACGTCTTTTTTCATTTTTAAATATTTATATATACATCGCTCCAGCCCGACTTGCTTTTATATATATAGATGACGGATAAGCATGAGCACGTTGAAAAGTGCAGACTTCCACTTCGAGATTCATATCTCCTAAACGGTTTATGATATTAAGAAACGGTTTGCGCCATCAGACGTCTCATTTATCGCTATACATATTTGTTTCTAAACCATTTCCTCGTATCTCCCATATTAAGGGGGTAAATTGAGATCAAATTTTGAATAGGGTGAAATTTGGGTGCATTTTTAACATTTTACATTACGTTTTGCCTACTTATGTATAAGCTAGAATCATGAAATTTGGTACACACATGTCCCTTAATCGTGCCAATGTGCGCACACAACGTGATGATCCTATCATTCTTATAAGTGTGTCAAACAATGAAATATACTTGTAAAAATCACCAAATTTACGAACAATCCAGAAATACGGCCAAATTTAACGTATAAGAGAGAGAGATACGACAAAATGTCACAGGACCAAAGTTGTAGATCACTCCGAATTGAAGTGACATTGTGCCATCCGTTTTGTGATACGACTTACCGTTTAGCCAAAAAATAGCTCAAAAGGAATGTCTGCACAGTCATTAAAATTGCCTCCATATTTCGATATCTTTGGGGGGTAAAAAGTGAAAAATTTGAACATCTTGGAATTTTCCCGTCGGTTAGGGACCAAAAGCTATAATTTCACCAAATTTCAATTGTCTACTTCGTCTGGCAGGTTGTGCCGCCATTTTGATTTGGGGGGATAGGGGATAAAAATGAGGAAATTCTCGAAAATTTTTAAGCCCACGAAACCTATAGGTTATCGTTTTGGATATACTATACGACTGTGTTCTTATGCTGAGCCCAAAATTTGAGCCCCCCCAGCGTGCCCCCTTCAGGGAATTTTGAGAATTTCCGATTTTTCTAGGGATCCTGGGGTCATCAGTTTCCTCCGTACAAAGTTTCAAATTTCTGAGATTTCTGGAAGTGCCTCATTAATTCACGTCTTTTTTCATTTTTAAATATTTATATATACATCGCTCCAGCCCGACTTGCTTTTATATATATAGATGACGGATAAGCATGAGCACGTTGAAAAGTGCAGACTTCCACTTCGAGATTCATATCTCCTAAACGGTTTATGATATTAAGAAACGGTTTGCGCCATCAGACGCCTCATTTATCGTTCTACATATTTGTTTCTAAACCATTTCCTCGTATCTCCCATATTAAGGGGGTAAATTGAAATCAAATTTTGAATAGGGTGAAATTTGGGTGCATTTTTAACATTTTACATTACTTTTTGCCTACTTATGTATAAGCTAGAATCATGAAATTTGGTACACACATGTCCCTTAATCGTGCCAATGTGCGCACACAACGTGATGATCCTATCATTCTTATAAGTGTGTCAAACAATGAAATATACTTGTAAAAATCACCAAATTTACGAACAATCCAGAAATACGGCCAAATTTAACGTATAAGAGAGAGAGATACGACAAAATGTCACAGGACCAAAGTTGTAGATCACTCCGAATTGAAGTGACATTGTGCCATCCGTTTTGTGATACGACTTACCGTTTAGCCAAAAAATAGCTCAAAAGGAATGTCTGCACAGTCATTAAAATTGCCTCCATATTTCGATATCTTAGGGGGGTAAAAAGTGAAAAATTTGAACATCTTGGAATTTTCCCGTCGGTTAGGGACCAAAAGCTATAATTTCACCAAATTTCAATTGTCTACTTCGTCTGGCAGGTTGTGCCGCCATTTTGATTTGGGGGGATAGGGGATAAAAATGAGGAAATTCTCGAAAATTTTTAAGCCCACGAAACCTATAGGTTATCGTTTTGGATATACTATACGACTGTGTTCTTATGCTGAGCCCAAAATTTGACCCCCCCCCCCAGCGTGCCCCCTTCAGGGAATTTTGAGAATTTCCGATTTTTCTAGGGATCCTGGGGTCATCAGTTTCCTCCGTACCAAGTTTCAAATTTCTGAGATTTATGGAAGTGCCTCATTAATTCACGTCTTTTTTCATTTTTAAATATTTATATATACATCGCTGCAGCCCGACTTGCTTTTATATATATAGATGACAGATAAGCATGAGCACGTTGAAAAGTGCAGACTTCCACTTCGAGATTCATATCTCCTAAACGGTTTATGATATTAAGAAACGGTTTGCGCCATCAGACGCCTCATTTATCGCTCTACATGTTTGTTTCTAAACCATTTAATCGTATCTCACATATTAAGGGGGTAAATTGAGATCAAATTTTGAATAGGGTGAAATTTGGGTGCATTTTTAACATTTTACATTACGTTTTGCCTACTTATGTATAAGCTAGAATTATGAAATTTGGTACACACATGTCCCTTAATCGTGCCAATGTGCGCACACAACGTGATGATCCTATCATTCTTATAAGTGTGTCAAACAATGAAATATACTTGTAAAAATCACCAAATTTACGAACAATCCAGAAATACGGCCAAATTTAACGTATAAGGGAGAGAGATACGACAAAATGTCACAGGACCAAAGTTGTAGATCACTCCGAATTGAAGGGACATTGTGCCATCCGTTTTGTGATACGACTTACCGTTTAGCCAAAAAATAGCTCAAAAGGAATGTCTGCACAGTCATTAAAATTGCCTATATATTTCGATATCTTTGGGGGGTAAAAAGTGAAAAATTTGAACATCTTGGAATTTTCCCGTCGGTTAGGGACCAAAAGCTATAATTTCACCAAATTTCAATTGTCTACTTCGTCTGGCAGGTTGTGCCGCCATTTTGATTTGGGGGGATAGGGGATAAAAATGAGGAAATTCTCGAAAATTTTTAAGCCCACGAAACCTATAGGTTATCGTTTTGGATATACTATACGACTGTGTTCTTATGCGGAGCCCAAAATTTGAGCCCCCCCAGCGTGCCCCCTTCAGGGAATTTTGAGAATTTCCGATTTTTCTAGGGATCCTGGGGTCATCAGTTTCCTCCGTACAAAGTTTCAAATTTCTGAGATTTCTGCAAGTGCCTCATTAATTCACGTCTTTTTTCATTTTTAAATATTTATATATACATCGCTCCAGCCCGACTTGCTTTTATATATATAGATGACGGATAAGCATGAGCACGTTGAAAAGTGCAGACTTCCACTTCGAGATTCATATCTCCTAAACGGTTTATGATATTAAGAAACGGTTTGCGCCATCAGACGTCTCATTTATCGCTATACATATTTGTTTCTAAACCATTTCCTCGTATCTCCCATATTAAGGGGGTAAATTGAGATCAAATTTTGAATAGGGTGAAATTTGGGTGCATTTTTAACATTTTACATTACGTTTTGCCTACTTATGTATAAGCTAGAATCATGAAATTTGGTACACACATGTCCCTTAATCGTGCCAATGTGCGCACACAACGTGATGATCCTATCATTCTTATAAGTGTGTCAAACAATGAAATATACTTGTAAAAATCACCAAATTTACGAACAATCCAGAAATACGGCCAAATTTAACGTATAAGAGAGAGAGATACGACAAAATGTCACAGGACCAAAGTTGTAGATCACTCCGAATTGAAGTGACATTGTGCCATCCGTTTTGTGATACGACTTACCGTTTAGCCAAAAAATAGCTCAAAAGGAATGTCTGCACAGTCATTAAAATTGCCTCCATATTTCGATATCTTAGGGGGGTAAAAAGTGAAAAATTTGAACATCTTGGAATTTTCCCGTCGGTTAGGGACCAAAAGCTATAATTTCACCAAATTTCAATTGTCTACTTCGTCTGGCAGGTTGTGCCGCCATTTTGATTTGGGGGGATAGGGGATAAAAATGAGGAAATTCTCGAAAATTTTTAAGCCCACGAAACCTATAGGTTATCGTTTTGGATATACTATACGACTGTGTTCTTATGCTGAGCCCAAAATTTGAGCCCCCCCAGCGTGCCCCCTTCAGGGAATTTTGAGAATTTCCGATTTTTCTAGGGATCCTGGGGTCATCAGTTTCCTCCGTACCAAGTTTCAAATTTCTGAGATTTATGGAAGTGCCTCATTAATTCACGTCTTTTTTCATTTTTAAATATTTATATATACATCGCTGCAGCCCGACTTGCTTTTATATATATAGATGACAGATAAGCATGAGCACGTTGAAAAGTGCAGACTTCCACTTCGAGATTCATATCTCCTAAACGGTTTATGATATTAAGAAACGGTTTGCGCCATCAGACGCCTCATTTATCGCTCTACATGTTTGTTTCTAAACCATTTAATCGTATCTCACATATTAAGGGGGTAAATTGAGATCAAATTTTGAATAGGGTGAAATTTGGGTGCATTTTTAACATTTTACATTACGTTTTGCCTACTTATGTATAAGCTAGAATTATGAAATTTGGTACACACATGTCCCTTAATCGTGCCAATGTGCGCACACAACGTGATGATCCTATCATTCTTATAAGTGTGTCAAACAATGAAATATACTTGTAAAAATCACCAAATTTACGAACAATCCAGAAATACGGCCAAATTTAACGTATAAGGGAGAGAGATACGACAAAATGTCACAGGACCAAAGTTGTAGATCACTCCGAATTGAAGGGACATTGTGCCATCCGTTTTGTGATACGACTTACCGTTTAGCCAAAAAATAGCTCAAAAGGAATGTCTGCACAGTCATTAAAATTGCCTCCATATTTCGATATCTTTGGGGGGTAAAAAGTGAAAAATTTGAACATCTTGGAATTTTCCCGTCGGTTAGGGACCAAAAGCTATAATTTCACCAAATTTCAATTGTCTACTTCGTCTGGCAGGTTGTGCCGCCATTTTGATTTGGGGGGATAGGGGATAAAAATGAGGAAATTCTCGAAAATTTTTAAGCCCACGAAACCTATAGGTTATCGTTTTGGATATACTATACGACTGTGTTCTTATGCTGAGCCCAAAATTTGAGCCCCCCCAGCGTGCCCCCTTCAGGGAATTTTGAGAATTTCCGATTTTTCTAGGGATCCTGGGGTCATCAGTTTCCTCCGTACAAAGTTTCAAATTTCTGAGATTTCTGGAAGTGCCTCATTAATTCACGTCTTTTTTCATTTTTAAATATTTATATATACATCGCTCCAGCCCGACTTGCTTTTATATATATAGATGACGGATAAGCATGAGCACGTTGAAAAGTGCAGACTTCCACTTCGAGATTCATATCTCCTAAACGGTTTATGATATTAAGAAACGGTTTGCGCCATCAGACGCCTCATTTATCGTTCTACATATTTGTTTCTAAACCATTTCCTCGTATCTCCCATATTAAGGGGGTAAATTGAAATCAAATTTTGAATAGGGTGAAATTTGGGTGCATTTTTAACATTTTACATTACTTTTTGCCTACTTATGTATAAGCTAGAATCATGAAATTTGGTACACACATGTCCCTTAATCGTGCCAATGTGCGCACACAACGTGATGATCCTATCATTCTTATAAGTGTGTCAAACAATGAAATATACTTGTAAAAATCACCAAATTTACGAACAATCCAGAAATACGGCCAAATTTAACGTATAAGAGAGAGAGATACGACAAAATGTCACAGGACCAAAGTTGTAGATCACTCCGAATTGAAGTGACATTGTGCCATCCGTTTTGTGATACGACTTACCGTTTAGCCAAAAAATAGCTCAAAAGGAATGTCTGCACAGTCATTAAAATTGCCTCCATATTTCGATATCTTAGGGGGGTAAAAAGTGAAAAATTTGAACATCTTGGAATTTTCCCGTCGGTTAGGGACCAAAAGCTATAATTTCACCAAATTTCAATTGTCTACTTCGTCTGGCAGGTTGTGCCGCCATTTTGATTTGGGGGGATAGGGGATAAAAATGAGGAAATTCTCGAAAATTTTTAAGCCCACGAAACCTATAGGTTATCGTTTTGGATATACTATACGACTGTGTTCTTATGCTGAGCCCAAAATTTGACCCCCCCCCAGCGTGCCCCCTTCAGGGAATTTTGAGAATTTCCGATTTTTCTAGGGATCCTGGGGTCATCAGTTTCCTCCGTACCAAGTTTCAAATTTCTGAGATTTATGGAAGTGCCTCATTAATTCACGTCTTTTTTCATTTTTAAATATTTATATATACATCGCTGCAGCCCGACTTGCTTTTATATATATAGATGACAGATAAGCATGAGCACGTTGAAAAGTGCAGACTTCCACTTCGAGATTCATATCTCCTAAACGGTTTATGATATTAAGAAACGGTTTGCGCCATCAGACGCCTCATTTATCGCTCTACATGTTTGTTTCTAAACCATTTAATCGTATCTCACATATTAAGGGGGTAAATTGAGATCAAATTTTGAATAGGGTGAAATTTGGGTGCATTTTTAACATTTTACATTACGTTTTGCCTACTTATGTATAAGCTAGAATTATGAAATTTGGTACACACATGTCCCTTAATCGTGCCAATGTGCGCACACAACGTGATGATCCTATCATTCTTATAAGTGTGTCAAACAATGAAATATACTTGTAAAAATCACCAAATTTACGAACAATCCAGAAATACGGCCAAATTTAACGTATAAGGGAGAGAGATACGACAAAATGTCACAGGACCAAAGTTGTAGATCACTCCGAATTGAAGGGACATTGTGCCATCCGTTTTGTGATACGACTTACCGTTTAGCCAAAAAATAGCTCAAAAGGAATGTCTGCACAGTCATTAAAATTGCCTATATATTTCGATATCTTTGGGGGGTAAAAAGTGAAAAATTTGAACATCTTGGAATTTTCCCGTCGGTTAGGGACCAAAAGCTATAATTTCACCAAATTTCAATTGTCTACTTCGTCTGGCAGGTTGTGCCGCCATTTTGATTTGGGGGGATAGGGGATAAAAATGAGGAAATTCTCGAAAATTTTTAAGCCCACGAAACCTATAGGTTATCGTTTTGGATATACTATACGACTGTGTTCTTATGCGGAGCCCAAAATTTGAGCCCCCCCAGCGTGCCCCCTTCAGGGAATTTTGAGAATTTCCGATTTTTCTAGGGATCCTGGGGTCATCAGTTTCCTCCGTACAAAGTTTCAAATTTCTGAGATTTCTGCAAGTGCCTCATTAATTCACGTCTTTTTTCATTTTTAAATATTTATATATACATCGCTCCAGCCCGACTTGCTTTTATTATATAGATGACGGATAAGCATGAGCACGTTGAAAAGTGCAGACTTCCACTTCGAGATTCATATCTCCTAAACGGTTTATGATATTAAGAAACGGTTTGCGCCATCAGACGTCTCATTTATCGCTATACATATTTGTTTCTAAACCATTTCCTCGTATCTCCCATATTAAGGGGGTAAATTGAGATCAAATTTTGAATAGGGTGAAATTTGGGTGCATTTTTAACATTTTACATTACGTTTTGCCTACTTATGTATAAGCTAGAATCATGAAATTTGGTACACACATGTCCCTTAATCGTGCCAATGTGCGCACACAACGTGATGATCCTATCATTCTTATAAGTGTGTCAAACAATGAAATATACTTGTAAAAATCACCAAATTTACGAACAATCCAGAAATACGGCCAAATTTAACGTATAAGAGAGAGAGATACGACAAAATGTCACAGGACCAAAGTTGTAGATCACTCCGAATTGAAGTGACATTGTGCCATCCGTTTTGTGATACGACTTACCGTTTAGCCAAAAAATAGCTCAAAAGGAATGTCTGCACAGTCATTAAAATTGCCTCCATATTTCGATATCTTAGGGGGGTAAAAAGTGAAAAATTTGAACATCTTGGAATTTTCCCGTCGGTTAGGGACCAAAAGCTATAATTTCACCAAATTTCAATTGTCTACTTCGTCTGGCAGGTTGTGCCGCCATTTTGATTTGGGGGGATAGGGGATAAAAATGAGGAAATTCTCGAAAATTTTTAAGCCCACGAAACCTATAGGTTATCGTTTTGGATATACTATACGACTGTGTTCTTATGCTGCGCCCAAAATTTGAGCCCCCCCAGCGTGCCCCCTTCAGGGAATTTTGAGAATTTCCGATTTTTCTAGGGATCCTGGGGTCATCAGTTTCCTCCGTACAAAGTTTCAAATTTCTGAGATTTCTGGAAGTGCCTCATTAATTCACGTCTTTTTTCATTTTTAAATATTTAAATATACATCGCTCCAGCCCGACTTGCTTTTATATATATAGATGACGGATAAGCATGAGCACGTTGAAAAGTGCAGACTTCCACTTCGAGATTCATATCTCCTAAACGGTTTATGATATTAAGAAACGGTTTGCGCCATCAGACGCCTCATTTATCGCTCTACATATTTGTTTCTAAACCATTTCCTCGTATCTCCCATATTAAGGGAGTAAATTGAAATCAAGTTTTGAATAGGGTGAAATTTGGGTGCATTTTTAACATTTTACATTACTTTTTGCCTACTTATGTATAAGCTAGAATCATGAAATTTGGTACACACATGTCCCTTAATCGTGCCAATGTGCGCACACAACGTGATGATCCTATCATTCTTATAAGTGTGTCAAACAATGAAATATACTTGTAAAAATCACCAAATTTACGAACAATCCAGAAATACGGCCAAATTTAACGTATAAGAGAGAGAGATACGACAAAATGTCACAGGACCAAAGTTGTAGATCACTCCGAATTGAAGTGACATTGTGCCATCCGTTTTGTGATACGACTTACCGTTTAGCCAAAAAATAGCTCAAAAGGAATGTCTGCACAGTCATTAAAATTGCCTCCATATTTCGATATCTTAGGGGGGTAAAAAGTGAAAAATTTGAACATCTTGGAATTTTCCCGTCGGTTAGGGACCAAAAGCTATAATTTCACCAAATTTCAATTGTCTACTTCGTCTGGCAGGTTGTGCCGCCATTTTGATTTGGGGGGATAGGGGATAAAAATGAGGAAATTCTCGAAAATTTTTAAGCCCACGAAACCTATAGGTTATCGTTTTGGATATACTATACGACTGTGTTCTTATGCTGAGCCCAAAATTTGAGCCCCCCCAGCGTGCCCCCTTCAGGGAATTTTGAGAATTTCCGATTTTTCTAGGGATCCTGGGGTCATCAGTTTCCTCCGTACAACGTTTCAAATTTCTGAGATTTCTGGAAGTGCCTCATTAATTCACGTCTTTTTTCATTTTTAAATATTTATATATACATCGCTCCAGCCCGACTTGCTTTTATATATATAGATGACGGATAAGCATGAGCACGTTGAAAAGTGCAGACTTCCACTTCGAGATTCATATCTCCTAAACGGTTTATGATATTAAGAAACGGTTTGCGCCATCAGACGCCCCATTTTTCGCTCTACATATTTGTTTCTAAACCATTTCCTCGTATCTCCCATATTAAGGGGGTAAATTGAAATCAAATTTTGAATAGGGTGAAATTTGGGTGCATTTTTAACATTTTACATTACTTTTTGCCTACTTATGTATAAGCTAGAATCATGAAATTTGGTACACACATGTCCCTTAATCGTGCCAATGTGCGCACACAACGTGATGATCCTATCATTCTTATAAGTGTGTCAAACAATGAAATATACTTGTAAAAATCACCAAATTTACGAACAATCCAGAAATACGGCCAAATTTAACGTATAAGAGAGAGAGATACGACAAAATGTCACAGGACCAAAGTTGTAGATCACTCCGAATTGAAGTGACATTGTGCCATCCGTTTTGTGATACGACTTACCGTTTAGCCAAAAAATAGCTCAAAAGGAATGTTGCACAGTCATTAAAATTGCCTCCATATTTCGATATCTTAGGGGGGTAAAAAGTGAAAAATTTGAACATCTTGGAATTTTCCCGTCGGTTAGGGACCAAAAGCTATAATTTCACCAAATTTCAATTGTCTACTTCGTCTGGCAGGTTGTGCCGCCATTTTGATTTGGGGGGTCCAGCGGCACCGCCTTTTAAAATGCTCCGAAACTCGTTGATCAGACGAGTGGACGCATTTTAAAAGAGGTCCATAACTTAAAACTACGAGCGCGCGCCCACTTAACCTAGGTACTTATGAACTACTTATATCTACAATTATTTACGAACACATGAAATTTACAAGAACAGTCACCACATTATACATTTTAAATGAGAAAGTCTGCCTCATGGGAGGTCTGTATTAGCTTGTCACGTGCAACGCTGATTTACATCAGTCCATTATTACACTGTTTCATTCGCGCACTCAGGTTGAAATCTAGGCATTCAAAAGTCAAGGCGGCTGGGTATAATATTTCCATGCACTCAGGGATCTGGATGTGAATTCGGTTCAACTCCAGCAATTCGAATCACTTCCCTTTTTTTTCTATTTCCTTTCTTTCATTTCCGTTCTCATTCATGAAACACGATTTTTACCTGAAAGAAAAGGCATGTTAGAAAACTGGGAATTCATTAAGGACAAGGTTAATATACACCACTACAGATACGTAAGATATGGAAATATACGAGGTTTACTGGCTTCTTTGATGGTAAGCCTTTACCATCGAGACGTGAGCCTTGCTCACCTTCTTACTTACTACGTCTTCCAGTTCTACTGTCACAGGTCCCAGGAATCTGGTTACCTTTTTAGGCTGAGACCATTTATAACATAATTTGGCCGTGACTTGATTTGCCGTTGAGCTCAATGGAAAAACTTTCACTACGACCAAGTCTCCAACTTCAAGCTTTACTCTCTTTCTGTTCCGATTGTACCTCTCAGCCACACGGTCTCGAGCCCTGGTTAACTGTGTCACTGCTTCCTTCCATTTGGCCTCTACGTCCATCGTCCTGGACGGTTTGGACAGATACCCAATATTCCACTTCAACTGCAGTGGGTCGACAAGATCCCTGCCTAGAAATAGAGCAGCCGGGGCTTGCCGGTGCGACTCATGTACACTGCTGTTGAATGCTAAAACAAAGAAATCAAGATTACAGTCCCAGCTGCGCTGGTCAGCGTTGTGAAATGCCGTCAAGCAAGCTTTGAGATTTCGATGGAACCTTTCAACGTGCGAGGGTTTGGGATAGTGAGGGCTTAAAAACACATGCTTTATTCCCCACCCAAAGCATAAGTGTCGGAGCTTACGACAGTTAAAGGTGGACGCATTGTCGGTCACTATCGTCTTAGGGGGTCCGTAAATTCCAAAAATGTGCCGGGATAAGAAATGCACAACGTTGTTCGAATTTATCTTGCGCACGGGAAATAGCCAAACAAATTTTGAAAATGCATCAACGACGGACAAGATCCCAACGTTGCCACTCTTGGACTTGGTGAGGGGGCCAAAATAGTCAATGAATAACCTTTCTCCGGGGCATGTTGCTATGTCGGCAGAATGGGGTCCAACGAGAGAAGACTGCGCGGGTTTAGCCCTCTGGCAAACATCGCAACTTCTTACATACTCCAAAACATCTCTTTTCAAGTTAGGCCAGAAGTAGTCGCGAGAGATTCGATTTAAAGTTTTATATTGACCTAAATGAGCGCCCAGATAGGAGTCGTGATAAAACTGAAGTAGCATGGGCCTCAATTTCAAGGGTACGTAAATTCTGTCACTACCATTTTTCCGACATCGACGGGACAACAATCCTCTCTTAACACTATACGACTCGTCTTCAAGAGAGCCATCCGCGATTCGTTTCAACAACTCGCGACACTCGGAGTCGTCCTTCTGGTGTTCGGAGATATCCGTGAAGGACCATGGGAAATTTTGCAAAATACTAATGGTGTTATCTTCTTCGGTTGGGACACGGTCTTCCTCAGGTTCGACCGCACTCTCCTTCACTCCCTCGAACATGCGCGACAAGCAGTCGGCTACAACATTGTCCTTTCCACGGACATGTACGACAGTAAATTTGTACGCAGATAATCGGAGAATCCATCTGGCGGTTCGACCAAGTCTTTTCACATTAGCGCTCATCCACGAGAGAGCTTGATTGTCCGTGTGGATGTAAAAATGGCGGTGCTCAAGATACGAGCGAAACTTTTCGACACCCAAAACTACTGCTAGGCATTCTTTTTCGTAAATGGAATACCTCAGTTCAGCTCCATGTAGTAGTTTACTGAAGTACGCGACGGGGACTAGCTTACCCTGCTCATCGGCTTGATTGAGCACCGCGGACACAGCGAGCTCGCTGGAGTCGCATTGCAAGATGAAATCGCGGGAAAAATCCGGACTATGTAATACAGGGGCTTCACAGAGTGCCTGTTTCAATTGTTCGAAGGCCTGGGTTTGATCATGGCTCCAGACAAAGCGACAACCTTTTCTTTTCAGCAGGTTTAAAGGGGCCGAAATCTGAGAGAAATTTTTGATGAACCGGCTGTAAAATCCTACCATACCAAGAAATCTTCGCACACCGCGAACGTTTTTGGACGATCTTCTAATCTTTTCGCCCAGCTTTGACGAGCACCTGGCCCATCTTCGCGAAGTTCTCAGTCGGTTGCGCAAGCACGGCTTCACGATCAACCCAAAGAAGGTCTCTATTTGTACCAAACGGCTAAATTTTCTAGGCCACGTTGTATCTGACTCTGGAATCGCTGTAAACCCTGATCGGGTTAAGTGCATTATCCATATCGCAACCCAAGTTTCAAAGGTTTGAACACGAGACACATACACAATATAACAACAATGGATTTGAATTCAACAATGCACATAAATTATAGATCACACTTAAAATTAGGGCCAGAGACTAACTGAATCATGAGATTAAATTAAAGCGACCAGAACTGACTTCGAATGGGTTTCCAGCTCTACCTCGTCCGATTTCCTTTCAGAGGAGGTATCCCAGTCGAGCACGCTACTGCTACCATTTACTGAGCCACACCCTCCCCATCTATCACTACATAAATCAGCGATCCAAGCAATAACTTAGTGAAATATTCATGGGGAACAATATTTGAGGCCCGGATCGTGTCGACCGGGCAAGGCACATACATAACCCTGAGCTGAAAACCCCCCCTTGTAATCAGGTAACAAGGGCAAGACTACCTCTATTAGAAATAAAAGAAGAAATGGTTTAAACCAGGGGATTTATTAAATAAATATGAGAGAAAAATTAAAGCAAGAAAAGAAAATCACACAAAATAAATAGGGAAATTCATCGTATTACTGATGGACGTACCTTGTTCTTTCTCACATAGTTGAAACATGGCGTGAAAACTCACTAATACTCTTCAAAAAAAAATGATACGTAATTTAAAATGCTCACTGCTCCTCGACACATCGCTATTACAATACCAGCAGCTTCCTTTCATCATAAACTATTCAACCAGGTCGCCCGTTTTACCGAGATTCAAATATCCAAGGCACTGCATCATGTATTCATTAGGCAACTAACAATGCGAAAAGTTCGCATAACAATAAGCCGTGCCGGAGAACAAAAAACAGATAAGAATAACGACAGATGAGACTGAGCACAGCCTCCATGGACCAATCAAAGCCAAGACAAGACCCAAAGAATACAATAGGTACGCCCATGCGCAAATATGAAACCAACATGGCGGGTACTCAAGCTGAGCATCAGCCATGAATGATAAATAAATATAGGTCTGCGCTGAAAACCAAACAAGGCGCAGAATTTGAAAGACAAATACAACAGGTCAACCGGCATATCAACCTTTCCTCTCCCACACATTCGAACTCACATGCATACCACATTCACGCACACACAATGAGGGTATCGGGAAAATAAAACACGAACGGCCGTTCAGATTTATTATGGCTCCACGGTCATTATCAGTGGGCCTCACGTACTCGAATGTTTGCGTGCGGCGTGCAATTACACATAAGGTCAGAATTGGACATTACTTTATTCACATCACTGGCATGTTGCGCCTTGTACAACCTGGATTGGTGTCTCCTGCGGTCGAGACAAGGGGCACATCACGAGGATCACGCAGTATTAAAGCACGCAGTGCACCAAATCATAACCACAGAGACCCTTTTTCAATTATAACAACAAGACCACAGATACATTCATTCAAGCACATCGTATGACGGAGCGGAAAGATGTATGCCATCGACCGTAACATACGGGAATAAATCGTCACCAAATTTAAATATAAACCAAGTATCACGTACCTGTGATTATCAATGGTAAAATCGAACAGCAGTTAGCGTGAAAGGTCCAGGCTTGAACACATTGAATGAATATTTGAGGCATAAAAATGCCACACCGAACATAGCGGCAGCCATTGTTAGTATCTGCCCCACATAGAACAGCAAAAGAACTCCACAGAGTAAAAATTATCGCTCAGCAAAACGAACGACCTCACAGATAAAAACATAGCGTGTGCTGCTCCCTACTGGACGTCATTAGACTGACACACAAAACTGAAGGAAGCTATTTACATAATTAAATGTCAAATCGTGGAACATGCGATAAGCATGGTTCAGGGGATAGGGGATAAAAATGAGGAAATTCTCGAAAATTTTTAAGCCCACGAAACCTATAGGTTATCGTTTTGGATATACTATACGACTGTGTTCTTATGCTGAGCCCAAAATTTGAGCCCCCCCAGCGTGCCCCCTTCAGGGAATTTTGAGAATTTCCGATTTTTCTAGGGATCCTGGGGTCATCAGTTTCCTCCGTACCAAGTTTCAAATTTCTGAGATTTATGGAAGTGCCTCATTAATTCACGTCTTTTTTCATTTTTAAATATTTATATATACATCGCTGCAGCCCGACTTGCTTTTATATATATAGATGACAGATAAGCATGAGCACGTTGAAAAGTGCAGACTTCCACTTCGAGATTCATATCTCCTAAACGGTTTATGATATTAAGAAACGGTTTGCGCCATCAGACGCCTCATTTATCGCTCTACATGTTTGTTTCTAAACCATTTAATCGTATCTCACATATTAAGGGGGTAAATTGAAATCAAATTTTGAATAGGGTGAAATTTGGGTGCATTTTTAACATTTTACATTACGTTTTGCCTACTTATGTATAAGCTAGAATTATGAAATTTGGTACACACATGTCCCTTAATCGTGCCAATGTGCGCACACAACGTGATGATCCTATCATTCTTATAAGTGTGTCAAACAATGAAATATACTTGTAAAAATCACCAAATTTACGAACAATCCAGAAATACGGCCAAATTTAACGTATAAGGGAGAGAGATACGACAAAATGTCACAGGACCAAAGTTGTAGATCACTCCGAATTGAAGGGACATTGTGCCATCCGTTTTGTGATACGACTTACCGTTTAGCCAAAAAATAGCTCAAAAGGAATGTCTGCACAGTCATTAAAATTGCCTATATATTTCGATATCTTTGGGGGGTAAAAAGTGAAAAATTTGAACATCTTGGAATTTTCCCGTCGGTTAGGGACCAAAAGCTATAATTTCACCAAATTTCAATTGTCTACTTCGTCTGGCAGGTTGTGCCGCCATTTTGATTTGGGGGGATAGGGGATAAAAATGAGGAAATTCTCGAAAATTTTTAAGCCCACGAAACCTATAGGTTATCGTTTTGGATATACTATACGACTGTGTTCTTATGCGGAGCCCAAAATTTGAGCCCCCCCAGCGTGCCCCCTTCAGGGAATTTTGAGAATTTCCGATTTTTCTAGGGATCCTGGGGTCATCAGTTTCCTCCGTACAAAGTTTCAAATTTCTGAGATTTCTGCAAGTGCCTCATTAATTCACGTCTTTTTTCATTTTTAAATATTTATATATACATCGCTCCAGCCCGACTTGCTTTTATATATATAGATGACGGATAAGCATGAGCACGTTGAAAAGTGCAGACTTCCACTTCGAGATTCATATCTCCTAAACGGTTTATGATATTAAGAAACGGTTTGCGCCATCAGACGCCCCATTTATCGCTCTACATATTTGTTTCTAAACCATTTCCTCGTATCTCCCATATTAAGGGGGTTAATTGAAATCAAATTTTGAATAGGGTGAAATTTGGGTGCATTTTTAACATTTTACATTACTTTTTGCCTACTTATGTATAAGCTAGAATCATGAAATTTGGTACACACATGTCCCTTAATCGTGCCAATGTGCGCACACAACGTGATGATCCTATCATTCTTATAAGTGTGTCAAACAATGAAATATACTTGTAAAAATCACCAAATTTACGAACAATCCAGAAATACGGCCAAATTTAACGTATAAGAGAGAGAGATACGACAAAATGTCACAGGACCAAAGTTGTAGATCACTCCGAATTGAAGTGACATTGTGCCATCCGTTTTGTGATACGACTTACCGTTTAGCCAAAAAATAGCTCAAAAGGAATGTCTGCACAGTCATTAAAATTGCCTCCATATTTCGATATCTTAGGGGGGTAAAAAGTGAAAAATTTGAACATCTTGGAATTTTCCCGTCGGTTAGGGACCAAAAGCTATAATTTCACCAAATTTCAATTGTCTACTTCGTCTGGCAGGTTGTGCCGCCATTTTGATTTGGGGGGATAGGGGATAAAAATGAGGAAATTCTCGAAAATTTTTAAGCCCACGAAACCTATAGGTTATCGTTTTGGATATACTATACGACTGTGTTCTTATGCTGAGCCCAAAATTTGAGCCCCCCCAGCGTGCCCCCTTCAGGGAATTTTGAGAATTTCCGATTTTTCTAGGGATCCTGGGGTCATCAGTTTCCTCTGTACCAAGTTTCAAATTTCTGAGATTTATGGAAGTGCTTCATTAATTCACGTCTTTTTTCATTTTTAAATATTTATATATACATCGCTGCAGCCCGACTTGCTTTTATATATATAGATGACAGATAAGCATGAGCACGTTGAAAAGTGCAGACTTCCACTTCGAGATTCATATCTCCTAAACGGTTTATGATATTAAGAAACGGTTTGCGCCATCAGACGCCTCATTTATCGCTCTACATGTTTGTTTCTAAACCATTTAATCGTATCTCACATATTAAGGGGGTAAATTGAGATCAAATTTTGAATAGGGTGAAATTTGGTTGCATTTTTAACATTTTACATTACGTTTTGCCTACTTATGTATAAGCTAGAATCATGAAATTTGGTACACACATGTCCCTTAATCGTGCCAATGTGCGCACACAACGTGATGATCCTATCATTCTTATAAGTGTGTCAAACAATGAAATATACTTGTAAAAATCACCAAATTTACGAACAATCCAGAAATACGGCCAAATTTAACGTATAAGAGAGAGAGATACGACAAAATGTCACAGGACCAAAGTTGTAGATCACTCCGAATTGAAGTGACATTGTGCCATCCGTTTTGTGATACGACTTACCGTTTAGCCAAAAAATAGCTCAAAAGGAATGTCTGCACAGTCATTAAAATTGCCTCCATATTTCGATATCTTAGGGGGGTAAAAAGTGAAAAATTTGAACATCTTGGAATTTTCCCGTCGGTTAGGGACCAAAAGCTATAATTTCACCAAATTTCAATTGTCTACTTCGTCTGGCAGGTTGTGCCGCCATTTTGATTTGGGGGGATAGGGGATAAAAATGAGGAAATTCTCGAAAATTTTTAAGCCCACGAAACCTATAGGTTATCGTTTTGGATATACTATACGACTGTGTTCTTATGCTGAGCCCAAAATTTGAGCCCCCCCAGCGTGCCCCCTTCAGGGAATTTTGAGAATTTCCGATTTTTCTAGGGATCCTGGGGTCATCAGTTTCCTCCGTACCAAGTTTCAAATTTCTGAGATTTATGGAAGTGCCTCATTAATTCACGTCTTTTTTCATTTTTAAATATTTATATATACATCGCTGCAGCCCGACTTGCTTTTATATATATAGATGACAGATAAGCATGAGCACGTTGAAAAGTGCAGACTTCCACTTCGAGATTCATATCTCCTAAACGGTTTATGATATTAAGAAACGGTTTGCGCCATCAGACGCCTCATTTATCGCTCTACATGTTTGTTTCAAAACCATTTAATCGTATCTCACATATTAAGGGGGTAAATTGAAATCAAATTTTGAATAGGGTGAAATTTGGGTGCATTTTTAACATTTTACATTACGTTTTGCCTACTTATGTATAAGCTAGAATTATGAAATTTGGTACACACATGTCCCTTAATCGTGCCAATGTGCGCACACAACGTGATGATCCTATCATTCTTATAAGTGTGTCAAACAATGAAATATACTTGTAAAAATCACCAAATTTACGAACAATCCAGAAATACGGCCAAATTTAACGTATAAGGGAGAGAGATACGACAAAATGTCACAGGACCAAAGTTGTAGATCACTCCGAATTGAAGGGACATTGTGCCATCCGTTTTGTGATACGACTTACCGTTTAGCCAAAAAATAGCTCAAAAGGAATGTCTGCACAGTCATTAAAATTGCCTATATATTTCGATATCTTTGGGGGGTAAAAAGTGAAAAATTTGAACATCTTGGAATTTTCCCGTCGGTTAGGGACCAAAAGCTATAATTTCACCAAATTTCAATTGTCTACTTCGTCTGGCAGGTTGTGCCGCCATTTTGATTTGGGGGGATAGGGGATAAAAATGAGGAAATTCTCGAAAATTTTTAAGCCCACGAAACCTATAGGTTATCGTTTTGGATATACTATACGACTGTGTTCTTATGCGGAGCCCAAAATTTGAGCCCCCCCAGCGTGCCCCCTTCAGGGAATTTTGAGAATTTCCGATTTTTCTAGGGATCCTGGGGTCATCAGTTTCCTCCGTACAAAGTTTCAAATTTCTGAGATTTCTGCAAGTGCCTCATTAATTCACGTCTTTTTTCATTTTTAAATATTTATATATACATCGCTCCAGCCCGACTTGCTTTTATATATATAGATGACGGATAAGCATGAGCACGTTGAAAAGTGCAGACTTCCACTTCGAGATTCATATCTCCTAAACGGTTTATGATATTAAGAAACGGTTTGCGCCATCAGACGTCTCATTTATCGCTATACATATTTGTTTCTAAACCATTTCCTCGTATCTCCCATATTAAGGGGGTAAATTGAGATCAAATTTTGAATAGGGTGAAATTTGGGTGCATTTTTAACATTTTACATTACGTTTTGCCTACTTATGTATAAGCTAGAATCATGAAATTTGGTACACACATGTCCCTTAATCGTGCCAATGTGCGCACACAACGTGATGATCCTATCATTCTTATAAGTGTGTCAAACAATGAAATATACTTGTAAAAATCACCAAATTTACGAACAATCCAGAAATACGGCCAAATTTAACGTATAAGGGAGAGAGATACGACAAAATGTCACAGGACCAAAGTTGTAGATCACTCCGAATTGAAGTGACATTGTGCCATCCGTTTTGTGATACAACTTACCGTTTAGCCAAAAAATAGCTCAAAAGGAATGTCTGCACAGTCATTAAAATTGCCTCCATATTTCGATATCTTTGGGGGGTAAAAAGTGAAAAATTTGAACATCTTGGAATTTTCCCGTCGGTTAGGGACCAAAAGCTATAATTTCACCAAATTTCAATTGTCTACTTCGTCTGGCAGGTTGTGCCGCCATTTTGATTTGGGGGGATAGGGGATAAAAATGAGGAAATTCTCGAAAATTTTTAAGCCCACGAAACCTATAGGTTATCGTTTTGGATATACTATACGACTGTGTTCTTATGCTGAGCCCAAAATTTGAGCCCCCCCAGCGTGCCCCCTTCAGGGAATTTTGAGAATTTCCGATTTTTCTAGGGATCCTGGGGTCATCAGTTTCCTCCGTACAAAGTTTCAAATTTCTGAGATTTATGGAAGTGCCTCATTAATTCACGTCTTTTTTCATTTTTAAATATTTATATATACATCGCTCCAGCCCGACTTGCTTTTATATATATAGATGACGGATAAGCATGAGCACGTTGAAAAGTGCAGACTTCCACTTCGAGATTCATATCTCCTAAACGGTTTATGATATTAAGAAACGGTTTGCGCCATCAGACGCCTCATTTATCGCTCTACATATTTGTTTCTAAACCATTTCCTCGTATCTCCCATATTAAGGGGGTAAATTGAAATCAAATTTTGAATAGGGTGAAATTTGGGTGCATTTTTAACATTTTACATTACTTTTTGCCTACTTATGTATAAGCTAGAATCATGAAATTTGGTACACACATGTCCCTTAATCGTGCCAATGTGCGCACACAACGTGATGATCCTATCATTCTTATAAGTGTGTCAAACAATGAAATATACTTGTAAAAATCACCAAATTTACGAACAATCCAGAAATACGGCCAAATTTAACGTATAAGAGAGAGAGATACGACAAAATGTCACAGGACCAAAGTTGTAGATCACTCCGAATTGAAGTGACATTGTGCCATCCGTTTTGTGATACGACTTACCGTTTAGCCAAAAAATAGCTCAAAAGGAATGTCTGCACAGTCATTAAAATTGCCTCCATATTTCGATATCTTAGGGGGGTAAAAAGTGAAAAATTTGAACATCTTGGAATATTCCCGTCGGTTAGGGACCAAAAGCTATAATTTCACCAAATTTCAATTGTCTACTTCGTCTGGCAGGTTGTGCCGCCATTTTGATTTGGGGGGATAGGGGATAAAAATGAGGAAATTCTCGAAAATTTTTAAGCTCACGAAACCTATAGGTTATCGTTTTGGATATACTATACGACTGTGTTCTTATGCTGAGCCCAAAATTTGAGCCCCCCCAGCGTGCCCCCTTCAGGGAATTTTGAGAATTTCCGATTTTTCTAGGGATCCTGGGGTCATCAGTTTCCTCCGTACCAAGTTTCAAATTTCTGAGATTTATGGAAGTGCCTCATTAATTCACGTCTTTTTTCATTTTTAAATATTTATATATACATCGCTGCAGCCCGACTTGCTTTTATATATATAGATTATTTCGTGCTATTTAGGCGGTCTGCGTGTCAATTCCGACGTTCCATTTTTCTCTAGTAGATGGCAGAATAAACCAGATCTCCCTTGGGCGATCTGTGGCTGGGATTTAATAAATTTTCTTGGGTAATCGGCAAATTTGTCATCATAGATCTTTCATATGCGGACATCGTATGACATGGAGTTTCGAACTGACCTCTTTCCGCCCTTCCAACCCGCGATATTGGGATCAGGAGGCTGACACACTAATCACTGATCCACAGAGGTATCTGCAGAGTTCCACAAGGTTAGTATGACGACACCCTCAGCCTTATTGCTTGACTTCCGTGACCGAGTACGCTGCCGTTCATATCAACAGCTTCTCAGTTAGTCTCACGCGAGTGAGTGAAACCCATTCCAAACCTCAATCCAGAATTAAAGTCCTTAGACTGGCCGAGAATTGAACCCAGGGTGTTGGGGTATGAGGCAGGTACACTACAGTTACACCATGGAGCTGACCTATTCCTTGCTCTTGTTGGCTATAAATATCGAAGATCATCCTTCAAGAACCTCGGTTTAGGAGCGGCGAGGTGACCTTTAGCTTCCAGTCGCGTCGTTGTGGCTGGAGCAGTCTTCCGGTAGGGGCCTGTCGGAAGCTTCTTGCACCATTAATCATCTGGTTAACCCTTTCCGTGGTCTCTGCTGCATCATGCAGTTTTCTTGTGTGTGTGTTGCCTCGATATGGATCATGTTGGTGAGAAAATAATGTGGTTTTATACAGGGTGTAGCAAAATCCAATACTCAAACTTTCAGGGACGATAGAAGAGACAACACAAATATTTTATTAAATAAATAGTCAGCCAATGTGGTGTACTGGTTAGTGTGATTAGCTGACACCCCCGGAGGCCCGGGTTCGATTCCCGGCTCTATCATGAAATTTGAAAAGTGATGATAGGGCTGGAACGGGTTCCACTCAGCCTCGGGAGGTCAAATGAGTAGATGGGGTTTCGATTCCCTCCACAGCCATCCTCGAAGTGGTTTTCAGTTGCTTCCAACTTATCCTCCAGGCAAATACCGGTATAGTACCTAACTTAAAACCACGGAAGTTTCCTTCCCTCTTCACTGTCTATCCATTCCAATCTTCCCATCCCTCACAAGACCCCTCTTCAGCTTTGCAGATGAGGCCGCCTGGTGGGGATGCTGGTCCTCCTTCCCACTTGTATCTCCCCGGATCGAAGACTCACACTCAAGAACACTGCTTGTGAGACGGTAGAGGTGGGACTCCTCGCTGATTCCGAGGGAAAAACCAACCCTGGGGGGTAAACAGATTAAGAAAGAAGAAAGAAAAATAAATATCGGTCAAAAATTGCTGAGTAACCTATTTTTTGACATGATTGAGAATAAAGCAATTACATTTCAAGTTAATCGTATTCCTTTACAAAAACTGTTGAAACATGTGTCATCCTGCTGTAATACAAGCCCAAGTCTCCCGACCGGGAGAGCTTGGAGTGTGAGACTCCAATTAGTTCGGAGGAAGAGCTCGTCGCTCGGGTGCGTACACTACAGTACATATCTGGAGGCTTCGACTTCTAAGCGTATACGGTATTCGAAAAGCAATGACGCCGTTGTTCTGCACAAGGAGGAGGCACTTTTGAATAGGTTTTTTTCTGAAAAGGATTTAAATTAAGCTAAAACTTCATGTTTGTGGGTTACAGTAGTCACGTCCTAGTTCGTGAACCATGGGCAACGGCTGAGTGGCCTAGTAAGTGGTCCTGAGAGTCGGGATACCAGTTGCTATGGAACGGGAGTGGGCATCTCGGACATATTCTGAGTCGTGGCCCTCCTTGTGCTCAGGCGGCTAGGACTATACAATTCACCGGTGGTCCATAACCCGTTAGAGGAGAGATCCTCACTTGGACTATGTGCAAGTAGGGCAGCATCCTGCTTCATGAATTTACCGAGCTCAGAACACTTTAAGCAAGCCTCGGACCTATGGGAGTAATGGAGTCCCACTCCCATTTGACAGGCGAGGGACTCCTTGGAAACTACTTGGCGAACGAAATGGAATTCGATGGGGAGCTATCAATATTAATGGGGCTTATGGAAGAAAGAAGGTAGAACTGGCTGAGTCAGCAAAGAGGATGCATCTGGATGTGCTAGGAGTAAGTGATATTCGGGTAAGGGGAGATAATGAGGAATAGATAGGAGATTATAAAGTGTACTTGACGGGTGTTAGAAAGAGAAGGGCAGAGTCTGGGGTAGGGCTCTTTATCAGGAATACCATTGCACGCAACATAGTTTCTGTTAGGCACGTAAATGAGCGAATGATGTGGGTAGATTTGTCAGTGGGAGGAATTAGGACAAGAATTGTGTCCGTATATTCACTATGTGAGGGTGCAGATGAGGATGAAGTTGACAAGTTTTATGAAGCATTGAGTGACATCGTGGTCAGGGTCAACAGCAAGGATAGAATAGTGCTAATGGGCGATTTCAATGCGAGAGTTGGGAATAGAACTGAAGGATATGAAAGAGTGATTGGTAAATGTGGGGAAGATATGGAAGCCAATGGGAATGGAAAGCGTTTGCTGGTCTTCTGTGCTAGTATGGGTTTAGCTGTTACGAATACATTCTTCAAGCATAAGGCTATTCACCGCTACACATGGGAGGTTAGGGGTACCAGATCTATAATAGACTATATCTTAACAGACTTTGAATTCAGGAAATCTGTTAGGAATGTACGAGTTTTTCGCGGATTTTTCGATGATACAGACCACTATCTGATCTGTAGTGAACTAAGTATCTCTAGGCCTAGGGTAGAGAAAGTGAAATCTGTCTGCAAACGAATAAGGGTAGAAAATCTCCAGGACGAGCAAATTAGACAGAAGTACGTGGATATGATTAGTGAGAAGTTTCGAACAGTAGACAGTAAGCAGGTTCAGGATATAGAAAGTGAATGGGTGGCATACAGGGATGCTGTAGTAGAAACAGCAAGGGAATGCCTAGGAACAACTGTGTGTAAAGATGGGAAAAGGCGAACATCTTCGTGGAATGATGAAGTGAGAGCAGCCTGTAAACGTAAAAAGAAGGCTTATCAGAAATGGCTCCAAACAAGGGCTGAGGCAGACAGGAATTTGTACGTAGATGAAAGAAACAGAGCGAAACAAGTAGTTGTTGAATCCAAAAATATGTCATGGGAAGATTTTGGTAATAACCTGGTAAGGCTAGGTCAAGCAGCAGGAAAACCTTTCTGGACAGTAATAAAGAATCTTAGGAAGGGAGGGAAAAAGGAAATGAACAGTGTTTTGAGTAATTCAGGTGAACTCATAATAGAAACCAGGGAATCACTGGAGAGGTGGAGGGAATATTTTGAACATCATCTCAATGTAAAAGGAAATCATCATGGTGGTGTTGCAAACAGCCAAGCTCATGGGGAGGAGGAAAATGATGCTGGTGAAATTATGCTTGAGGAAGTGGAAAGGATAGTAAATAAACTCCATTGTCATAAGGCAGCAGGAATAGATGAAATTAGACCTGAAATGGTGAAATATAGTGGGCCGACTCTGCTAGATTGTACATTTCTACGTTTTCCTTGGGTGTGTTTTGTTTTTGTGTTCTTATTTGTAATTGTTAAACTATCTCAATTCTTTATATGATCACTTACTTGCACAAAATAAAATACCACAACCTGCTTCGAGCAGCGCCACTTTACAAATCCGCATCATATTATAATAACATATCCGAATGTATGGCGTAGTTGGTTGGGTGCCTCAAGGTTGCAAGGTCTCTGTTGGCACTTGACAACGTGAATGTGAGAGACCCGTATCAGTAGATTAACTGGGAAGTTAAAGAAGTACCTTATCAAAGCAAATCTCTGGCATTTCGACATTCAGTTTATCTACAGCCAGTAAGGGAACCTAAATACTACTACTACTACTACTACTACTACTACTACTACTACTACTACTACTACTACTAATCATCATCATCATCATCATCTGTTTACTCTCCAGGTTCGGTTTTTCCCTCAGACTCAGCGAGGGATCCCACTTCTACCGCCTCAAGGGCAGTGTCCTGGAGCTTCAGACTCTTGGTCAGGGGATACAACTGGGGAGAATGACCAGTACCTCGCCCAGGTGGCCTCACCTGCTATGCTGAACAGGGGCCTTGTGGAGGGATGGGAAGATTGGAAGGGATAGACAAGGAAGAGGGAAGGAAGCGGCCGTGGCCGTAAATTAGGTATCATCCCGGCATTCGCCTGGAGGAGAAGTGGGAAACCACGGAAAACCACTTCGAGGATGGCTGTGGTGGGAATCAAACTCACCTCTACTCAATCGACCTCCCGAGGCTGAGTGGACCCCGTTCCAGCCCTCGTACCACTTTTCAAATTTTCGTGGCAGAGCCGGAAATCGAACCCGGCCCTCCGGGGGTGGCAGCTAATCACGCTAACCACTACACCACAGAGGCGGACACTACTACTACTACTACTACTACTACTACTACTACTACTAAATAATATCAGAACATATGAACTTCCGTGGTTCACGCGGCAGCGCGCCGGCCTTTCACGTCTGCGTTCCGTGGTTTCAATTTCCGGTCACTCCATGTGAGATTTATGCTGGACAAGGCGGAGGCGTAACAGGTTTTTCTACGGGTACTCCGGTTTTTCCTATCATATTTCATTTCAGCAATACTCTCCACTATCATTTGATTTCATCTGGTAGTCATTTATCATTGCCCCAGATGAGTGCGGCAGTCTTGGGCAGTCAGCACAAATCCTATCCTCGCCGCTACACGGGGACTTCATCCATTCCATTCCTGATCCGGTCGAATAACTGGAAACAGGCCGTTGATTTTCATTTTCACCAGAACATGTGACGGTAATTTAAATACGAAAATTCCCCGATTGTTCATCCCAACATAACTCTCTGTTTGAGCGACCATCTTTCATTTTTGGTCACTAGACCGTTCTTCTTCTTCTTCATTGTTAAGATGGTATGTATGTATGTATGTATGTATGTATGTATGTATGTCTAACGCTAAATAGTAATTTAAACACAGTACTTTGAAAATTTTAGCAGTTTAAAACCTACAGTAGCATGTCTCAAGTGGACTAATGTCCAGAACTGAAGTAGAAGAAGACAGTAATTTACTCAATAATGACAAGAAAACGTATACGTCGCCATTTAAAGAAGAACGTAAATGTTACTTCTTATCCCCTTCAGACTTTGGTCATTGATATCAGAATCACATCTTTTTTTTCTTTTTTTTTTTTTCTATGGGCTTTACGTCGCACTGACACAGATAGGTCTTATGGCGATGATGGGATAGGAAAGGCCTAGGAGTTGGAAAGAAGCGGCCGTGGACTTAATTAAGGTACAGCCCCAGCATTTGTCTGGTGTGAAAATGGGAAACCACGGAAAACCATCTTCAGGGCTGCCGATAGTGGGATTCGAACCTACTATCTCCCGGATGCAAGCTCACAGCCGCGCGCCTCTACGCGCACGGCCAACTCGCCCGGTCACATCTGGTCTTGTTTCACTTCAAGGATACCGTCTTCTTCGCTGTACATACAGAGGATAATATAAAATTACATTATTAGTTACCTGTCCGTACATATGTCACGATTTCTCAATCTGAACCTCAACGAATGGTAATTGATGACCTCTGGTGTCCTATAGAAAGAAAGTCGGTTTAACGACGACGTTCATGCTTAGAAGTGAAAGGCGAGTTAATGCTGAATATCGTTCAGAGGGACCTGGTGTAAATATTGGATTGATGTAGACAAGGTGGGTATAATCAGTGAGACGACGCCAAACATGATTTTATGAGCATGTACTGTAGTAGTAGCCACAGCCTAGCGGAACATTGAAGGTAGAGAGGTAATAATTGACACACATTATTGGCATGACATGGGGTTTTATTGACACCAAAATAAAGTATATAAAGATTCACTAACAGTGCCTTTTCTGGTAACATCAACATACCGGGGTTACAAGCGCATCTGACGCCCGCTCTCAAGACAGCTCCTTTTATAGCGTGCATGAGTCTCTTGCGGCATCATGCTGTCCGTGGCCATTTGTTGGCCTGTTCGTGCACTCGTTGTTGGTGTCAGTAAAACCCGATGTCATGTCAAGCTTATGCGGCCATTTGTGCGTGACGTGTTGCTGTCCAGCGCCATCTGTAGGCCATTTTGTGTACTGTATTTTGGTGTCAAACTCCATATAATGCCCATCATGTGTGTCAATTATTACCTATCTGCCTCCAATATACAGTGAAGTATTGCCTGGTCAAATGTTAACGAACTTTTGGTCCACCCTGTACTTCTAACAGACCAAGCAGTGCATTCTCTTGTGTCACACACGATATTTCTTTTGGCCTGCTCTACATCATGTTCTTTCATGGTCTTCCACCCTTAACAAAGTTTCTCTCATAAAGTGAAAAAACACCACGATTATTCAACTTGCACCACTAATGGGCGCCATTAACGGTTTCCAACCGAATCCACCCAGCTGTACCACATATCAATAGGTAGCAATATAAAAAAACATACGTGAGGATCGAATCATACAGTAGCTTATTTCTTCAGAGGATAATTCCATTTTCACCTTTGCATTATGATAATTATGGCTCATTGGATCATTGGCAGTGTATCCGACACATGAACCCAAGTTCACGAGTTCGATCCCAACAGAGGTAGTCGATTTTTAAAGGGTCGTCTTAAATCCTATCTCTCCATGTCATTGTTGTTGGCAGTACAACGATCTGTGGTAGCGCATTCAGTGTCACCTGACAAAATTAAATTCACTCAACAGCAGAAACCGCTTGGTAGAATTTTGATTTCTTTGCTAGGTAGCAGCACAATCACATGCGTTTGAAATTCAGTAGGCAAGACCTTAACATTATTATTATTATTATTATTATTATTATTATTATTATTATTATTATTATTATTATTATTATTATTATTTTTTAATTCGTTAGGGCCATCTATGGACCACGGTGCTTGTGTTTTAGCTGTTTCTTGAAGTCATCGTCGTTGTTTGCCACAATTGGTGTTCTTAGCGGCTGGTTTGGCAGCTGTTTTCTTGTTGGTACCTCGAGCTTTCCTGATGGCCCAGTAGTCCTTCATTTTCCGGCTAAATTCAATCTTACGTTCCTCAGACCATTTCCTGGTCTCGTCTTTTGGTCTGTGGGTAACTTCTGTGAGGGATGTTACAAAGGATTTAGTTTTAAGAGTTGTATGATAGTTACTCCGATCAGCTATGTCGTTTTGATTTATGTGGAGTTCCGAAAGGTCCTTCTCCACTTGCTTCATCCACACGAACCCAGTAGCTTTGCCCTTGTTAGCAGCCTTGAAGATCCTATGAGATAATCTATTTGAGTCCATTCTGGATAGGTGTCCGTAAAAAGCCAGTCGCCTTCTTCTGATGGCATCTATGAGATTTTCTTGGTGTTTATATAGCTCACGATTTGGTTGATACCATCGGCTTCCATCTGGTAAAATTCTTGGTCCCACTATCCGTCTCAGGAACTTTCTTTCTTGTACCTCGAGGGCTCTTAGTGGGGTCTTCTTAGTTAAATATAGACACTCTGCTGCATAGAGGACTGACGGTCTGATTACTGCATTGTAGTGTCTTAGTTTGACATTCATCGACAGATTTTTTGAAGCATACAGCTTTCTACAGGCATGGTAAGCCTTATCTAGTTTGAGTCTCCTGTGTTCAAGAGCCATTGTTTCGCTGAGGTCCTCTGAGAACCATTCCCCAAGGTACTTTACACTTTTGACTCTCTTGATGTAGATATTATCACTGACTCTCATCTTTCCAGGGGCATCTTTGATGTTAGTAACAAACTCGGTCTTTCCTATGTTGATCAAAAGACCCGTTTTAGACGCTATTGAGTGCAGTGTTTGGAGCTGAGTAGTAGCCTCCTGTATGTCATTTGCCAATAAAGTCAGATCGTCTGCAAAGGCTAGGCATGGTATCCTCAGGTTGTCTGCTTTAATCCCCATCCGTAATCCAGTGTTCTCTGGAAGGAATCTCATCCACTCTCTAATTATCTTTTCCAGAACGCAGTTAAATAATATACATGAGATGCCATCTCCTTGTCTCACCCCTGTTTTAATGGCGAAACTCTCCGAGAGTTGTCCTCTAAACTTTACTCTGGCTGTGGTATTGTGCAAGGTTGCTTGCACCAGCCTGTTGATCTTGTCGTTAAGTCCTAGTTCTCTTAATGTATTGTAAAGAGTAATTCTATCTACTGAGTCGTATGCTTTCTGGAAGTCGACAAATATAGCTACCCATTGTCGAGCTCTTGATTTGCTGTATTGAAGGATGGTCTTCAGATTTTGTATCTGCTCGGTACAGGACCTCGATGCTCTGAACCCTGCTTGATATTCTCCTAACTCTTTATCCAACTGTCTTGTGACATGGCGTTCCAGAATCTTGGAAAATATCTTATAGGTAACAGCAAGGAGTGATATTCCTCTGTAGTTACTGGGATCTGTTTTGCTTCCCTTCTTGTGGATTGGATGGATAATGGCTGACGTCCAATCATCTGGGAGCCTCTCACTAGTCCATATGTCCAGAATTACTTTATGTATGCTCCTGAAGGTGTGTTCTCCGGCGTGTTTTAGCATTTCTGCTACTATCCCGTCTTCTCCAGAAGCTTTATTGTTCTTGAGTAATTTAATTACATCTCTGACTTCTTCATACGTTGGAGGAGGGATAAACTCAGTATTGGGGTTAGTTGGTTCTGTAACTTGGAGACGTTCAATAGGTTCTTCTGCATTTAAGAGTCCTTTGAAGTAGTTAGCTAGGGTCTTGGTACAATCGCTGTCATTAAGACACAGCGATCCATCTGGTCTCTGGAGATGTAAAGCAGGGGAAGCGAATTGGGTTGTTTGTTGCTTGAGGCCCTTGTATAGATCTCTAGAGTTGTTCCTTACAAAATCCTCCTCTGCTTGCTTAATCAGTTCCTGGTTGTGCTTCCTCTTGGCCCCTCTTATGATGCTCGACGTAGTTTTCCTCTGTGCAATGAAGGCTTGTAAATTAGCTTCGTTCTTATGTACATTCCATTTGATCCACGCTAGCCGCCTAGCTTCTATAGCTTTATCACATTCGCTGGACCACCACGGATGCTTGTTCCCTTTAGGTCTATTGGGGATTGTTTCCTGAGCCGCTACTGTTATGGCATCCCTAAGTTGATCCCATTTTGTAGATGTGTTAATCCTGTTGGTATTATGAATCAGCCTCTCTTGGTAACTAGTGCTGTCTTCTTTGAGTTTGGTGATATCAAACCTAGGGATCTTCGTGTTTTTTGCTAACATACCCGTGGTCTTTATTAGTGGTTTCAGGTTCGTTTTAACCAGAGACAGGTAGTGATCAGAGTCAATGTTGGCTCCTCGTATCACTTTGACATTCATAATATCCCTGTGGTGCAGCTTGTCTATTGCTACGTGGTCAATTTGGAATTCACCCATCATGCTATTTGGGCATCGCCATGTCATTGCCTTTCTGGGAAGGTGTTTGAAAGCTGTAGACATCAAAAGTAATCCATACTTGGTGCAGACACAGATTAAGCGTTCCCCATTTTTGTTGGTTCTCTTATGGGCAGGATATCTTCCGACAATCTTCCGGTATTTCTGTTCTCTACCGATCTGGGCATTGAAATCTCCTAACAATATAGTCGTATGATGATTTGGTACTTTATCAAGGGTTTCTTCAAGGGCATCCCAGTACTGGTTTGTCATTTCTGGGTTTTTCCTGTTAGAGTCATTGGTAGGAGCGTGGAAGTTAATCATTGAGTATCCCCTATTCTTGCATCTGAAGGAAAGCACCGATGTTCTATCGTTTGGTGATGAAAAGTCAAGTATGCTTTTAACCAGTAGATGGTGTACTGCGAAACCAGTCCCAAGGAATGGTACATTTTCCATTACTCTATTACCAGGTTTCCCTTTATATATTATATATCCTTGAGACTCTATGGCTTCTTCGTCCGGAAACCTAGTCGCTTGGAGAGCTGCTATACTGATGTTCTTGTCGTTCAGTACATCAAGTGTATGCTTAAGCTTTCCGGTCTTGATCAAGGAGTTTATATTGATTGTGGCTAGATACGTAATATTTCGTTTCAAGTTTCGTTTAGATCTGACTGGGTCACATGAAGGTGTAGGTCCCCCAGAATCCGATGACCTACTTGTGGATCGTCTACCACCTGAGGTATTATGTTCATTAAGTTTGTACTTCATGTTTGATACAGTCTATCACACAAGTGATTAGGTTAGGTCACCCGAAGGTAACAAGTTTTTAACTATCAGGGTTGTAAGCCCTGAAGCCCCCAGCACTGATCGGTTCACTGACCCAGTTTCCGCTGGGATTGGTTACCCAACCTCCACTGGGTTGCTCAGTTTAGCAGGGACACCTCGTGCAGGTTACGTGCTGGAGTTGGAGTGAAAGAGGCTAGTTGGATTCTCTTGCTGAATCCAATATGTTATGTTGCAGATGGCCGGCAACGACGCATTTCACTCCCTTTTGTCCGGAGTCACATGGACTCCCCCCAGGTTCATTCCCGGAGCCATTATTATTATTATTATTATTATTATTATTATTATTGTTATTATTATTATTATTATTAACATGATGGCAGGGGCCTGACTTGGCTCGCCAAGGTGTTCTGCCTCAGCCAACGCCGAGAAAATAATCTTCTGGCCAACAACCCCACACAGGGACTTGAAACCATGCCTCTCATCCAAACGGGGAGAGGCTCACGCTACAAGCTTACGCAAGGCAAATTGATTCCAGTCATCTCCTGAAGATCGAGATCTTGGACATCCCTCACTGCCCAGAAGACCCACATCCTACTGCCTTCTAAGGAGTACTATCAACAGCACAACAGTCCGGCTCCATGGCTAAATGGTTAGCGTGCTGGCCTTTGATCACAGGGGCTCGGGTTCGATTTGCGGTAGGGTCAGGAATTTTAACCATCACTGGTTAATTCCCCTGGCACGGGGACTGGGTGTATGTGTCGTCTTCATCATAATTTCATCCTCATCACAACGCACAAGTTGCCTACGGGCGTCAAATCAAAAGACCTGGATCTGGCAGGCAGAACATGTCCTCGGACACTCCCGGCACTATAAGCCACACGCCATTTCATTTCAACAGCAGAACCACCTGTACTCTTCTCTCTTTGTTTGTCTCCATACAGGCCGTGAAAGCCCTTGGAGGGGTGGAAGGCAAAGGCTTCCATTATTCATAACCTCAGTACTTAGTGGGGTAGAGTGGTTAGCTAGCGCTGTACCTTAATTAAGGCCACGGTCGCTTCCTTCCCACTCTAGCCCTTTCATATTCCACCGTCACCATGGGACCTATCTGTGTCGGTGCAATGTAAAGTAAAATTATATAAAAAAAGTTAACCTGGTACTCAATTGCGGTGTAAGATGAGTGAACCTCAGAACCATATGCATCTCCGGAAGTGGGAGTCTCGTTGTTTTTTTTTTTAATTTTTTGACTTCCTGACGGGGAACATCACTCGTGTTAGTAGTACTGTATATCAGAATAGAGTAATTTATGACTCATTGTAGACTGTTATATCTTCCAGCATCAGGACTGGCTCAGCGGTGAGTGCTGTGATATTTGTGTGTGTCAACAATGAGCAATTAAGTCAACAAATCTTTGATAAAGGCAAGAGCTCTCGCTGCCTACTGCAGTTCACAAGGCCACTTCAAACGAGTTGAATTGCTTCCTACTGTTCTGTTAATATTACTATTCTTTGTCTCGGTTATTATATTGTGAACAACAACATATATCTAAGATATTTTCTACCAGGAATGTCTTATTCACATTTTCAGTTATTTGTATTACGCCTGGTTTTCTTCGAGCCTGATATCGGATTTCTTGTTTTTGTGATGAGCGATTTATATTCTAAGCATGATTTCTGTCGGCTATGAGCGTTCGAGGTCAAGTACATTTCTTGTAAGCTGCTTATATGGGGCTTTGATCACGATGTCTACTACCAGTCACACTAATTAGGGTAATGGTAGTTGTTTAATCGACTGAATGTTCAGCCTTCGTTTCAGGGTTCTGGGTCGATTCCCGGCCGGGCCGGAGATTTAACTGTGTTTGATTAATTCATACGGCTCGGGGGCTGGGTATCTGTGTTTGTCCCTACACATTCCTCTTCATATACACAACACATCACACTATCAACCAGCACAGGAACACGCAACAGTCCATACATCCCTCCACGTAGCGCTGGCGTAAGAAAGGGCATCCGACGTAAAACCGGGCTAAATCAACATGTGTGACACGGTTCGCACCGCGACCTCGCCACTGTGGCAGAATAATAGCAAGAAGAAGCTTTGGGAATTGATGAGTTCGAACCCCGTTGTAGACCGCTCTGGAAGAGGTATCCCGTAGTTTCTCATCTTCATATTAAGCTATTCCTTTATTAAAGTCAAAACCGCTACTCACCAGTCCCAACATTAGGCCTTCCCACTCTCAACGTTGCCGGAAACCTCAATATTAGTGCGACGTTAGACAACTGACAAGAAAAGGTATAGCAACTAAACATTTGTTCCAACTGATTATAGCGTTCACAAATACCAGAGTATCGGACATTAGCTCCACAAGAGTTCCCTAGCACGCAAACCCTGTGGTGTACCGGTGGCATGTCTCTCTCGTACTCAGAAGCGATACCCGGTTGTCTAAGAAGGAACTTTCAAAGTACCTGACTAATTGATATAAAATCAGACAAGACAAGAAGTTCAACAGTGAATTGTATTAATTCTATCTGTCCCACAATGGTAATTATACTTATGAGACTTGATCAAGAAATTTTGTAACTATAAATGTACATGACAATAAGCACAATGGATGAACAACATTTCTGACAAATTGGTCGTTTTTCAAGCCTTTATAAGTTATGTTACGGAGATATCCGTGGTAGTTAGAGGTGAAAGAAGGTGCGGGCGGGAATAGGTCTCAACTACAAAATTGAAGTTAATTTAAAACTTTAACAAAAGTTATATTTTCAAAACTTAACAATGGTGACATAGAATTTGTAAACTTAACAAGTCAACAACAAGCCAAAATCAGGTACAAAGAAATCACAAGATTTAGGGGGTTAGTACAAGATCTGGGCTTCGAGCCCCAAGTATAATTTCTGAGCTCTCAGCTCACAATAACAAGATACCAAAGGGCAGAACACCCTTAATTGCATGGAGCATTAGCTCCCAACTTTACATCTCAAGCCTCTCTAAGGCACTTTTACCACAACACTATAAAGAGCTGTCCCGCTCTCGATCTTTCAAGCCTATAAAGGCAATAACGGACTCTTACACAACCTGCAATCAAGGCATAATAAAGAAACAGGGGTATATCGTACCCAATCTACTGGGCCTTCGCAGGAAAGAAAACAAAACGGGTTAAGTAAATGGCCCAAAATACAAAATTGAATGGAGGCGATAACTTGCACTGCTACACCAAGTTTTTGTCTAAAACCTATGTGGCGCTAGGCCGATCATACAGGGGCTAATCCCAAGCTAGGGAGGTGACACGTATGAGAAAACTTACTACATTAAAGAAGAGAAGGACGGTTATGAAAGCGTAGTCACCTCCTTTTAAAAAAAGAAGGGGAGTTCGAGAGGGTGAAGCACTCTCTATCCCCGCTTTACAGTAATTTATAGATTTTACATAGACAGAAAAGAATTTACATTTTAAAAAGGTAGGTTTCATACTAAAGGTTTCGAACCCTCCCCGAGAGTTAAACTGCTGAGCTAGCAAGAAAAGAAGATGTCAACAGGCCATTACCTTGTAGAAGAACAGCTTCTTGAAGAAAGAGGCGCTTCCCGCCCCCTGCTACATATTCACACACTAAGAAAGATGTTACAGAAGTGGCCCCGAGACAAGAAAATCAGCAGTTTATATCCCCTCGTGGAACATTCGAGACCTTTCAGGAATGAGTAGACACACCCTTTCGTTTTTATTGGATAACAGCAAAAACTAATACACAAGACGAGGAAGAAACACCTTATTGGTGGAAAATTAATTACGTAAATTCATGATTGGCTACATTCAAAACAGGCGGAAAGAAAGGATTTATATTGCCAACCCACAAACCACAGAACAAAATTTAGTAAAAACAAAACTTAGGAATACCATATTTCTTCAGGAGAATCCATTCCTTTACACCAGAGTGCGTTATCATAGTTTTTGGTAGAGACCTCTGTTAGAGAATGTCCCACCTTCTTGATACGTAGCAAACAAACACAAATCGAAATAGACACAGTTCAGAACACTTCAAAATTACAAATTTACAGTAGTGACATCTTCCGAGAAACCGTTGAGTTAATTTAGTTTGTTACCGAGTTCAGGCTTTCTCCTGTAGAGGAGTTTCAACTGGCGCAATATTTGAATTAGCGGCGTGGAGGTGTACCGCCCGGTACAAGTTAAAACAGGCATTAAATTATTATTATTATTATTATTATTATTATTATTATTATTATTATTATTATTATTATTATTATTATTATTATTATTATTATTATTAAGTTTAGAAACTTACAGTACTTTGTTGATAAGCAGTTTTGTACACACTGGTCATAGAAAACGTCACCAGTGTTTCACAACAAGAAGCAACTATAAATCAAGCAATGACATTCAGTAGCTAACTTTGCAATGTCAGTAGTCTATCTGGTGTAAAATTTCGTCATATTTAATAATGAATAAGGACATGTTTTGGTTAAAGTCCTTTTAATTGCCATTAATTTTCAGAGACGCCAGGGTGTCTGAATTTTGTCTTACAGGAGTTCCTTAACGTGGTAGAGACCTACGAAACGGAGTTGTAACATTTAGACATTAAATCACAAAAATCAAACACTATGAGGTATAGTAGTCTTTCTAGACTGGTCATTTCGATAGCTGCAGTCGCTTAAGTGCGGCCAGTATCGAGTATTCGGGAGATAGTAGGTTCGAACCTCAATGTCGGCAGCCCTGAAGATGGTTTTCCGTGGTTTCCCATTTTCACACCAGGCAAATGCTACGGCTGTACCTTAATTAAGGCCACGGCCGCTTCCTTCCAACTCCTAGCTCTTCCCTGTCCCATCGTCGCCATAGGATCTATCCGTATCGGTGCGCCGTAAAGCTACTAGCAAATAGACTGGTCATTCATGTGTAAACTTACAATTTGCTTTACGTCGCACCGACACAGGTAGGTCTTATGGCGACGACGGGATAGCAAAGGGCTAGGAGTAGGAAGGAAGCGTCCGTGGCCCCCAGCTTTTTTCCTGGTGTCAAAATGGGAAATCACAGAAAACCATCTTCAGAGCTGCCGACAGTTGGGTTCGAACCCAGCATCTCCCGAATGCAAGCTGACAGCTACTTGACCCAAACCGCTCAGCCACTCACTTGGTCCATAATGATCAATAGCTATAGAGCAGGCATGTGCAGGCTTGGCTCCTTACAACAGCGGCGAGCAGCAGGTTGCCAGTGCGCCAGCAGTGACCTGCGGGCTGGCAAACAACCTACTGTATATTTCTTCGCTAAGATCTTATGTTCGTCGATTCAGAGTCCATCTTGATAGGTTTACTGATTCATATTATTTTATCAGATTTGGAATAAATTTTTCCGCCCCCCCCCCCCCTCCATGGCTCAGACGGCAGCGCGTCGGCCTCTCACCTCTGGATACAGTGGTTCAAATCCCGGTCACTCCACGTGAGATATGTGCTGGACAAAGCGGAGGCGGGACAGGTTTTCCTCCGGGTACCCCGGTTTTCCCTGTCATCTTTCATTCTAGCAACACTCTCCATTTTTATTTCATAGCACTTATCAGTCATTAATATAAACCACTTTGGGAGTGGCGACCCCATCGTACTAATAGCCTATATGTATGGTTCATTCATTACATCCCTGATCCGGTCAAAGACTGGAAAACAGGTTGTAGGTTTTCAGTTTTCTTCCGCCCCCATTTTTAAACAATCTTTGATCAAATCTCCATCTGATAAACTTCGTAATCGGTTTGCCGTTTGAAGAGAAATTCTGTAGGATAGGTGGACGGCTGGTTCATTGCTTTTATTTACAATTTGATTGTCCTGAAAGTAAACAGTGACGTAAACCCAACTTACCCTTACTTCAAATAATTCTTATATATGGAAATTTCAGGTTTTACTTGCTTTAATAATCATGTTTACGAATCATCTGGCATATGCTAATAATGCGTACGAGAATGATATCGTCGTAGTTAGTGCGTATTCAGTTTTGAACAATATGTAATAGGCTAATATGATTTGGCATAAATTAATCATAAACACTGAAATATTATGCGAGTCTAATACCTACCTCCTGGTTGATCATTTCCTCCTTTAGTTGCTTTTCTAGTTCTAGACGATCTTTATATTGATCGTAATCCTTACTTTTATAAAATATATACAGTAATATCGTTTCAGATTGAATTTCTTCAATTGGTTCAAGGTTTTATGACAAATTAAATAATTTGCCAACCCTTGAGCGTACATAAATAAGTACTGTACAATACTTCCCATTCATGTCGAAACGATAACGAAGTCGGGAGTCTCCGCTTTGAATCTTCCACAGTAACCTCTATTATGCTAACTGAGAATAACTACGAATGCAACCTACAATCATACAGTACATGACAGTCAATGAGAGCACAGCGGACTGTGGCGTCACATGCAATGTGCCCGCTGCCCGTGTAGCAGCTCGCTGCCAGTTTCCCAGCATCTGCACATCAGAGTCAGGGAGAGTGGTGTGAATCCCATTGTAGAACTTCTTGGGAATTTCCCACAGATTTTATGTGTTAGTATCGGAAATATAATGGGATGGTAATTTTCTTGCAAGCAATGCCCACAAATTTCCTCATTTCCTGTCCAGCACATCCTGCTTCCTGTTTCGATGTACAACTCTCATTTCTCAATATCACTGTAGGCTGACAGACTGATCTACATCCCGAGCGGAATCTGGAATGAAATATGTCGGTCCGAAGACCACCTATTCAATGATGCAGAGGAATGATTCTTCAGCAAATAAAATCATTTTGAAAGTTAAGGTTAGTCAGAAGAAGAACAGGCCCTACTCGAAGAGAAACTAACAGAAAACAAGATTAGAATGATTGAATTTCAAATAAATTCGTAAATTTGAGGAGCTTTAAGAATGGAATTTCAGCTAAAATCGAAGTGATCTGCGCCTCCGCGATCTATAGTAACCACGAAAATTAAAATTTTGTTATGTTTTAACTGTGCCTGGTAAAAGCACGCTCACTATTTGAGGAGCTTGTTTTCAAAACTGAATAAACCACAGTCATACGTTTTACAGGTGAGAGGAAAAACATGTATCTTCAGACAGGATTATCGAAATGGAGTAATATATAGTTTGAATGATAGCTAGAAAGAGCAACATACTATCATCAAAAGAACATTCAATTATGTATAGTACAGAAAAAATTATTTTCAAAAGAACATTGGATATATTGAGTTTTTAACAAAATGAATGGATATATTTAGCTTTAAAAAAGTTGTATTTAGCTATGAAAAGCAGGATATCTCACACAATCCCAAATATTTTTCCTAATTTGTGATATTTAATGTGAACATAATATTAATAGGTAAAATTTGACAGTAAATGCCTTAATTTTTTAAATTACTCATTTAGTTCAATCAAATTATGTCATAAAATGACCATGGGACATTGCGCATGTGTATATATCCGAGTTGATATACAGAATAGACAGTGCAGCCAATGCTTCCGGGCTGAATACTATTGAAGTGAAGGTTGTAGTGCTGCTGTCTGTCATAATACAATGAAAGTAATATAACAGGGAAGTGAGAAATTAAAACACATACATCGATGGGTATATTCAGTTTCGAAAAAAAAAAAAAACATTGCTGTGTATTTTAGAGCGTGGATTTATTGACTTCCGGTGCAAAATGTTATAAGTGATGAATATATTCAGTTTTGAAAGAAAAACATGTTTCCTCACAGCCTTATCAATGGGAAATATTAACATTTGATTAAAAAACATTTTACCATCCAATGCAGATGAGGCAAATGTTACAGAATCAACCAAAAAAAATTTTAAATTTTTTTTTAGATATTCACTTTTGAAAACAAGCTCTCATTTCTTTTGACCATGAAGAAGCTGATGGGTGTGATAGAACAAGTTCGATATTTGTAACAGAAGTGGAGTAAAATGGAGTCACGCCTCCTCTATATTACAGCTCCATCTCTCTGATGTGTGCGAGCCATGCTGAGTGGCTTCGACGACAGGGCCCAAATCGGCGGGTTCGATCCCGATTCAGTCCCGTGGTGTTTCAAGGTGCTCCAATACATAAGGCACGTAACAGAACTTCAACAGGAAAATTTCCTGCACTTCGGCGTCTCTACAAGCCGTAAAATTAGTAAGTGGAACGTAGAATTCGCTATAGCATTATTATTAATTTACATCTTAAAGAGAGTTCAGACATTCAAATATTTGAAGGTGCTTTAATACGTGAGCCTCGAGCTAGTAAATTTGCCGGCATGATAGAGAACCCCTAAGGGAAGAAGGTCCGGCGCCTCAGCATGTCCGAAAACCTATTACAGAAAACTCCCGATTATTCGGGTGCGGATTATTCGGCTTGCGGATTATCCGTGGAGCCCCGAAGTTTGTGTTACTTTTTTTTTTTAAAAGAAGTCCTTTATTTTTTTCACGGCATTTTGAATACGCATGAACTGCGCTCTTGAAAATCGAGTGCGCTCTCGACCGCAAGTGTGCTTTGTTCGAGAACTAAACACTAAACCATGAACTGTATAGCAGTTCTTTGTTGGTGTTCTGTATGGTTACGAAGCGGAAACAAGTGGTTTTAACTTTAATACCAAAGCTAAAATTTACTGAAAATTTCGGGAAAGGAGAATCGGTACAGAATGTGTAAATGTGTTAATAGTTCGACATTATTGCACAGTAGGTTCTTGTATGTTCTGTATTATTAAAAGTTTCGTTGAGCATTAAAATGCACAAAATCGTATTATCCGTGTTTTCAGATATCAGTACGGATTTCTCCGGTGATTAGCTCGGATAATCGCGAGTTTGCTCTATTTTTTTAAGTCACACCGACACAGACCGGTCTTAAGCCGAGTATGGGATAGGACTGGAAAGGAAGCTAGTTGGTGTTTTAATGTCTCAGTAACAAATCGAACGTTTGCGGCGATGCAACGATGGGAAAGGTTTAGCATTGGGAAGGTAGCGGCCGTGGCATTAATTCAACGTATAGCTCCACCATATGTGTGGTGTTAAAATGGGAAACTAGGGAAAACCATCTCCTGGGCTTCCGACGTTGGGATTCGAACCCACCATCTCCCGAATGTAATCTCACAGCTACGTAAACCTAGCCACACAGCCAACTCTTTCGGTCTCCGAAAACCTAACAGGAGTTAGTATGACGTGAAACCATTGTTATTTAAATTTATTTTGCGACGCACCGGAACAGATATGGCCACGATGGGACAGGAAAGGTCTAGGAGTAGGAAGAAAGCGGCCGTGACCTTAATTAAGGTACAGTCCCAGCATTCACCTGGTGTGAAAATAGGAAACCACGGGAAACCATCTTCAGATCTGCCGATAGTGGGGTTCTAGGTTGCAAGCTCACAGCTCCGCGCCCCTAATCGCACGGCCAACTCGCCCGGTGAAACCAATATTATTATTATTATTATTATTATTATTATTATTATTATTATTATTATTATTATTATAGTCATAAACGGCTTCATTCAAATCCTGATTTGGGAAGGAACATTCTTTCTCGGAAAGAGGGTGAAAATATTATATAATACCTCGATCGGACCTATAAAAGTTACCCAATAAATTCAGACAGACTACTGGTTACTAATTGATATTGTGGCAGAATGTCATATGATATGAACAGACTGTTCCTTGAACATCTGATAGATTCCTGGCTGATATCGTATGCATGTAAGGGCGATAAAGTGAGCGAATTCCGACACTTCAAAGAACGCTTGTGCTGACATAATTCTGACTCCTTGGCGTCTCCCCAACCGGGCGAATTGGCCGTGCTGTGAGCTTGCATCCGGTAGATAGTAGGATCGAATCCCACTGTCGGCAGCCCTGAAGATGGTTTTCGTGGTTTCCCATTTTCACACCAGGCAATTGCTGGGGCTGTAGGCTACCTTAATTAAGGCCACGGTCGCTTCCTTCCGACTCATAGGCCTTTCCTATCCCATCGTCGCCATAAGACCTATCTGTGTCGGTGCGACGTAAAGCCACTAGCAAAACAACTCTCACCAGGAATCTATCCCACTTTGAAGTCTGGAAAGAGCAATACTGTTGATGTGGTTGAAAGTACCACAGGATTCCTAATTAGCTGCTGATGGAGTTGTTCTCAGCTGAACGAAGGAAAGTTTGACTTTGGACGATGCGAAAAGCATCTGCCTCTGAATTGGAAGATGGCTCATAGGAAATACGATTTACAATTTCTAAAGCGGTCATTGTCACAGTTCACAGTATGTTCAGAACAGATTTTTAACTTACATCGTGAGTTGAGGTTGATGAAGGAACCACTGCACTGACCACAAAATTTCACTGGAAGCAACATTACCGGCGAACTCAGGTGTGTACCCACGCTTGAAGAACGAGTCCGCCAGTTGGCCATGGTCGTTAAGACGTCGAGTCTAACTGGTCTGACACAGTGCTTAGCCGGTTCGAGTCCTATTGGTGGAAATTCCTTTCCGCCTCTGTGGTGTAGTGGTTAGTGTGAGTAGCTGCCATCCCCGGAGGCCCAGGTTTGATTCCCGGCTCTGCCCCAAAATTTGAAAAGTGGTACGGGGGCTGAAACGGGTCCACTCAGACTCGGAAGGTCAACTGAGTAAAGGTGGGTTCGATTCCCACCTCAGCCATCCTGGAAGTGGTTTTCCGTGGTTTCCCATTTCTCTTCCAGACAAATGCCGGGATGGTACCTAACTTAAGGCCACGGCCGCTTCCCTCCCTCTTCCTTGTCTATCCCTTCCAATCTTCCCATCTCTCACCAAGGCCCCTGTCTCACCCTCCAGGACACTGCCCTTGAGGAGGTAGAGGTGGGATCCTTCGCTGAGTCCGAGAGAAAAACCAACCTGGAGGGTAAACAGATTAAGAACGAAAGAAAGAAAAGGGTAGGGGAGCTGGTGGCATACAATTTCTAATTACTAGATCGCGTGCCAAAAGCCTGGATTCAATTCCAAACCTCTCCGCAATGTTCATATAGATTGAGGGCATATATTGCTGTTGATGGTGATTCGTCCATCGGATGGCAACATTAAGCCTTCAGGAGATCCCTTGGCGTTATTCGACAGGAGTGACGCCAGGTTTTCACTTTCTCCCGACATCATTATAATCATCATCATCCCACACTCAGACGCGCAGGTCACCCATGGGAGTCAAACAGAGAGACCTGCACCAGGCGAGCCGGACATGTCCTCGGATACTCTCAGCACTAAAATTCATATGATACAAAAATACATCTTGAACATACTGTCGTTGCGCCTGGTAAAACCGCTGTGTGGAATATTTCAGCTTAGAACTTTGTCCGGCAAAGTTCTGTCATTTAAGGTTGAATATTGTGAGAATATTTTCAAATAATTCTCTCTCTTCAAAATGTATGCACCAAAACTCAACCAGTATACCAACTGTCGCGAAACTGTTACAACAAGGAGTGCAATTCGAAGAACGCCAAAATATGCCATTACAAAACTGTTGTCAGAATCCAGTTCTTATATGCTGTGGAGACCTTACTGATGAACAGGAAAGGCACCATGGAAGACCTGGAAAAAGCCGAAAGACGTATCCTCAGCAAAATTCATGGGCCAAGAGTGCTCCTGGATGAAACCTACCGACTGAAAGGGAACTCTGAACCTGTACCAACAGTTGTAAACGGCTAACACTAGAATATGACGTATGCGGCTAAAGTTTTACGGGCATCTTCTGAGAATGGACAACGGCAGGCTTACGAAGAAGATCTTCTCATTCATAAAAAGCTACAAGACTGGAAGCAAGTGACTCAATGAAGTAAAAAGAGTCTTAGCTTCCGCTGGGATTTCTGATACTGATGTCTCAGACCACTCCAAATTTTGTTAAATAGTAAAATCGTGATCTCTACTAAAGGTTGTTAAATCTCGCAAACTTTTTTCACGGGAAAGAAAGGAAAAACTAATAGCAGGGCTCAAGAGGTAGTGGGAACGAAAGCGTGCATCCAAAAGGAACTACTAGACATGAGCGTTCCCTAGTGGGCTTAAATCACTAATAAACGTATGTGCTGCGGGTCAGTCTTTCTCCAACAATACTATCACATAGCGGTTTTCGCAGGCGCAACGATGATATAATGCATTACCATGCTGCACAAATATGATCATACTGAAAGCTTCACCGCAACGAAGAGGTTCTCTTTTGGTTTGTATTAAGTTAATGACTGTGATCACATGAGTGATACGTTCTTCATTCGTTGCTCGTGGTCAAGTCACATGTCTCTTTTAATATATTTTTTTGAACTCTTCGTGATGACCACGGTTTGCAATTCTGAACTCCTGGCAGGGGCATAGCCAAAGGGGGGTGGGGGTTCTGGGAGTTAAAAACCCCCATGGAATTTTTATAAAAAGAAAATAAACAGAAACTGACAATAAACAATCTTCTTCTTCTTCTTCTTCTCCTACCGATTTTCCCACACGAGTGAGGTCGCGGGTGCGAACTGCGGCACACATATTTGGATTTAGCCTTGTTTTACGGCCGGACGCCCTTCTTGACGGCAACCCTATTGGGAGGGATGTAATGTCTATTGCATGTTTCTGGTGGTTGGTAGTGTGGTGTGTTGTCTGAATATGAAGAGGAGAGTGTTGAGACAGACACAAACACCCAGTCCCTGAGCCAGAAGAATTAATCAGAAACGATTAAAATCCCCGACCCGGCCGGGAATCGAACCTGGGACGCTCTGAACCGAAGGGCAGTACGCTGACTATTCAGTCAACGAATCGGACAGAAACTGACAAACTAAATAAACATTCAGAGACATAATTGTGGAACCCACAGATTTGTTCAATCTATTTTCTAAGAAGCCTCTAAAGTTGGATTGCAGATTGTAAACTGAACATAAGCCTACCATTCGCTGTAAAACTGTTCGCCTTGATCATACTGTTCTTGTTCTGTATTTTAATGTAATATTTCGTAGAGTGCTGCAGTCTAAATATCCACCAAGATTACCTGATTCAAGAACCGGAAAAAATGCAAAGAAAAGCAGCTCGATTTGTTCTGGGTGATTTCCGACAAAAGAGTAGCGTTACAAAAATGTTGCAAAGTTTGGGCGGGGAAGAATTGAGAGAAAGAAGAAGAGCTGCTCGACTAAGTGGTATGTTCCGAGCTGTCAGCGGAGAGATGGCATGGAATGACATGAGTAGACAAATAAGTTTGAGTGGCGTTTATAAAAGTAGGAAAGATCACAATATGAAGATAAAGTTGGAATTCAAGAGGAAAAACGGGCAAATATTCATTTATAGAAAGGGGAGTTGGGGATTGAAATAACTTACCAAGGGAGATGTTCAATAAATTTCCAATGTCTTTGAAATTATTTAGGAAAAGGCTAGGAAAACAACAGTTAGGGAATCTGCCACCTGGGAGACTGCCCTAAATGCAGATCACTATTGATTGATTGATTGATTGATTGATTGATTGATTGATCAACGTAATTCACTTCTATCAATGTCCGTATAAAGGCAAGTCACGCATACGCGCACCACACACCCGCAAGCACCTTCATTGAGTTCTATAATAATTTTGTAACTACAGTATAAAACACACACACATCGGGGCCGATCCTGGCTACGCTACTGCCTGTTGGTCATCTTCCTTTCCAGAGACAGATGCTATTCGAACCACTGAAAGGAAAATTTTCATCGATCTCCTGTGGACAACGTTTTACATGGCCGGTAATATTGCAAATGCCAACTGTTTTATAGACCTTTCAATGATATCAACAACACTGTGAACTGAAAGTGCATCAAGCAATTGAAAGGACGTTAAAGAAATTGCTTTATTTAATCCCAATCGACGACGACCGTTAAATTGAGTTCGTGAATGGTTATCTTAGTTTAATTTTGTCGTAGCCAAAATTCCTAACATTGCGCCTGGCAGTGAATAGGCCCACTTATATGGCCTCGTTGCTCGAAATGAGGTGTAGAGGCGTGATGAATCGCGCTGTTCCTCGGTTCATGGCCCTAGTCGAAGACAGTACTTCTCTGTTCCAGTTTCCTCGTTTTATTAATAGAGTTTTATGATTGCTCTGCATTTCAGCTCCACATCCTGTCTCTTAAATCTCTTTAAGTGAATAATTAGTCATCCTTGTATAATTCTTGTGGATCTACATCCTTCTTACAGCGTATCAATCATTCTAAAACAGCTATTTAAATAAAAGTCCGGAGCGAACAAGTAAGTAATTTTTTGAGATCATATTTGATGCCGTCTCTTTTCGGTTTCGACTGAGTGAATTTATAGCTGTTAGGTTTTTCAGTTTGCCCAAACTAATTTATGACTAAAATTTAGAAACTGCCTGAAAGAGAAAAAATATGATAACAGAATTGAAAATGAAAACCTACAACCTGTTTTCCAGTCATTGACCGGGTCAGGAATGGAATGAATGAAGCAGATATAGGCTATTAGTACGATGGGGTCGCCACTCCCAAAATGATTTATTAATGACTGATAGATGCTATGAAATGAGAATGGAAAGTGTTGCTGGAATGAAGGATTACAGGGAAAACCGGAGTACCCTGAGAAAAACCTGTCCCGCCTCCGCTTTGTCCAGCACAAATCTCACATGGAACGACCGGGATTTGAACCACGGTATCCAGCGGTGAGAGGCCGACGCGCTGCCGTCTGAGCCACGGAGGCTCTGATAACAGAATTATACCCCAAAAAGAAACAAACTAATTAAGAATAGAATGACGTGTTTCGTTCCTGAAAGGACATCATCAGATTATATCAAATCACAGTCGAAAATATTTAGAAATATATAAACATGTCTTTTTAAATTCTGTTTAAATCCTTAAATAATTGAAAAGTCCGGTTCCATGGTTAAATGGTTAGCGTGCTGGCCTTTGGTCACAGGGGTCCCGGGTTCGATTCCAGGCAGGGTCGAGAATTGTAACCGTAATTGGTTAATTCCGCTGGCACGACGCGCAGGTCGCAGATGGAAAGACATGCATCTGGCGAGGCGAACTTCTCCTCGGACACTCCCGGCACTAAAAGCCATAAGCCATTTTATTTCAATACTTGAAATTTGGAACTTCTTATTGAAATACTCCAACAGTGCTTCCTCACTCCGTGCCAGTCTAGAAGGAAGCAGAACGAACGTGGTGCATCATCAAGGGTTTCCAGTCCATCCCGAAAGTGTTTGAACGAGTCGTAAACACAATTTCTCCTTACCGCTTCTGCTCCGTACACTTGCACTAATATTGCATGCGTTTCGGTCGCCGTTTTCTCCAATTTGTATCAAACCTTAGTGTTTATGTGTTGCTCTTTTGGACAATGACACGCACTGAGTTCATCTAGCCGTAGCAAACCAACCTGCTTCAGCTCCCTGTGTTCAATGCTACGTGGCGCTTCTCGAGATGTCTCTCTATTCACATGCACATACTCGCAGTGTTACCACACGTTGCCATTGCGATATCGGTCCATTCATCGTACGATTTAGACACACCTTGTATGATTACCTTAAAAGCGACCTTTTTATTCTAGGCTTTAGCGTATCATATATGATTATGATTGTAAGCAGTTAAATTACTGATCGGATCTGTTTATGTCTGTCTGGTTGTTGACCACTCTTTTTTTTTTACAAGTTGCTTTACGTAGCACCGACACAGATAGGTCTTATGGCGACGTTGGTACAGGAAAGGGCAAGGAGTGGGAAGGAAGCGGCCGTGGCCTTAATCAAGGTACAGCCCCAACGTTTGCCTGGTGTGAAAGTGGGAAACCATCTTCAGGGCTGCCGACTATCTCCCAAATACCGGACACTGGCCGCACTTAAGCGACTGCAGCTATCGAGCTTGGTCACTCGTCTGTTGTCATAATTAATATTCCAATAAGCTTTCTCTTAATAACCAATTATTTCCATGGTTTTTTTACGTTTTATCCCTCATAACTCTTTGGACATCAGCTCTGGTGGTAGGGTGAAACCTACACAACATGATGTCTAGTGATTAAGATATTCGCATAATGCAGGGTTACCACAACCACACTATTCTTGTAAGATTTAACTGGACAAAATTTAAGCCCTAATAACTTAGTCTCCTATCTTATCCTGTATTCAAGTCTCCTAGGAGCGTGCAGGATTTAGTGGCCATTTTGTATATAGGACTTGGTAACTATGATGTTATATGTGTTGAAGTGAAACGGATTATACGCACAAGTAATAAAACAATAATATAACAATATGTGAACACTATGACCTGTATATAAACATGGTTGATGACCTCGAAGTTATTTCTTTTGAATGTCAACTTGGTGTGTAGAAATATAACCACCGTTAAGAAATAAGGGGGTAATTTTGGAGGAAAGAATTCCCTTGAGTAAGCCTATGGCGTACACTACTATGTTGACTGTAACCGGGGTATTTATTCATATATTTGTTTTTATTCCTGCACTTTTTATTGCATCGTCATCGTCATCATCATCATAATCATTTACCATTTACCATCATCTCCATTTACCCGGTTGTGGTGTAAAACTTCCCTCCACTTCTGTTTGTTGAGGTCTCTTTTTATGGATCTACTCCCATTTCAGTCCTCGTTCTCTGACGTCTTTTCCAACTTGATCAAGCCACTTTCTCCTCGGCCTACCTCTGGGTCTCTTGGTTGCAGTCAGAGTCCTCAGCCATTTTCTTTGTGTTCTACGTGGTTCCAGCAGTTTAACCTGGCCTTCGAAAGGGTTTCACTCAGTGATTGTGTAACATGGGCCTGTTTTCTTACACCTTCATTGCGAATTTTGTCGTTTCTTGCTTTTTGGACTTTTTATCTTAAATATTTTCATCTACACAGCTTGCAGCTTACTGACATCTCTGCTGGTTAGGTATGTAGGTTTCAAGACCGCATGTGATGATCGGCACGAAGAAACTGTTATAAATTGTCAGTTATTTTTAAAACATCCATCAATCCCAGTTCTTCTATATCCATTTCTTCTCGGTTTTGATTTTATTGGGATTTAAGCATGCCATAGGAATTTTCGCACTTGGTCAAAATGCGCCCCTTTTTGTATTCAACTAGTGATATCAACATGGGATCATACTACCTAGATACTTGAAATTCTACTGTATAAGAAAAGAAAATTTAAACTCTCAGACACTTATTGAAATTTCTTTCTATGTTTACTCGTCCAATATATAATGTAAACGAATAAACAAGTGCCAAAACAAGTCGGATATAGAGAGATAGGAAGATAAAAGGAACACACAATAGTATAAACATAATGACAGGTCAGTGTGCAAAGAGTGAGGAATAAGAATGGGCGACATGAACAAACTAACAATAATGTTATTTGCTTTACGTCCCACTAACTACATTTTTACGGTTTTCGGAGACGCCGAGGTGCCGGAATTTAGTCCCGCAGGAGTACTTTTACGTGCCAGTGAATCTACCGACACCAGGCTCACGTATTTGAGCACCTTCAGATACCACCGCACTGAGCCAGGATCGAACCTGCCAAGTTGGGTTCAGAAGGCCAGCGCCTCAACCGTCTGAGCCAATCAGCCCGCCTACATGAACAAACTTTAAAACATACAAGAACAAGGAGAATCTCCACATCTTCATACACAACTGTGTTCAAACAGGTGCGCTCCCACCTCATCAATCCCAGTTCATCAGCATCCATTTCTTCTCGCCTTAATACGAGCTTGTTTGTGATTCCCAGCTTCCTCAGGAGGGCAGGCATCAAAACATCTCGACAGATCTTCACTCTTGATAACAAGAAAGCCGGGTAAACACAGGCAAAGGAAAGAGACAAAAGCTGACTAAAGTGGTAAAGCCTAGTTTCTTTCCATTACTTTTATTGACCACTTTGGATCCTATTCTCCATCTGTGTTTGACCTGTGAGTGGTTTGTTCAATTGTTGTTTTTTCCAATTTGTTCTGGCAATTTGTTTTGACTTGACTGCTCTAAACCCATTTATAACTAGTCGTAAATGTTCCATAAGTGGCATTGCAACTTGCAGACTAATGAATCGCATTCCCTTCAAAGCATCCCCTCTACAATCAACACAATGCTGCCAACGTTTTAGAATGTTATGCAAGCAGCTTGACAGGGAATCTTCTGATACATTTTTCAGTTTATCTTTAGCAGTTTTCTGGAGAGTTAATGCTTTATTCCACCTTATTTCAGCTGGATAAAAGAGGTAGTTATCGCATGGTAAACTAATGAGGATATCGAAGGTATGGAGTAACTGCCAATTTGTGTTTAGCTGTCCGGCTCCATGACTAAATGGTTAGCGTGCTGGCCTTTGGTCACAGGGCCTCGGGTTTGATTCCCGGCAGGGTCGGGAATTTTAACCATTATTGGTTAATTTCACTGGCACGGGGGCTGGGTGTATGTGTCGTATTCATCATCATTTCATCCTCATTACGATCCACAGGTCACCTACGGGCGTCAAATCAAAAGACCTGCACCTGGCGAGCCGAACATGTCCTCGGACACTCCCGGCACTAAAAGCCATACGCCATTTCATTTGTGTTTAGCTGGAAATTAGACTGACGAGTATGGGTCGTTCATTGTCGTACTATGAGAATGAATTGTTCAGACTCCCAGTAGTCACGTATTGTAGTGATGCCCATGCAGAACCCATGACTGAATACCATATTTAGGAACTCAACTGTGACAATTTTCTTAGATTCAATCCTAGAAGTTTTATGAATAATTTAACTAACATAAATCATATAAATTTACTAGTAGTAATTAGATTAATATTTTCTGTTGTCACATAGCCCCGCTGTGATTTTAACTCTCAGTAATTTGTTTCAGGTGAGTTGAAAACCAGAGAACATAAAGCAGAACAATAAGGTAAGAGGAACCAGGAATCGACCATGCGGAAAAATGACTATTAATTTGATGACAGAGAAGGACCCTTTGAGGCAGGCATGTCTTATATTCTTGAAATTTTGGCAGTCTGTAAAATTACTCTCCTTGAGGTAATGCGACATTCACCAGCAGTACACTATTACTGAGAGAACCCAGACTGAAGTGTTCTGTGTAAACAAGTTTTAAACCAAGTTGAGTATTACATTTTATCACTATTATGGTGACGAACTGTCGACTATTTTTTTTTTCATAAATAAAGAAAATAGAGGCATCATTCTACGCATATCTCACATCCAATGAATAGAGTTTCGCAGAAGTTATCCATTCGGAAGAACTTGCAATAAAATAGATATCGGGTTCTCCTCGATATTCAGCCAAAGAATATGACAATTCTTCGAATATATCATGCGTCGTGACTATGGATTTCGAGTAATTTTATTACTGTCATTAGAAAAATGTACACACAAAATGGTCAGTTCTTAAAAATAGGCTGCTGATTTGGGGAATAGTCAGTCAAAAATGGGAGGTATTTAATGAAGTCCCTGGGACGGTAATTCTTAATTAAATGTTTATCATGCTCTGTCTAAGAAATGTAACCGCCTGGCGTCCGTGATTGTTAAGGCGACACCCCTGGTTATCCGGTTCCACCGTTAGTGGAGAATATTTTCACCATCAGAATGTTGGCCGGCAGGATAGGAGAGGTGATAGTATGAAATTTCTAGTCACTAGAGTACGTACCAGAAACGTGGATTCAATTCCAAACTTATGTGCGGTGTTCATTTGGAGGGAGCGCATATGATGCTGTTGATAGTGATTCGTCCGTGGGATGGAGACGTTAAAACTTCAGCAGACCCTTTAGTTTTATTCGACAGGGGTGTGCTAGGTGCCGACACCGGGTTTCACCCTGTCCTTAACTCATCAACAGCCAGACGCGCAGGTCGCCCAGGGGAGTCAAATAGAAAGACTTGAACCAGGTGGGCCGAATATGTCCTCTTGGACACTCCCGGCACTGAAAGCTAAATACAGAATCTAAGCAATGTCAGCTTCCCACTTTTATCCAAACGTATCCCTAGTCCAGGGAGGGCGCACGGTCACCTAGACACTGAACACACATTATAAATAATCTCTTATATTTTGAGAGTGAAAAGAACTTAATTTTGACATATTTCTCGGTCAGCTTCCCTCTAAATCCTTGTTCATGGTGCTGTGGGCCTCGTCGTCCCGACTGATACACAGCTGCCTTCCTTGGTAAAGTGTGTTTACTAGACTGGATCCCAGATGATCTTGACGTGGTTATCATTCTTCATGTCGTATCGGTCAACTTTGAACCACGCCATTTCAACTGGCTACTTCTGTGTTTAATACCTTCCCAGTACTTCCGCATGAGTTCTCGGTGTCGTTTTCTCCCCTGCGCCCATGCCTTTCCAGTCCTTAATTTTGGCTTGTCTCGGAAATCCTGGAACACTTTAAGTTTCTCCTTAAGTGTTACACGCTCCTCAGTGTCATTATGGGTGATTCCCACTTCTTCAAGGTTTCTATCCACCTCAATGTACCTAGCCCCTTTGGTTTTCTTCTGCTGAAAGAAGATAATGATGCGGTCGGCCGGTCTTGTTGGGTAGATTCGTGTCACATGCCCATAAAATATAATTCTTCTTTTCCGGATGGTATCGGTAATCTTCTCTACGTGGGTGTTCAGTTCGTTGTTATGCCGTCTACTGTATTCCCCATTGTCTTTGACGGGACCTAAGATCTTTCTCAAAATGTTCCTTTCTTTGGCCTCCAGTTTCTCGATCAGGCCTGTTTTGTTCATTGCAAAACATTCCGAAGCGCATAAGACCTACGTACGGATGACACTGCAGTAATTCCTCAGCTTTACTTTGAAAGATATGGACCTTTTGTTGTAAATGCCTTTGGTTAAATGGTACGCCATATCTATTCTGTTCATCCGTAAAGTAATGGTTCCTTTCTCTGACAAGTTTGGTGTTATCAGTTCTCCCAAATACACTGACTGACAGAGCAAATGCAACACCAAGAAGGAGTGGTCAGAACTTTATGCCAATTGCAGGGTAGACTGACGTCACTGAGGTATGCTCATGATGTGAAATGCGCCGCTGTGCTGCGCACGTAGCGAACGATAAATGGGACACGGCGTTGGCGAATGGCCCACTTCGTACCGTGATTTCTCAGCCGACAGTCATTGTAGAACGTGTTGTCGTGTGCCACAGGACACGTGTATAGCTAAGAATGCCAGGCCGCCGTCAACGGAGGCATTTCCAGCAGACAGACGACTTTACGAGGGGTATGGTGATCGGGCTGAGAAGGACAGGTTGGTCGCTTCGTCAAATCGCAGCCGATACCCATAGGGATGTGTCCACGGTGCAGCGCCTGTGGCGAAGATGGTTGGCCCAGGGACATGTGGCACATGCGAGGGATCCAGGCGCAGCCCGAGTGACGTCAGCACGCGAGGATCGGCGCATCCGCCGCCAAGCGGTGGCAGCCCCGCACGCCACGTCAACCGCCATTCTTCAGCATGTGCAAGACACCCTGGCTGTTCTAATATCGACCAGAACAATTTCCCGTCGATTGGTTGAAGGAGGCCTGCACTCCCGGCGTCCGCTCAGAAGACTACCATTGACTCCACAGCATAGACGTGCACGCCTGGCATGGTGCCGGGCTAGAGCGACTTGGATGAGGGAATGGCGGAACGTCGTGTTCTCCGATGAGTCACGCTTCTGTTCTGTCAGTGATAGTCACCGCAGACGAGTGTGGCGTCGGCGTGGAGAAAGGTCAAATCCGGCAGTAACTGTGGAGCGCCCTACCGCTAGACAACGCGGCATCATGGTTTGGGGCGCTATTGCGTATGATTCCACGTCACCTCTAGTGCGTATTCAAGGCACGTTAAATGCCCACCGCTACGTGCAGCATGTGCTGCGGCCGGTGGCACTCCCGTACCTTCAGGGGCTGCCCAATGCTCTGTTTCAGCAGGATAATGCCCGCCCACACACTGCTCGCATCTCCCAACAGGCTCTACGAGGTGTACAGATGCTTCCGTGGCCAGCGTACTCTCCGGATCTCTCACCAATCGAACACGTGTGATATCTCATTGGACGCCGTTTGCAAACTCTGCCCCAGCCTCGTACGGACGACCAACTGTGGCAAATGGTTGACAGAGAATGGAGAACCATCCCTCAGGACACCATCCGCACTCTTATTGACTCTGTACCTCGACGTGTTTCTGCGTGCATCGCCGCTCGCGGTGGTCCTACATCCTACTGAGTCGATGCCGTGCGCATTCTGTAACCTTCATATCGGTTTGAAATAAACATCAATTATTCGTCCGTGCCGTCTCTGTTTTTTCCCCAACTTTCATCCCTTTCGAACCACTCCTTCTTGGTGTTGCATTTGCTCTGTCAGTCAGTGTACTTGAACTTATCTACTCGTGTCATTTTGTCTTGTCCCACTGTGAGCTCTCTGGATGCCAGCTTGATATTAGTTAAAAAATTCTCAAACGAGATCTGTAGGCCTGCCTCCGCTGCTCGTGTTTTAAGCTGAAAAACCTGTTCTATGGCCTGTTTAAGGAATCGGAAAAGTTACAAGATCATCTGAAAATGCTAGGCAATCATCATAATTAATTTGGCTTTTGCACCCTAGCCTGACTCCGATTTGAACTCCTTGATTATTCAATTCTTTGCGCCACCCCCAGATGACCTTTTCAAGGACACAGTTTAATAGTAGAGGTGATAGGTCTATCCCCTTGCGTAACTCCTGTCTTGATTTCAAAGGCGCTGAAATTTCTCCCCTGAACTTCACTTTCGAAGTGGTTTTGGTCAATGTTTGTTGGATGATTGTTCTGGTTTTGTTGTCTAGGCCAAATTCCTTTAAAAATTTTATTAGGTTGGTACGATCTATGGATTCATATGCCTTTTTGAAGTCTATGAATGTCACCACGAATTCTTTGTTCCTGAGTTACAAATATGAAAGGATGGATTTGAGGTTCAAGATTTGTTCGATGCAAGAATGCCGTTTCGTGAAACATTCTTAATATTCACTGTTATTAATAATAATAATAATAATAATAATAATAATAATAATAATAATAATTTCGTGTGGCTATTTCTAGCCGAGTGCAGCCATTGTAAGGCAGACCCTCCGATGAGGGTGGGCGGCATCTGCCATGTGTAGGTAACTGCGTGTTATTGTGGTGGAGGATAGTGTTATATGTGGTGTGTGAGTTGCAGGGATGTTGGGGACAGCACAAACACCCAGCCCCCGGGTCATTGGAATTAACCAATGAAGGTTAAAATCCCCGACCCGGCCGGGAATCGAACCCGGGACCCTCTGAACCGAAGGCCAGTACGCTGACCATTCAGCCAACGAGTCGGACATTATTATTAATGAATTATTAAATTAATTATAGGGAGGTATTTTCTTTTGGGCTCGTTGCGGCTTGAAGCAACATCCATTTCTTGTTTACAAGTTCATTTAGAAGGTTCCCGAAGACTCCCTTGAAATGTTAAGTATAATTTATACAAGCCTACTAATTAATTTACAAGATACAGTACTTACGATCACGGGAATAGAACCAGCTTTTGGGTGGTATAAGACCCCTGGACGGATGACACTGCAGTAATTCCTCAGCTTTACTTTGAAAGGTATGGACCTTTTGGTTGGTATAGGATGACACTGTTAAATGGTTAAATACATGGTGATTATTGTTTTAAGAGGAAGTACAACTAGGCAACCATCCTCTATATAACACTAATCAGAGAGAAAAAAATGGAAGGGGTCTGACACTTCGAAAAATGAAGGTATCGGCCAAATAAAGACAAGGGTCACGAAGGGCATGAAAATGAAAGACTCCCTAGGCCTCCATACGTAATAGCGTCGGGGTCTGAAAAGAACAAGAGTTGAACAAGGGAGGTTGGATAGGAGAGATGAAAGTGAGGAGCCCGGCACAAGTACGTGGAAGCAATGCCAGGACTCAGCTGAGGGCCCCGTGGTCGCCAACCCACGCTCCAAAGTTCAGAGCCACTGAGGCCTTACTGCATGAACCCAGTTTTTGGTAGGTTTAGACATGAGTTATATGATGGTATATTTTGTCGTAATGTACACCAGTGATGAAGTTGAAAATTAAAAAAATATTAGTAAATCATGAATAATAATAATAATAATAACAATAATGCTACATACTTATCATAAAGATCGTATGTTTCCAAGATCATTGAAATAACAACAATAATAACAACAACAAATATTCTCTCGGAAGGTTCTCTAACGATCTTTCAAAATCTACAGACATTACTGTCGTCAGAATTACCTCTTCTAAATGCCAACAAATTGTGTTGAGAGTCAATCACACTTCCATTAACACAGAAGGAGAGCTTCTAACGAACGCGTATAAAGTAATTACAAAGCTGTGAATTTCCAGAGACTGTGACCAGAGAGAGAGAGAGTTGTGACAAGAGACCGGGGATGTGTTTGACGTTAATTGTTGCGTCCTAGTCTAATGTTGAACTCTTACTATTCAGATCCCTTAGGGAGGTATGATGAGAGAACACCAAATCACATCTAGGGAAATTGTTTTACAGAAAGTCTGCTTGCATATGGGACGTGCCCTGGTGTTGCTGTCACTGGTTCTGTATTCAACGTGATATGCTGTTTGGACGACTCCCTACATGGTTCGTGTTTTCCCTTCTAGAACAGCTTTAGAATTCACATGTTCTATTCAACAAGTGGCGTGTGGATGTTAATGGCAGCCTCACGATCTCCTGTATGGCCTCGCCTCGTATCCCGGACCTACAGCACTCAGTGTAGGCGTCAACCACATTGGTGTGTATCCCGCGAAAATGGCTGTTCTCGTGTAATCGAGTACTGTGCTCGTTCTGGTTCTCAAGACAAGTGGCATTGACTGAAAGTAAATAATTGCGCTCTTCAGAATGATGTGGAAAGTGGAAGGTACGCCACTAAGCTTCTTCCAATACAAAAACGTAACATAAGGAACCTTATCAGTTGTCGCCATAAGACCTAACTTATCTGTGTCGGTGCGACGTAAAGCCAATTTAAAAAAAATACTTTTCAATTGCATGTAAAGCTGTCACTTGCCATATGTCACGGATTTCACGGAAAATCAGCGAGTTTATGGAGTAAGAAGAACGTCCGGGTCGAAAAGATAAATGTACACGATATTTCATTATAGTTATTCAGAAATTTTGAGAATCAATTAGGGGAAATTTAAATTTGCCGCCAAATATCTAAAAGTCATCACGATCAAAGGCATATCTGTGATTACTAAATCAAAAACCAAACCCCATGGCACAGCAGCCACGCAGGGACATGGCCTACCAAGCGATCGCTGTTCAGCCCGAAGGCCTGCAGATTATGAGGTGCCGTGTGGTCGTCACGACGAATCCTCTCGGTTGTTATTCTTGGCTCTCTAGACCGGGGCCGCCATCTTACCGTCAGATGGCTCCTCAATTGTAATTACGTAGGCTGAGTGGACCTTGTACAAGCCCTCAGATCCAGGTAAAAGTCCCTGACCTGGTCGGAAATCGAACCCGTGTCCTCCGGGTAAGAGGCAGGCACGCTACCCTTACGCCGTGGGAGCAGCCTTTGATTACGAAGGTATACATTATTCTTTGCTATCACCACAGCGATACTTGAGTGGCCAGTGTTAACTGTCTGAGAAGTGCGAGTGGTATACACATGCTTAGTGCATTACAGTAATACATGCTCCCCTCATTTAGTGAAATTGATAGAAACGTATCAATGTTATTTTATTATAAATGATCCTTTATGTCGGCCATACTAATAGCAAATTTTGTCCTGGTTTTGGACTTTCGGATTATAGCAACCCTAACCAAATGGCTATACTCCGTCATGTGGCCGACTCAATATATCTATGGGGTGATCCTGGAATGATATCGAATCGATGACTATGAGGTTCTTCAGTCTGTCGAACCTAATTTAGGATAATCAATTATAAAATACATAAAAAGAACACATTTAACAATAGATTATACCTGAATAAGAGATAATTTAACTTAACAAATTTAGATACGTTTCGTCGTTCTTCAAAGGACATTCACATTCTATCAAAATACACTTTATTATTATTATTATTATTATTATTATTATTATGGACACGTGTTGAAATATTTATCAACATTCTGAACTGCCCAGTTAACAAATGAAGGGAAAACATGCATCTCAGCCGTCACATATTCGTTTCGAAATTCCGACCGAGCCATCACGACATACGCAAAACCACACTCTTGGCCCTAGTAACGTAAAGAAATAATGAATACCACAGCGAAGTGTGCCTGTGTAGCGGAACGGTTCGTATGACGGCTGAGAATTTTTTTAATAATTGGCTTTAATCTCACCGACAGATAGGTCTGACGACGATAGGACAAGAAAGGCCTAGGAGTTGGAAGGAAGCGGCCGTGGTCTTAGTTAAGGTACATCCCCAGCATTTGCCTGGTGTGTAAGTGGGAAAACTACGGAAAACCATTTTTACCAGAATTTGCCTGGTGTGAAAGTGGGAAACTACGGAAAACCATTTTCATGGCTGCCAACAGTGGTCTCTGAACCCACCATCTCCCAGAAGCAAGCTCACAGATGCAAGCACAAGACGGCCAACTCGCCCGGCGAGACTTTTCTACCTGCAGTTGTTAATAGGGCAGTTCAGATTATCCTTTCTCTTAGAATCGATCATATCTGTTGTCAATGCTACCACCAGATTCACTTCCAAATTGGCGAAGATAACACAGTAATTATCAACACGCAAATAGCAAATAAGAAATAGGATATTATGTTCTGTTGAACATTGTTATTTGGGAACGTGGGGTCTGTAAGGAGAGGATATATAAAATAAAACCCTTGTTTGGGAGACCTCAGTTGACGTATGTTGAGTATCCACCTTAAAGGCAGGTTTGGTCTTCAACAACTCTGAAATCAGCTGCAATTGTTGGCCTAGGCAGTGAGGTAATGTTCTCCTTGCTTTCTCGCTGAGAACGGGAGATCTTCCGTAATCGTGACCGACAAGTTTCACCTTCACTTTGCTGTGCACGTACCAGTTACTTCACATAGCAGCTCCATGTAGACGGGATCGAACCTACGTCCATCGACTATCACAACGCACGACAGCTGTACACTTGGTTCGACCCCAGACAAGACCGATAAGTGACAAAATCAATTCACGTGATCGCTTCACACACTGAACTCTCAGTGTACGATTCGTAACTGACTACTCAACACTCAGCCTTCTTTGAGGTGATCAAGTCCTTTTATAGTTCGAGATTAAGATCTAGTATCTTTGGGGTACGGCCAGAATGCGAGTGTTCTATTTTCGCTTTCCATAAAATTCACGGAGACACGAGACGAAGAGGACAACAGAAGCAGAGGTTATCACGTGTTCACAGACCGGCCGGTAGTTCACCATTCTGACTCGCTCATCCCTGCTAGTAATCACCACAGGGGTGTTCAAGATAGCTGACAGTCGCATACCACCTAACAATAAGTTAAAGTCATATCCCAAGAACATCGTAATCACGTTCATTTTTCGTATTAAACACGAATCTTCTCCGAAAGGTTAAGAGTGAATTCCGTTCCAGTGATTCCTTGGATGAGCCGGTAATCGAACCCTGGGCCTTTATGTAAAAGGTAACCACATGAGCTGAGCTCCGAACCAGACCACTTGCCAATTTTAAGGTTTCGCTAGAGACAGGAGTCTAAAACAGATTTATTGGAACAACGGTCGTTGAAATGGCGCATGGCTTTTAGTGCCGGGAGTGTCCGAGGACAAGTTTGGCTCGGCAGGTGCAGGTCTTTTTGATTTGACGCTCGTAGGCGACCCGCGCGTCATGATGAGGATGATATGATGATGAAGACGACACATACACCCATCCCCAGTGCCAACGGAATTAACCAACGATGGTTTAAATTACCGACACTGCCAGTAATCGAACCCAGGACCTCTGTGAACAAAGGCCAGTATGCCAACCATTTAGCCATGGAGCCGGACACAACGGTCGTTATACGATGCTGCTGATTACGTGCTTTACGTATTTCTTTAATTTGCTGAAGAGGAGCACAGGTCCGAAACCAGGTTTCGCCATCTGTTTGCCCTTGATCTTCACGGTTTAACTCTCTCCAGCCATATCACAGCTGGTGTCCTTCCTCTTCCACCGATCTTATCCGCTTCCTCTTAGGTCTTTCTCTTCTCATCTGTCTTTGTGGGTTCCACTGTAGGGCTTGTTTGGCGATCTTGTCGTTAGATCTTCACATCCACTGCCATTTTTTCCTTTTGATCTGCTAGTCGATCGGTAATTGACGTGATCTTTCCCATAGTTTCTCATTGGACACTCTGTCGAGCCAGTGTATGGCTAGCATACTTCTAAGAAATTTCTTAACGAATCTCAAGATCTTTCTTGTCAGTTGCTTCACTACCTTCCGAGTTTCACAGGCATACAACAAGACAGGCTTTACACTCCCATTAAAGATCTCCAGTTTAGTTTTAATAAGGAGGTCATTTGACCACCAAATCGGACGAAGCATCATCAAGACACGCATGGTTTTATTTTTCCGATTGGCTACATCCTCATCTGCACCTCTATTAGCTTCAGATCTCAGGAACTACGAGGGTCGAGCCGTAAGTCATGGCAACTATTTTTTTCCTCGCGAACAGGAGACAATACGGAAAATCTAAGATATTCATTTGGAAATATAGGGGATGTATTTATGCATAGTGCCTGAAGACAAATTCTGACTTCAGGAGATTCTCGTAGGAAAGTGATAGAACACAGGCCATTGGTAAACATTGTTTTATTATGGTATAGACAGCAAATACACAAGAATACGTACAAAGGACAGGTCTTCACTGGTTACAGACATTCGAAATAATCACCCAAGGTTTCCACTGTGCGTTGCCAGCGGTACACCTTTGTCATTGGACACTGGACGGCCTGGGCGAGGCAAATCGGCAGTTGATACTCTACCCCGTTTGAACGTCTCCACCCACCTCGCCACTATTCTATAGGGCATGGCATGCACACCTAATGCTTCCCGCAGCTCTGCATGACATTGGCGTGCATCTCTGCCGCGGGGAACTTCTATTTTAATATACGATCCTTGCTCCTGCTTGTTGACTTCCATTTTGTGACGCTTTCACTCACACACTGAACTTGGGGGCATGCTTAGGCCCACACTGTTGTTTACATACACCATATAGTGACATCATACGCAAGTACATACCGTACGTTTCCATATGCATATCTTAGATTTTCCGTGTTATCTCCTGTTCGCGAGAAAAAAATAGTTGCTATGACTTACGACTCGACCTACGTATCTACCTGTTACCGACTGTCCAAAATTTGCAATGGTACGGCGACTTTCGAAGCTATCTAACTAATATTTTAAAGTTTCATACTTTAGCGAGTCACACCTAACTTGTTCCCTGACATGGCGAACCGACCTACTTTAACTCCTGGGTCCGAAATCATATTTAAACATACTTTCGCAATGGACTCGAACACAGCAAACTCTATGAAGGATATCTTCTGGAAGATTTATGTTATGAAACAAGGTGTTCTTTGAATTGAACATTGGCTAGTGAAAGTCTCACTGTGAACCAGAGTCTACATTGAACCTCTTCTCCGAACAAGGATAGTTGTATCACGCAACATGTGTTACTAAATTATGTGTAGCAAATTGAGTCATGAACGGAGCGGTGAAAACAGATGGCGATATGATTGATGTTCCCAGCTATCTCGGAGTCTCTCTCGCATGGAGAGTTCATATACAGCTTTATGGTCGTCAAGTGTTTAAAGGGCCATTTTCACACGAGCGAAATTATTCTGTGCGTAACCTACTACACTTGAGGCCAACATATTTTCAACTCAGATATCCTGTCCGTAAAGCCACGTCACGTACCTGTGCACACTCATATCATACAGAGTGGACAGAAACAACCTGAACCGGGAGTGTGAGTGTGAGTGTGAGCGTTAGAGGGTTGATCATAGTGATACATAATTTGAAAGCGTTGCCGATAAATCAGCATTAAACACTGGATTTCAGCCAGTGTTTTCGTAGCGTATTTGTTATGGCACGATTCTGTCAGCTGGGAGGTCCGTGATCAAATTGCTCCCCTGGAGAAGTCTTTCCTTCAATTGGTGCTCTCAAGCCGGTCACTATGCAAAACTTTAGCAACATCACCTCGCAAAGCCCATTTGAATTCGCCTGCGAAGCGATTTTATTGGCTAACTTCAGCAGCTGATAAAATGACAGTGCGAGATATATATTAAAAAATTCAAATTCTTTCTCAGTGTAACCAACCTTCTAACGCTCATATAACCCGTTCACGTTTTTCCCGAACATTCTGTATACAGGGTCAGTCATCTTAAAATAGCGACTTCAAACATATCGTAAACAGTTAAAAATATCGATCGAACATAATATTTTCATTTTGGATCATGCTACCAAAGGAATCATAACTCTCAGTACTTTTTCAGATCGTCCAAATCTTCCGAGATAACGTTACTAGCTTTGCTATTCTTTCAATAGAACTATACTGTTTTCTATAGCTAGCGTTATGGTACCGGTAATGGACATTGCAAATTCTGGGATGTGATTATTATCAAAATTTGGCAAGTCGACGTTTCAGAGCAATACTGTCGTAACTAGCATTTTTTAAATGTTACACTAAAGCAAATTAAAAGTTTCCGTGTATGTCAGAAATCACCATGGAGACTTATGGCTGTCGAAGTATTTATCAATAAAATCAATGCCTTCGTTCATTAACCATGGCCGCCTAGTTCAAATGAATCGCTAATCAGGCTGTTAGGGCACACCTACGTGTGAATTCCGAACCAGTTGACATACAGTGATCCTTCAGCCACTTGTGACAAGTAGAAATTCACTCTAAAGTGCACGTAACCAATGTAACTGAATATTTGAAATTAATCCAAAATACTATTTATTTGGTAATAACACAAATAAACAAAAGAGGGTTAAATTGGTACATAACAAAGGGGACTGTGGCTAATGTCATAATAATGTTATTGTTTTTACGTCCCGCTAATTAGTTTTGACCGGGCAAGTTGGCCGTGCGGTAAGGAGCGCGCAGGGGTGAGCTTGCATCCGGGAGATAGTGAGTTCAAGCCCCACTCTCGGCAGCCCTGAAGATGGTTTTCCGTAATTTTCCATTTTCACACCAGGCAAATGCTGGGACTGTACCTTAAATAAGGCCACGACGGCTTCCTTCCCGTTCCTAGGCCTTTCCTGTCCCATCGACGCCATAAGACCTATCTGTGTCGGTGCAACGTGAACCCGATTGAAAAAAAGGAACAACTTTTGACGGTTTTCGGACACGCCGAGGTGCCAGAATTTAGTCCCGCAGGAGTTCCTTTATGTGCCAGTAAATCTCCTGACACGAGGCTGACGTATTTGAGCACCTAAAAATAGCACCGGACTGAGCCAGGATCGATGCCAAGTTTCGGTCAGAAGGTCAACGCCTCACCGGTCTGAGCCACTCAGCCCGGCGTTAATGTTAGACGCTAGGATATTATTATTATTATTATTATTATTATTATTATTATTATTATTATTATTATTATTATGTTGTCGCATACCCGCGTTTTCTTTAACTGTTACCCACGACAGTATTAAGCTTTAAAATCATGCTAGGTTGTATGTCCAGCTCTTGTCTTGTTTCTCCACGGGGTCGGGTATGAAGGGAAATAAATCTTCGAAGCAAATTTTTACGACCGGATGCCCTTTCTGACGTCAACCTCATCTGAGGAGGTAACGAGATGAAATGAATGACATGATATATGAGAGTAGGAAGGGAGAGGGTGAAATTCGGTGTCTACTGCTGTCGAAAAGCACCGAGGGGTCTGCTCAATGCTTTATGTCCCCATCCGACGGACGAATTACCATCAACAGCGTCATATGCCCTCACTCCGTCACTCGGTATGAGCACTGCCGAGAAATTTGCAATATAATCCAGGCTTTTGGCAGGCAATCTAGTGATTAGGCATTTCATACCAAACCTCTCTTACCCTTCCGGCCAACATTCTGATGGTGAAGTATTTTTGGACCAACGGGACTCGAACTGGCTAACCACGGTGTCAGACCATATATACTTGTCTCCTTAGCGATCATGGCCACCAGGCGGTCTTTATATAGTGAATGTACGCTTAAAAGTGTAAACATTTGTAAGGATTTCACCTTATTTTCTTGACACGGCATAAGCCCAAAAACCCATATCATGTCTGTAAGTACGGGCAGCGAAAGCATCAATGGCAACGTTTGTAATTAAATTAGGGCAAATTAAGTTGCAAACTGGAACATAAAACGACGTACTAATTTGTGAAACACAATTAAGATCTAGATCGTTGACAAGGCTCCGATGGAAGAAAAAAGCATTTCACAATACCCACATTTAACTGTCTGTGGACAGTTCAGGCTCGAAACAATGTTCCATAGTAGTTCAGAATTGTCCCGTATTAGGCTTGAAAGGATATTTAATACTGCAGCCGTGTTCTGCCACCCATTTTTATCCTTTCTTTCAGTAGATATTATACTGTATACAGGTATATACAGTTATACACATGTTATAAAACTAAATCCGCCGTGCTGACTGGCTCAGTCGGTTGAGGCGCTGACCTTCTGAACCCAACTTGGCAGGTTCGATCCTGGCTCAGTCCGGTGGTATTTGAAGATGCTCAAATACGTCAGCCTCATGTCGGTAGAATTACTGGCAACCTAAAATAATACCTACGGGACTAAATTCCAGCACCTCGGCGTCCCAGAAAACCGTAAAAGTAGTTAGTGGGACTTCAAGCCAATAACAACATTATTATTAAAATTAAGTCCCCCGGCATGTGCCTGTCTGTTTGTGTGAACTAATTTTGAAAACAACCAAACGTATACTGTTGCGATTTTAATTGTCGTATAGAGCATTTCTCGAAGAACGTTGAGCTATATAAAATAATCAGTCTAGCTCGAGCAGTCGAGGAGAGAGGTTGCGTAGCGAAGTGCGTGCTGTAATCATGGTTGGCATTGAACAGTACCGGGCCGCTATTGGGAAATGGCAGGCAAGGCAGAAGAAGGAGGTCAGGAATGGATTGGTGACGGACGGATTGAAAATGAGTGAAGCGGTGCTGGTGGTGACAGTGATAGCAGTGTTACTGGTTATTGGGGGGGTGGAAGTGAACCCAGGCCCAAATACCAGTGGAAAATTTAGCGCAGCGGATTTGGCCGCACTCAGGGTGGTTGTAAGTGAAGTGATGCAGGAAAAGTGTCAATGGGATAAGGTGCAGGAAATAAAGGACATGATGGAGGAGCAGAGAAGGGAGATAGGGAACATGAAGAAATGGCTTGAAACGAAGACAGAGGAATCGAGCAGGAGAGTGGTCAATAACGAGAAAGAAATCGAGTTATTGAGAGGGGAAGTGAAGCATCTGAAAGACGAGGTGATGAAGATGAAGAAAGAAGCGGAGGGGTACAGGCAGGAGAGATTGAAAAAAGCCATATTTTTATATGGAATTGAGGAAGGGGCGAGAGAGAGCAAGATTGAGCTGATATTTAAGGTGGTGGAAGCTATACGTGATGTTATGAAGGTAAACTTTAGTGAGGTAGACATTGATGATGTAGAGAGAGTTGGTAGAATCAAAGGTCGGAGGCCAATTAGGGTTACAGTGTTCTCAACCCTAAGGGCAGATTCTGTGTTAAGAAACAGCAAGAATTTACAAGGGCGGAAAATAGGGGTGAAAGGAGACATGGGAAGAGAAGGAAGTGAAAACGCGAAGATCTTGAATAGGCACCTTTGGAGAGCGAGGAACCAGGGGCTAAAGGCCCGAATAAGAGGTCTGAGGTTGGAGGTGACGAACGGGCGATGGGTCAGAGTTCATTCAGTTTCTAAGCTAAAGGAAATGGACGAAAACGAGAGGGTTGAGAGTGGTGAGAGGTCAAGGCAAGATGGGAAGAAGAAAGAAGAAAAGAAGAGGAGGAGGGACGTGGCAGGAGAGCAGGGCATCTCGGAAGAGAATGGGCAGTGCAGCCGGGAGACAGAAGACCAAGATAGTGAAGTGGACGGTGAGAGTGGACCGCAAGAAACTGGGAGAGGAGAGTGTAGTGGTGCAGTGAGTAAGAAAGGACAAAGGGAGATGGATTCAGAAGTCCAAAATAGTGAGGGGGAGAGTGGGGGTGAGCAGCAAGAAGAGGTGAGTGCAGGGTGCAGTGGTGTAGCGAAAAAGAAAGGTCAAGAGGAGACAGATCGACAAGAAGGTAAAAAACTTATGAGTAAAGTCAGGAGTAAGAGCTTAAAAGACATATGGGGAAAAGTACGTAAAGGGATGGAGGATACAGAGGGAGAGAGGTCGATAAATACTAGAAGTAAGAATAGAGTGGGAGACCTAGAAGGGAGGGAGGGAAAGTTATAACAATTTTGGAAGATAGGATGTGTGAATATTGAAGGAGTAAGGAGCAAATTAGGAAACAAGAAAGTTAGGGAAGTAATTGAAAGTTTCGATGTTGTGGCACTCTTAGAGACGTGGTTGGAAACAGGGAGGGAGATTACATGGAAGGGGTTTGAGATAAAATATAAATATAGAAGAAAAGAGAGGAATAAGGGACGAGCACCAGGAGGGATGATAGTTCTAATTAGGGAAGAAATTAGTGAAAGAGTAGAGGATATAGAGACCGATATGATGGAAACCATATGGCTGAGATTGAATTTGGGAGAGAGAGAGGGACGGAGGAAGAAAATAAATCTAGCTTTTGTTTACTGTCATCCTAGTAATTCAGAATATGCAAATAAATATTTTTTTGAAGAGTTATTGGTGGATATTGGTAGGATAAGGGGAATGTATCCAGGGGAGGAGGATATGTTGTTATTTGGGGATTGGAACGCGAGAATAGGAGAACAGAGCCCAATTTATAGTAGGGAGGATGGAATGTGTTTGTTAGAAAGCAGAAGGAGTGAGGACAAAATTACAAATAGTTATGGAGAGAAGCTCCTAGAGATGTGTGCTGTGGGAAACTTGTATATTCTGAATGGGTGGATAGAGGGTGACAGGACGGGGAAATTGACATATGTTACGGAGAAAGGGGGTAGTGTGATAGATATGGTTCTGAGCTCGGAAGGGATGATTGAGGAAGTTGTAAGTATGGAAATAGGAGATTGGATTGAGTCACACCATTTCCCGGTGAGGGTTATGCTGAAAAGAGAGGTAGAGAAGCGTACAATGAAGGAAAATGAGACAAAGGATAAACGAGGGAGGGGTTATAATAAGTACAAATGGACAGAGAAGGTAGGCCGGGATTGGAATAGGGTAGTAAAGGAGGAGTTACATCTTCTGAAATATGGGTGGGAAGGGGCGTTAGAAGAGAATGATACTGATAAAGCCTTGGAATTGTTGCTACATCCAATAAAGATGATAGCGCAGAAGGTGAAAGCTAGAAAAGGAAATAAGAAAGAGGGAGAAGAATGGTTTAATAGGGAGTGTGAAGGATTGCGGAGGAGGGTGATGGACGCTTTAGGAGAATATAGAAGGAAAGGTGGAAGCCAAGAAAGGGAGTTTTTCTGTAGATTGAGGAAGGAGTATAAAAAGAAAATTTCTGAGACAAAAAAGACGTGGTTAGAGGAACAAATGGAAGCCATAAATAATGACTGCAAGACTAACAATTTTGAGAGAGTCTGGGATAAGATTAATAGAATTATTAAGGGTGGAAGGAAAATGGAGAGAACGAGTATTGAGGAAGTGCAATGGGTCAGGCACTTCGAGGAATTACTAGGAAAAAAGGGGGGTGATAGATGGAGAGGGTCGGGAGAAGAAGTAATTTGGAGTAATAGGGGAGTGGCAATTTATGACTTGGATAAAGAAATCACAAGAGAGGAAATCCGGGGAGTGATAAGTAGAGCCAGAGCGAAGTCGGCCGGGGGGTGTAATGGTATAAATAATAAGTTTTGGAAGGAAATTAGTAAAAATGAGATAATGATAGAGGGCATGGTGAAACTATTCAATAGGATATTCGAGGGAGGAAATTACCCTAGGGAATGGGAAACAGGAATTATATGCCCTATATACAAGGGAAAGGGTAGTAGGAACGATGTGAACAGTTATAGGGGTATATCTCTGTTGGATTCTCTGAGTAAAATATATACGGGGGTGCTAGCGAACAGAATAAGTGGGTGGGCGGAAGAAAATGGAATTTTGACAGATTACCAAGGGGGATTTAGGAAAAAGAAAAGAACAGTGGATAATATAATGATAGTAAAGACTATTTTAGAAAAGTATAAGAATATGAATAGAAGTACGGTTTATGTAGCAGCAATAGATTTTGAGAAAGCTTTTGATAAGGTAAATAGAGAGGCCCTACGAGAGAAATTAGGTAGGCTAGGGATTTCGGAGAAGATGTTGAGGGCAGTGGAAGGAATATACAGGGACGTCAGGTTTTGTGTAAAATTGGGAGAAGAGAGAATGAGTGGACCATTGGAGTCCAAGGTGGGTTTAAAACAAGGTTGCAAGTTATCGCCCATACTGTTTATTTTATTTATAAACGATATTTTAGAGGGGTTTGGGGCAGGAAATTGGGCTACCGGTAATTAATGGTTTGGAAGTGCCAGGACTGATATTTGCGGATGATGTGTTATTGATGACGTTAACTTCAGGGGCGATGAATAGGGCCTTAGAGTCAGTGATGCTATTTGCGAGGAAATGGGGATTGAAAATTAATGGAAATAAGTCTAAAATATTGATAGTACAGGTGAACAAAAGAAGAAAGATGGAAGGGAATTGGGTAATACAGGGAGAAAGATTGGAACAGGTAAGGAAGCTGGAATATCTAGGAGTTATTTTTAATGATAAAGGAACTTGGAGTGACCAGATCAAAAGAATGAAATATAGAGGCTTGGCAGCCTTAGCCTCAGTCAGAAATTTGCTACTCAAGTTCCCGGGGATCAGTTATAAAACACTGAGACTCGTGTTCAGGTCGGTAATAGTGGGGAGGGTATTATACGGAGCAGAAGTTTGGGGGCTGGATGAAAAAAGAGAGGAACTAAGAAAGATTGTTAGTAGTTTTGCTAAGTTAGTGATGGGCTTACCGAGGTGTACAGCAAACGTAGGGGCGGAATTAATGTGTGGGGAGGATTTGGAATCAGAGGGTGTGAAAAGAATAGTTAGATATTGGATGAATTTAAAAAGACAGGAAGGTGGGAGAGTTTTACAGGCTGCATATGTACAGCAATTTAAGAGCATGTATAAGGGGGGATGGTTAGAAAAAATAAAAGGATATTTAGAGAGGATAGGATTAGGGCACCTGTGGGGGGAGGTTTGGTCAAAGACAGAAGTGAGAGGGATGAAAATACTAGAAAGGAGAATTAGGGATATCCATAGGCAGAAATTATTGGGGGAAAGCAGACTAAGAAATTCGCTGATTGTTTTGACGAAAATAGAGGAGATAGCAGGGTTGAATATTAGATACGTTGATAGGTCAAATCGATATGGGATGATGTGGTGGCTTTTAGGTCTGCCAAGGAATAAGGGCTGGTTACAGGGCAGGGATAAGACAAGGTGTGTACTTTGTGGAGATGTGAATGATGAGTTTCACTTGCTAAGAGACTGTGAGGGAACGAGGGGGTTAAGACATAGATTATTGAGTGCCGAGAATCGGGAAGTACTGGGGAGAGGGGATGAGAACGCAATACTGAGATGGATTCTTAAACAATGGGAAAAAGGGGGTGAATTGAACAGGTATTTTTGTGCGACAAAAAAGGCCTGCGAGAGTAAAATGAAGGAGAGTGAGTTAGAGGGTGGGCAGGGGAATAGGGGGGTAGAATAGTTATCTGTATAAGGGAAGGAGATAGTAGGTTAAAATTTTAATGGTTTAGTGTATATAGGGACTGAGTATTTAGTTAGGGGAGTTGGGTAAGAGGACAGGATGGCATGGTCTGTTTGTTTTATGATATGTCAGTAATTGTTATTCATTGTAATTTTATTAGGCTAGGATGGTAACTATTTGTGAAGACTGAAATATGGTAAATAATTTGTGAAGGCTGAGACGTGGTAAGGGTGAAGTGATATATTTATTGTGATATTTGGAGTTGACGCTGATTGGTAAGTCTTACGATATGTCAGTAATTGTTATTCACTGTAAATTTATTAGGTTATGATGGTAATTATTTGTGAAGGCCGAAATGTGACAATGGTGAAGTGGTATATTTATTGTTGATGTATATAAGAGAGAGGATAGCATGATAGTGTGGTATGAGATTGAGAGGTGGTATATGAAGCGATGTGTTGGTATTGAAGGGTAGCTGTATTAGCTTTTGGTTGGGTAGGAGGTTTATTTAATGCTAACTAAGTGAGTGTTAAGAGGGACAAGAGTTTTGGATGGTAGAGATTGGAATGTGGTGTTGGTGAAGAGATGGTATATGAGTGTTTGGTATTTTAAGGTGAAGATGGCCTGGTATCTAGATACGATTAAGGTAAGATGTGTCATATTGCTGAAATGAGGTGTTGGAGAAGTGGTGGTATAAAATGGTCGCAGTTATTGAGGACTATGGTCGAAATATGGTGAGAAGCGGTGTTAAGCGGTGTTATTTTGTAAATCTGAGATGTTGTAAATTTAGATTTAGTGGTGTATTGTGGAAGGTATATGAGGTGGATCTGGAATGGAAAGTGTGGATAAGAGGTGGTAGCTGAATCCGGGAGTTGGTATGTAGATGGTTTATTTATTGCTGAATTAGTTTAGATTTATCGGAAAAAAAAAAAATGTGGTGTGGGAGAAGTGTTGGTATAGGCGAAGATGGTTTGGTAATGAGATGGTTTAATTTATTGCTGAAACTTTTGGAGTTGGAGAGATGATTGTATTAAGTGCGGGTTGGTAAATGTAGTGTATGATGGATTGAAGGGCAATTGCGGAATGTTGGTTGTTATGGTTTGGACAGAGAGTAAGTTAGAGGACAATGAAGATGACGTATGTGCTGAATCCACAAGGACACGGAATGAGTGGTGGTTGCGATAGCAAATGTAATGCTGAGCATGGCTTGGGTTTTAAAATGAGATCAAGCATGGCTAAATAATGGTCAAGTTGCAACATGAGAGGTAGTAATGCATTGAAATAAAAGTGGTATTTAAGGTAAGTGTGGAGGGAGACCAGTGTTGAAATTTGATTGTAAGTTATTATGATTTTCTGCTGGGTTAGGATTGTGTTATTTATTGTTGTGAACGTGGAGGACTTTTGTTTGTGTTATGGCTGGTTAGAATGTAAGTGCTGACTGTCGATGTTTTGGTATTGATCGGGAGTAGGTCAGGGAAAAGGAATGTGACGAAAGTTGCTGTAGGCATAAGGACAAGTGATGAGTTTGCTGGATCCTCGAGCCGAGGACTGCTACAGAATTGTTATCATTTTTGTTATTATTTATTCCTATTATCTCTATTATCATTATTTTATTTTTATGTATTATATTATTATTATCATTATTTTATTATTATTTTTATTATTATTATTTTTTTTTATATTATAATTATTAATATTGTGTCTTATTGCTTTGTGAACATGTAATGGGGCGGAAAGCCTGTTTGTTCATAAATAAATACTACTACTACTATATAAAATAATCTACGATAAAAGGGAGGGCGTAGTGAAGAAAGTCAAGGAAATAACGGCCACCCGAACGCTTTCCTGTATGTAAGCATTTTTGAGCATAAAAAACTCTACAAAAATGCCCTCGACGGTACATATCTATCTACAAAACTTGGTATCAATAAGTGTTTCAAAAAAGTCTTAAAATTAGAAACCATATTTTGACATCACGTAATCCTTAACGGTATATATTATTTATTCACCACAAAAATATTATTAATGTAAGAAATAAATTTTAAATGATGTAATATGAAAATATTACAAATATTAGAAATTATCGTCGTTTCACTGAAAGTGCAGGAATGGTTTAATTACTGCGACAGGGGAAAGAAGCGATCTAACAGACAGGCGGCCGGAAGGGCCTAGGAAAATTTGTACTCACATACGTACAGTCACTCAAAGTGCATGGTGTTGTACATTCCTCGCATGCAATATTTTGGCGGAATTTAATTGTTTTGAAAATATATTTAACTCCGATGTAGATGCAAACCTCATGGATACCCATAAAAACATACCTATAGGTTCAATTATTTTTAATAATAGTTTTACGTGCCCCTAACTACTTTTACGGTTTTTCGCAGACGCCGAAATGCCGGAATTTTGTTCCGCAAGAGTTCTTTTACGTCCCTACAAATTAAATGATTTCTGCAAAAAGTTCACCTGCGAGGAACTTCCACCTTAACATGTGTAACATGTGCTCATTCTCTTTCAGAGTGATTGAACATACATCAGGAGGAAGATGTCTAATGTCACCTATAAGGAAATCTTTTAAGGCCTGTCTCCATAAACTCAAAATTGCTCCCGTGGGAAGCCGGGACGGTTTGTTAGTATTTAATAATAATAATAATAATAATAATAATAATAATGTCATTTGCTTTACGTCCCACTAACTACTTTTCACGGTTTTCGGAGACGCCGAGGTGCCGGAATTTAGTCTCACAGGAGGTCTTTTTACGTGCCAGTAAATCTACCGACACGAGGCTGAGGTATTTGAGCCCCTTCAAATATCACCGGACTGAGCCAGGATTGAACCTGTCAAGTTGGGGTCAGAAGAGCAGCGCCTCAACCGTCTGAGCCACTCAGCCCGGCAATATTTTATAAAGCTCAGTTTTATTCTGCTTCTCAACAGCATATTTCAGATGATTCCTTTGCCAGTCTTCACGACCACGTTGGCAGGTGAAATGGTCTACAAGTTAGAAGTTAACTACTTCTTCCTCCCTTGAGCGCACAAGTGTTACCTGCATTGTTCGGCCACTTGGCAGGAACCATGCTCAGCCGCGAACCTTTATTGTTGCTGCAATTGCAGCCGAGAAAATCGTGTCTTCCGGTCGTCGCTCCGTAACGCCATTTCCGGCACTGTCCGATGGGAGCAGTTCTTTGCTGTATACTCGTACATCAATTATATCACTATTTACATTCTTACAACGTATCTATAATTTTGGCATGTACAATGAACCCGGCACCTCTTCCTCTTGACTTCCGACAGCCGTCCGTAACATAAGGGAACGCAAAATTCAAGGTGGCTATTTCTTTTTTCCTTCCAATTCTCAGAACTGAAATTCTTACTGAAAACCACGTAATAGAACAAATACATATCATTCAATTACATGGGTGTAAATATAACATATAGAATATGACGAGATGAGATGACGAGGTGCCGAAATTTTGTCCCTCATGAAGTATTTCACGTGCCAGTAAATATATCCATACACGTCTGACGTATTCGAACACCTTCAGCCAGGCTGAGTAGCTCGGACAGTAGAGCGTTGGCCGTCTGACCCCAACTTGCCAGGTTCGATCCTGGCTCATTCCCGTGGTATTTGAAGATGCTCAAATATACATCAGCCTCGTGTAGATTTACTGGCACGTTAAAGAAATCCTGCGGGACAAAATTTCGGGACCTCGGCGTATCCAAAAACCGTCAAAGTAGTTAGTGGGGCATAAAATCAATAGCATTATTATTGAATACTTTCAAATACCACCGAACTGAGCCAGGATCGAACCCACTACTCTGAGCTAAGGAGGTCAGCACTGTACCGCCTGAGTAGGGTGACCAACCGTCGCGCATTTTAAGGTATTTTGTAAACGTCTCGCAACTGTCTCGTTTTCTGTCTGAACGAATTGTCGTGTTATTGTCATCGGCGCGAATGTCCACAGCGACTCCATATGCGTATGGAGCCACTGTACACAATACGCAACTGTCCAGCCATTTAGCTTCAACTGAACGTAACGTAACCGTTACTAACAGCATGATCTTTGAAAGTGCAAAGAAGCAGATTTTAGCATATTTGGAGAAGCGTTCCGGATGTGCTGAATGACAAAGATATTTCGGCTTATGCAAGAAGTGCCGATGAATACGTTTCAAGGAAGATAAATAATTATGCAGTAGTTGTACTTAGATTGAGGTTTTCAGTATTTCTGTAATTAGTAATTATAACTAGAGGTAGACATTTAGAACGTTCGAACCCCACTGTCGGCAGCCCTGAAGATGGTTTTCTGTGGTTTCCCATTTTCACACCAGGCGAATGCTTAATTAAGGACACGGCCACTTCCTTTCCACTGCAAGGTCCTTCCTATCCCATCGTCGCCATAAGACCTATCTGTGTCGGTGCGACGTAAAACAAATCGTAAAAAAAAAAAAAAAAATAGAACAAGTGTTGTTGGAAAGTATTTCATATAACTGATAAAACTAAGAAGTGCCACAAATATGTATTTTTCCTTTAATTCCCAATTTCTTAAAATGTGATAACATTTATGCTATAAAATGTCCAATATTTATATTAATATTTTAGAATTTGTAGACTTTTGAATATTTTCATTTATATTAAGGTTCGTCAACCCACAGACTGGAAAGTTGTATAATAAAGATGATATTACTTAAATGGAAGTACTCTTGGTGAAAAGAAAACTCAACACAGTGCTTTTGAAAATGTTAAAATTGTTGCCGTTTTAAAATTACAGCTAAAAACGTATCTGTCCCCCAAAATTATGTAATGTGCCCCTTTTTTGACTGTCTTGTCCCTCATTCCTTCCTTCAGCAGTTGATCACTGCACGCCTGAGCTACTCAGACCAGCGAAATAGAATGATATGCAGAACGAACTCAATAAAACAATATCTCTGGTACACTACGTAGGTAGATAGCTAATGCCTTTATTTGTGTCGAAGTTAGGGCTCTCAGTCTTTTTTTCTTTTTTTACACTTAACAATTCTGAGAATGGACTACGTACAAAATAAATAAATACGTGGGGAAATGAACTGCATGTAAATTTCCTTCGCGTGCGGTTAAGGATGATGGTGAACTAGAGATAACTAATGACACTAGAACATACATTACCGGCCCTATGACGAAGATGTTAGGCCCCTTTAAACAATAAACACCACAAGCAACAACGTACATTAGAATGCCACAGGATATGATTCATGCACATGTTTCCAAAAAAATCTGTTATAGCCTATAAAGGAGATACTAGGAGCTTTGATGTTTGACTTTTTCTACAAATGCATAGGTAACGATAAAAATCCTTCTAGGATTCTTTGCAGCTGGGCTTTAAAATCGAAGGTAGATTAATCAGTCTGCAGTGTGTTAATTGAGGTTGCTGACTAGTAGTTGGCAGTTGAAGAAGGTCGCTCTGATCGACTCAAGTATGCAAATGCCTCCTCAGTCAGTCTAGGCTTGATGCTCCTAGGAAGGGAATAATAGACTAGGAGAAAACGAAATACATCACTTATACGGCTGCCGTATGATGCAAAAAATATTAACCGCTGAATGGATCTAAGACGTGAAAGTTAAATATTCTATGATATGTACATGCCCTGCCACAAAATCAAACAGGATAAATTTTATCTACCTCACGAATATGACGCACCTTAATTTTTTAATTACGGAATTGAGGGAGAAAAATATTCCCCGCTTATATTTCATATCAAGTTTTTTCTTCATGCGTCACATAAATATGCAAACTGATCTCATTTTGTAGAAAAACACGGTAATCGTGCCACGGGCCGAGAATTTTATATCACAGTAGGTGAGTCGAAGTTATGGGTTCGTTTATAAGAAGTACGTTAATATTCAATAATTAGTTGTTTTTCTTTATCAGTCCGGTGGTATTTAAAGGTGTTCAAATAAAAAAGCCTCGTATTGATGTATTTTACTGGCACGTAAACGAGCTCCCGCGGGACTAAATTCCGGCACCTCTACATCCCCGAAAACCGTAAAAGAAGTTAGTGGGACATAAAGCCAATAACATAATAAATAGTTTCATGTATACCCGCAAATAAAGAATATGCGTATAACATGACGAGTTCTAGTAGAAAGCCTAATATTATTTTTTTCTTCTTTTTCTGTGCAGTGAAATGGAAGCGGTAACTGCAGGGAAGCGTATTCTGTACGAATGGAATCCTACATATGTTAATACTTTAATATCCAATAACATGTTACGGACCGTCTTGAGCGTGAGACTTTATTACTTTTATGAAGTAATATAATTCTAATCAAGTTCGGTATACTAACTTCTGCATACAAAGAGTGAATCTCGCAAGGCTTGTCGTCCTTCCTGTATGCCCCGTGTCGGTAAACGAGTGCGCGGTCGCCGTCACAACCTTCACGTATACCCGTAGAAAACACATTGACGTCGATGAATAGATAGTCAGATTGAAAAACAGAACTTACCTCATTACAGCAAGTGTTGAAAATGCTCTCCCTCAGCGTTGTAGTGTGATGTTCCTGTTCACACCGCAATTCATCCTCATGAATCTTCAAACTTTCGGTGAAAATTAGATTTAAAAATCTACAGCACGCAAAAATACGCTGTTCGGCATGTAATTCAGAAGCCATGAAACGCACTAAACCGATGAGTTACTGCTGTACAAGAAGCTTATCGCAGAATGAATGAATCAATCAATCAATCAATCAATCAATCAATCAATCAATCAATCAATCAATCAATCAATCACCACTGAACTGAATTTAGGGCAGTTACCCAGGTGGCAGATTCCCTATCTGTTGTTTACCTAGTGTTCTCTTAAATAATTGCAAAGAGTTTGGAAATTTATTGAACATCTCCCTTGGTTAATTCTTCTAATCCGTAGCTCCTCTTCTTATAAACGAATATTTGCCCCAATTTATTCTCTTGAATTCCAACTTTATCTCCATATTGTGAGCTTTCCCACGTTTAAAAACATCACTCAAAATTTTCCGTCTACTAATGTGATTCCGGCGAGCCTCCGTGGCTCAAACGGCAGCGCGTCGGCCTCTCACCGCTGGATACCGTGGTTCAAATCCAGGTCACTCCATATGAGATTTGTGCTGGACAAAGCGGAGGCGGGACAGGTTTTTCTCCTGGTACTCCGGTTTTCCCTGTCATCTTCCATTCCAGCAACACTCTCCATTATCATTTCATTGCATCTATCAGTCATTAATAATCACCTTGGGAGTGGCGACCCCATTGTAATACTAGCCTATATATGTTTCATTCATTACATTCCTGACCCGGTCTAAGACTGGAAAACAGGTTGTAGGTTTTCATTTTCAATGTCATTCCACGCCATCTCTCCACCGACAGCTCGGAACATACCACTTAGTCGAGCAGTTTGTCTCCTTTCTCCTAGGTCTCCTCAGAATAACCGGCAACTCCACAGAGGCTCCCACTGTACCTCGCAGCCCGATTTTTAATCTCGAATATTCGGAAGAAATTAGTGTGACATATACATGAGAAAATACAGACCTCGTCCCGTGCTGCGGTCTTTCGCAATGCATTTAAAAAATAATAATTTTGCTTTACGTCTTACCGACACAGATAGGTCTTATGGCGACGATGGTATCGGAAAGGCCTAGGAGTGGGAAGGAAGTGGCCGTGGCCTTAATTAAGGTACAGCCCTAGCATTTGCCTGGTGTGAAAATGGGAAACCACTGAAAACCATTTTCAGGGCTGCCGACAGTGGGGTTCGAACCCACTATCTCCCGGATCCAAACTCACACCTACGTGCCCCTAACCGTATGGCCAACTCGCCCGGTACAATATTTCTTGTCTTAATTTTTGATACACATTTTTCCTATGTGTGGCTGATTGGATCATATAGTAGACCGGTGGCTTCCGAAGCACGGCGGGATCGATTCCGGCTCAGTGCGCTGGTACTTATTCGAAGGTGCTCATGTATTCCAGCCTCGTATCGCTAAAAACCTGTCGTGGGCAAAATTCCAGCAACTCGGCGTCTACGAAAACCGTAGAACAAGTTAGTGGGGCATTAAACCAATATTATTATTATTATTATTATTATTATTATTATTATTATTATTATTATTATTATTTGACTAAGGCACGCTCTGCCCATAATCCTGTACAACGGTAAGCTTTGTTATGTTAGGAAAGTGACAAGCAGCATTTATGTCTATTTGTAGTTAATGTTTAAAAGTCGTTCTGAAAGGATACGAGTTCATCCTTTTATTGGCAAAGTGTAGATAAACCTCCGAATATTGACTAGACGAAAAATGTTTGACATTCTGCTCTTTCCTTTGGCTTGTGTTTGTACTCAGATTTTCACCCAAACATTTTTTTTAAATCAAGAAGTGCAGTAAGCAAAATCAAATGGTTCTGTTATTTTACTCGATTATAAATTTTGGGAGTTAGAGATTAGTGTGACATTTGGACCACAAGGCCGTAAATCCCAGGTTAGACAGTCTCTTGTGAATTACCAGGTGTGCGAGGTCACCTGGATGAGAACCAAGGAGCTATTTTGATGATACACCGCATAATGCGCGATCTTCAGATATTTCATACTTCATTGCCTGAATGATTGATTACAACGTTCGATTCCATCTATCAGAGACTAAAAGACGATCTATAAGGGATAATATTTCCCCCAGATAATTTTTCTGTACGATGACTCCATGAAAGTACCGGGATGTACTCATTTTTTTGGTTCTTTGGCACAGTTAATAAATCTAACTTCAAAATAATTACTAATACACGAATCAGTAGCGCAAAGCAAGCAAATAATCGTATGGACATAATATTCTTTCCTAGGTTCATGCCATGAGAAACAAGACAAACTGCATGGAAACTTCCTGCTGTGTGTAGACTTTGGCCCGCTTCTTCAGAACACTCAAGGTTCACTTCTGAGGAAGCAGAGCCAAATCTTCGTGAAACAAAGTTTCCCTGTGATTTGGTTTTTTTTTTATCATATGTTGTAAACACAAAATAATATCATATTTATTCTTTTGATCCATGAAAGTCATTCTAAGCAAGACTGAACGAGTTGGCTACGTTGTTTGCGTCTCAAAGCTGTGAGCATTCAGTAGGGAGGTAATGGACTCGAATCCTACAATCAGCAGCCCTGGTGATGGTTTTCCACACCAGACAAATGCTGGGGCTTCCTTTCCACTCTTAGCTCTGTTCTATCTCATCGCTGCCATAAGACCTGTCTGTGTCAGTGCGACGTAAAACATTAGTAAAAAAATCTAAGCAAGCTTGTAGTTGTACGTGACTGCTGATATCGTGATCATAGACACGAGCCCTCTAGTTTGACGTGGGACACGAACTAAAAGAACGTGACTTAAACCAGTTGTATTTGTATCACGCTGCTATAATACCCCCTACTAGTCTTCTTTATTCGTTTTAGAAGTACCACTTTGTACGGACATATCTCACATACTTAAATATAGAGATGCTATTGTACTACTCTAAACAAAGACACAAATTAAAGAGACCTAATGACAAATTATTTTCTTTTCGCTAGTTGTTTAACGTCGCACTAACACTTCGAAGGTTCCCGGCGGCGCGAGGATGGGAAAGGGCTAGGATTGGGAAGGTGGTGGTCGTGGCCTTAATTAAGGCACAGCCCCAATATTTTCCTGATGTGAAAGTGGGAAGCCACGGAAAACCATATTCAGGGCTGGCTACGGTGAGATTCGAACCCACCATCTCCCGAATGCAAGCTCACAGCTACGCGACACTAATTACAAATTATAAACTGAAGAATATCTACAGAATGTTATAAGGCATAATGGGTACAGTCTTGTATTACTAGTATTACTAGTAAAATGTAGCGGGCGACGACAATAGCATTAGGGGTAGCTGAGGTTAGGTCTTCCATGGTGCAGTTGACGGACACAAGATACTCTGACAAAGGAGTTGAATTGTGAGTTGCTCCCCTCCATCGCCGAAGGATGTATCAGATGACAAAACCCATTTTCAAAAATTCAGCTTAACGCTGCCAAATCCTGTTGGAAGTCTATTGAATACTTTCCATATTAACCAATTTTCCTTGTGACCAAAAGTTCCATCCAATTTAAGGGAGATTCAGAGAGTTACTTTTGGACCTGGCAATATCTGTTTTCTCTTCAAGATTGGTGGTGGTTCGGAGGAAGATTTCCCTAGATTTGCGCCTCGGTGAGTCAGGGAGATACCCAAAGAATGGGCGTGCTCTATTGTAGATGCTTCAAATATTTCGCTGTTCGTGGCTGTCTCTTCAGATCTTACCAGGAGCAAGGCATATTCCTAATAGGAGTGGATTTCAGGCAGTCATTAACGACTGCAGCTTTCGTAAAGATGAATGTCAACCTATTTTGTATGGACGGACTTATTCCAAACTAGACTGACATTTTCTCCCGCGGAGTGAGTGGCATAGGGCCAAAACTGACGTTCTAAGTGTTTGTGGTTGAGTTCCTCACCTGGTTTCTGACACCTTATGGAGAAAAATGTTTTCTTTCAGATACCTTTTGCTTTATGTTTTGACAATATCCTTGTAAGTCGATGAACGATCTAGCCCCTGCCAGTAAAGAGAGCACAGTGTCATGTCATAAAAAGGGTCAACACACAAAGTAAGCACACGGGTCTGAGTACTTATTGAGGAAAGCTCAAACTTTCATAACCATCATGATCCATGACATTGTACTGTACATCACCGATCCAGTTGGATACGTGGTACGGACGTGTAACTATAAGCCTGCATTTGCAAGATGGTACGTTCGAATTTCACCTCCGGCAGCCCTTAAAATGGTTTTCCTTTGTTTCTCATTTTTATACCGGACAAAGGCCGAGGCCGTTCCTAAATTAAGGCCCCTGCTACTAGACATTTCCTATCATATCGTCGCCGGCAAACAAAATTGGATAGTATAACATAAAACAGATAACAAGTGAAGAAAATACTATACATCGGTAAGTTGCATTTGAGTGTTTAATATTTACATATAAAATACTTCAAATTTCTCCGGCATTTCGTGCTATTTTGTCTAAATGATTTGCTTAATTTATTGTAGTAGAAGGGAAATTTCTCGAGATTTTATAACAGAACTTCATTTTACGAGTTAGGTGCACTGCCAAAACATAAAATCGTTTTAGTGTTCTCCAACTGCCGAAATCACAAAACCTACTATATGATTCTTACATATGACGTGAATGAATCCTTCACTTCTTAATTATTCAGGTCTAACTTTGCATCGTAAAATCTTTAGAGCTCCAGTAAACTGGAGACTTGAAGGAAAAATAGTTGAGTGCACCAGCTCTGACGTTTAGAAAATAGCGTACACAAATTAAGTCGGTCATACTTTTGTCGAGTAAATTGCTCCCAAGCAGTCTGAATTGATCTTTAAAACTTCACAAAGAGCCCCTAAGAGCAATGTATATGAAAGCCAATGTAGTCAGGCAAATGGTTCGTGGAGTTATAATGGAGAGTAATTAAGCCTTACCAATCGAGTAAGTTTGCTTCATTACATACTTTACCCATACTTTATTTTCTGGAAAAATAAGTTTATAATGCTTTCTTAGAGCTAACAGGTGGATCCGTGGTAGAGTGTCGGCCTCCGTATCCCAAGATAGCGGGTTCAAACTCGGCAGAGGTAGTCGGATTTTTGAAGGGCGGAAAAAAGTCCATTCGACACTCCATGGCGTACGATGTCGGCATGTAAAAGATCTCTGGTGATACATTTGGTATTTACCCGACAAAATTAATTAAATCTCAGCCATAGACGCCCAAGAGAGATCCGGTTTACTCTGTCTGCCATCTAACCCACCTAGAGTAAAACGGAACGTCGAAATTGACGAGCAGATAGCCAGATGGCGTCAAATCGAAATGTCTGCACACGGTAGCTGAGGCCATACGATTATTATTATAATTATTATTATTATTATTATTATTATTATTATTATTATTATTATTATTTGCTAGTCGCTTTACGTCGCACCGACACAGACAGGTCTTATGGCGACGATGGGATAGGAAAGGCCTAGGAGTTGGAAGGAAGCGGCCGTGGCCTTAATTAAGGTACAGCTGGTGTGAAAATGGGAAACCACGGAAAACCATCTTCAGGGCTGCCGAAAGTGGGGCTCGAACCCACGATCTCCCGGATGCAAGCTCACAGCCGCGCGCCTCTACGCGCACGGCCAACTCGCCCGGTATTATTATTATTATTATTATTATTATTATTATTATTATTATTATTATTATTATTATTATTATTATTGTACCGGGCGGCACACCTCCACGCCGCTAATTTAAAAATTGCGCCAGTTGAAACTCCTCTGGCGGAGGAAGTCTGAACTTTATCTAATGTATTAATTTTCAAGTTACCCAGAAGATGTCACTACTTGGAAATTTTGAAGTTTCTGAACTGGGTCGTTTTCGACGTATTTTTGTTTTGCTTCTAGTAAGAAGTGTGAACTTTCTCTTCTAGAGGACACTACTGAAAAACTACAATGGTGCACCCTAGTGCAAGGTGAAAGAACTGGTTTTTTTTGGAGAAATTTTTATTTCAAAAGTTTGTTTCTTGTTAAATTTCTTTCTGATATTGTTTAAGTTGGCTGTATTCCCCTTTCTTTCCCCTTGTTTTGAATTTAGCCAATCCCGAATTTCTTTAATTAATTTACGACCAATAAGGGGTTTCTTCTTCAAATTGGATATGCTGCTTAATCCTAACCAATAAATGATTGTGGGCGGGTGTTTTCTTTCCTGAAACGCCTCGAACTTTCCGCGAGAGTATATAAACTGCTGATTTTAGGGTCTCTGCGCCACTTCTCTACCATCTTTCAGTGTGTAAAGTACATAGCAGGGGGCGGGAAGCGCCTCCTTCTTCGAACAGCAGTTCAACAACCAGGTAATGGCCGTATAATAACTTCCTTTCTTGCTAGCTCAGCGGTTTAACTCTCGGGGCGGGTCCGAAGCGTTTCCACCATGTAACTTTCCCTAAAATGTAAAGACACTTTGTATTTATTCTATCTTTTAAACTACATATTGGGATAGAGAGTGCTTAACCCTCTCGAGCTCCCACTCATATTTTTCTGAGGTGAACTTATTTTTCTCAATCGATTCTTCCGTAACAGTAATGTAAATTGTTTCTTTCTTAAGTCACCTCTTTAGTATGGGATTAGCGCTTGCATTAGCGGCCTAGTGCCAGATTAGGTTTTTAAACAAGTGTATTAGAAGTGCAGATCGCCTCCTCTCAAATGGTTATTTTAGAGGTCATGTAATTAACCTTTTTCTCACTTAATAGACCTCAGTAGGTTGGGTATTTTACCCCTGTGTCTATGTCCTTAGAGGACAACTTGAAGGTGGAGTTTGGTGTGGCCTTTAATAGGCTTAATGTTGAGAGCGAGTGGCTCTTTCTCGAAAATTGAGTGTTGTATGCCTCGAGGAGGCTTTACTGTGTAATTGGGAGCAGGTGCTCCTGGGCATGATTGGGGTCTTCTGCCCCTTTGTTGAATTTCTGTATATCGTAAGATTGGGCTAATTGTTCATGTATTGTGGGTTTGGCTCTCGGAGCCCATCCTGTAACTCTGTAATTGTACATTCTCGAATAGTGGCTTTGCTACTCTGTACCTGCCATGCTAGTTATTTCTTAATTTTGAAAAGAAAATATAACCTTGTTAAATTTTATCTTAACTTTAATTTCGTATTTTGAGGCCCGTTCACCCCCGCACCTTCTTTCACCTCTACCTACCACAAAAATACGGTAACAATTATTATTATTATTATTATTATTATTATTATTATTATTATTATTATTATTATTAATTAGCCAAGTACAAACCCTATCTTACTCGTGGTATATTAGGTCTATAGACAACAAAACTAGATTAATTCGTAAAATAACAATATTTGGCGATGTAATTTCCGCAGGTCTACTTTCCCAAGAAGCATTCTTACAACGATAGTAGCAGTTCTCTACGGTGGACAGTGTTTCCGCAAACGTTCCATACCATGTCCAACATGCGGCCGTCCCTTACTGCGATTTAATCGTTTGTGAAGTTTGTTTCATTGGAGGAAGAACTTGCTTACAAGTAAATTTATAGGAAGCACTGTCCGACTCGTTGGCTGAGTGGTCAGCGTACTGCCCTTCGGTTCAGAGGATCCCGGGTTCGATTCCCGGCCGGGTCGGGGATTTTAACCTTCATTGGTTAATTCCACTGGCTCAGGGGCTGGGTATTTGTGATGTTTCCACCATCCCTGCAACTCACACACCACACATAACACTACCCTCCACCACAATAACACGCAGTTACCCTCACATGGCAGATGCCGCCCACCCTCATCAGAGGGTCTGCCTTACAAGGGCTGCACTCGGCTAGAAATAGCCACACGAAAATTATTATTATAGGAAGCACTTGCTTACAAGTAAATAGTGCTCAATGTTTGCGATAAAAAGAAACAGAGCGTACCTCACATTTGGCGGGATACTGGAATGGTGCAGCCATTTTCAATCCCTGTTACTTGAACAAGAATGGACGTACCACTTCCCGATGAACCCGAATGGAAAGCGACAGAATCACGGTGAAAGCCGCAGGACGGATTACAGTTTTATTCTTCGTTGTATATGCATTGTGACGTATCTTTATTTTATGGACACGCCTCGTAGGACATCAGTTTCAGTACTTGCAAAGAAATTCTGATTTAAAAATTGGAAATATTTCGTCGATGACCATCATTTAGGTGTTTGATTCTTAAATTCTGAAACAGGCAGCACAGCATAGCAATGATGGAGACGTTAAAGTGTTCTATAGAGAACTTAAACGACACACATGGAACCCATCCCAGGCAGAACCTGTTGAAAATTCTAAGGAAATCAGTGATGATTCGTACCTGAAATCAGATAACTTTGTCCTGCACACACTTCTTGAATGTGTTGGTTTGAAACTGCAAGTTTTGTTTCACAGAGACATGTTACCTTAGGAGGAGTGTTCTAGTTGGAGCTGTGAAGCTGCTGCGTCGCCGCAAGCTATTTTTTTACCGTCTGATGAGCGACTTGAGATTCGGAACAGGACTATAAGAAAATAACCTGCTTACGGATTGGAGCAAGTGAAAGTCGCGAGGCGTAACGAGTTTGTTGAACATAAAACCCTCAACTGAGTATATCTATTCCAAACTGAACTAGAACTCTTGCAAAAACATGAACGACAGGGCGAGGGGAGACCTGAAAATACTGAAACCAATTTATAATAACACTATAATGTAGCCATGGACATTTACAATGTGGTTGTGTAGATTCCCACTCAAAGAGCGCATTCCTCTATTAACATAATATTAGAACCGAGCAGATTTGTGAATACAATGAATGATGCAAACATCCCATAACCACCACGCTATATAACAAGAGTTTAGCTCAGATACCGGAACGAAAGCGTACATACAGTAAAAAAAAGATTAAAAAACGCAGTCATCTCAGTGCAGGCCATGGGGGCCCTTGGAGGGGTGGAAGGTACGGGCTTCCACTATAGTCTGTCTAACCTCGGCACCTGGTGGGGTAGAGTAGTTACGGCCGCTACATCCAGCCGCTCTTTGCCCCAGGAATTAACCTGATACTCGTTTTTGGTGTAGGCCGCGTGAACCTCAGGGCCATGTGCACCTCGAGAAGTGGAAAGTTTGTTTCTTAAATGTTTCGACATCCTGACGGGGTCCTTCTGAGTGAATCGAGCACGCCTTTACGCTCTCAGCCAGGCAGCCTCTGTACGTGCAGGTTGTGGCGAAAAGACTAAGCGGACTCTTATGCGGAATAATCAGCATCAGAATTTGTGGTATGATCTTTAGGAACTCTTTTATATACATATGCCCAAAACACTTTGTCAGTAAACTTACGTGCTTCTGACATGTTAGCCAAAGTGACAAGCTGCGATTGGGATAATTCGTAGCAAAAGTAATAATAATAATAATAATAATAATAATAATAATAATAATAATAATAATAATAATAATAATAATAATTGTTACCGTGTTTTTGCGGTAGGTAGAGGTGAAAGAAGGTGCGGGCTTGAACGGGTCTCAAACTACGAAATTAAAGTTAATGTAAAATTAAACAAGGTTATATTTTCTTTTCAAAATTAAGAAATAACAAGCATGGCAGGTACAGAGTAGCAAGGCAACAAAAGTATAGTTACAATATTTACCGGATTTGGGCTTCGCGCCCTGACTTCACAACCTACTGAGGTCTATTAAATGAAAAAGGTTAATTACATGACCTCTAAAATAACAATTTGAGAGGAGGCGATCTGCACTCCTAATGTATTTGTTTCAAAACCTAATTTGGCTCTAGGCCATTAATGCAAGGGCTAATCCCATACTAAAGAGGTGACTTTAGAAAGGAACAATTTACATCACGTTAAAGAAGAATAGGTTGAGAAAAAAAGTTCACCTCAAAACAATATGAGTGGGAGCTCGAGAGGGTTAAGCACTCTCTATCCCAATATGCAATTTAAAAGATCGAATAGATACTAAGTGTCTTTACATTCTAAGGAAGGTTACATTATGGAAAAACTTCGGACCCGCCCCGAGAGTTAAACTGCTGAGCTAGCAAAGAAAGAAGTTATTAATCGGCCATTACCTTGTTGTTGACCGCTGCCGAAGAAAGAGGCGCTTCCCGCCCCCTGCTATGTACTTTACACACTAAAAGCTGGAACAGAAGTGGCGCAGAGACCCAAAAATCAGCAGTTTATATACTCTCGCGGAAAGTTCGAGGCGTTTTTGGAAAGAAAACACCCGCCCACAATCACTTTATTGGTTAGGGATAAGCAGCATATTCAAGTTGGGGGAAGATACATCAGATTGGTCAGAAATTAATTAAAGAAATTCGGGATTGGCTAAATACAAAACAAGGGGAAAGAGAGGGGTATACAGCCAACTTAAACAATAACAGAAAGAAATTTAACAAGAAACAAACTTTTGAAATAAAAATTTCTCCAAAAAACAGTTCTTTCACATCGCACTAGGGTGCACCATTGTAGTTTTTCAGTAGTGTCCTCTAGAAGAGAAAGTTCACACTTCTTACTACCGGTAAAACAAAAATACATCAAAAGTGGCACAGTTCAAAAACTCCAAAATTTCCAAGTAGTGACATCTTCTGAGAAACTTAAAAATTAATACCGTCAATAAAGTTCAGACTTCCTCCAGCAGAGGAGTTTCAACTGGCGCAAATTTTAAATTAGCGGCGTGGAGGTGTACCGCCCGGTACAATAATAATAATAATAATAATAATAATAATAATAATAATAATAATGTTATTGACTTTTCGTACCACTAACTACTTTGACGGTTTTCGGAGACACCGAGGTCCGGAATTCTGTCCGGCAAGAGTTCTTTAATGTGCCAGTAAATCTACTGACACGAGACTGACGTATTTGAGCACCTTCAAATATCACCGGACTGAGTTAGGGTCAGAAGGCCAGCGTCTCAACTGTCTGACCGGGCGAGTTGGCCGTGCGCGTAGAGGCGCGCGGCTGTGAGCTTGCATCCGGAAGATAGTAGGTTCGAATCCCACTATCGGCAGCCCTGAAGATGGTTTTCCGTGGTTTCCCATTTTCACACCAGGTAAATGCTGGGGTTGTGCCTTAATTAAGGCCACGGCCGCTTCCTTCCAACTCCTAGGCCTTTCTTATCCCATCGTCGCCATAAGACCTATCTGTGTACGTGCGACGTAAAGCCCCTAGCAAAAAACAAATCAACTGTCTGAGCCACTCAGTCCGCCGTAGCGAAAGTTATCGTTACAGGTCGTTCAAAGAGGCATAGGTGCGTATCATGTTGCTGACAACGTGTAGATAAACCTTATACTAACCAGGAAATCTCTGTGACTGTTTAGCTCGTGGCATCAATGGCCAATCGTGTATAAGAATATCAAGAACTTCAACTAATCAACACTTCTTTATCGCCACAGTTTTATCGTTTTCGTGTTATTTTAATTTTATCGCAAGCCGGACTGAGTAGCTACGGGGGTAGAGTTCTGGCCTTCTGAGCTCAAATTGGTGGGTTCGATCCCGGCTTAGTCAACTGGTATTGGAAGGTGCTCAAATACGTCAGCCTCATGTCAGTAGATTTACAGGCTCGTTAAAGGACTCCTGCTGGACAAGATGCCGGCACCTCGGCGTCTCCAGTAAGCCGTAGTTAGTGAAACGTAAAACTATTATTATTAATGTTATTATTATGACGGAGCGAGTTGGCCGTGTGGTTAGAGTCTCGTAGCTGTGAGCATTCGAGAGATGAGAGCTCGAATCCTACTTTCAGCAGCCTTGAAGATGGTTTTCCTTGGTTTCCCATTTTCACAGCAGGAAAATGCTGAGACCCTACGTTAAGGCAACGGACGCTACGTTGCCAATAGTTGCCCTTTCCCAGTCGTGCGTCGCCGTAAACGTTCCATATGCTAGTGCAACTTTATAACATTACCATAACTTTTAACGTAGACTTGCGTTCCTCGTTGCATGGAAAGAAAAATAAGACGCTTTAAGTGTGTATCGCCGAGAATATTTAACTTACAACTATGTTCAATGTCTCAATTCACAGATAATAGAGAAGGCTACCTGTTGAAAAAAAAAATTTAAAATCTGAAATGTATTTTTCATGAAATAGTGCTTCAAAGTAAGGCAAAATTTGTACTAAATATGTGACGTCGCACGCATACTCTGTTATAATATGGCGCTGTGTTGACTCGCGCGCTCAGTTGGAGGTTAGCTGTCCTCGTGAATACATGGTGGTCAAACGTATAGAATAAAAAATTTGATAAGTAAGTCTACGTAACCGTCCAAGACTGCGGCCTTTACAATAGTGACAGCCTACCGCCAACTTCTTTTTTTCATATAAATTCATCAGAATAGCGCACTGAAATATATTGAGTAATACAGTTGTTTTCACAACCCTAACTGTCTTATTCTGATGCCGACAGCCAGCATATTGGGAGAGCACTATATTTTCGTGCTGAAAATGTCCTCTGTATTGGTTTTGAGTGTTTATGCATTTCATTTGTTTTATGTATATTGATCATTCGCTAAATAGTAAAAATAAGTACAACTCGAGCTCCAGATCCTCTCTGGATGAAACTTTGAGCTTTCATTACCCATAATACTACAGATAATGTGATCATTCCTTTCGGTCGTGCTAGTACTTGGGGACTTAATATTTTTCATCTGATCCTTTTTTGTTCAGGATATATGCAACCATTCCAGTAAGTCATTTCTGGCCACAGGACGGGCGACGCCCCTCCAGCAATTTCAACGACTGTTCAGAGGGCCAGCATAACGAGCATGCAAACTACGTTAGAACAACGGACGGAAAGGCCGGGAGCAGGCCTAATACCGCATTACTGAACTGGTAAATCTTTTTTCTTTGAAACCATCCTGCTTGATCAGGTGATGATACTATCAGCCTACTATGGCCATCTTAGTCCCTTTTAAGAAACTCCCCGGGAAGATATGAGTTCTTATTCGACATACTACTACGTTCTGCAGGCTCATCATAGCTGATGGAAGTAACAGTAGTGTATCGAGTGATTTCGCAGTGCGTTTTGGATCGCCTAGTTGTGAGTTTACATTCGGAAGATGATGGATTGAAATCTCACCGCCGGTAGCCTTCCAAGATAGTTTTCCGTGGTTTCCCATTTTCGCACCTGTCAAATGTTTGAGTTGCGCCTGAATTAAGCCCTCGAGGCTAACTTTCCTATCATAGCTCTTTCCTATCCTTCCGTAGCCGAAAAACTTATGTGTGTTAGTTCGAAATTAACTACAGTACTAGTAAAAAAAGCAATAAAATGTCGATCTAGTACAGGATTGGATACAGTTTGCGAAAATGATTTCATGGAAATGGACACAAAATGTCACCGTTTGGTATTCAATTAAATAACTTTGGACAAAAGAATTAATTTCGAACGACCCTAACGTAACTTTACAAATGTGGACATCTCGAAGATGTGGTTTGCCCCGGTAAGTCACTCAGATAGTAGAGCACTGGCTTTCTGAGTCCGAATTAGCGGGTTCGATACTGGCTCAATCTGGTGGTATTTGAAGGTGGCCCCGTGACAGAAGATTTACTAGCACGTAAAAGAACTCGTGCAGGACGGCACGGACAAAATTCCGAAACCTCAGCGTCTCCCTAAACAGTAGAAGAAGTTACTAAGAACGAGTGAGTTGGCCGTGCTGTTAGGATCGCGCGTGTGTGAGCTTGCATTCGGGAGGTAGTGGGTAAGAATCCGACCGTCGTCAGCCTTGCAGATGGTTTCCGTGGTTATCCATTTTCGCACCAGGCTAATGCTGGGGCTGTACCTTAATTAAAACCACGGTCACTTCCTTTCCATACCTAACCCTTTCCTACCCCATTGTCGCCGTAAAACCTATCTGTGTCGGTGAGAAGCAAGGCAAATTGTAAACAAATTAAAACGACGTAATACCAATAACATAGCGTCTTGTTTATAGAAGCTTGCTTCATGGTTATTTCATAAGCATGAAGAAATATTGCTGATTTGCTTAGCTGTCTGTTATACACAATACACTTAACTTAGTACAGATAGCATTTTTCGTATAACTTCTTGTACTGCAGCAGTACGGTTTCAAAAATGTCGCAGTAATGATGTCTGGGATATTCTTGTACTGTTTATTTCGCCATTCATGACTGTGAATGGACTTCCCGTAAAGTCTCCCACAACCCTAGTTGGTAGGCAACCCACCTTACTACGTTCCGTAATTTGAACGAGCACTTGCATCGCTGGAGCTCGATGCGAGACCAGTACTGTGTCATGGGATCTCCATCTAGTTTTTGATCACACAACTGCACTGCTGCTTATGTCTTGTTATGGTTGCGTGCAGACTGAATCACGCTCTAAATCACCCACCTACTCATCCAAGCGCACCTAAAGCAGGTTGTATGATTGCGTAGAAGCTTCGCCGCTCTGTAGAATTATTATAACGTGTACGTTTTAGCTGCCTGGGGAGACTCATTATCGGGTACAACGGTACAATTGATAAAGAGTACTGTAATTTGAACGAAACGTCAACAACCTGTGCATAATTTTCATAGAACAATGTCCAACCTGAACGAAGAACATAATAGTAAAGTAAATACTATGATCCAGTCTAACCTAGTCAGCAATCGGGAACGGACGTGCTGAATTGAGTGTGCCGGTAGAGCGAGAGTGGAGTGTGAGCGGTGAGTGGAGGAAAAGACGGGCGGGAAGAAGATGATTGGTGTGGATCAATATCGGGTAGTAATCGGAAGATGGCAGGCGAGATGGAAGAAGGAAACAGTAAGGAGTGAAGGAGGTAAAGTGGAAACAAGAATGATGGGTGAGATGATCCTGGTGGCAGAGGTGATTATGGTACTGCTAGCTATAGGGGGTGTGGAAGTAAGCTCCGGTCCGACTTCCAGTGGAAACATGAGCTGGGAAGACGTGGAGGTCATAAGAAGAGTGGTTAAAGAAGTCGTGGAAGAAGTATGCCCGTTTGGGCAGATAAAAAAATATGTTGAAGGAACAAGTGAAAGAATTTGAAAATATGAGGCGTTGGACACAGGGAAAAACAGACGAAACTATGAACAAAGTGGAAACCAACGAGAGAGAAATTATATCACTCAAGGTGAAAATAAGGGAGATGGAGGAAGAGATGGTGAAGCTGAAGGCAGAAATAGAAGACGGTAGCCAAGAACGGAGGAAGAAACTATTATTTATATATTGTGATAGTACATATATCACGCCCCCGAATTATATGTAGAAGTTAGAGATATTATTGTCAGTATTCGATTTATTATTATTATGATTATTATCATTATTATTATCAGTATTTCATTTTATATTTTGCCATTTATATTGGTAAGCTGGAAGATATCCACATATGTAGGTATGAGTAATTTGTTTTGCACGAGTGAGAAAACATTGCTGTAATAACTCTGGTAATTTGGTTGAGTCATGTGGATACCCCAGTGTTTGTTGTGATGTACTTGTGTCGGGATATTCAATGAGTCATGTAAATATCCCAGTGTCTGATGAGATGTGTTTGTTGATGTTGTTGTACTAGGGAAGTTCGGCGAGTCATTTAATAAACCCGAGTGTTTGTTATTGTCTTGGAACCTAGTATGAGTTCAGGGCATGGTATTGACCAGTAGAGATCACTCATGATTAGCGGGCAAGCACCAATCCAGACGTATCATCTGAGAGGAGGGGCATGTTGATGTCTATAAAGGTTGATCATACGGCGGCAACGGAGGACATTGTAATGTAACTACTACAACTACAAGCAGTAACACTGTATGAAGGAACGACAACTGACACTGTACGGGAAGGAAGTGATGCTGATACACTTTACTGGAGTGGCACGGCTGCATTGGACTGGACTTCAAACGTTCGTGGAGCGTAGTCTTGTTATGTTCGTGGAAAGTGGATGATTGTGGAGAGTGCTTGCGCATTAAGTATTGTAGCACTTGTGGCGGCCTAGCATTATATGTTGGTGAAAGCTATCTCAGACTTTCCATAATTTATGTTGAGGATCGACAGACGTGTATATATATCTTTACAACAAGTGTTAAAATATGTGAACACAGTAGTACAAGGTATAGTATCTGTGTGATGTGATAACTGCCGATTATGAGAATCGGTAAGTCGAATTGATATAAAGACAGTGAAGGGTATTTATCTTCATACATGTACATTGTTCATCGGACTATCTACAAATGGTAGCTTAGTTCTCGCTTTCGTTTTCCCACTGTTTTCATTATTATTATTGTTGTTGTAAATATGGAGTCTTCCAGCAATATTTTATGTGTATATTATATGTATAATATTGTATGTTGATGAGGTGCTCATGCACGGAATTTGTTAAGAATATAGTTAGCTATTTTAGAATCAGTGTTATTGATGAACCTAGGTGCAGTTCCTACCTAATTAGTCGTTTTCAGGAGGTTAGGTAAGGCCTGCAGCAGATGTACCAGTACGCAGCATTATGTACACGCCCTGGGATATACAGTTTATCATGCTCTTATCTAAATTCGAGGGATCCATTCTGGTGAACTCTGGCGCCCATACTACGGACATTTCGGTTAATTATGCTTATTAATTTTATTAAGTTTTTGAGTAATTTTATTTATATATTTTTATTCATGATTTTATTTATTATTATCATCAAAAAAGTTACAATATGGAGTGCCGGAAGAAAAAGGGAGGACAAAGTGCTAACAATTTACAAAGTTGTGGAAGTCATACAAAAATGATAAAAATTAACTTTAGTGAAGTTGATATTGACGATGTGGAAAGGATAGGTAAAGGACGGGGTAATAGGCCTATAAAAGTGAAGTTGTTCTCCACCCTGATGGCGGAAATAGTGATAAGAGGCGCGGATAATATACGAAGTAAAAAAATTGGATTAAAAGAGACATGGGAAGAGAAGGGATTAAGAATATAAACACTCTGAAGAAACATTTGGTCAGGGCTAAATTGCAAGGATTAAGAGCCTACATCAAGGGTTACCTATTAGTGGTATGGTAACCAATGGACAATGGACCAGATTTTGGACAGTGACGAAATTACGGGAAATGGAATATAATATGAAGAACGAAGTGGTAGTGGGGAAGAGAGTGGAAGAAATGCAAGCTAGAGACAGTAAAGTTGGTGATGACGGGCATGGGGATAAAGAAAAAACCAAGGAAAATAAGGCATTGGAACAGAGCTTGCAGCAAGAAGAAATTAGCAGGGCAGAGAAGGACGCGCATGCTATCTTCGAATCGATCATAGAAGGAGCCAGGGAAGCAGCAATTGACATGAGGAGGAAGACCAGGGCATTAGTAAAGAGCTGAGGACGGAGGCCAATGTGAGAGAAGAAAGGAAGATACAGGGAGTGAATGTGGGGGGGGGGAAGCACAATATGTGACAAGTGCACATAAACGAAGTGAAAATACGGCTTGGAGAGAGAAAGCAGAAGCAAGAGGTGCCTTGGCGAAAGGGAGAAGCTTAAGCCTAAAAGAGATGTGGAGTAAGACGAGTAATTTGGACGTAAGCGTAGTGACAAGAAGTAAAAAAGCAAGCAGCAGCAGTAAGTAAATTGTTTAAGCTCATGAGAAAAGTGGGGATGTGTGTTATTTCTAAACGAGATGACTTGGTAAATAATCACGAGTTTTCGTGATTAAGTTAATGTGTGGGGATGGATGGTATAAGGTAGTAGAGTGGATGTAAAATTTGCGATGAGGTAAGGCTGGCGGATAAATAGGGAGATAGTGATGTTTGGTTTGTAATGTATGGAATGGCTAGCGAGATGGTCTCATTTAATGTGGAGAGTTGTCTGAATTTTTAAAAGAAAATAAGTGTAGCGAGATAATGGAGTTTAACAGTGGACAATAGTAATGAAGCGTAAGGAGAATAATTGTGCACACCGGCACGACAGTGGATGTAACACGAAAGCTGGGTCTGCAGCTCAAGCAGAACAACAGAGAGGTCAGTGTTCATGAAGGATTGCGCTAAGTTGTGAACCAGGCCGGAAGTGATATACACTTTGTTTAAATTACAGATGCCGTCTGCTGACACTATTGTACTCTACGTAGTAATATGTTATTATTTTAGTTTCTTATTATCATACTGCCCTCTGCCATGGCCAACAGACCACCAATAAGGATTGATCTCGGACCAAGCGACAGTGTTTATCCTGCCTCATTGCCATGTTGTTATTATTATTATTATTATTATTATTATTATTATTATTATTATTATTATTATTATTATTATTATTATTATTATTATTATTATTATTATTATTATTATTATTATTATTACATATGGTTTTTTCATGTGTCTGCCTATATGGTGGCATTCTTTTCCTTTTCCTTTTGTGAGATGGTTTAAGTCAGACTTGTTAGTTTTCTCCCCATTAATGGATCATATACATATTATGTACATCTGGAGAAAGAATAAATAAAGATATGAGTTATGAGTATGAGAAATACTATGATGGTTTGGGATGGCCATACATTCGATGGAACTACAACTAGTTAACTCTTTCCTTAAATTTGTGATAAAATTAATTGGTTATAGATTATAATTATAATTGTCTGTGTATTTCAAATGTTTTTTCATACTTCGTTCTTATCTTGGATTAGGTATCAGAAGTTGAAAGTAGGTTCAGTTCAATGTCTTGTCTGCCTTGTGGTGGTGATTATTGTTTTAAGAGGAAGTAAAACTAGGCAACCATCCTCTGTTAACACTAATCAGAGAGAAAAATGAAGGGGTCCGACACTTCGAAGAATGAAAGGCAAGGCCCACGAAGTGCCTGAAAATGAAGGACTCCCTAGGCCTCCAAAAGAAATACTGTCGGGAACGAAAAAGAAGAAGAGTTTACCAAGGGCGGTCGGTTAGAATATATGAAAGTGAGGAGCCTGGCACAAGTAAGTGGAAGCAATGCCAAGACTCGGCTAAGGCTCTGCGGTGACCAACCCACGCTCCCAAGTCAAGAGCCCCTAGACCTCTTGTCTGTCTGTCATCACTGGAAAACGGCTTAACATAATTTCTTGAAACTCTGTATGTAAGTTCAGAGATAGCAGTGGTCTGCACTTGGTGCTCTATTGCTATGCGCTACAGTTTGTCACTATATAGAGGCTTCGTAAAATTAGGGAGCCGAAACAAGAAATCTCAGATTTATTCGGTAATATATAGAAAAAATGTACTTAATAAGTGCTGTGCAAATTAAATTTTCCGATCTTTTATGCGTCATGTGCTTTTGCCGCAGAGATATTCGCGTTTATTACATTTTTCATAACCTGCAAGTTATTGGCGAGATAATCAACTATAGCGTTACACGTACTGATTATTATTAGTTGAGATGTTCTGTCTCTTCTGCTGCCACTCGTTTCCGCTAGATGCCATTGCTGCTGAAGGTGTGAAAATAAAACTGTTTTTAGCAATTGTACAAGAACTAATCACCGACGAGTACGATAGCTAGTTATGCCATATAATTCCTACCAACTTCTTCTTCTTATTCTTCTTATTCTTCTTCTTCTGTTTACCCTCCAGGGTTGGTTTTTCCCTAGGACTCAGCGAGGGATCCCACCTTAAGAGCAGTGTCCTGGAGCGTGAGACATTGGGTCGGGTGATACAACTGGGGAGAATGACCAGTACCTCGCCCAGGCGGCCTCGCCTGCTATGCTGAACAGGGGCCTTGTGGATGGATGGGAAGATTGGAAGGGATAGATAAGGAAGAGGGAAGGAAGCGGCCGTGGTCTTAAGTTAGGTACCATCCCGGTATTTGCCTGGAGGAGAAGTGGGAAACCACGGAAAACTACTTCCAGGATGGCTGAGGTGGGAATCAAACCATCTCTACTCATTTCACCTCTCGAGGCTGAGTGGATCGCGTTCCAGCCCTCGTACCACTTTTCGAATTTCGTGGCAGAGCCGGGAATTGAACTCGGGCCTCCGGGGGTGGCAGCTAATCACACTAACTACTACACCACAGAGGCGGGTTCCTACCAACTAAGTACGCGAAATCTGTCAGGCAGAGATTTTCCAAGCATATAGGCCTAAATAGTAACAACACAGGATGGACGTCTGGTCGAAAGCCTTTTACTAATAAAAGAAATCTTGAAGTAGGTCCCCAAACGTCCCAACAATAAGAGATGAGTCGATAGAAATACCTTTCAATTACCATAAATGTATTAATAGCTTCTTTGGTGCTTGAGAAATACTATGATTTATAATCGGAAGGTCCTGGATTTATTTTGATCTATGAACTAGATTTTTGAAAGGTGAGGAAAAAATATCGCGCTCAGAGCCCACTCCATACAATTCACTCCTCTCCCTCAGAAACTGACCAGATGACGAGATGGCAGTACAGTCTGAAAGTCTGCCTAAATGGAACCAGATTAAAAGGTTCGCAATACAGCAACTATGATCATTATTATTGTTATATTACCATGTTTGTAATGGCGGTAAGCGTTGCGCAACTTACAATTAATATCCGGTGCATAATAATAATAATAATAATAATAATAATAATAATAATAATAATAATAATAATAATAATAATAATAATTATTATATAATTATTATATATTATATTATTATATTATTATATTATTATATTATTATATAATTATATATATTATATAATTATTATTATTATTATTATTATTATTATTATTATTATTATTATTATTATTATTAATAATAATAATAATAATAATAATAATAATAATAATAATAATTATTAATAATTATTAATAATATTATATTAATATTATAATTATAATTAATAATATTATAATTATTATTAATAATATAATAATAATAATCCACTTACCCTCCAGGTTTGGTTTCGTCCCGGAATCAGCGAAGGATCCCATATCTACCACCTCAAGGTCAGTGTCCTGGAGCGCGAGACATTTAGTGGTGGACACAACTGGGGAGGATGACCAGTACCTTGTGGTGGGTATGGGAAGGTTGGAAGGGATAGACAAGGAAGAGGAAAAGAAGCGGCCGTGGCCTTAATTTAGATACCATCACGTTATTTGCCTGGAGAAGAAGTGGGAAAGCATTGAAAACCACTTTGAGGATGGCTGAGGTGAGAATCGAACCCTCCTCTACTCAGTTGACCTCCCGAGACTGAGTGGACCCCGTTCCAGTCCTCGTACCACGTTTAAATTACGGAGCAGGGCCGGGAATCGAACCCGGACCTCCAGTGGTGGCAGCTAATCACACTAACCACTACACCACAAAGGTGGACATTGATTATTATACAATTTCTAAATTGGAAATATAATATGTAGAAGCACCCTTGGCCTTAATTAAGGTACAGCCACAGCATTATCCTGATGTGGAAATGGGAAACCACGGAAAACCATATTCGGGGCTGCTGACAGTGGGATTCGAACCCATCGTCTCGCGAATGTAATCTCACAACTATGTGACCCTAACCGCAGACCAACTCGCTCGGTCATTTTTAAGTTGAGGAGTTGAGGTTACACTCCCTGGAGTATCTATGCAAACCTGACACTAAAATATGACTTTGTATTTTCTGTAGAATAACCAACTGGTGAACTACCTTCAAACACCTTTCCGTGAAAGCTGTTAGGAAAAGGCAATGTAAGTAATTGGCGCACCAATAAAATAATTCCCTCTGTGGGTCTTCAGATCGCTATGGCACTAAAGAATACTTAACGACAGTAACAATGATAACACCGCTCTGGATCAATACTCTCAACACGGCTTCTTCTGTCCTTTCAAAATACATGGAGTGTTATTGAGGTTGACATTACGAGACAGACCTGAAAGTCAGCACCTGTGTCTAGGTCTAGCAACATCCGTTCTTCGCGAACACACGACTTTCATTTTCATCTTGCCTCAACTCTGCCATACCAACTTCCCACGAAATCATATTTAGTAACGTGTTCCTCAAGATAATAGCCCGTTGCATCACCTCACAATCCGTTCATTGTCCTGTTAGAAGCAGGCTAAGGCCAGTAGCTGTTCTGCTCTCGTTAGACGTGCAACCACCTCGAAGGCCATTCTCAGTACAAAACTACTTTTAGTTCATCGCTCGACTTCTGACAGCAGAAACATATTTCCCTCATTTATAGCACGATGCATATGTTCTTTATGAATGATTATGGATAGTAAATCTCTCATGAAATGTGTAAAATGGGTATAGCACTGCAGGTTGGGACTTCGAATGATATAACTTTCATTTTCGCCGTATAAGAGCAATCTTGTTCCAGCTTCTTACCACATTATAATTTGGCGATTTTCGTAACATACTGGTAACTTTGGATAATAAAAAATCGTTTCAGAACGTACCTTTCCTTGTTCTCGAGGAATGTGAACAGTAGAATTTTCTTTAAACGTCGGACGAGGTTCGAATCCCGGTCGTTGCATGTAATGTTTTGAAATGAAAAGTTACGTTCGAATCGCACGTAAAATTGAAGGTTCCGATCAGCACGTCATTTAAATTACGAACTTGCTCACAAAATTATTCGCATATTACTTGTGAGAAATTGCTTTCAGTCCTAATTTTGCTACAAACACAGGCGTTATCTGCCTATTTCTGTCGAGAAAAATACTTAATCATTTAACGTTATGTTAATATTCTCGTAAATCCAGATTGAGTGTGTTTACTTTCGTACTGGCATGAATCAATCTCATTTCTATACATAATCTTAGCTCATTCATAATTCAGTCTAATAGGGAATGGAGGAAGCAGTGGATGCTTGCAGCTCCAGAGCGGCCCAGCCTCTTTGATCCAAACCATGTTCCAGCTGGTTTTGAGCTCCCTAGAAGAACGTGGATGTCTCCCACCAGGTTCCGCACTAACATTATAGTCTATCAGTGGGGTTTCGAGAGCTCTCCAGGTTGTGATTGTGGAGAAGAGTTCCATAACGTTTCGCACATCGAGAAAGCCCTCTTCATGCATATCGTAGCAGCCAGGAAGGCACTGCTTAAACGTCGCCACTGTTGGTACAGTGACTAGCAAACCTGGACGTGCAACTGCAGATCTGAGTTCTCCCTTAGCATACTAGGTTTTTAATTGTGTACAATGCACATACACTTACGATGTGTTTGTATCTGTTTCCGTTTGATCCATGTAAAATTTGCCATATTCATAATAATAATAATAATAATAATAATAATAATAATAATAATAATAATAATAATAATAATAATAATAATATGTTTCCATGTTTTAACGAAACTTTTTTTTCTTTTCAGGTAGGTACAGGTGATTATCCAAACATCAGTAAGTAGATTTATTTATTTATTTATTTATTTATTTATTTATTTATTTATTTATTATGCGGTATCGTAGTTAAGTGTTCTCCGTTACCTTGAAAACATCGCATTCCCTCCTAAAAATGTATTAAGTTAAACAGATCTCCAGTAATAATAATAATAATAATAATAATAATAATAATAATAATAATAATAATACCGAAAGAGTTGGCTGCGCAGTTCGGGCCTTATAGCTATGAGCTTGCACTCGGGAGATGGTGACTTTGATCCCCCCTCCCGTGTCGACCTATGTTTCAGAGTTGCGTCCCTAGCGGATTAAATGTTATCCGAACTGATTCCCACATTGTAGTTTAGCGTTGGTGCGAATTTATTCCTGTCTTGCTGATCGTACCAACACGGATCTCTCATATTTAATCGTTCTTAAATATCAACTGACGGATTGTTCTCTCGTATTCTTGAACACAGAAGACTAGCCAACTACGATTTTCTACAAGTACCGCCGTAAATGCAGTTAGCGGGATGTAAAATTATTATTTGAATTATTATTGTAGAAGTTGTCATGTAACGTATTTTGATGATGATGATGATGATGATGATGATAAGTTGTTGTTTAACGGGGGACCTATCTCTTTAGAAATGGTAAGGCTACAGAATGGGGCACCTGTTGTCCCGACGTCAGTTTTCACCAATCGAACGAATTTGCCTTAACCCTACATTCCAGTTTTAAACAAAACTTGAGAAAAAGAAGATATCGAGAAGATACCAATTCTACATCAGTTTTCTCTCAGAATTCTGGATCAAATCGAGGAATGTACGAAGTTTGATAGCTGATACATCTTTTCACGGTGATCATAATTAGAATCCAATCCGGTGGAAATGGTAAGCCACATCCTATAATTCGGAATCTACGCAAATCACACAAAAATTTAAGTTTGGCTGCTTTGAAGCCAAGGAAACTAACAGGAATAATATCAAGCCATTCCTTTACCTTATCGCTGGGCGGAGATTATTGCGGTATGTCTGCGACAGTTTACCCGAGAAATGTTAGTCGAGATAAGAAGGCAATTTGCACAGGCTTGGAAGGGGGCTTGACTTGTAACAAATAAGGCTATTGGAAAGTTGGATCCGTGCCCGAAGTGGCTGGCTTACTCACCGTGGCCAATGAAAGGACATGTGAGTCACTTTATATGTGCTATCTGTAATGTTTATGTAGCGTGCAGGATGTCCCTACTCCCTCTGTAATGTTACATTCTTCTGGATGATGTGGTCGTGTCTGGATATCAGGAGACTTTGTGTTGCGTATGTTATATCTTAACTCGCCAGTGTACCAGCAAACACCACTCCTGGATTAAATTCATAAGATTTGGCTTATTTTCAGTTCTTGGTCTTAAAGGCAGCCTGTACAAAAAAACCTGCAATATAATATTTTGAAATTTGAAAATAGGTGCAATGAGTATGATATGAAAATTAGCATTTCCAAGACTAAAGTGACGTCGTCAGGGAAGAAACGCAGGTACGAAATACGAAATTCGAACAGGTGGATCATTTCAAATGTATAGGATGTGTATTCTCCCAGGATGGCGGTGGGCTATACTAACAAGGGGAGGTCACCATGTGGTTTTCTAAGAAAGTGTTCAAATTTTGAAGATTTGCCCTTCATCAAAAATAGTTCAGCCCTGTTCGAGCGTTTTGGCCAATGGACCTTATTTAGTTCAAGATTTAACGTTTAAAATCTCTCCTCAAACTTTTGTAGAGTTATTCCCGCATATATTACCAACTTGTCTCCGTGCTGTAGTCGCCACCGCACTGACGGTGACAACTGAAGGGTTCGAGTTCGAGTCCGACCTTAGTCAGCACTTTCTTTTATTTTACTGACACATCCATTATTTTATTTTTTCGGTAATTTATTTGCTGTGGTCTCTTTTGTTTTAAAGCTGTTTGCAATATTTTAAATCATTATTCGTCCTTGTCACTTGAATGTTGTAGAAGGTTAATTCGTTGGAATTTAAATGCAGAGCGGCCAGCGACGCTAACGAATAAAGCTTACGACACATTCAAGTGACAAGGAAGAATAATGATCTAAAATATTGCAAATAGCTCTAAAAAAGTGAACACACAAATAAATTATTGAAAAACTAGAAGAAAATAAGGGTGTGTCAGTAAAAGATAAAAATTGCTGACCAAGGTCGGACTCTAATTCGAAACTTTCAGTTCTCAACGTCAGTGTGCTAGCGACTATTCCACGGAGATAAGTTGTAATGTATGCGGGAATAAGACTACAACAGTTTGAGGATAGAATTTTAATCCTTAAATATTGAACAAAATATGACCCATTGTCAAAAACGCTCGAACAGGGTTAAAATATTTTTAATAAATCCTTAAAATTTAAAAACTTTTCTAGAAAACCACATGGCGACCTTCCCTTTTAAGCGAAACTGAATCAAGATACAGTGAAGCTAATACCGTGAACTCGCATTTGCAATCAACGGTATGCTGTATTGTAAGAAAGCTCCTGGACGAAACTTTATATTGGTCTGTTTTCAGACCGATTTTGCTGTATTCGAATGAAAACTGGTTGGACTGAATATATATTATTGATATGTTACATTTTTTCTTTCTCTTTGTTATACGCTGCACCGCCACGGACAGATATTTAGACGACGATGTGCTAGAAAAGGGCTACTGAGAAGGAATCGACCATGGCCTTAATTAAGGTACAGCCCAGTATTTTTCATATTCAGGGCTTCCAACAGTGGGGTACGAAACCTCTATCTCCCGAATGCAAGCTGACAGCTGCGTGACCCAAACCACATAGGCAACTCGCTCCGTAAAAGTTAAAGGTAACAAACATGAACGAAGTGAAAGTAATTACTGGTATGAACAGATGTTAATAGTGGCAATATGGTGCTCGGAATGAGGAGATGAAGCCTAAGTTAGGAATAAAATCGTCGGATGAAGCTGTAGGTGTAAACCGGCTTCGGTGATGGAGTCATATTTGAGAAATGGAAGAGGATAGGCACTTAGAAAATGAATGTACTTGGCCGTGGAGTGTAAGAGAAGTGGAGAGAGATCAGGGTGACGTTGGTTATATACCTAGTTTTTAGTGATTTGGCTACAAGGAGTGTGGAACTAAATGAGGCCACGCACAGCAGTCAATAATGAAGATGTAGCCTATGCATGATGTTGTCAGAGTTGGGAAGTAACTGAATAAAAGTACTCGAATTAATTGTAAGGATTACATTCATAGTAATTTTTACTAGCAATCGTTACTTTTTACAAAAGTAACTTTAATTTGTAATTTACTTCTTGAAATAAAACTATAATCGTTCATTTCTAGTAACTGATATACGTCACTCGGAATCAGAGGGGGGGGGGGGGATGATGAAAACTTGTTCACTTCTACTACAGAAGAACCAGTAGTTTTACCAGTTCTGGATGAGGTGCTTTCTAACCTCTCCAGTACTTCCAAAGACATCAGACTTATCCCAACGAGGTTTTCAAAATTTTATTCAGGTATTCCTTCAAGTGATCCTGTAGGACGTCCTTTCATTAAATGCAAAGGTGTACTTTACCCCCAAACACGAAGAGGCTTAGCAACGAGAATTTTAAAAAAAATATTATTTTAGTTGTAAAGTAAATGGCAAATTATTTGAAACGCTACAAGTCCTTAACTAAAATAAAAATGATGGGAAGAGATAACTTCAAAACTTAGTATCACCTAGTTATGATAGCCACTTAATATATCTATGCTAAAAAGAAACCTCACAAGTGTATACAATATTTTCCTTACACAGTTTGGTATTGGTACAGCCCTATGTGAACAAGAGATGCCAGTGATGTCGTTAAGACTATCATCTGTAAAGTAATTCCATTGTAACTTTACTGATTACTTCTTGAAAAAGTAATTTATAACTATAATTAAGTAATATATTTCTCAGATAAAGCCTCCGTGGCTCAGGTGACAGCGCGCCGGCCTCTCACTGCTGGGTTCCGTGGTTCATATCCTGGTCACTCCATGTGAGATTTGTGCTGGACAAAGCGAAGGTGGGACAGGTTTTTCTCCGGGTACTCCGGTTTTCCCTGTCATCTTTCATTCCAGCAACACTCTCCAATATCATGTCATTTCATCTGTCAGTCAGTAGTCATTGCTCCAGAGGAGTGCGACAGGCTTCGGGAGCTGGCACAATTCCTATCCTCGCCGCTAGATGGGACTTCATTCATTTCATTCCTTATCCGGTCAAATGACTGGAAACAGGCTGTGGATTGTCATTACTTAGGTAGCTGTAATTCAGCGCGGTTTTTTTTTTTTTTTTTTTTTTTTTTTTTTTTTTGCAGGGGCCTAGTCTTCCCATCTCTGGATGTTATTAAGCACACTGTGCACAGAATATACACACAAAATATTAAATGGTCACTTGAAATTCTTATTATTAGAATAGATAATTACTGTTCCTCTTTACCGGAGGACTACCGAATTAGTTTCGTATATTCCGAATATGTGGGGATTGTGCAAGTCCAATATATGCATTTGAAAACTTATGTCACACTCTTTTTAATACCACCGACCGATGACGTCTGTGAGTGTGTATTGGCGAATAGTTAACAACGCACTAAAAAGTTTGTATGCTACCGACCGTACTCCAAGATGGATCTAAGTAAAGTTGAATGACGATCATACGTGAATATTGCAGGTCTCCACGATAGAAATGAACGCCAGTGACACGTTGGATGATGATGCTTTGCCATATTAAACTGTAAGCATAGATGTGTAGCAATCGCTGAACTGTTGCAGAGTGGAGGCCGTGTGTCCATCATCGATAAGTGCTTAACAGGAGACAGGTGTTGGACTGTATAGGAATTATACATACGTACATATATTTCTGTGTTGACATTGTTTCGAATTTTACAACAGGACTTGCTGATGCACAAGGTTTGTGTCCATAGTAAAACAATGATTATAACTTGCTTATCTTTCGAGTTTCCCCTTGCCATTAGCTCTTATACGTGGACCTATTTTGGTGCTAGCGTTGAGAAGCGCACTTCATTGGCATTCAAACGCATACAATGCATTTACTTCGCTGCTGCTTTATAGGAACATATAACACAGTTCCATGACATATAAAACGACCCGCACAGTATATATGGTACTGTCGTGCGTGCCGTCCATAGACAGTACAGAAGCATTGAGTCGATGCCTGGTGATATTCTTCTTGGTTGCATGTTCTAGCGCATAGAATAATGGTAGGCCTGGGCTTTAGTCCTAGCCTCTTTCCATTCGCTTGTATTTAGAGCAGATGTTTGATAAAAGTCTGGATCTATGGTCACCGCTTTTTCTTCCTTTTTCCTGATGTGAACTGCACATGCGACTTTATTTGCTAGGATGTTGACATTCAATACCTCCCTGATGAAGAAGTCAGTGTCAGCCAGTTAGTGTACAAGCAGTGGTAGCTCGTGCTGAATTACCTCGGTGGTTCTGTACTGTGACACCCAGTCTGTTGCAGTAAGTGTTATAGGCAAAACTAAATGTGTATTGAGTTCGCGTGCATTCGCCTTCTAACTCGGCGAAAACTCCTAATATGCCCCCCACACCCTTCCGTCTCTCACTCTCTCTCTCTCTCTCCTCCTCCTCCTCCTCTTTCTCTATGTCCTGTCAACTTTAAATTTTCTACATTTTAACAGAAAATATATATATAGGTAAGCATACATCTCAATTTGTAAGACTTTCTGATTTCGAGTGACTTTGACGATAGAAGCAACGACAACAAAACAACGGATAAATATTCGCAAAAAAAAAAAACCCACATTTCTTCACCTTACTGAAAATAATTTTGATAATATCGACACGCTCATATTTACAGAAGTTTCCAAAACTGTATACAACGTTTGGTGCCGGTTTTCTTAACCATCATCTGATGATACTAATGTTCCTACTTAAATTTTCATGACTACTTAACTTCAGAAAATGCACCCTCATCTGTACCGTACCTTCATGATTACTTGTATAATGTTAATTCAGATACTGATATAATTACTTTTATGGTTTGTCCCGTTCGACTCATTGGCTGAATAGTCAGCGTTGAGGCCTTCGGCTCAGAGGGTCCCGGGTTCGATTCCCGACCGGGTTGGGAATTTTAATCGTGTTTATTAATTCTTCTGGCTCGGAGACTGGGTGTTTGTGTTTGTTCCAACACTTTCCTCTGCATATTCAGACAACTCACTCCACTACCAACCACCACATAAACACGCAATAGTGATTACATCCTTCCATACATATAAAAAGGTTGGCGTCAGGAAGGGCACCCGGCCGTAAAACAGGGCCAAATCAACCTGTGCGACCCCACAGGTGTGGGCAAAGTGGTAAAATAAGAAGAAGACTTTACGGTTTGTCCCATCTTGCCAGCTGTATTACGAAGACTGAAAGACTACGAATTAAAACCTTCGTCGAAAGAAAGTTAGTTTAAATCCTCGAAATAATTTTTTCACACAGCGCAATCTAATAGCAAGATGCCAACGGGGAGCATTGACATTTCAATATAAATCGTCAAGCAAGGTTTCCTTTCACATCCTGCAAGACAAGGCCGTTCCAAAAAGGGCGATAGTCCAAGAGAGGAGAAACACTGGGATCTGATGGAAGAAATTACAGTCTGCAACGTATAATACACACAGCCATACTGTACGCCATGCAGATCATACAGAACCTTATGGGCGACTCGTAACTATAGCTTTCTACGATAAGTGGCTAAGTGTGCTCCCATGCTTTCATCTCACTGTGCTGTCCTTCACAGATCCAAGCAAGGTTGGCCGATCGCCAGTAATTGAATGGCTATCAATTTTTCAATCCATAACAACACACAGTTTTGAAGGATGGGATCGCTCATCGCGGTATATTACATTTTTCATTCTGGCGGTTTTGCAGCTCTGCAGATCGTATTCTGAAATCGCACCTGTATACAAGTATGAATAGTGAGAGAGATTCTGCTTTCATATTCACGAAAAATAAGGTGGCTTTTTAGAAGAGGAAATTACGTATATAATGTGTATATGTTGAACTCCCGGCCCCAAGGGTGGTTGGATCCCCAGCTGCTCCACCACGAGTTATATGGCCTAGGTGTCACTGAAGAGGCGTTCTAAGCAAATGAGAAGTGTGGTAGTTTCCCGCTGCATTCCTCAGTGAGCCAGAAACTATTATTACTCCGCCAAGCCTATTGTAATGATCATGCAAACTGACCTTATGAGCGACACATTCACACCATTCACAACCGAGATGGCTGCGTGAGGAACAGTACTACTAGCATTGCACATCCATCGGTCACTTTCTTATCGTCAAAGCCAAAGATGAGACCGAGATAGATTAATCTTCTTCTTCTTCTTCTTCTTCTTCTTCTTCTCTTTCTACCGCCAATCCCACACCTGTGGAGTCGCGGGTGCGAACTGTGTCGCACATGTGGATATGGCCCTGTCTTACGGCCGGATGCCCCCCTTCCTGACGCCAACCCTACTTGCAGGGATGTAAACACTATTGCGTATTTCTGTAGTGGTTGGTGGTGTTGTGTGTTGTCCGAATATGAATAAGAGAGTGTTGGGACAAACACAAACACCCAGCCCCGAGCCAGAATCACTCGATATTAAAATCCCCGACCCGGCCGGGAATCGAACCAAGGACTCTCTGGACCTCAACGCTGACCATTCAGCCATTGAGTCGGACAGACCGAGATAGATTAATAAAAGTATCAAATTTGTTCTACCCCATACCACAAGACGGTAAGCACTAACTCTGAAATGCCAGAGTCCGTAAGTGGTGACGATCATAGATTGTTGACTACAGGCGCGGCGGGCTTGTGTTTGCCGTGTTAGCCAGGCTAACACAATCTAAAACGAAAGATCAACGAATATGACTACATAATATTACAGCGTATAATTGGTTTATTTAATATTAATAACAATTATAACGTCTAATTCGCATCCGTATAAAAAATCATTAATTGACGAAAGCTTCGCATCTGTCGAACGATGAAGATATGCCGACTGGCAACTGCCGACTGTGCGCTCTGTTTACCGTTTCTCAGAGGCAAACATTAAAGGCTGGTTTACACGGGTAGACTAGCGAGGCGAGTAGTGTAGATAGTAGAGTAGCGACGTGAAATCGGGAGGTTGTGGGTTCGGATCCCACTGGTGTCTGGTTGGTCATTTTTGTTCTGTACTTAACATCTCTTCAACATGTACTAAATGTACGTAACACGACCTAATAGGTTGAAAGTCTCTTTCGATTACAATGTGGTCGTGAAAATTCAATGTTCAAAGAATACAGAAAGTTTCATTTTTACTCCTTGCGTCCTATAATATGGCATCCATTGTCCTAAACCACTTAAGAGAGGGAGTGTAAATGTGTGCTGCACCACCTCTTGACTTTTTGGATTTACGAATTTCCACCAGTTCTTGGTTGTAGATACATCGTAATTTTTTATTTATTTTCTGTTTCAGTTTCATTATACCAAAACCCTCTTTGCCCATTTTCCTCACCGAGTCCTCTTCCGCCGCCCGTCTCATTTTTTTTGTTTCTGTAATTAATGCTGTTTATGTTCCGTAAACGTTCTTTTTCACGGTAAAGTTCCACAAATTTGTATGTTTTTTCTTCCGTCCATTTCATATTGCCGCCAAATAAACGGACAGATGGCTCAATTTACTCTACTCCACGGAATACCGTCCTTACACGCATGGAAATCGCGTAGTCGAATGACACACCAACTGAAAAATCGGGCGTCCTCGACCTTCTCCGCCAGCTTTCGGAGCTTGGTTCTGGTGGAGAGGGAAGGACAGTGGTAGAGTTACTTTACCACAGCGGAAACCCACTCTCCTCTACTGCCTACTAGCTTCTCTACTCTACCTTCCAGTATCCCAGTTGTTTATACGATGTCAGTAGCTCTACTATCTACTCAACTCACCTCGCTACTCTACCACCCGTGTAAACCAGCCTTATAAGAGCTTGAATTCAGTCGGGGCGCGCTTGCGCATTCTATCCACTCGGAAACACTGCGCAGAGCTGACTATGCTGACAACTATAAGAACTACAACTAGGCTCGCGTGTTTGCCGCAGTCGAGAGCCTAACTTAACAGTAATCGCTTGCAGTGTTCAGTGGTGATTGTTATGAGCGTATCTTGTGCCTGCATCGGCTTTGTTGACGTTAAAGGGAGATTCAGTATGATGGAGGATGAATGCGGCTGTGTTATTGAGGATTTATTAAAACATTCATTCTCTACTCCAAGTTCTTCTGCTAAGAAACAAATCAGAGACAATGGGAGACCCACTCCTAGTATATTACAGAAAGAAGAGACAAAGTGGTTCGTTTTAATTATTCCTGGCACACAAATGATACATGGCTGTGTGACTGTGGAAAGTCGTGTTCCTTGAATTGCTGGTCTTGCCTTTTATTTTCAACATACACAAATGTTTGGATAACTAAGAGACTTTTTGATGTTAACAGTTATTATATATTAAAGAAACGACATGAACCGTTTTTAGACTATGTTAATTCCAAAATAGTTTTACTGAGGTTCGGTAGCACTAGAATGGATGAATTACTAAGTCTTGCCTTCAAAATTAATCGGGACAGACATAATGAAAAAGTTAAAGCAAACAGGTATATGGATAGTTGGCTAATAGATGCTGTTTGTTTCCTGGAAGATAAAAAACTGCCTTTAAGAGACCATACAGAAAACCAGGACTCAGTTAATAGAGGAAATGTGTTGAATTGATCATTGTATAGCCTCTTATGAATAAATATTACTGAACAATTTGGAAAGCTCTGCTGCTTTTCTTGGTACCTACTTCCCATGATATTCAAAACGACTTAATTGATCCAGTCTCAGTTGTTTTGTTAAATAAAATAAGAGATCAAAGAAGCAGCATTTGTAGCTGTGATACAAGATGAGGCCACGGACTTCACCATGAACATCCCAGCTTTCTTCTGTGGTTCGTTTTTACACATGATGATATTCAGGAGAGATTTATTAGGTTCATTGATGTGAGTCCTGATCACTTTGTTTTTTCTCAGGCAGGGCATGTTTTCAGGTTAATCAATGAATTCCAACTTGGTGACAAATTAGTCGCTCAAACGTACGATGGGTGTTCTGTTACGACTGGAGCAGTTAACGGTCTACATCAGATTATTCTTGCCAATATCAATGAGCCTTATTTGTGCACTGCTAGGCACTCAAGCTAAACCTAGTATGTCACAGGCCTTAAGGAATGCAAAGTTTTCTGAGTTCGCAATTATTTTTCTCTAGATTTCCAAAGTGAAAAGCTGCATTTGAGGCGTTTACTACTAAGCGTTTGCCATAATTTGTCCTGACCCGCTAGATGTACAGAGTGTTTGGTTGAATAAATATCAGGAGTAAAAGAGGATATTGTTGTAAACAAGGTTGGGTTTACAAAAACACAACTTTTTTATTTGCTTCACATGTAAAATTACAATATTTACACTAACAAAACTGAAAGTTATCTCGAAGGAAATGAACTATGAATTTGGAGAAAGAGTCTGTCTTTTGTACACTATATACACGTTGGAATATTCACATTCACTACTATCTCGGAAAGATAGTCCTTGTGACATGAAAAGTTCTTGATAGTCGAAAACTATCAGAAGCACTGACGTAAATATCTCAGAGAATCCTTCCTTGTTGAAGTGTCTGAGTTCATTAACGTAAGTTCAATGACTGAAGAGTTCCTACTTAGCGAAACTAAGTTGATAATGGGAGCTTGCATTAGCTAGGGAATGATAGTGGCATATAATGGTAAGACTGGACATGGACAGTGGAACAAGCAAGAGGAGCGGTGACCCGAGGTGAGACCTCTTACTGCCACCTGGCCGAAGCACATTTTCAAGAGGAGTAGCCTCCGTGCTCGACGTAGGGTGTATTCTGGAGCTGGACACCGGGGTCAGTGGAGCTGGACAGGCTAGGAGCTCCTTTTTATAGCACACACAACGTTCCAGGCACGCGCACTGAGGGCTGCGCGTCGAGGCTCGAAGAATAACACACTGGCACGCGTGTAGCTGGCTGGCGGATCGAGAAGGGCGCGACGGACATACAACAGATATGAATCCTTTAAGTCAGTCGTAAGCAGCACCGAAGAATGGGACGGTGAAACAAGACTCTGTTCAAGATGTTTACTTGCCATTCTACAAGATTTTAAATTTGTTTTAAATTTATTCTCATGTGTACTGACCCAAGAAAAAATCTTGTTCAACACTTTAAAAACCAAAATTAATGGCATAAGGTGTTGTGCTCTCAAGGTCGATGAATTTAAGAGATTTATGAATGACAAACTTGATAAATTTGACTTGTTTTCGAAGCAGTGCACTGAAGAAGATTCATCAGTTTTATCAAATGAAAATGAAATTGGAGCTAAAAGGCAGTGAACTGGTGATGTGAAAATCGACAAAAAGGAATCATACTGCAATACTCGATACAATGGTTGGATATATAACCAACCGTTTCTCCAAACTGAAAAAGTTAGAATTTCTTGTTTTTTTTAGATTTTGACTTATTTTAAACGTCGCTGGTTAAATCATATGATAGCTACTTCAACGTCCTGGCACTCAAAACCGAATTGTCGGACATCTATGCATCAGCAGATTTATTTATTTATTTATTTATTTATTTATTTATTTATTTATTTATTTATTTATTTATTTATTTATTTATTTATTTATTTATTCTAGAGGCTTTACGTCGCAGCGACACAGATAGGTCTTGTGGCGATCCTGGGATAGGAAATGCCTAGGAGTTGGAAGGAAGCAGCCGTGGCCTTAATTAAGGTACAGCCCCAGCATTTGCCTGGTGTGAAAATGGGAAACCACGGAAAACCATTTTCAGGACTGCCGACAGTGGTATTCGAACCCACTATCTTCCGGATGCAAGCTGACAGCCGCGTGCCTTTAACTGCACGGCCAACTCGCCCGGTTCAGCAGAATTTAAGAACTCCTGCATACTATATAAATAGTTAATATGTTCAAAACTAAATGTGGCACTACCTGAAGTAGCTAAACTTTGTTCTTTAATTTTGACTATTCCTGCTACTAGTGCCTCTGTCGAACGATCTTTCTTGGCTGTGAAACGGATAAACACTTATTTAAGAAGTATGCAAACGATTATCAAAATTGTAACTAATTTCCATTGAAAAGAACCTCCTGAAAAGCTATATGAAAAGCCTAGGGTTCCACGTATCTATTGTAGATACTGTATGTTTGCTGACAAAAATCTCCAGATAGAGCTGTGTTACAAGATGTAATATTTGCAGGTGTACGGGGAGGGATGATTTGTGTAAGTTAAAAAATGCATGCTTCTATTAAAGCTTTAATTCTCATAAATTGTTATTATCCATGTTTCCAGAAACCAGTGTGCTAACACTTTGATAAGGGTCACGCGCCGCCGCTGGTTGACTACTGAAAACTGCCATCCTCCTCCATCTTACCAATCCGACCTCCCTTGGTCAACCCTAGTTCTCTTCTGATCCCAGCGGCATTACGTGTGCGAGGCCTAGGAAGGCGTTCGTTTTCACACCCGTAGTTATACCGATATCCTCATTCATGGAAAAGTTGCACCTCGTCCTTCTTTTCCTGCTAATTGGGGACGGTTGCCCAGTTGTAGTTCCCCCTAAATCAATTAGCACCACCACCTTCAACACTTCCTCCTCGAAAGTTCATCTCTAGATTTTCCTCGGCCGTCATTCCCATCTTCTGAAAGATCACTTCACCACAGAATGTGCTTTCACAACGTATATCCGAAATAGCACAGTTTCCTCTTGTTAAATCATCTGTAAGAGGCTGGTTATTCAGTTACTATAGCTCTTCGTTTTATATGTACACACGTAGAAGGTTCAATAAGTCAGCTAAGAAGACCTTCTTCAAACGTGTCTTGTTCCCTATTTCATTCCAATTTGCCACCAAACCTGGGAAGATTTACCACCACTCTGCTCCTCTTATGAGCTTTGTCCTGCCAAATGACTGTTGCCCACTCCGACCACTTGGAGATACGAATTGATGCGTAGTCAGCGCAACGAATTCTCTTGACCGTTATTCTTGACACCGGGGCTGCTATCTCACTGTCAGATAGTTCCTCAATTCTCCTCACCTAGGCTTAGTGAACCTCAAAGCAACTCTGAGATCCGGTTATAAACCTCTGACCTGGTCGGAAATCGAACTTGGGTCTTCCTGATAAAAAAAAAAAAAATAGGCTCGCTACACATAGACAACGCAGCCGACGCAGTTCACACTGCTTAACAATATTCACGGGGGGCGAGTTGGGGCGGTGTGTTTAGGGGCGCGCAGCTGTGAGCTTGCATCCGGAAGATAGTGGGCTCGAGCCCCACTGGCGACAGCTCTGAAGATGGTTTTCCGTGGTTTCCTATTTTCACACCAGGCAAATTATGTACCTTAATTAAGGTCACAGCTGATTCCTTCCCACTGCTAGGCCTTTCCTATCCCATCGTCGCCATAAGACCTATCTGTGTCGGTGCGACGTAAAGCACATTATAAAAAACAAAACAATAATCTGAAGTTAATGGAACGGGTGACTCTCTATCGTGTAAACAGAAGGCGTCCAACTGCGCCCCTGAAGTCGACTACAGATTTTGCCGATACGAATATGAAGCATTTAGTCTCATTTATATGCCTTGCCATTTCTTAATGGATGCAGTACTTTTGTATCCGTCTCTTGGCAGAGGCCAGAGCAAAGTGTAGCTTCCACTGAAGTCCCAGTCTCATCCATGGCTGTGACAATATGGAACTTGCTGGGGTATGGGTGGTGCTGAGTAATGACATTCGGAGCACAAATAGTGTCTGAGTGTTACGAAAGGTGTTGCTCATAGGTCAGTCGTGCTGCAATGGCACATTCTGGCCCAGTGAGGAAAGCAATGCCAAACTACCTCACTCATCATCTTGCCTAGTACGCCTCATTTGGGCTCTGCCATTGGTTGTTGCTGTTTTCCTATAATTGCATAGCCTTTGGTGGTGCTATTTGAGGATCCAACCAGTCTCTGGGATGATGACCTGACAGACAGACATATGCCTTGGATTTCATACGTGAGCGACCATCCAATCACACAACTTGTGCACCAGTACTTGGTTAAACTCTGTCACTCTGGCCAATTGCCTTAAAACGTCCTGGGGGTACCCTGTTGTAAAATTAACAATCACCATCTCGCATGTTCTTACAATTTGTGCGACCTGTGTAGTAATCACAGCGTGCCAGCTGAGTCAGATACTCCACCTACATGTCACTTTCATTCTTCACCTCTGACCTCCCTTGGTCAACTCATAATCTTTTCCGAATCTAATGGCGCTAACTTTCGCTACCTTTCTCCTCGTGGTGAAGTGCTACTTGATTGTGTGCAGTAACTGTTACATTTCAATCCCAATCAATTCACGATTCTAAGATACGTTGGGGAAAAGTTCACACAAAAACTTTATCACAATTACTTAAGGAAAAACTGAGTAGTGTTAGTGTTTGTTTAAGTCGCATATTGGGGCATAATTGTCAAAAGACCCATGTGCTTGGAAATAGCTCTTTACCTCTATTGGAACCATCCGATTGTCTGTCTGTCTGTCTGTCTGTCTGTCTGTCTGTCTGTCTGTCTGTCTGTCTGTTAGGTCATCAGCACAGAGGCTGGTTGGATCCTCAAATAGCACCACCAAAGGCTATGCAGTTATAGGGAAACCACAAAAACCAATGGCAATACCAAAATGAGGCGTACTAGGCAAGATGAGGTAGTGAGGTAGTTTGCCATTGCTTTCCTCACTGGGCCAGACAGTGCTATTGTAGCACAACTAACCCTATGAGCAACACCTTTCATGACACTCAGACACACTGGTTGTGCTCTGAATGTCATTAATCAGCACCACCCATACCCCAGCAGCTTCCATATTGTCACAGCCATAGATGAGACTGGGACTTCAGTGGAAGCTACACTTTGCTCTGGCCTGTGCCAAGAGATGGATGCAAAAGTACTATATCCATCAAGAAATGACAGCAGGCAGACCATCCGATTGTACAGCTAGAAATAAAACGCATTATCTATGGAAGAGACACTAACTGTCTCGCAGCCATTCTATGTACTTAAGTGATATTTTTAATAGGATTGCATTCTATGCCTACAATATAAACGCAGTGCTTTACAAGATAGTCTGTGGTTCTTCCAATATTACTACTACTACTGCTACTTTTTTTTTTCTATTTTGCTTAACGTCGCACCGACACAGATATGTCTTATGGCGACGATGGGACAGGAAAAGCCTAGGAAGTGGAAGGAAGCGGCCGTGGCCTTAATTAAGGTACAGCCCCGGCATTTGCCTGGTGTGAAAATGGGAAACCACGGAAAACCATCTTCAGGGCTGCAGACAGTGGGGCTCGAACCCACTATCTCCCGATTACTGGATACTGGCCGCACTTAAGCGACTGCAGCTATAGAGCTCGGTGCTACTACTACTAAGCGAGTTTGTCGTGCGGGTAGGATCGCACAGTGGTGAGCTTGCATTCGGGAGATAGTGGGTTCGAAACCTACTGTCGGCAGCCCTGAAGATGGTTTTCCGTGGTTACCCGTTTTCACACCTGGCAAATTCTGGGCTGTACCTTATTTTAGGCAACGGCCGCTTCCTTCCCACTCTTAGCCCTTTCCTATCCCATCGTTGGCATAAGACCTATCTGTGTCGGTGCGATGTAGATCAAAATCTTCTCCCTGGTCTTTGCACCAATTTCTTGGGATCAGCAATGAATTAATTTGGTCCAGTTTTACGGCCGATGACCTTCTCGACACCAACGCTATGTGAAGGGATGTCCAGTTGACTATCACGTGTTTCTGTGGCGGTTAGTAATTTGGTGTGTTGTGTGTATATGCAAATGTGTATTGAGAGGAACGCAAACACTCAGTTCCCGAGCCAGAGAAATTCGCCATACGCAGTTACAATCGCCGATCCAGTCGGGACTCAAACCTGGGATCCTCTGAACCGAACTCCGCTACGTTGACCATTCAGCCAAGAAGCCGGACAAGGACGTCTCTGGTTATAATGGTATATTTATTTATATTAGGAACACTGTCGAGAGGAGACTGCAAGATGCTCGTGAGGAAGTGATGGGATGTGAAAGTTTTAACTTCGCAATTAAGACTGATAACGGGAAGGGAGGTGTTGGCCAGTTAACCGGCCGGGAGGTAAATAACGTAATTAGCGCATTCTCGCGTGGTTCACCTTATCATTTAGGTTATATCTCTCTGCGCCAGTGATTTAGTTCCCTTTATAAAACGTTCCACGCAGGGGCGTATCTGTTATGCTTTCCAGCCTGTATAAAGATATATTATTACTTTAGTGTATGGTCAAATTCTGAATGGTTAGCTTAGCAATCTTCCGTTTAGAAAGGCCAGGACCAAGGAATTTAGGTGCGTCTGGTTTATTTCTCTGATAGGGTTAGCGTCAGAAAGGGCATTCGGCCGTACAGCAGGGCCAAGTCAGCATGTGCGGCACAGTTGGAGAAACAGCCCTACTAGGATGTCGTAAAACTAGCAGATGAAGTAGTGTATGGCCATAGCCCTTTACGAGAATACGTAACGCGAAACGTACCTACAATATGTATTTGCATACTATGTCGAATTGCTTTATTCTTATTTAAATAATATTAAGAAGAGCACATTGTGCTCATCAGGGCCCGCCTTTCAAACAGCTCCATCCATCAAAGAATCGTTATTTCAAGAATCAGTCGATAGATCTATAGATTCACTCACGTGACATAGTGTAACTATCTGGTAAGTATCGGATTAATTACTTAAGATGCTCTGAAAACTGTTTCTAACGGTATGCTGTTATGTTGGTAGAAATTGCGTCCAGTAAGTACCTGCAGTATCCGGAAGTTCCACTTTTCACATTATTTTAAAGAACGCAAAACATATGAAATTCGATACGAGACACGATCAATAATACCAATAATAATAAGAAGAAGATGAAAAAGAAGAAGAAAGGACATCATTTAGGAAAAAGGTTGCGGGAATGAGGGATGCGTCTGAAGAGCAACATGCGAAGCCACGGAACATCTCGGTGGAAGAGGGAGCAAGAAGTCAAAGACTCAAGAATCTTGGCGAGAGTGTAAAGAAAAATGTATCAGTTTGCGTGACAGAAGGAAGATTGTGTAAACGTGGCCCAAAGGTGGCCGTATCGATAAATAATAACAATGATGATGATGATGATAATAATAATAATAATAATAATAATAATAATAATAATAATAATAATAATAATATTTACAGATTTACAGAATGGATATATTTACAGAATGGATGATTCCAGATTAACAAAAAGGATTTTCAAGTACCTTTGGGACAAAAAGGCAACAACTAGCTGGATTCAAAAAGTAAAGAAAGATTTAGAAAGAAATAATGTAAGAGAAGAAGAAACTATGGACAGAGAAATTTTTAGATAGAGGGTAGTAAGTATGGAAGTAAGTATGACAGAAGCAAGAAACCTGGTGCGAAGTGGTCCGAGGACAGAAGGAAACAGCATAGTGAAAGGATGAAAGAATATTGGAAGGAGCGGAAGAGAAAACTACAAAGCATGAAGAACTGAATTGAAATTGGCACGTGGCCCTTAGCAGGCCTCATCGGAAATAATAATAATAATAATAATAATAATAATAATAATAATAATAATAATAATAATAATAATAATAATAATAATATAATTATTTTCTATAGGGTTTTTATTGATTGGAGCTCATCTTCCTACTCTTGTTAACGTAAAAGGTCCATAAATTCGTTCTTTTGTCCCATTAAACAACAATTACCATCACTAGATTCTCTTGAATACTCCTCATGAAGGATACATGTCTTGGCAACACGATAGACAGCTCTTGGTTGCGTTGGAGAGGGGCCCGCGTGTAGCGGGCTGTGCTGGCTGCATGGAGAGAAGCGACTGAACAATGGAGAATCACATCACGCCCCTTATTTCCGGGTTAGTGAAAGTGCTGTACCGCGCTTAACCTCCATGTTATTCAACCCGTGACTCTCAAAAACACCTTTCATGAATTACAAATATCACAGTGAACATGACATTTAAAAATAGCCGTCCTTCCATTCTGGGAACACTCATACTCTTAGAGTTCTATAGTACAGATGCTAATCCGTACCTGACTGATGCTGTTACCACCAGACAATGCGTCCCAAAGAAGAATAATGGGCGTACACATTTCAGATTATGGGGCGTGAGAGCTAACTTGCTGGTTTCTCATCAAGGTGGTTGCGGTTCGAACCCCTGTAAATGCATGTTCAATTTTTGAAATATCGCATCATTGTAGATCGGGTTCCATGTGTAATTGTATGTTCCATGGCTATGCTCACGATGTCAACAAGTCACGTAAAACTACAAGGTTATTTGCTGACATTTTAAATTGGTTAGTGTCATCATGAGAATAATAATTAACATAGACTGTATATGGGTGCCAATGGCCGTAGCCGTGTTGAAACACCGTATCCCGTAAGATCTCCGAAGTTAAGCAACATTGAGCGTGGTCAAGATTTGGATGGGTTGCCACGCGCTGTTGGTGGCGGAGGGGGGTGTGAGGAAATGGAGGAGCGGAAAGGAACTGGCCACCCTACAGTACGTAAACTCCGGCTCAGGCACACCTCTGCGGAGGTTCGAACCTGCTTTCGGACAGAATACACCCTTACCTTACCTTACTATGTATGGGTTGGTCCACGAACAGGCTACAAGAGATGGCAGTGCGGGATGACAGTTCGTTACTCTTTGGTATTCTAAACCTGTATAATAGTCATTGCGGACAGTGGCGCATTTCTAGTTAGAAAGTCGTCTTGGTATATTGAAAATCACTGTAACCAGCGCCTTTTCCAGTTGTTAAACACATGTAAGATTATTTTCACTTAAATTTTGGTTATGTTTTCTTTTACTAATTTTTGTGAGCAACTGTTTTCACAAATGAGCTATGTTAAACTAAAATACAGATCCCGTGTGACGGACGAACATCTGTTGACGCAGCAGAATATAACAGCAAATTTAAAAGACATTTAATTAAAAGTGAAATCGTATCATTTATTGTTTAATATAGTCTAAGGTACGTATTATATTACCATAATCGGTATTTGTCTAAGAATCAGCAATCACCCCTGTACTCATTGCCCACTTGTGCCTCCCTCCAATTAGTGAGCGAGGTGGGTTAGCGGCTAAAGAAATGTATACAGTACTTAAAATAGCATATTTTAGTTTAGTGCATATTTTAGTTTAGTGCACTTTTCACCTTGATGTGTAGGCGTGCGTACGTACATTATACATTACGAAGGGTATATACAAATTAACATCTCGTAATCTGCAGGCCTTTGGGCTGAGCAGCGGTCGCTTGGTAGGCCAAGGCCCTTCAAGGGCTGTAGTGTCATGGGGTTTGATTTTGTTGGTATATACAAATTAAGAAACATGCCGAGAGTCGTATAAAAGCAACAGTAAACAACAAAAGCACGAAGCTGGTAATGTGGTATTGTGTCACAGATCGGTATCGTTAATAGCCACCTCTGGGCCCAAAGGCAAGCTTAAACACGACAAGGCATATTCAGCACTAAAGAATCCGAGTTGTTTTGGTGCCAATTTATCCCACACTTGGAAGCAGCTCCAGTCAGTTGCCGAATGTTAGCAACAGAATTAGGATGGTGGGGAATTGTTTTCCTCAGTTCACACCATACATGTTCAACACAGGTCATGTCCGCAAAATACTCCGGCACACCTTTCGCTGTATGCCATGTGTCTCACGGAACTGAGACTATTCTGCCTCATTGGCCTCGAACATTATCATCCACTAATGTAAAGCCCTCACCCACAGTGGCAGGAAATCATGTAACTACATATTGCATGATGCTGCCTCTGCAAACTGGACTTGTCATGTTAACCTGGATAGGAATTAGAAGCGTACGTTGACCAAACATGATCCTAAAACATGATGGAACCCTTTGTTGCTGATGGCGCTCCAAGATGAAGTGCTCTTTCCATATCTTGTTGTATGGGCACAAGCTTATGACGACCTCAGCAGAAAAGAGCGTACGTTTCCACCGCTCCTGATGTCATGGGCTGCGAGTTGATGCCCACCTCTTACGAGCTGCCCTTTGTCGGATTTAAGAGGAACTTTTGGTCCAGGCCTCCTTGATATCAGTCCTCTGTCGTGTAGCCTATTTCGCACTGTCTGATCTGACACATTCACTCCGGTGGCCCTCCGAAGATCCTGGCGAAACCACGCGGTGGGAGCAATGGGCCTACGACGTGTTGAAAGCCAAAAAGAAACCAATCCTTCCTGTGAGTTGTTTTGCGTAGGCGACCCTTCCGTTGTTAATCAGAAACCGTTTATATCTTCCCGAATTTATTTCAAACTCGAGAGAAATCACCTGACTCACTCCAACACTTGCGATGTCATCCGTTTCTCAACATCCTTCTTACAGCATCGTCACAATTCGAACGTGATCTTAACCTCAGTCCAAGACGTGCTCGCTATACACCACGACCTTACAAATGATGATGTCAGACTGACCGATATGTCAGATGCCTGCTATCGGACAAATATGCAATCTGATCTGCGTTACGTATCCCTTTGTACCTCAGACATTGGCCTACAGTGGATATTTTAAATATATTTGAGGCACGGTGACCTTTGCATGTGAAATCGTAACATACAAAACTTCTTTTAGCACTGTAGAACCAAAACCTATGCCGCAATGCTGGCATATCAAGTCTGTCAAAATTCCTTGTTGTTATAAATCCCAGCGATCAGTTCCTCTACGATTCTCTCGTTCCGTTCTGCTCTGTCATTAACCAGTACTTGGATTCGCTGGAAGTAAAATGAAGACTCCTGTGTCTTTTATCTCATGGGCTCTTTTCATCTCTCTGACACTACTTTTGATGTTTGGAGGTTTGCTGTTAATGTGATTTTACTGTTACGTGCCAGACCTGTAGTAGCCTCTTTCGGTACTTCCTGTAAAGGGCTAGTGAGTCACATCATCGGGGACCTCCCAGCCGGCCTGGATGGTGGGGCCGGGCTTTGTTCGACTGGTTTCCAGGGATAATGTTCCGTCTCTAGCCACATAGCGAATATTCCGGTACACATCACCCGAGCTATAAAAAGGAGACTAGCCGCGGACAGTCAGTGTTAGAGTCAGTGTGGGACTCGGTGTTTTGGGATTCGGTAGCTGGGCTGGGGCGACAGTGTGTTCGCCGTCGACAGTGTCCCACCGAGGCTGAACGAAGGGTTGTTGTTGCGTCGGAGTGTCGAGTGAGTAGCTGAACTGAAGACAGTTGTTGACTGCCGTCAGATACGGAACGGAGTAGTGTGTGTGTGTGTGTGTGTGTGTGTGTGTGTGTACTGTGGATTGAGGCCCGCCGTAGTCAGTGATTGGAGCAGCTATCGTAAGTGTAGTTGGAACAGTGTTAATGGTCGTTATTGTGAGGAGTATTCTCCTGCTGGTTAGCAATGTTGAGTAGTTGCTGTATAGTTGTCAATGTTTAGTTATTCACCGTGTCTGTGTGAATTACTGGACTGTCTCTGGAGTCGAAACAAGGAACAGTCATAGTGTGTTGTGTGACCAGTAGCCTGTGTTCAAACCTAGCGGTCCGCACGCAGTTGCTGTGAGGGTTGACTGGACTTGGAGAAGTGAAAGTAAGGCGAATAGGATTATAGCCCTGTTAGATAATTCCAACGAGCCGGGACTCCTTCCGTGTAAAGAGCGGAGAATTGTAAATAGACAACAACTAGTGAGTGTGGTCAGTCATGGTTGAATAGAGTTGTCTATGTGTGTATATACGTATATACACTGACTGACAGAGCAAATGCAACACCAGGAAGGAGTGGTCAGAACTTTATGCCAATTGCAGGGTAGACTGACGTCACTGAGGTATACTCATGATGTGAAATGCGCCGCTGTGCTGCGCACGTAGCGAACAATAAATGGGACACGGCGTTGGCGAATGGCCCACTTCGTACCGTGATTTCTCAGCCGACAGTCATTGTAGAACGTGTTGTCGTGTGCCACAGGACACGTGTATAGCTAAGAATGCCAGGCCGCCGTCAACGGAGGCATTTCCAGCAGACAGACGACTTTACGAGGGGTATGGTGATCGGGCTGAGAAGGGCAGGTTGGTCGCTTCGTCAAATCGCAGCCGATACCCATAGGGATGTGTCCACGGTGCAGCGCCTGTGGCGAAGATGGTTGGCGCAGGGACATGTGGCACGTGCGAGGGGTCCAGGCGCAGCCCGAGTGACGTCAGCACGCGAGGATCGGCGCATCCGCCGCCAAGCGGTGGCAGCCCCGCACGCCACGTCAACCGCCATTCTTCAGCATGTGCAAGACACCCTGGCTGTTCCAATATCGACCAGAACAATTTCCCGTCGATTGGTTGAAGGAGGCCTGCACTCCCGGCGTCCGCTCAGAAGACTACCATTGACTCCACAGCATAGACGTGCACGCCTGGCATGGTGCCGGGCTAGAGCGACTTGGATGAGGGAATGGCGGAACGTCGTGTTCTCCGATGAGTCACGCTTCCACGCTTCTGTTCTGTCAGTGATAGTCACCGCAGACGAGTGTGGCGTCGGCGTGGAGAAAGGTCAAATCCGGCAGTAACTGTGGTGCGCCCTACCGCTAGACAACGCGGCATCATGGTTTGGGGCGCTATTGCGTATGATTCCACGTCACCTCTAGTGCGTATTCAAGGCACGTTAAATGCCCACCGCTACGTGCAGCATGTGCTGCGGCCGGTGGCACTCCCATACCTTCAGGGGCTGCCCAATGCTCTGTTTCAGCAGGATAATGCCCGCCCACACAATGCTCGCATCTCCCAACAGGCTCTACGAGGTGTACAGATGCTTCCGTGGCCAGCGTACTCTCCGGATCTCTCACCAATCGAACACGTGTGGGATCTCATTGGACGCCGTTTGCAAACTCTGCCCCAGCCTCGTACGGACGATCAACTGTGGCAAATGGTTGACAGAGAATGGAGAACCATCCCTCAGGACACCATCCGCACTCTTATTGACTCTGTACCTCGACGTGTTTCTGCGTGCATCGCCGCTCGCGGTGGTCCTACATCCTACTGAGTCGATGCCGTGCGCATTGTGTAACCTGCATATCGGTTTGAAATAAACATCAATTATTCGTCCGTGCCGTCTCTGTTTTTTCCCCAACTTTCATCCCTTTCGAACCACTCCTTCTTGGTGTTGCATTTGCTCTGTCAGTCAGTGTATGTGCGTGTTTGTGTGCAGTTATTGGGTCATTCTGAAATAAATTAGAGTAATAAAAGAGATGTAACTACCTTTCCTGTCACTGCACAACCTACAAAGTATGACTTTTTGGATCGAGTGAACCTTCGAGTTGGACTACGACAACTTTCATCGGTATTTCTGAATGTGTTTTTTACCCACATTTTCTTTTCTTCTTTTGCTACTGGTTTAGCGTCGCAGTAACACAAGGAAGTATTTTCATCCCCTGCGGGTGGGGGACGCACATGTAGAATACACCCGCGGTATCCCCTGCCTGTCGTAAGAGGCGACTAAAAGGGGCGACCAAGGGCTGACTGAATTAGAACCATGAAACTAATTTTGAATCGTACAATCACGCGGGGAACACCATAGGTTGCCTGTGCTTGCGAGTAGTACCACTAAATTCGGTACGAAATCGGTTTGTGATTAGTAGCAGTTAAAGCCTGGCCTGGTGGATTCCAGTACCCGTGCGTCGTACCCATGTGTGCAACACCGCGGGTCTGGGCGTAGCCTGTGAGTTGTACCACTATATGGGCAGCACCGTGGGTCTGCGTTGCCTGTGATTAGTACCCACTATGTGAGGAACACCACGGGAATACCGGCGCCCGTGTTTAGTACACCTAGGTGGGGAACCTTCTCGGTTTGCGTTGACTCTGGGTTGGGCCATTGTGTGAGACACACCATAGGTCTGCGTTACTTGTACATATTGCAATACTTGTGAGTAGTACCATCTTTTGTGGAACACCGTGAGTCTTCGCTACTTCTGATTAATACCCCAACATGACATATACCATGGTTCTATTTTACTCGCGACATGTACCATTCTGTGGGGCCTTAGACGTGGATTTTGCACCCCCTTTAGACACCAAGCATCATTGCGATTTATAAGTGGTTCCTTGGTCGGTAGTAATGTTATTTTCGATCTGTATTGAGTCCGATCCACTGGCTTTTGTTTGTTTGTTTTGTGTTTTGTTGAGTTCCTGTCCATCCATTCATTCTTCATGCCATATTTTATTTTTATTTTGGTCAGTGGATGCCTTTGCAATTTTTGTTCTTTCATTTCGTACCATTAGGGGCCGATGACCTTCGATGTTAGGCCCCTTAAAACAACAAGCATCATCATCATCATCAGGAAGTATTTTCATGACCGGGGAAATGTAAAGGTGTAGGACTGGGAAGAAAGCAGCCGTGGCCTTAATTAAGGTCCATCCCTAGCGTGCGCCTGACGTGAAAATGAGAAACCACGGCTGTGATGGTGTGGTTTCAACTCACCATCACCTGAATGCAAGTTCCGAGCTACGTGACTCGAATCGCGGAGCCAAGTCGCTCGGTAGTTTTTATTTACTGCTTGTGAAACATGAAATAGCAACTTAGTTGAAATTAACATTCACCTAGACCAATCCTAGGACTATATTGTTACAGTTGCTCACACCATTGAATACTAACGGTACTCCAAATACTACTGATAAATATTATTTTCCTTTCAATTGCAATAATTTTAGGAGATGCTGGGTTTCGGATTGGCAGGTTTATGCCACCGACCTCAAGCGGGATCGAATCCACCATCGTGAGAAGAGTAGAACAGCGACTAACCGACTGCTCCATAAGATCGACCCTCTGCCGTTGACTTCCAGCTAGTGAAATGCGCGTGGATAAGGGAATACCTTACCGCATATCCGAGGAGACCGTCATATCTTTCTTTACAAAGCATATTCGAAAGACTACTAAAGTCCTATGTGATTGCTGAACGTATATCAATACTGCATTCTGTGTTCAGATATGCCTGGTAGATTTGCTACCAAACTACAAGCTCTTAATTATCCTTTCCTCTTTCTTTCTTTCTTTCTTTCTTTCTTTCTCTCTTTCTGTACAATCTCGTGTTCACTTACGTAGTCCGTAGCATTGCACTACCTTTTTCCAATCATGGATTGCCAGTTGATAAGTGGTAATATTGCCAGTCTATACAGTAATCCTGAGTCTCCGTGACTCAGATGGCAGCGTGCCGGCCTGTCACCGCTGGGTTCTGTGGTTCAAATCCCGGCCCCTCCATGTGAGATTCGTGCTGGACAAAGCGGAAGGGACAGGTTTTTCTCCGGGTGCTCCGCTTTTCCCTGTCATCTTTCATTCTAGAGACACCCTCCAATATAATTTCATTTCATCTATCAGTCATTAATCATTGCCCTAAAGGACTGTGACAGGCTTCGGCAGCCTCGCCGCTAGATGGGGGCTTCATTCATTCCATTCCTGGCCCGGTCGAATGACTGGTAACAGGCTGAGTATTTTCATTCTCCTCAATAATCCTGAAGTGGTCAGCTTACATTCCTCTTCCTCTTTTTCTAATCATCTTGTAGAATGGAGTTTAAGAAGTTGTATTCATGTCTTAAAAATCACTGCACGCTCCAAACATGTTCGTTATCACTTCATTAATGTTTCCAGCCGTAATCGTGCGGGAAAGGCTGTTCATTGCCTACCCGCTGTCCTCTGTTTGAAAGAGGAGCGAGTTCGAAGGGGCTAGTTTCTTTCACTGATTGCCTTGAACATTTCTAGAAGACAATATTAATTATTTAAGGAGACATTTCAAAGCACTTTTAAGATAATATAGTACTTCATTTGTCAGTATGGCTAAAGACTCCTTGGCTGAATTGTCAACGTTGAGGCCTTCGGTTCAGTGGGCCCCGGGTTCGATTCCCGGCCGTGTCGGGGATTTTAATCTCATCTGATTAATTCTTCTGGCTCGAGGAGTTGGTGTTTGTGTTTGTCCTAACACTTTCCTCTTCATATTCATTTAACATACTAACTACCAACCACCACAAAAAACACACAATAGTGATTACCGGCACATCCCTCCATATAGGGTTGGCGTCAGGAAGGGCATCTGACCGTAAAACAAGGCCAAATCCACATATGCAACACAACTCGCACTCGCGACCCCACAAGTGTGGGAAAAGCGGTATAAGAAGAAGAAGTAGAAGAAGATTTATCAGTATGGTTAAAAACAAGTCTGTATAATTATGCAAATTTAAAATTTTACTCATCCACTCACTCACATAAATAAAAGCTCATGGTGTTAAAGCCACCATGGGCTTTGGCCAAGCGATTGCTGCTGAGCACGAAGGCCTGCAGATTACGAGGTGACGCCAGATCATGCAAATAATCCTCTCAGCCGTTATTCATGGCTTTCTAGACTGTGGCATCTATCTCGCCGTGAGTTAGCTTCTCAGTTGTTCTCACGTAGGCTGAGTAAACCTCGAATCAGCTTTCAAATCCAGGTAACAGTCTCTGACCTGGCCACGAATCGAGGTGATCGTGCTCAGGGCCACCAAATAAGAAGCAGACTTACTACCCCTAGACTGCAGGACCGGCTTCACTCACTCATCACGATATCTCAGAAACCACTGAACTAATGTGAGTTAAATTTGGCATAGATGTTCCTCCGAGCTATTAAGTAATGACGAAGACATATATTTTTAGCTAAGAAATATGTTTTCCTTAATATTTGTTTTACGTCCCACTAACTATTTTTACGGTTTTTTGTGACGCCACGGTGCCGAAATTTTGCCCTGCGGGAGTTCCTTTACGTGCCGGCAAAAACACCGACACGGGGCTGGCGTACTCGAGCACCTTCAAGTACCACCGGACTGAGCCAGGATCGAAACTGCCAACTTGGGCTCAGAAAGCAAGCGTCTCACCTGTCTGAGCCACTCAGCCTGGCTAATTATCTTTTAAATTCAGCTCTTAACGAGTAAACAATAACGGGATAAAATACTAAAAATTTCCAATGTTTTGGAGTGAAAGGTTGCGGGCTGCTATGATACACTTATATTTTGAGATGGATCATTTGGCAGCTCTGCTTGTTTTGTTCTGTTGGTTGAGTCACAAAACAATTGTGATAATACCTATGAAATGTGTATTAATAGAGAGGTAGTATATATCAGAGAGGACTGTAGCCGTCTTTTCTCCTCGCTTTCTTATTTAATATATAGCGCACACACGCACGGTGGTCAGAATGATGGTAGTAGACCCTGTATTTTCCAACTGGGGTAGGGTCAAGGCCCCTGCTGTAACACAAACTAGTGATTCCTACAAGAGCAAGAAGGAGTACTTGGGTGAGATATACATTCGAAACCTCGTCCCGAATCGAAGTGAGCAACATGTACATTTTTAACCACATACCAGCCTGCCTGCCAATCATACGGGCAGTACTCGAACCCAGATCTCTGAGGACGGCAGCTAAATGCGCTAACCGTAAGGGGCAGTATTGGCTGAGATGTTTAGACTTAACACTTGTGAACTGATGGTGGTAGGCGAGTTGTTTCCTTGTGTCATTAACAAAAGAATGTATGCTTATAACGGGTAATTCCGCTGGTACAAAAATAAAATAAGGAAAAAGACAAGGGCATATACGTATGAACGTCGTAGCATACAACGAAGATTTCCGTCCATTTATCATGATTAATGAATTTCAGATAAATGGTTTGTAAATAAATTATTATTATTATTATTATTATTATTATTATTATTATTATTATTATTATTATTATTGGGTCGGCATTTGATATGGATTTGGAACAGTTGAACGGTCAGATGCCCTTCCTAAATCCTATCCTATATGGAGGGATATATTCTCGATGCGTGTTTCTGTGGTGGTTACTAGTGTGGTGTGTTGTATGTAGATGAAGAGAAGCGTATTAAGACGAACACAAAAGCTCAGTTCCCGAGCCAGAGGAATTGACAGTTAAAATCCTCGCCCGGATCCGGACTAAATAACTTATTGTACTGAAATTAAAAGTTCCAATTTGTATGAAGTAGAAACTCCTTCACCCTTTAGTATTCCTTATCAGTTTGGGGACGTTTTGCTAAATGTCCATCCGTCGACCTGAAGAACAGAAGGGGAACACCCGGGTTGTTCGATAGAATTGTCCTGGGAGACGAGCTGTACTCTAATGCCCATTAAATCATGTTTAACATCATCTCTGCTCTCCATTCAAGTGCACCATTTTAATCGCTGTGTGTAGTGGTCATTCATATACTCCATTAGTGATTGGAACGTGTGACTGTTATCGTTCGAGAGGGTCTGTACATTGCTGCAGCACTGGTGGCCTCATTTCAACAGACAATTGTGATAATCACCCATTAGCTAATCCCTTGTTAGAATGAGAGGGAGGGTCCAAACACGAAGGCTGAGATTTCCTTGGCTCAACTCCCAGACTTATTATGTAGAAACGCCTCCACTTAGATACCATAGATGTATAATATAAGGAATGTAGAAGTGATGGAGAGTTAATGTAGATGATAAATAAAGTCTTCTTTTAAAGTATAATCTACGTAACACCGGTAATTATTACGACTCCCTACTTACACATTATAAACTTCGTAAAAGAGAAAGACACGTTTCTCTTAGAAACTGGATATTCGTGAGGGTTCGGTTTGTTACGTTTTCTGTACTAAGTACCTCAGATGGTAGAGTGCTTGCTTTCTCATTTCAAGTTCTCGGGTTCGATCACAGACCAGTCCACTGTGCTGAAATACACCAGCCGATAGATTTACCGACACTTAAAAGAAATCCTGTAGGAAGAAATTTCAACACTTCGCTGCCTCTGGAAACCATAAGAAAGTAGTTTGTGAAACATGGCACTGCGTGAATTCCATTGCTTTCCCTGATGCTAAAGCCTACCTGCAGTCCAGAACAATGGAGAGAGAGTACTTTTATTTCAATTATGATTTGTTTTAAAGTATTAAGGGTCTATCTCGCCTAGGCGGTAAAGGTGGGCTCGTTTCATCTGGAAGGATGAGCGTTCCTTTCTCCGCTGGGAAGTAGAAAAATTTAGGAATTACATTTCTGCCCCGGGAGAAACAGACGACCCTGGGGTTCAATGAGGATACAATGGAGAATTGGGTTCCGGATTAATTCAAGGGGGGGGGGGGGGGGGGAAAGCGGTCGGTAATAGCGCTAAACACTCTGTTCCACATAACACATAACTTCAAGCGCCTTCATTTTTTAAATTTGTATCTTGATGAATTTTAGATTCTCACAAATATAGTTTTTGCAACAAGACTACAGAACTAATGACCCCGGTGTCTGTAACTTGTAAATATTGCATGTTTAGAGCACCTCAATAGAACCAAAATAATTTTAACTTTCGAATAAGCACAGAACTCGATTCGAATTTTGATACTTATTACATTAGACAGTTCTAGCTTCTTTTATTCACGGCCATCTTCGCACGTTTGTGCGAGGTCACTGGAGGAACCAGGCTTAGTTTTCAGCTGGCTGGGTATTTAAGACCAGATGCTCTACCCATCCCCACTCGCAGTTCCTACTAAAAATCTCACCTGAAGTACCCGGAATTGCAGCCCAGGACAATCTGATTGGGAATCATGTGACTAGGCCATTGAGTCAGCATGCCGTCTTCCGATCTTCCTATTTCTAAATTTACAATAATTCATGTAATTACAGATATCACAATTTGAAAATTTTCCAAATGTCTCTAGAAATATATAATGTTTCATTTGATTGATTGATTGATTGATTGATTGATTGATTGATTGATTGATTGATTGATTGATTGATTGATTGATTGATTGATTGATTGATTGATTGATTGATTGATTGATTGATTAATGTACAGGGTGTCAGTCAGTACAGTAGTATTCATGATTTGGCAAGAAGGAGGCCATCACCTTAGAAAATGATAGAATCACACAAAGAAGGACACTACAGCTATTAAGGTCCGGGGAATCTCAAATGCCTTCATGGTGCGAGAAGTTCCCGAACTCTTGTCCACTGTGTTTGTTGGACTAAATATTAAAATTAACGTATTCTGAATGTTTTGTTTTAGTACGCGATACACATTGTAACTTTAATGTCAATAATAATAATATAAATAACTGACTGAATAAATCAAATTATATAAATAAATAAAATACTTAAATTAAATTAATAAAAATAATTAATCGAAATGTCCGTAGTATGGGCGCCATACTTCACCAGAATGGATCTCTCGAATTTAGATAGAGCAATTATAATTCTTTATATCCCAGGGCGTGTACATAATGCTGCGTACTGTTACATCTGCTTCAGGCCTTACCTAACCTTCTGAAAACGACTAAATAGGTAGGAACTGCACCTAGGTTCATCAATAACTCCACTGATTCTAAAATATCTAACTATATTCTCAATAAAATCCGTGCATGAGCACCTCATCAACACACCAAAATACACTTATAATACACAAACAAAGGATTGCTGGAAGACTCCATATTTACAACAACAACAATGAAAATAGTAGGAAAACGAAAGCGAGAACTCAGCCACCATTTGTAGTTAGTTCGTTGAACAATGTACATATATGTATATAAGAACCCTTCATTGTCTCTGTATCAACACGACTTGCCGATTCTCATAATCGGCAGTTTTAACATCACACAGATACTGTACCTCGTAATACTGTGTTCAGAGACTTTAACACTTGTTGTAAAGATATATACATTTGAGCAACACACGCTTGTCGATTCTGAACATAAATTATGGAAAATCGGAGATAGCTTTCACCAACATATAATGCCAAGCCGCCACAAGTGCTACAATACTTAAGGCTCTATACGATGGGTATGCTTAGCCGCCATTTTGGTTCATACATGCTCAATGGGCCATGTGATCAAACTCTAGTTTCTCCTACGAGCCCTTGCTTCGTCACATTGAATTTATTGCTTTAATCACCGCGTGCAGGGACAAAATAGTGCTATATTGGTGTGGATATTTGTTACACAATGGTGAGTTGTTCTACACGTAATTGTAGTAATGTTTCTACTGCGGGATACAGGTTGTTTATATTCCCTTCTGGTGCATTATGCCTCCACTGCCTCTGGTACACCTTCTACTACAACTGCTGACCTAAACCTGCATCCATCTCCCACTGACATTATTACACCCCTTAATTCAGTCACATTGATCATTCAATATTCAATTCTGTCCCCGAAGTCCGGCAATAGGAGTTCAACATCCAAACACCACAGTTACAATATTTGTCAAAACTAACTTCATGTCAGAAATAATTTGTTTAACGTTGGTGGTAGTAGAACAAATGCATTATTGAAAACAAGATCTGTGGTAGGCCTATATGAAGACAGGTTTTAAACTGTGAGCTTTCTGACTCAAGTTCTGAAACATTAATATTTTTTTTAAATTTGTTGGGTGGTCTAAAGAAACCAAATTGTGAAGTTATGGAATTAATTTGTAACTGTGAGGTCTTCTAGAGGGACTATAAGCATTATATTGCAAAATGGTGCAAATCTTGTAACGGAGAAAATTTCGAATGATAAATGTACCAGTACACGTTTTTCAAAGTGCTGTAATTTAAAAGAAAAAAATGTTAGACTCTTCTTCAAAATTCGATCCTATGCTGTTGTGGACTTTAACAAGAATGTACGGAAACGAGGTAAAATGTATGGGACTGCTTCGGAAAAGAAGAGAAAAATGTAAACAAGGAATTGAATATTATTGTTTTGTAAATACTGTAATAAAAGGACACAGCAAATTTGTAAAATATTACTTAAATATATATATTTTTAATGTGCTGCTTGAGCAAGTTAACCAATGTTGCAACCCTTTGAAGTTTACTAAGGTGAGTTGTGTTGAGAAATCATACTGCTTCTCCTAAAACCACAGCCATCTCTGTTAAAATAAATAAAAAAAACTGTTAACTTTGCCAGAGTCAAACATTGTCAATACTCTCCACAGCTCGTGGGTCACTCCCCTTACAAGTCATTGTTGATTATCAGTGCAATACTTCAAGTTGGGAGAGAAGATACAGCTATTGAAGTAGTTACTCTATTTCTATTTTCTTCCCGAATGTAATTTATAACAACATAACATTTGTTTCATGAATGCTCGATTGAATAAACTAAAATCTTCTGTTCATTACAACTGCATAAGCTGATGAGATTCATAACACTCACCAAACATTAATTTTATTTTACACATAGAATGTACTGGTAAATAAGAAAAGGGACCAAATTTTAGAAGAAAGAAATAAACAAAGAATTCCCGTTACTTGAGTGTGTTCATCTTCGTACATCACATTTCAGCGTTATTTTTGTTCGGAGAATATTTTTCTTATTATTTCGACAACATTGAAAATAACGCTGAATCAGTTTCACGCAAGTATGGAATACCGACCGAGATCATATGGTATCAAAATCTTCTATCACAGTTTATATCTTTTCGACACTGACCGATTACCACATCAAATTCCACGATTTAAGAATGACTAGCCTATATCAATACCACGATGCCCCTCATTTCATTTGACGGTACCGCGGCGCATAGCTTACGAACAACCTATTCTACTTATCAATATAATAATAATAATAATAATAATAATAATAATAATAATAATAATAATAATAATAATAATAATAATAAAACCGATTTATTAGGAAGTTTTTTCTCTGGTACCCAGTGAGAGTACATGTCTAGTTTGTTTGCTTATTAAAAGGCAAATTATCAACGACTTTGCTTTTACAATCACCGTCTCGAGTAAAAATTACACAATAATGTACGAAATATACTCATATTTATGTTACCTAACCGTTTGAGTAATACCGAGAATGAGTATTTTTTACAGTTTGTTAGTTCAGCATTATTTTCTAGCGCGGAGAACAGTAAAAAAGGAGGGATATACAAGGCTGGGGCGGTCAACTGCCTTACCAACGAAGCGCAGGAATGAACCATAATGGCGGGCGAGCATACCTAGTCTTTAGAGAGCCTTAACAATACTTAATGCGTAAGCACTCCACAATTTGTTAATCAGCCACATTCCACGAACGTTTGAAGTCCAGTCCAGTATATTGCAACCGTGTCACTACCGTACCGTATATCCAGTTTCACTCCCGTGTGTTAGCACTACTTCATTCCCGTACCGTGTGTGGTCTCCTTTCTTCTCGTACAGTGTGTCTGGTTGTAGTTCCTTTACGCTGTGTTGTCGAAGTATATAAAGACCTCAGCATCCCCCTTCTTCTCACATGATACGCCTAGATTGATCCTTGCCAGCCAATCATGAGTGATCCTCTTGTCAAGACCACGCCGTGAACTCTTTCCAGTGTCCCAAGGCAATAACACACTCTGGGGTGTTTCACATGAGTCATAGAACTTTCCTAGTACAACAACAAGCTCATCTCATCAGACTGGGATATATACATTATTCATAGAACTTCCCGACGACAACAACAAGTACATCTCATCAAACAATGGGGTAGACACATGACTCATCCGAATTACCAGAGTTATTAAAGCAATGTTTTCCCACTCGTACAAATCAAATTACTCATACTACATATATGGAGATCTACCAGCTTACAAATATAAATGACAAAATATACAAATGAAATACTGATAATAATAATAATAATAATAATTTATTTATTTGGCGTATGATGAATAATGACAACCTATAAACTATTTACACAACCAGTGAAAGATGAGTACAAAGTAAATACAAATTATTATATCTATACAGTGAAAGAAAGCAATTTACAAAGTTTGAAAGTACAAGAAGAAAACACAATATATTTACATCGCTATCCACCTATCAATTCTGACATTTCATATATACACACTGAGTGCGAGTGATGTACATGTCACTAAATGTGAATGTCCAAACCCGCCACCCACTTCACTGCTTCGGGTGTAGCTGAGTTGAGGTCTTCCATGGTGCCAGTGAAAGCACGGAGTGGACATTCCTGCACTACATGTTTCATTGTTTGTCGAACCTCCCCACAATCACAGTATGGAGAAACTGACCAGCCCCAGGTGTGTAAAGTAGATGCTGTTCTACCTACTCCACATCTCATGCGGTTTAGTCTACTCCAGGTGCAACGTGGCAGATCAAAGCCTGCCAGCTTTGTGGATGGGTTATTAATATCCACTATTGCCCGAGCTGGGGATAAAGACCACTCTGTTAACCATTTAGAGGTGGGGTTGAATTCGCTAGATGTTATCTTCACGGCTGTCTTCCAAGCAGGCTGGCGAGACTTCAGACGTGTGCATTTCTGTCTGATATCCTCATGAACAGGTAAACGTTCATTCTTTAGCATTCTGGTCCATAGCTGAAAAAGGGCCTTCTGTCTCCTGATATGTGGAGGTAGTATATTGCTGAGAACCGGTAACCATTGGGTCGGTGTAGCACGAAGTGTACCAGTTATTATTCGCATGGTTTGACGAAGTTGTGAATCTACTAGCTGTGTGTGAGCACCGTTAAGCCAGACACCAGAGCAGTATTCTGCTGCAGAATACACTAAGGCCAGAGATGTTGTCCTTAATGTGTTTCCATCCGCTCCCCAGGAAGTTCCAGCCAATCGTTGGAGAATGTTATTACGACTTTTTAGTTTGTTGGCGGTTTTCTGCAGGTGATTTTTGTACGTAAGAGACCTGTCCAATGTTACTCCTAAGTAACTGGGATTGGCACAATATTGTAGTTCATGGCCCTTGAATAATACCCTTGGATGGTGGTTTGCTTCTGCGTTGTTCAGATGGAATGTAGATGTCACTGTTTTCTGTGGATTGGGATGAAGGTACCATCTTTGAAAGTAGTCATCCAACAGTTCAAGGTCTCGGTTAAGAACTATTTCAGCTTCTGCGAAGTTGGGTCGTTGAATTGTAAGGCAAATATCGTCCGCATATATGAACTTTCGGGACACTGTTTCAGGCAGGTCGTGGATGTATAAGTTGAAGAGAGTAGGAGATAGAACCGACCCTTGAGGCAGACCATTGTTGACTTTGTGGAATTTGCTTCTGTTGTGTTCTGAGTGAACTTGAAATAGTCGGTTGCTTAACATTCTGTCAATTAGTGTAGTAATTTTTAAGCAAGGAACAGCTTTAATCAGTTTAAGCATACGACCTTCCCTCCAGACTGTGTCATATGCAGCTGTAAGATCTAAGAAGACAGAGACGCTTTTCGATTTCTTCTCAAAACCAACCTCCAGATATCTGGTCAAGGACAGTACTTGGTCACTGCAGTCACGGCTGGGTCGAAATCCTGCTTGTTCAACTGGAAGGAATGCTTCGATGGCTGGTGTTATTCGGTTTAGTATCAGTCTTTCTAATAACTTGTAGGTGACGCAGAGTAGAGCTATAGGTCGATAGCTTTGTGGGAGAGTTGGATTCTTTCCTGGTTTCAGAAGGGCAATAATTTTTGACTTCTTGAAGATTGGGGGAAGTCTTCCTGACTGAAGTATGGAGCTGAACAATGCAGCAAGCCATCTTCTTGTAGCTGGACCACAGTTTTTTAGTAGTTCTGAGTAGATTCCATCTAGTCCTGCAGCTTTGCCATTTCGGAGTGATTTTAATCCCTCATCGACCTCTTGTGATGTGAAAGGTTGTGAACAGGTCGCGTTCGGTTGTGTTTCTCGTTTTGCCTATTTAAGCTCAGTTTTAACCCATTTCATGGTCAGTTTATTCCTTGTTGTTTTAGAGGTGGAAACGAGGTGATTTGCTATTGCTTCCACCTTGATTGGGGAATGTTGCTTTGGTGGTATGGATGTGGAATCTAATTTCCGAATAAGTGACCATGCTTTTCTGCTGGAATGGGTGAAATTCATGTCTTTTACAGTCTTCACCCACTTCTCTTTTCTAGCAAGATCAAGTGATTGTAGTAAATCTGTTGCTTTCTCGTGACTGCTATTTTCTTCGAATTCCTTACTCAGTCTTCTGGACTCTTCACTCCATCCCGGTATATAGTCTTTACGGAATCCTCTAGGATTATAGGTTTTTGCTGCTGATTTTATTAAGCCAACAAACCTCATGTAGTTCTCTGGGACAGGTTTAATCCATCTGATGTTGGCATCAGTAGACTTGGCATAAGCAACCCAGTCTGCTTTCTGAAAGTTCCAGCGAGGTCTGGGTGTAGATTGTATAACTGGGATCTGAATTCCTATTTGGTAGATTATGGGTCTGTGCTGGTTGTGCGGGAAGTTATTGAGCACTTGTCTCCTAACACGGCAAGATGGTAACATAAAACTGTGCGAGACAAAGCAAAGGTCTGGTGTGTAGTCACATTTCCAACGGCCAGAGTGAAACGTTCCCTTATCTTTGGGGTCATATATCAGTGCAAGGTTGTTTACTTCAGCCCATTCTGAGACCTTAGTTCCATTTTCATCATCTCGCTTATAGCCCCAAGATGTATGGTGGCTGTTGAAATCTCCAAGGATGATGTTATTATGAGAGGGTATTATGGGAATGGGATCAGGCCATATTTCATTGGGTGGCTTGTAAATATTCGTTACCATGATGTCTTCTATTTGTACTGAGGTGGAGAAATAGGTTGGATGATCGCTTACTGGTAGGGTACTGTAGTTGCAAATGTTATTTCTAATGTAAGTAGCAATTCCGTATTGAGCATGGTCGTGAGCTGCTATCATTTTAAATCCTGGTATCTTTCCACTTGCCAAGAACTGTTCAGTGTTCTCTGTATGTGTTTCCTGTAGTACAACAATGTCAACTGAGTGCTTCTGTAAAATGCTTGATAAATACTCACTCTTGGCTCTACTAATGCCTTCGATGTTAAACTGGCAGATGTTGATCTGTGAGCCGATCTTCCGTGTTTGAAATTCATAGTCCTTAGAAGGACTGTTCGACGAATATAGGTTATCATGACCGAGAGGTCGTTTATGACAGTTCGGTCTCATCTTGATCGTAGTTGCTCGCTTAGCACCACCCGGGGGACACGTGCAGGGTAATGGTAGGTAATACCTGCGGACGTGAGCAACAGTGGACCCCCAATAATAATAATAATAATAATAATAATAATAATAATAATAATAATAATAATAATAATAATCGAATACTGACAATAATATCTCTCACTTCTACATATAGTGCGAGGGTGTGATATATCTACTATCACAACATGGCTATTCGAACCTGGAACCGTACAATGTACACATTAGGACGACAAAGAAAGCTGCTTACATATTGACCTGACTCACTGGATAATTACTTAAGACTAGCACGTTTCCTCAATGTTTACCAAATGAATGGATAGGGTATTATGCAGTACACATTGTAGGTTAAGTACAAAAGACACAAAGGTGCATAATTTAAAAAAAGTCAATACGTTTCTCCTAGTGAACACATCAGTGAAGGTTAACTGCCCACGCGCAACATAGATGCCTCGTTCTCTAAGTCCACTTCATGAAGGAAAAAAAAAAAAAGGAAAGCATTCGCCGTACTGGCCATGAAGGCCCTTGGAATGGCGGAATGTAAAGACTTCCACTCTCTGTAACCTCGGCACTTGGTGTGGTAGAGTGGATAGCTCTATGCCCGGCCGCCTTTGCCCCCAGGAATTAACCTGGTACTCATTTTTGGTGCAGACTGATTGTACCTCAGGACCATGTGAACCGCCGGAGATGGAAATATCGTTTATTAAATTTTTCGGCTTCCTGACGGGGAATCGAACCCACGTCCTTCCGAGTGAACCGAACACGCCACTTCATAAGCAAGGGTTACAAAATATTTATAACATCCCTGGTGAGTGTAGTGTGGCGTTATCATGTGTGTAAAGAGACCGGTGTACATTATAATACACGTTTTTTTATGCACTTTTTTCCGATGTTTCTATGCTTTTACATCTTTTGAAATGTATTGTGCATATACATGGATTACTCTGTTTCTGAATATAGTAAAATAGTGCATTTAGTAAGACTTCGTAAAAACTGAAGAAATAAAATCAGTTCCCACGTTTGGTTGAGCTTCTACGAGTTAAAGCAATCCAAATCTTCTGGATTTAGATAATAAGTAAATGGTATTTTTATTACAGAACGGACATTTAATTTGATCTTTTTGAACAATTGGCTTCACGTCGCACCGACACAGACATGTCTTATGGCGACGATGGGATAGGGAAGGGATAGTAGTTGGAAGGAAGCGGCCGTGGCCTTAATTAAGATATAGACCCAGCATTTGCCTGGTGTGAAAATGGGAAATCACGGAAAAAATATTCAGGGCTGCCGGCAGTAGGATTCGAAACCATTATCTCCCGAATGCAAGCTACTAGCTGCGCGCCTCTAACAGCACAGCCAACTCGCTCTGTGAATATAATTTACCTTTTACAATATACTAGGGGCTGCCTGGCCGAGGCGGTAAAGGCGTACTCGGTTCGCCCGGAAGGACGTGGGTTCGAATCCCCGTCAGGATTGCTTTTTACAATATACTCCTGTTTATACTGGCAAGACCTAGTGCTTTTAGTGTAGTATGTCTTCTGGTAGGGGCTACAACAAATTCATTACTTTCATTGATCTGTCTGTCTCATACTTGGCTTTGACAATATGAAAGTGACATGAAGTATGAGCTGTGGTAAAAATGCTATTGCTTTTGCAGCCAGTCCCTGTTATGAACGTTGTTAAAATTTCACTTATAGGATCGGTTGGTGCGTGCATTTCATTGGGAAGTTGTAGTAGCAACTTCTGGCTCGTGAGGAAAGCAATGAGAAAGTACAGCACTCCTCATCTCCCTTGGACGCCTTCTCAATGGTGCCTAGACCATCTATGACAGCTAATGGCGGAGCTGTTGAGGATTCAACCAGCCTTCGGACTGAGTACTCAACATATCTAAAATATAACCATTAAATAGAAAGCGACGCCTATCAGCACAAATTATACAGGAACAAGGATATGTGATAGATATCAATAATTATTCAAAACATATTCTAGACTACTGCGACACTGTACTTACGGACATATCTCATGACAGTAACAAGATGCTTGAACGGAGTTTAAACACCTGTATTCGATTCATATTTAAGCTGCGATATGGTTCTCATATTTCACCTTATTACAGGGAGTTGTCATGGCTTCGTGTTTATGAGCGTCGCAGTCTCCACATGTTGTCCCTTCGGCATGGAGTTCTAAACACAGGTGTACCGAATTATCTCTCTTCAAAATTTAATTACCTCTCCTCCTATCATAACCACGATACACGATCTGGCTCCTGTTTAACAATATCTCTCAGTCACTCCAGGACCTACAACCGCTCCTTTGTAGTCACTGCCGCGAGGCTGTGGAATACCCTACCTGCTACCATTAGAGATTTGCGTTCACGTAGGAGATTTAAGATGGATTGCCGAAATCACTTTCTGAATACTTCTAGCTGACTTTTCGATATGTGTAGTGTGAATGAGTGCGTGAATGAGCATATTTTCATAAAAATTAGAAATATATTCGCTAGTTATAGGTTTTTACTGTGTTTCCGTCTCTTATTATCACGAGTGTTAGTTTTATATTTACTATCATGTACATTTAGATTGTCGTGTTGTACATTCTATAATCTTTTTTTATTACAATCTTCAAATTTTCTATTAATACTATATTATTTTAAAAGATTTATTGTATTTAAATATTATACTGTATGTATGTTAATTATTTTAAATTTTGTGGTTAAGTGTAAGAGAGGGCGTTGAGCCCTAACTTCGCCACGAATAAAGACGAATTACTTACTTACAAGTTGTTTTACATCGCACCAACACAGATCGGTCTTATGGCGATGATGGGATAGGAAAGAGTTAGGAGTGGTGAGGAAGCGGCCTTACCCTTAATTAAGGCTGCAGCCGATTCATTCTTAGTCCTAGCCCTCTCCTATTCCATCGTCGCTAAAAGCTTTCTTTTGTGACGAACGTTTATTCGTTTTTGGTACGTAGTTTAATATCGAATCTGGGATCAAATACCTACCATTGTACTTGTTGCCACAGTCTATTGTAACAAACATATCATATTCTTTGTTGAAAGTGCAGGCGAAAGTTCGAAAAGGAAAGTAAAATAATAAATTGTTTCACTATAATTGAGCACGCCATTTTCAGTGTGATGTGTAATTGTTCCTTCCGGCCGACACTTCAAGTTCTTTCAGCTTGATGAAAGTTCGCGTGACAGCGAGACGTTTCATGTTTCCTTCCATGTTCTTAGAAGAGTTATTGGAATACTTCATGTTAAAATGTGGATTTGACTGTTTGGCTGAATAATAATAATAATAATAATAATAATAATAATAATAATAATCCTGCCTGCAGTAGCTGCTGAGTGGATTGGTAGATCAGTAGTTGCTGTTTCCGATCTTAAGCCCCGAGAAAGGAGGACGGTTGACTTAAAACCGTAAAATAGCAGCCAGAAAACATCTTGAGCCAATCTCTAAGGCTCAATACCTTAGTTGTAACATCGAGATTGATTACAATCAATCTCCCTAGTACCTTCAACTTATCAACATGATGTCGTTTTTAAACGAAGCAACTACCCCAGGCCCTAGTATACATACATACTAGGTTGTCTCGGTCATCGGATTCTGGGGGACCGAGATCGTCATGCGGGGATGTATCGGAGCTTCCCAAATCTCTTCGTCCAAAGACCAAACATTTTCTTGGTACTTTAAACATCAACACACTTCTCAAAACTGGCAAGCTAAAGCAACTAACAGATGTATTGGACAAATTTAATATCCAAATTTTAGCACTTCAAGAAAGTAGATACAGTGATGAAAATCACATTGAATCAGAAAATTATAGAATCTACAATGGTAAACCGGCCATCCATCTTCCTAACGCACCATTGCAATTCGGTACTGGATTTGCAGTCAGAATAAATATCACAAATTCAGTAATAAACTTTACGTCTCCTTCTGAAAGAATTTCCCTACTCACAATCAACTCAGGAAATATAATGTATACGTTAATCAGTGCACATGCATTTACAAACAACTACAACCAAAAAGACACACAAAAAATAGGGGAATTCTGGGACCTACTGGAAGAGACTACAGAAACATCTCCAAACATCACGTTAAAATGCTGCTAGGAGATTTCAATGCACGAATTGGTAAGGAAAAGAAATTTAGAACCATTGTAGGACTATACCCCGCTCACAACAGAACCAACAAGAACGGAGAAAGATTAATAAGCTTCTGCGAGAATTCTGAGTTAAAGCTGATGTCAACCCATTTCCTGGTCCTTCGTCACAAGAAAACAACCTGGAGTCACCAAATTTTCAAATTAATAAATGAGAAGGGAGATTACCTATACCTGACTAGCGTAGTCGGTTAGTCGTTGGCCTGTTCTAAGATACGAGATCAATCCAGCCTTTGGTCAGTTCTATTTGAATGTGCTCAGATACGCTAGTTTCACATCGGTAGATGTAAGGTCATCTAGAAGAACCTTTTCAGGACAAAACTCTGACTCCTCGGTATCTCTAAAGATCGTAAAATTAATTACAGAAGCATAACATCTTCGAAAGCAGGGCAGCAGTCTTTCGAAAGTTGCAAGGGCGGCAGTCTGGATGATTGACTGATATTGCTTAATAATAATATTTAACATGGCTTAACTCTGTTGATACTGCTACAAGGCTGAAAGCAATTAAAAAATACAGCCGTAACTTATTATCAAATATCGTTGGCTGACTGAAAAATTTAAATTCAAATTACTTAAGAGGAGTAGGAACGCTAGAAACCAAATATTTGACATTTTAAAATTTTCATTTCAAAATCTGTATTTTTAAAATTTGGTATACCTGTTATTACTAAAATAGTTGCATAAACAAGTTTTTGTTGTTTATTACGTATGAAATTTAACACATTACCATTGAAATCTTACATTTCTAAAATCAAATGCCAGAGAATGTTGCGGTTTCAATTAATTTGTAGTAAGGACTTCATTATTTTCTCTGGCACCATTGCCATAAAAATATGGCTGCATTGATTTGTAATGCAGTCCTTTATGATATAACAATCTCACGTCATGAATTCGTTAATTTTTAACAATTTTTGGCATTTGTTATTTTTAATAAATTATGTACCTCTATCTCTCCAGCTATAGAACGGAGAATATAAAAATATTCATGTAGGCTTTAAAACAACTAAAGCAAACTCTGTATAAATAAAATAGTAACCACCTTGTGTCTGTACATTGACTATTTTGGCGAAATTTTCATTCCGTTATCCGTTTCAAGTGTAATAATGGCCATCTGCATTTTTTTAGCTTTGGTGCCTGTTTGTTTGTCTGAGTTCTTATAACTTGAAAACTACTGGATACATTTCTACCAAACATCACATTTAGAATCCAACTGTCCTTGGGTAGGTTTTAGGGCAATATTGTTTCTAAATCCCTTAATTGACGGGGGGTTTATACGAAACCGGAACCGTGATTTTTCACTCCCACAAAATATATACAACCAAACTTAGTGGAAATCTACCTGCCTTAAAGGAAATCAATTTCTAACTTTTTCTCATGTGCAGCATTTCGATACGATGTTTAATAACGGATCTTTTTTGGATACAAGTCCCACCGGACTTAACAAGATTGCGGTACAATCTGCCAGACGAGCTAGAATATTGAAATTTGGCAAAGTTATATATCTTAGGCTGTAACAGACAAAAAGCTACCAAGATCTTTAATTGTTTCACTTTTTACCCCCGATATATATCGAAATATTGAGGCAATTTTAATGTCGGTGCTGATCTTCCTTTTCAGTAATTTCGTGACTAAACGGTAAGTCGTGTCACAAAATGGATGACACAGTCTGAGCACAATTTGGACTGATCTACACCTTTGGTTCTATGACATTTTGTCGTATCTCTGTTCCGTATACGTTAGATGTGTCTATTTCTCGATTGTACGTACATTTTGCACTTTGTACACGTATAATTCATAGTTTGAATCAGTTATACGAAATATAGAATCATCTAATTGTACACAAACATTGGTCCACCCAGTATCCATATGCGAGCCAAATTCTATGTTTGTAGCTGTCACATAAGTATCCAAAAGTAACGCTCTGTGAGGAAACCTTACCCAAATTTCACCCTTTTTCAACGTTTCTAACTCGGTCTTACCCATTAGTAGATGAGATTAATATCATAAGACCAGCCATTTAGACCGCTAAATGAGGCGTCTTATGGTACAGTCCGTTTGTCGATATGACATATCGTTTAGCTGTAGTTAATCTGTAAGTGAAGGTTTGCAATATTGTAAACATGCATATACTTCGTATGTCGATATGTGTATATTCATTGAAGTCTATTTGTAGCGATGTAGAAAAGGCGTGTCTGCCATTATAAGTAATATTTTACAAATTGATAGTGACTCTCGGCAGGAGGGCGTCTGCTATTGTAATCATTACTTCCCTCATCGACTTTGACTGGCAGTAGGAATGGGATCCTTCTCCAACTCTTGTGTAACTGGCATTAGTAAGGAGTGACTACCATTGTAATGAACAATTCCCTTCTCGATTTGACTGGCAGAAGTCAAGGGGGCATGCAATTTTGTTCAAAACTCCCCTAACCGATTGTGTTTGGAAGTAGGTGGTGTGCCCGCCATTATAAACAAATTTTCCTATCTAAAATGTGACTGCCATTAGGCATAGTGGCCTGCTATTATAATGAAAACTCACCAATTTGGTGTGACTAACATCAAGAAAAATGCCTGGAATTATAATTATAACAGCACAACTCAATTTTGACTGGCAGTAGGCAAGGTGCCTGCCATTATAGTAAAAATCTCCTCAACTGTAATCTGTCTGGAAGTAGGAAAGGGCGCCTGCCATTGTAACGAAAAGTCCACAAATCGATTGTGACCGCGTAGTAGGTAATGGGGCCTGCCATTATAATTAAAACTTCCCTACTCGATTGTGAATGGCAGTCGGCAAGTGAGTCTGCCGTTATCATCACAACTCCGCAACTCGCACTTAACGTTAGAAACAACGTATGGGAACTTCCCCTGCAGTTTCTGTATAACGCTAAGGGACATGCAATTTTAAAAAATCTTATCCACTGCATGTGCAGTAATTTACTTCGATAACCGTATACAATGTAGAATACCGCAGCGAAGAACGAGTGCATTTGCTAGTCGTACTAATATTTTCTCATAGTTTCAACTTGATGCTCTTATGTGTTATTGGTTCCTTCCTAAAAAGTGTTGTAAGTAAATTGAAATCATGTGTCATATTCATGTCACACAAGTTATTTCATTCTGGATTACTGAACAAACACAAAAGGGAGATTTAAAATTTTCAGACTCACAGCTCAGTTTTCAGATACAGGAACAAATATTTGGCTGTTTTAATATGTGTAAGGTGGGGCATGCTAACTTCCATCAGTCAACGCTGCTGCAAGTCCTTCAGGTACAGATTTGATGCCACACCAGATTAACTTAGTTGTGGAGATTTATTTTCAACAGCCTATTTGTAATTGGCTAAAATGCGATTGGGTGATGGTTGTGGTGGTGATTATTGTTTTACGAGACTGTAGAACCCGATTAACATTCTCTTTTAACACCGATATCGGTACGAGATGGTGAAGGAGGGAAGGACCATGGAAGAAAAGTAACTGAAGTACTTCAGATGGGAAAGATGATTGTGAGAAGACTGGTACAAGCGGAAGAAACGTCAATCTCAGCCAGGGTCCCTGTGGTCACTAACCCACACTGGTATGTTGAGGGGCCTTTAAGATTTGAATGATAAAAACGAATATACTGAACTGTCTAACATTAGTACTGTATTGTTATGTTACAGAATTGTTTTCATGTACCCTTTTATATTCTTGTTTTATTCTCAGAGCACAATTATCATAATTGTTATTTCATCATCTCGACGTAGGTCAAGATCTTCCTGCTGACTAAGAACTGTAACATGAATTCCGCAAAGCAAAAGGAAAATGCTGATAAACAGGCCAGGCAATGACCTGCAAACAATTGTCTGTAATTACAATGCTCCCTGTTGCATTTACTTCCCACGCTAGGCTGTGCTATGCTGTTAGTTATAAGTGGAAGTTGCGTCATTTTATTGTCGGACGTAAAGTCTCATCCATTATTATTATTATTATTATTATTATTATTATTATTATTATTATTATTGCACTGATATATACCTTGCATAGTTCTATATAAAGACGACTGTTCTGGAGAGAATGAAAACTGAATGGAATCTATATATCTAATGCATGTGTTGGAGATAACGGGCTTGAATATAACATTAAAGGTTGTAGGCAGGAGGGAATTTTTGCTGACTGATGAAGGCCAAGGGTCATGATAAATGAACTTAAATGAAATTATACATATTCATTCATTTATTTATATTAGGTGGGGGTACACAGACCGGGTAAGTCCATAAACGTAATAATAATAATAATAATAATAATAATAATAATAATAATAATAATAATAATAATAATAATAATAATAATAATGTTATTTGTTTAACTTCTCACTAACTACCTTTTTTATGGTTTTCGGAGACTCCAAGGTCCCAGAATTTAGTCCCGCTGGAGTTCTTTTACATGCCAGTAAATCTACCGACACGAGGCTGACGTATTTGAGCACCTTCAAATACCATCGGACTGAGCCACCTTCGAACCTGCCAAGTTGGGGAGTCCATAAAGGGCTCCTTGACATAACTTTATACAAATAAAACCATTTTACCTCATCAATAACCTAAGCATGATAACAGAAAGCAATAAATCACGAGACCATTAAATAATATTTAAAAGAATGTAAACAAAAACAATATTTATCCCAAGCGTACCCTAAATAACGATATAAGGAACAAATGAATGAAGTTCTCTATAAGGAGTTCAAACAGGAGAAAAGAAGTGCAGAAGAAAAAAAGAGGTGTGCCAGACAATATCCTTCAAATATATAAGGAATAAATATGAATAAAATTAAAATGTATTATTCTAGGGATGTTTGTATGCTCCTCAGAACTTTGCTGTTTTTGTCAAAGAACAAATTTAGGTGTTCGCTGAGCGAGTTGTACAATTACAATTGGCTTTGCGTCGCACCGACACAGATAGGTCTTATGGCGACAATGTGATAGGAAAGGCTTAGAAGTGGGAAGGAAGCGATCGTGACCTTAATTAAGATACAGTCCCAGCATTTGCCTAGTGTAACAATGGGGAAACCACGGAAAACCATCTTCAGGGCTGCCGACAGTGGGGTTCGAATCCACTTATCTCCCGGATGCAGGCTCACAGCTGCACAAGCTAACCGCATGGCCAACTCGCCCGTTAATACTTTAACAGAGGGCGAATTTATATTGTGTAAACTTCCTTATCTATAGACGTGGGAAAGCAGATGTTTACGTATTTTGACTGCTGGAATATAGAATCTTATGAATTTAAACACACAAGATTAAGCATATTATTTAAAACCCTCTTCATGAATATTAAGGGATGAACTTGCTTTCTGTTTTTAAGTGATGGAATGTGCAAATTATTCAAGCACAGCGGGTAAATGTGTCGTCCGTTCACCTAAGGTAAACAGGTCTTTTTATATTTTAAAATATCTATAATATAGCTTTGATTAGATGCACGTGTCTTGCGGTGATACTGGCGATTATTGTTTAAGGGGAAGTTCAACTGGGCAACTCTCCTCTTCTAACACTAATCAGAGGAAAGAATGACCGACGTCCAATCCATCCAAGAATTAGGGTATCGACAAAAGAAAAGAAAGGGTCAGGAATAGCGTGAAAATGAAATATACCCTAGGCCTCGTAAAAAATACCCCGAGATCGTATGTGAGCAGTAATAGAACTCGAGTGGTCGGATAGGAAAAGTGAAAGTGAGGAGCGTCGCACTAGTAAATGGAAGCAACGACAGACACAGCTAGAGTACCTGTGATCGCCAACACATGCTGAGATCCCTGGGGGTTACCCCTTTTAGTCGCCTCGTACGACATAGGTGGGGGGGATACTGTGGATGTACTCTACCCACGCAATCTGTGCAGACAGATCAGGAAGGCTGTAAGTTATCATTCAGAAATCTAATTCCGGTGTCGAAGCCGACTTCTGTGAAGTTTTCTACACATTCATACCATATTCTTCTTCCTCATGGCCATTTCCGGGAACATATATGCGAGTAAAGTGGGTAACTCACTTGCAATTCCTATTCAATTATCCAAATCCAGGTGCGTACTAGTTAAGATTAAGCTTCTCGTCAAGTCAGCCGTTGTTTGAATCCTGATCAATGCATGGGGAAATTTTTCTTTTCTGTTTTCTTGAAATTAAAAATACCGAGCAAGTGGCCATGCGGTTAGGGTCACACGGCTGTGAGCTTGCAGTCGGGAGATAGTGGGTTCGAACTCCACTGTCGGTTTTCTATGGTTTCCCATTTTCACACCAGGCAAATGCTGGGGCTGTACCTTAATTAAGGCCACGGCCGCTTCCTTCCCATTCCTAGCCCTTTCCTATCTCATCGTCACCATAAGACCTATCTGTGTCGGTGCAACGAAAAGCAAATAAAAATAAATAAATTAAAAGTCAAGTTCCCCTTGCACGTAATCCCGGAGGTTTACATCCCACTAACTCTTTTTACGGTCGGAAACATCAAAGTTGCGGAATTCTTTTACGTTCTTCTACGTCCCAGCAAATATACCGGAACGAGGCTGGCATATTTGGAAATGATCAAAACCGGGCTAAGACAGGATCGAACCCTCCAAATTGGTCTCAGGAAGTCAGCATCCTTCCATCTGAGCATCCTAGTCCGATTAATTCCTGTGTTTGATCTTGACAGTTTATGAAGCCAGCAGTACTTTCTTCTAATTATTTCACGCAGAATGCACATAAATCTGTATCATTGATGACTGTTCCGGTGGATGTATTATTGCCCATTGTTTGCGTTACGGTTCACATCACACTCCGTCCTAGCCTTCACAAACCACTGTTCCGTACTCTTGGAGCTTGTTTACCGGCTAACATTATTCTTGGGCACGTCACATAAGATCATGTCCTTGACTGCTTCACCGCCGATGTTTTTAATGTAAATTCTGTAATGGTACGCTTTGTACTTCTCCTCTCCGTAATAAATCACAACCCGTTAGATCATGTCTGCGCTGTGTGGCCCAAGTACAGAACAAGAAAAAAATGTTATAATTTGACCTTCTTTTAATTGACGTTTTAGTATAGTAGTGCTCTGTCATCGGAGTCCTTGAGAACAAGAATACTTACTTCGTTTCCTGGAAAATATTCTGGTAAATATTAGACAACGTGCTAGACGATACTTTCTCTTCTGGCTTCTGAATGAGGAGCTGGAAAAATGTTGGACATCCTCAGATTTTCACAATGCCTGCATTATTCCAATAGAATCGTCAACGAAGTTCTTTATATTTTCATCCTGTGAATCTGTAAGCATCCTCTGGAGGTACCGTCACTTACACGGACTCATATCTGAATATCTTTTGACGGGTTCGAGCGAGATGGCCACGCGGTACGAGTCGCGTAGCTATAAGCTTGTATCATAAAGGTGGTGGTTCGAATCCCACTATTGGTATCCCTGAGGGTTTATTTTGCGTGAAAGCCTCGGGCGCTCCATCACGGCTTCTCTCCTCCCTTTCGTCTTTCCTATCCGACCTCCATCAGTCAACTTTTGTTCTCATCCGATCCCTAACCAACCAACTAACTAACTAGCTAACTAACTAACTACATTTTTCATTTCGTACGCTGAAGGCCTGTTAAAGGGTAACGTCTTCTCTAAGGCCAGAGAGATTCGGACCGGTGAGCGTGGTGAATTATTTGATTGGTACTGTACTATAACTTCTTTTTCGAAAACGTTTACTGAATGGATAATTTCATTAACAATTTTAGTATGTTGTTGAAACCTGGGCCTTGTTTCGAACTATGACCACTGAAATTGGGAATAGTTTCATGTGGAAGAACAGGTTTTTATATTTTTCATGGAAGTTCTATAGTATCAATGCCACTTTCAAGTTTGAAATTCGGAGGTAGAACGCTGGCCTTCTCAGCTTAAGTTGACGGGTTCAATTCCGGCTCATTCTACTGGCATTTGAAGGTGCTCAGATACGTCATCCTCGTGTCGGTAGATTTACCTGCACGCAAATGAACTCCTGAGGGACAAACTTTCGGCACAGCGGCGCCTCTGAAAATCATAAACTAGTCAGTGGTTCGAAAAACCAGTTCCGGCTTAAACTGATATGTTAAGATAATTATATCTTTTGCAGATGCAGTAGGTTTATAGTTAGTTTCAAAATAAATAAATAAATAAATAAATAAATAAATAAATAAATAAATAAATAAATATAAATAAATAAATAAATAAATAAATAAATAAAACGAAAATCAGAGTAAGATGTACAGCCAGTTGACATGATGATTTATTTGAGGACGTGGCAATAAAACTCTCCTCATGGAAATCAATGGCTCTATTTGCTTTCTTGCCCTGCGGGACGGGAAGGGTCAACACGTGAGCGAGTTCCTATGCAGCATACATCTAACAGAGCGATCGAAGGGCCATTTATAACTGTCTTCTTGCGCCCCTCCCCCGACCCTACTAACATCCTATTCTCGGAAGAGAAACGGAGTTGTCGGCGACGAAGTGGGGAGAAAAAATCTACTTCATAAGTGAAAGATTGATGTGAACGTAAGGGTATGAGATATGGATTCACTTTAATCTCTATCTGGTTTCCTTTGGACATCTGGGGAGCTGTAGGTATTGCATCAAAAGTGATATGTTGGCCCAGGGGTACTCAGCTTGATGCTTGTTCGGTGGTCAGAGTAGAACAGTGTCGGAGTTCGCTGCGAGTGCATCTCTTACATTAACGGGATATTGCAAATAACGCCTATAGTTACCTCCACTCTAATTTTCCTCTCTGTATTGACACGCCTGTCTAATATTACTCCTACTTTATGCACAGTCTGACGCCTAAAAACCTATAATATTACATTGGAAATATTAAAGACGGCCCTGAAAATGTATAATAAGGCAAGCCATTATTCTTCTTCTTCTTTCCCTTATCCCAATTACCTGAGGTCTGCACTTCACGTTGATTAAACCCAGTTTTACGGTCCGATGCCTGTCTTGGCGCCAATCCTCTGTTGAGATAATTATTTACTATTGCGTGTTTCTATTTGTTTCCTCTAGTGCTTTAACGTTGTACTAACACACTGAAGGTTTTCGGTGACGCAAGGATGGGAAAGGGCATTTGCCTGATGTGAAAATGGGAAACCACTGAAAACCATCTCCAGGTTTGCCGATGGAAGGATTCGAACCCATTATCTCCCGAATGCAAACTCACAGTTGCACGACGTTAAATGCACCGCCAACTCACTCAGTACTCTCTTCCAAATGTGTTTTATTCCGTAAATGCAATCATAGGATAACGGGAAAAATACTAGTATTTGATATATGTAAGCATTGCTGTGCTTAAATAATAATAATAATAATAATAATAATAATAATAATAATAATAATAATAATAATAATAAACATTATCTGCTGTGCGTGAAATTGCAACACAAAAATACATATTATACCTCTTTTAGTATGACTATTATTATTATTATTATTATTATTATTATTATTATTATTATTATTATTATTATTATGGACAGTGTTTGAACTCGAACATCTCATGATGACACAATTTACACTTCTTTCCCTTCTTCCTCTTCTCTTCCCAAAATCTCGTCATCCTTTGGCTGTGCTCCTGTTTCCTTTGTTCTGTCCACAATGTTCCTGTCTTCTTCTCATTTACTATAAATTTTGTATTCCTAATTTTGTTTCTGAATTTTTCTCTATCTCCTATCGTTTGCCTGTTGATCTCCACCTGCCTTAAGTCTACATCTGTTTCATGATACCAGTTTGTGTTCTTGCTTGAAGTGTTTACTACATGAAAGATTCTCTTTGTAAGCCCTTTGTTGTCCATTCTCTGTATGTGCCCATAGAAAGTTAGCCTGCGTTTCCTGATCATGTCTGTGAGTCTGTCAGTGTGCTGGTACAGCTCTTCGGTAGGTCGTATCATCCATATGCCATCTCTGTGTATTGGTCCAAATATTTTCTGAGAATTTATGATGATGATTATTATTATTATTATTATTATTATTATTATTATTATTATTATTATTATTATTATTATTATTATTATCCAGGAATCATCTAAAGTGAATCGTTTTCTCTTGAATATGTGTGTGATACAGAAACACGCACCAATTATTCACGCAGTGTCAGCCTCCTCGCACTGCTATCTTACAGCTAATGTGGCGGGAGAACTGACCTTCGAACTCGGGGCACGAAATTCTGTGGACACAGGCTTGTGGCAAAACGACGGCAAAAGCCACCGGTGGCCGGTTTTGACAACGCTGCTAAAATTGAACTGCGTACTCCTTACCATAGAGCCTCCGTGGCTCAGACGGCAGCGCGTCGGCCTCTCACCGCTGGATACCGTGGTTCAAATCCCGGTCATTCCATGGGAGATTTGTGCTGGACAAAGCGGAGGCGGGACAGGTTTTTCTCCGGGTACTCCGGTTTTCCCTGTCATCTTTCATTCCAGCAACACTCTCCATTCTCATTTCATAGCATTTATCAGTCATTAATATATCACTTTGGGAGTGGCGACCCCATCGTACTGATAGCCTATATCTGCTTCATTCATCACATCCCTGACCCGGTCAATGACTGGAAAACAGGCTGTAGGTTTTCATTTTCACTCCTTACCATGCTTACTACTAGCTCTCCTTCGTAAAATAATTGTAACTGTATCATTTAGACGATAATATATGCCTTTACGTCTTTCTCTCCTGTAATGAAGTTCATCTAGCATAGTTAATGCTGTGTAGCGCTGTCACAGTTCAATATTTATGAAGCTATATCTCATCCACTGACTGCGACAGTTCGCATCTGCTGCACCGTGGCGTGACTCACGTTACCAGAGAAGAAGCGGGATATTTCACCCCTTCTCAGATGTGCCATACAAGAAACAACTCGAGCAAGGAGAGTAAAGGAAATGATCTGATTTATATGCCACACTGGCACACTTATGCATATGATTGGCCCTTTACCGTAGCCTTGGTAATTTATAGCTGCCACGAGCCTACTACGCTGGCCTAGCAGGGGGAGAGGTGATACACCCACGTGGCGCGTCCCAGGTGGCGGATAGGGGGGTCCTAACCGGCTTGCGGGCGGACTTGGGGGAAATGAAATACCTCTCGCGGACCAAACACACAACCCCCTGTGGGTGGGGGACGCAGATGAAGACTACACCCACGGTATCCCCTGCCTGTCGTAAGAGGCGACTAAAAGGGGCGACCAAGGGATGACTGTATTAGAACCATGAAACTACTTGTGATTAGTACCACCACGCGGGGAACACCATGGGTCGCTTTTACTTGCACGTAGTACCACTATGTTAGGTACCAAATAGGTTTTTGATTAGTAGCAAACGAGAGCGCGACGACTTTAATAATAATAATGCTATTTGCTTTACGTCCCACTAACTACACTTTTACGGTTTTCGGAGACGCCGAGGTGCCGACATTTAGTCCCGCAGGAGTTCTTTTACGTGCCAGTAAATCTACCGACAAGAGGCTGACGTATTTGAGCACCTTCAAATACCACCGGACTGAGCCAGGATCGAACCTGCCAAGTTGAGGTCAGAAGGCCAGCGCCTTAACCGTTTGAGCCACTCAGCCCGGCGCGACGGCTTTTACAGTACCTGTGATTAGTAGCACTATATGAGCGACACCATGCGATGACGAAACCCATGGTTCTGGCTTGCCTGTGATTAGTACCCACTATATGAGGAACACTACGGAATAGTACGAGTCCCTGTGGTTAGTACACTTAGGTGATGAACACCATAAGTTTGCGTTGTCTGTCAATGGCGCCGCAATGTGCGAAACACAGTAGGTCTGTATTACATGTGCGAATTTCATTACCTGTGAGTAGTACCATAATGTGTAGAATACCGCGAGTCTACGCTACTCTTGATTAGTACCGCAACATGACAAATACCAAGGTTCTACTTTTCTAGCGATAAATACCATTATGAGGGGCCGATGACTTGGATTTTGGACTCCTTTTGACTACAAGCATCATCGATTCAATATCGTGCTATAGAAGCAGTTCCTTGGTCAGTAATACTATTGTTTTACACCAGCTTTTGTGCATGTGAGGCACTGTGGGTCGGTTCCACTGATCGTTTTAAATTCGTATCCATCCATTCATTCTTCTCCTCACGTTCTGAATTGTGGTCAGTGGAGGATTTTCGGTTTTTAATTTGCCATTTCATTTCGTCTCATTTCGTACAATTAGGCCTCTTTATACATCAATCAATCAATCAATCAATCAATCAATCAATCAATCAATCAATCAATCAATCAATCAATCAATCAATCAATCAAACAATCAATCAATTTATAGCCGACTCGCTTCCTAGAACGTCATTGAGGACGCAGTTTGGGCCGTGTCGTGTTACCTATGAGAACTCAGCTGAATTCTTGACTCTCACTTCTCAGACTCATCCTTCACCTTACCATTCCGAAATCCTTTGACCAACTTTGACAGCATGGTCTGGGTAAGCTGGGCAGAACACCTATCGTTACTTCACAAAAATGCTGATAAACAATAACTTGAAAGGAGCAGAATGTTCTACTAAATCGGTAGAATCTCCCATACTTCCAAAACAGTTAACACAGTTAACACTCGCACCACTGAATTACGATCACTACTGCACTATAAAAGCTAAGGGAAACCGGTATAGGAGGCTCGAACCTAGGGCTGCTACTCTTGTAAATTTCCACCCAGATTTTGGTTCTTTTGTAGCAGCCAGGGTTTCCTTTCTTAAATAAGAATTTGAGAAAATCTGGGGTTTCGTTTTAAGAAATGAATGTATGAGAATAAATATGACTCACATTTTATTCGCGGGCTCTTATCTTGTGACTGGTGTGGGGATGTCGCTCCTTGTAGACCCTTCCTTGTCCGTATACCGGTCGAGCTCTCCACTTGCTATTTACAGCGCCAGTTAGCATCAATGAGCATCATATCTTTCGTTGTGTAAGTATAAAGTACCTGTTTGGAAACCGAGCGGCGTTAAAGCATATTTTTAAAAGTTGTTTCTTTTAAGATAAATGACCGAGCTCGATAGCTGCAGTCGCTTAAGTGCAGCCAGTATCCAGTATTCGGGAGATAGTAGGTTCGAATCCCACTGTCGGCAGCCCTAAAAATGGTTTTCCGTAGTTTCCCATTTTCACACCAGGCAAATGCTGGGGCTGTACCTTAATTAAGGCCACGACCGCTTCCTTCCCACTCCTAGCCCTTTCCTGTCCTATCGTCGCCATTTGACCTATCTGTGTCGGTGCGACGTAAAGCAACTAGCAACAAAAAAAAAAAAAGAAGATAAATGTCTTCTTAAGTGGAATTGATCCCAATGTTGCAATATTTCACAAGCTTTTTTCGTTTGTACTTGTTTAGCGTTGCACTAACAAATCGAAGGTCTTCGGTGGCGGAGAGATGGGAAAGAGCTGAGATTGGGAATGTAGCGACCGTGGCCTTAAGGTACAGTCCACCGGGCGAGTTGGCCGTGCGCGTAGAGGCGCGCGGCTGTGAGCTTGCATCCGGGAGATAGTAGGTTCGAATCCCACTATCGCCAGCCCTGAAAATGGTTTTCCGTGGTTTCCCATTTTCACACCAGGCAAATGCTGGGGCTGTACCTTAATTAAGGCCACGGCCGCTTCCTTCCAACTCCTAGGCCTTTCCTATCCCATCGTCGCCATAAGACCTATCTGTGTCGGCGCGACGTAAAGCCCGTGGCAAAAAAAAAAAGGTACAGTCCCAACATTTGCCTAGTATAAAAATGGGAAACAACGGGAAACCATCTTCAGGACTGCCGACGGTTGGATTCGAAACCACTATCTTCCGAATGCAAGCTCACAGCTGCGCGACCCTAACATTACAGCCAACTCGCTCAGTAATTTCAGACGAGAACTTTAAAAATTATGGAGTTTTGGCAACCTGGTAGTAAAACATCCAAGTACAATACTAAGCACATTGACTAGGGCGAATGAGGAACGCAGTAAGCTCAAAATGACATTCCCCGAGCGAATACATCTGTTTGGAGAACGCCGCAAAACTCAGGCGGCACGTGATGGCGAGTACGTCTAGGGACACGCCCGTTACTGAGATAGATTCTGTCGGTGGATCGGGCGAGGCCGTAAGACATCCGGAGAATTAATACTCATGTAAATATATTTCATCCTTCACTCATCATACCTCTCCTCAACGAAGTATTGATGAAGTATGACAAACACTTTCATTTCTTTCAAGTAACGCGATATGTACTAAATCTATTTCCTCGATTTCTCCTGTAAAGTTTAAACCTTGTATTTCTCTACTTTTGTCCTCTTAATATCTTTTTGCTGTGCTCTACAAGAATCCTATAATTGTTACTTTCGTTTGTTCTCATTCTCATTGTTTCCATTTCGCTCTTCATTCCTATAATTTTCCTTAAGTTACGTCAACGCTCCTTGTTAATCTGCACATAGGCGCCCGCAGGATCTTTTCCAACAATTTTCTTGAATATAAAAACCAATATAACGTCAGCAACATTAAATTGTTTACAGAAACTTCCAGTTATAACATATGCTAGATGACTGTCAGTAATTTCAGTTTATGAAATAATCTGGTATGATATTAAACAATTGAACATCAACATCTTTAGAATTCCAGGGGGGGGGCAAGTGCCCCCCCTTGCGGGCGCCCATAAATCTGCAGTTTTTAGTATAATAACAACTTCTCCGTTTGCTGATTGTAGTTTACACTTTCACTACATCTTTATCTAGCATAATATATTCAAATAGTATTGATCATTTATTTTCTGAGTCTCCTGATAAGATATACGAGTTAGCAAAGTAGTTTCGGAAATCGTTTCCGGATGTCACAGAATTTATGATTACTATGAACAGGATGCATAGTAGATAAGAGAAGTGTGTTAAATCACAGTATCTGCCACCTTAGAAACATTTCATATTGTCGTTACCTCTAGAAATATCGCTATGTGAAATATTTTAACTTTGAACTCTGGTCGGTAAGGTTCTGTCATCTAAGGTTCACAGTATCGTACGAGTTATATCAAGCACTTACTCTACGTCAAAATATTATTTCGTGTGTTGAAATGAATACGAGAATAGAGTGCAGTGTTGTAGATAAACTCGTCGTTAAAGTATGTTTGACCGAGCTCGATAGCTGCAGTCGCTTAAGTGCGGCCAGTATCCAGTAATCGGGAGATAGTGGGTTTGAGCCCCACTGTCGGCGGCCCTGAAGATGGTTTTCCGTGGTTTCCCATTTTCACACCAGGCAAATGCCGGGGATATACCTTAATTAAGGCCACGGCCGCTTCCTTCCAATTCCTAGGCCTTTCCTCTCCCATCGTCGCCGTAAGACATATCTGTGTCGGTGCGACGTAAAGCAAAATAGCAACAAACAAACTATGTTTGGTGAAATAGTAAAATGTACAGTAAGCTACGGTATAACGATTACATAAATGAATTCACTTGAGAAGTCCGTAATGTTTTTCTGTTTCAAATTAAATGTTAATGATTTTCCGGATGTACACTATCGCTCCACAACACGTCCATAGTTGTTGCCGCTGGATTCAATGTATCATCATCATCTGTTTACCCTCCAGGTTCGGTTTTTCCCTCGGACTCAGCGAGGGATACCACCTCTATCGCCAGGGCAGTGTCCTGGAGCTTCAGACTCTTGGTCGGGGGATACAACTGGGGAGAATGACCAGTACCTCGCCCAGGCGGCCTCACCTGCTATGCTGAACAGGGGCCTTGCGGGGGATGGGGAAGATTGGAAGGGATAGACAAGGAAGAGGGAAGGAAGCGGCCGTGGCCTTAAGTTAGGTACCATCCCGGCATTTGCCTGGAGAAGAAGTGGGAAACCACGGAAAACCACTTCCAGGATGGCTGAGGTGGGAATCGAACCCACCTCTACTCAGTTGACCTCCCGAGGCTGAGTGGACCCCGTTCCAGCCCTCGTACCACTTTTCAAATTTCATGGCAGAGCCGGGAATCGAACCCGGACCTCCGGGGGTGGCAGCTAATCACGCTAACCACTACACCACAGAGGCGGACGGATTCAATGTATTTCAGCGTAATCACGAACGCTTCCTTAGGCACAGACTGAGAGTAACTAATCCTTTCGTTTCCTTCTCTATCTTTATCATCTGTATCGTCTTCATCATCGCCCTGGAGAACAGTGGTAATGAGTTGATTAGTTTAATGCGCACGACCACAAAATTCGTTACACTGAAGTGCACTAGTCTGCCGTCAATAGCTCATTGTTCACTATTTTGTTGTGAAAGGTAACAATGAACATCGATGACTCACTTTCATATAATGACAAGCACATTGGGCGGGCGGGTGTTCCGAGATCCAATATCAGATGACCTACTGTAAATAAGGGGCTGCCTGGCCGAGGCGATAAAGGCGTGCTCCGTTCGCCCAGAAGGACGTGGATTCGATTCCCCGTCAGGAAGTCATAAAATTTAAGAAACGAGATTTCCACTTCTGGCGGTGCATATGGCCCTGAGGTTCACTCAGCCTACACAAAAAATGAGTACCAGATTAATTCCTGGAGGTAAAGGCGGCCGGAACTAGAGCTAACCGCTCTACCCCACCAAGCGCCGAGGTTACGAATAGTGGAAGTCTTTACCTTCCACCCCTCCAACGGCCTTCCTGGCCTGTACAGAGATCACACTTCTTTACTGTAACTTATAAATTTGACTGATTCTTGAATACAAGCATACTTTCAAATTTTGTGCCAAGAAGTGCCCATCTGTTCAGAATACCAGATTGTGACATCCATCCCCATTTTTGAAGTATCTGATTTAAAAGGATGCGAGATTTTTCACATATAATAGTCCATAGTTATGAAACCTTTCTTGGACTGGTGAGTTTTACAAGAACATATAAGTTTTATAATCGAAATCATTTCTAGAAAACATGTGCGACGATAGTGTTCATTATCTCATTGTAAAAAGGAGGGAGCAATAAGAGTCTGACCTCAGTATGACGTCATTGGGTAATAGCATAGTGCCGCCATATTGAGGTACTGAAACCGCCATACTGTGCGGATAACAATTAGTGTGGCTCTGGAATCCGGTGTGATAGCATCTCGTGTGAGGTGTTGTTTGATTGTCTCAGTAAGTACTACAATTATACGGCCAAAGCAAATAAAATAGTGAAATTTGAGAAAATTGTGGTCCGAAGTTTTTTTTTCTATTTACGTCGCACCGACATAGATATGTCTTATGGAGACGATGGGGTAGGAAAGGTCTAGGAATGGGAAGGAAGCGGCCATCGCCTTAAATAAGGTACAGCCCCAGCATTTGCCTGGTGTGAAAATGGGAAACCACGGAAAACCATCTTCAGGGCTGCCGACAGTGGGTTTCGAACCCACTATCTCCCGATTATTGGATACTGGCCGCACTTAAATGACTGCAGCTATCGAGCTCGCTCAAGAAAATAAAATAATATAAAACATTTCTTTCTTTCTTTCTTTCTTTCTTTCTTTCTTTCTTTCCTTCACAAAATGTCGCAACATATGGGCAATAAATTGCTTCAAAATTATCGAAAACTTATTTGAGAGGATAGAGTGAGTTGCCAGAATTACGAAAAGTACAAAATTACCAATGCTGAGCGTCATATGGCTTATCGGGAGCGTCTCATAGTTACGACAGCCGAGCGCCGTGAGGCGAGTTCCAAGCTGAGCACTTCTACTGCCCCACAGGTAGAAAACTTTCAAACTCATAGAAACTAGGTATTTTATTTGGACAATATCGATCACGCGGAACGTATTTTACATCAAAACGTATGTCCGACACAGCCCCATTCGAACGTTTTTACTGTATAAAATCACGGTTTTATTACCGCAATCTAAGATTATTCATAAACACTTTTGTCTGTAAGGGGGATAACCACAGGAGGGCTGATGTCTTTCTCACTTACACCCACTGTCAAGGAAGTACTCGTCCATATTTCATGGAAGTGCACATAGAATCTCAAGAAGTCGAACCTTGCCTTCCTGAATGATGGTTTCGCACGCCAGAGTTCAATCTTTCAGCGGAATGTTGTGTTAGTCACGAGCTGTAGGATGCATTAAGAAAACAAGATAGTGGTGTGAGATTGGTGAAGGTCAAGGTTACCGCTCGGAAATTGTTGTTGCATTAAATGTGCATGCCATATCCAAACCGCTCGATCATTACTTGACAGTAGCTTCGCGTGCTGGGACCGCAAACACACCCACTCATTGTGTATGCATGCAAGAACCATTAAGTGGTCGATATTGGAAAATAAATTTGTCACTTGGAAGGAAATGGTGTTAACAGTTTATTCAAAAACCACATATTTCAATTATAAATCCTCTACAAGTTTGTCGACCTTACTTCCTCAGCTGGTTAGCCGAGGATCTACTGTTGCCAAGATAGTGGGTTCGGCCCGGATTGAGGTTGGTATGATTTGAAGGCGATTAACTGTGTCAATTCCGCATGGTTAGTTTTTAACACGTTAAACGGCGGGATAAAATTCGCACAACCTGGCGTTTCTTAAAATGTGTAGCAACCGAAGTGACATTTAACCACTAAAATGCATCTCTGAATGAATGAATATTTAAACGAATGTTTTCATTGTTGAAGATTTACATTGTCATTTGAGGATATAATTCCAACACACTGGCATTTTTATCACAGATGTCAATTGAAGGGAATTCGAGCATATTATTATTATTATTATTATTATTATTATTATTATTATTATTATTATTATTATTATTATTATTATTATCCGTTTATGGTCAATAAAGTCCACGTTAAATCACTGTTACACATATTTTGAAACCTTTTTTACAGCCTAGAATCGCTCATTCTTTTCTTGGCAGCTTGCCGTTTTTCCATCGTCCAAAGACTATTCCACCTCTGTTCTTCATGGAAGCCGTTGAAGTTGTTGATTTTTAACCGATACTGTACTGGATTTGAGGCGTCCTCTCGCTTAGTCCTGCATTGTTGAAGTCCTTCTATTATAGGAAATGAGAACATTTTAATACTTTATTCTAAAATGTATCTCAAGCATTTTTGAACACTAAATAAAGCCATTCCTCCTTCATAATATTACACTTCAAAATGTCCGACGAAAACAACGGAAGTAGGGTGGTCTCACCCTATTACTAGCACATACACATGGGTCTCTTCAATTAATTAATGATATTGTTTTTACGTCCCACTAACTACTTTTGGCGGTTTTCGGAGACGCTAAGGTGCCGGAATTCCTTTTACGTGCCAGTAAATTTACCGACATGAGATCTCTTATCACCAACAGTTCATTTTCTTTCCCATGGGGGAAATACGAAAGTTTTCAGGGAAGAAGATATTACTTCATTTTGGATGGTTCTTTAGTTTTAGCATAGGGACATTAAGTGGCTATCGTCACTACAGTAGGTGAGAATAATGATTTTTAGCATTTCAAGTAACTTTCCATTTACTTTGCAAGATAATTGGCTTTTAAAATTCTCATTGCTAAGCCTCGACCTCTTCAGGATAAGTATATCATCACATTTACTGAAAAGACACCCTACAGGAACACTACAGTAGAAGGAATTCCTGTGTTTAATTTTGATACCATCTGCAGCCCAGCAGTGATGGATACTGTAGGATAAGTCTGATGTCTTCAGAAGTCCTGGAGCTACACTAGAAAAGGCTAGATCTACATTTGCAGTATAGTGTATAGCTAGGGAAAGGCCGGTGGCAATTTGAATCATTAAATAAAGTCCGAGGAGGGAACCAAAATTTCATCAAGCGGAAATATTGGAAGGTGCTGGAAGATCTACTTCATCCAGCACTGATGAAGCTACTGCTGATTTCCCCCCCCCCCCCCCCGTTTCTGCTATGTACAGTATACGGGTCATTGAAAAATGAAAACCTACAACCTGTTTTCCAGTCATTGACCAGGTCAAGAATGGAATGAATGAATCAGATATAGGCTGTTAGTACGATGGGGTCGCCACTCCCAAAGTGATTTATTAATGACTGATAGATGCTATGAAATGAGAATGGAGAGTGTTGCTGGAAAGAAAGATGACAGGAAAAACCGGAGTACCCGGAGAAAAATATGTCCCGCCTCCGCTTTGTCCAGCACAAATCTCACATGGAGTGACCGGGATTTGAACCACGGTATCCAGCGGTGAGAGGCTGACGCGCTGCCGTCTGAGCCACGGAGGCTTTATATGGGTCACTATAATGTACAAATTTCAGTTTTATTTCAAGAAGTAAATTCTTCTTTCTTAATCTGTTTACCCTCCAGGGTCGGTTTTTCCCTCGGACTCAGCGCGGGATCCCACCTCTACCGCCGTCCTGGCGCGTTAGACATCGGGTCGGGGGATAGAACTGGGGAGGATGACCAGTACCTCGCCCAGGTGGCCTCACCTGCTATGCTAAACAGGGGCCTTGGTGGGAGATGAGAAGATTGGAAGGGATAGACAGGGAAGAGGGAAGGAAGTGGCCGTGGCCTTAAGTTAGGTACCATTCCGGGATTTGCCAGGAGGAGAAGTGGGAAACCACGGAAAACCACTTCCAGGATGGCTGAGGTGGGAATCGAACCCATCTCTACTCAGTTGACCTCCCGAGGACACTGCCCTTGAGGCGGTAGAGGTGGGATCCCTCGCTGTGTCCGAGGGAAAAGCCGACCCTGGAGGGTAAAAGGTGATGATGATGAAAAAGTAACAATTGCCGTCCTCCGCGGTGTAGGGGTAGCGTACCTGGCTCTTACCCGGAGGCCCCGGATTCGAATTCCGGCCAAGTCAGGGATATTTGCCAGAGTCTGAGGGCTGTTCCGAGGTCCACTCAACCTACGTGATTACAATTGAGGAGCTATCTGACTGTGAGATGGCGGCCCCTGTTAAGAAAACTAATAATAACGGGCGCAAGAAAACGTTGTGCCAACCACATGACACCTCTTAATCGGCAGGCCTTGGAACTGAGCAGTGGTCGCTTTGTAGGCCATGGCTTTTTGAAGCAGTTGTGCCAGGGGAAGAAGAAGTAACGATTACAAGTAAAAATTATTAAGAAAGTATTCGTTACAAATAATTCGGCTACTTTTACTCAGTTACTTCCCAATTCTGAATATAGCCAGAAGAATACGTTCTTGAGCCACTGTAATCTCTAACGCTGGCTCTTAACTATGCTTATTCATATTACCCTCTTGGTTTCTCATTACTGAAAATATCTATTGATAATGCCTTTATTGGGTTCCCTACTCCGCTCATTTCGACTGAAGATATTTCGTGGTAAACCGATGGCTTTCTTGAACTGTAAAATGTCCGACCAATCGCTACACGTGCACTAATTGCGCGTGGTGTTCCTGTGAAACAAGTTCTGTTCCACAAAGCTAAACCCTAAACCTACGCTGGTAACCGTGGCTAGCTCCCGCCCACGCGAAACTTAAAACCAGGCTAATGAAAACAATTAAATTCAATTACAGGGAAGTCTGGTCCCAGCGGGTTCCTCGCGAAGTAGACAATGGGGAGCGCCTTTTATGGTTAAGAACGCAGCGAGTTCTGCCGAGAGAGCAGTAATGTAAGGCTAGCGATATCCATTGGCGTAAATGTGCACTATAGCGAGAGACTTCTTATTGCTCGAAAGAAAAATATACAGAACATTCAGTGGGAAACGCAAGCCATAACAGGATAGAATTGCTTCCGGCAAGCGAGGGACCAGTATATCACTAAGTTCGACTGGCAACTACGATTATACTTCCGAAGTCAGGAAAGCACAATATCGTTGAAACACCTAATTCGCAGGATCAGCTGCGAAATGAAAGCCTTATTTATAAGAGAACGATGAAATGTTCGCCTTTAGGTGATGCGAATGACATCTGGATCTAAGTAGGAAGACAAGCTATATGAAATACACAGTTCAAAAAAATTAGGAGAACATGTCTTGTTACGTCTGATATGTGAACGTTAAGTTGATAGATGGGGTTCCAATGGTCGTATAGCATACGTTGAGACCTCAGCTACTCAGGGTATGTCAAATCGAAGTTATACTCCATCTGTAGGCGTAGCCATGCATTAAATTGTCAGGTGACCCCTCAAAACAAAGTGAATAGCAGTGCGTCCGTGTGTCGTTGTGAGGTACACGGACTACGGCTGATATTTGAGCACGTTGTACATAAACCAGCACATCCCATGAGGCATCTTAATGAGGTTCAAGTCGCACTTTGATCCAGGAAGGATGGACTTTTCGTCGTGTTGCTCTGGATCTCAATGCCTCTCTGTCAGTTATTCAACGCTTGTGGAATCGCTAAAATGAGACAGGCCAATTCACAAGGAGGTTGGACAAGGCCCTGGACGCATGATTACCCCGCAGGATGACCTATATCTGACCACCTGTGCGTTGCGGCGTCGTTCAACAACTGCCAGAGAACTGCAACAAGACCTCAGGAGTGTCACTGGAGTCACGGTGTCCGACCAGACAGTCAGAAGTTAAGAATAATGTGGAAACTGGTCTCATACTTCTCCAGAGACGTTCACTCAGCTAACACCAGAAGGGAACTCTAGGCTATTTATGAGGGGGAAAGCGATACAAGATAGAGCTAATCATCCTACCCCACTAAATACTGAGTTCGGGGATGGAGGAAGCCTTTAACTTCCACTCCTCCAGCGGCCTCTATGGCCTCTATGGAGGTGGCCGTATTATGCTAATATTTGTGACTACTACTGGTTGAGACTATAACTTAGCAAGTAGTCCACCATCCTACCTATCAACTGTTAACTCGGTGCACTCAGCGAGCTCGGTAGCTGCAGTCGCTTAACTGCCGCCAGTATCCAGTATTCGGGAAACACTGGGTTCAAACCACGTTCTCGGCAGCCTAAAGTTTTTCCGTGGTTTCCCATGATCACAGCCAGGCAAATGTTGCGGCTGTGCCTTAATTAATACCACGGCCGCTTCCTTCTCACCCCTACCCCTTTCCTGTCCCATCGTCGCCATAAGACATATCTGTGTGTCGGTGCGACGTATATTAACTTATAAAAAAAGAACAATTCAGTGCACTCAGAATGGAAATAGTCGCTGTGGTCCGCAAAGGTTGGAACGGTTCAATACAGACCTTGGGTACTTGTATGTACACTCCTGTTTTATAATGTTTTGGTCAGTAACTATCAGTGTTGTATGAATTGGAACTATAAGTACACATATTTATTAATCTCTTCTAGTATTCGGGAGATAGTGGGTTTGAACCCCACTGTCGGCAGCCGTGAAGATGGTTTTCCGTATTTTTCCATGTGAAAGAAGCGGCCGTGACCTTAACTAAGGTACAGCCTCAGCATTTGCCTGGTGTGAAAATGCGAAACCACTGAAATCCATCATCAGGGCTGCCGACAGTGGGGTTCGAACCCACTATCTCCCGAGTGCAAGCTCACAGCTGTGCGCCCCTAACCGCACGGCCAACTCGCTCGTTAACTCAATAACTATAAACATTGGAGTACACATGAAATTTGAAGTAAGGTTTTGCGAGAAAGGGTTACTTAGATCATTATGAAAGAAAGAAATGAAGAGAATATGAAATATATTTTGTTCTAACTGATCTTCGGTCTGAAGAACTTAACAGCTAACTCCTTTGCCTTTCTTGTATGTGCTCAATGTATTTATTTATTTATTTATTTATTTATTTATTTATTTATTTATTTATTTATTTATTATTTATAACAAGATACAGTTACACTGGGTTCTTCTCACTCCTACTGTTAACAGATGAATAAACAAAAAACTTATTTGTAAAATGTAAAATAACACGCTGGGCTATAGAGGTCGATTAGATCTTCATACCATCTCAGTGATAGCTATGTTCCTAACACTGTTCAAATATTAAATACAGTATATGTTTTGTCGTGTTATGGCTTTCGCACGAAATTCATGCTTACTCAGTGTATACGAGTACTTCTGAGAACTCATCGTAATCCATCTTGCAGACTGTGCTAACCTTCCTGATCAGCGACCAGGCGTGATGTACTTTGGGTGATGACATCATGGCCACTGTACCTGATGGGCTCTTGTCATGTTTATAGCCTTGAGTTCTCTCACTTCACTAGGATTTCTGCTAAGATAACCTGCTGCTCTCAACATCCAAGTTCTGCTGCTCATAGAATTAACGTATTCCCTTAAATGAACAAGGGTCTCAAGCAAGTGCAATAAGTTGTTTGTTACAAGAAGTCAAATGTATTGTATTTTTCAACATTGATGATAAATATTACAAAGAATAACACTGACATCACTACTGTTTCTAATCTATATTAATATTATTCTTCTTCATCATCATCATCATCATCATCATCATCATCAGGTGTTCTGCCTATTGGCAGGTTTCTGTCACCATAGCTGTCTCCATCTGCTCCTGTCCCACACCAACTATTTGGTTGTCTGGTATCTTCCCCTTTTCACTTCATTCAGCATTGTTATTCATATCCTTCCTAGTTTCTTTCTCCCTTTCTCTGTACCTTGAAGAACTGTTGTTGAGGTCCTTTTCTTCTCAATATATGTCCCAGCCAGTTCGCTTCCCTCATCTTAGTCAGTTTTAGGAGAGTTCTTTGTTCCTTGACTTTTTCCAGTCTTGTACTGTTCTTCACTTTATCCACCCACTTTATTTTCTCCATTCTCCTCAAAACTCACATATCGAATGCTTCAATTCTGCCTCTCTTTCTCTTCTTCAACATCCAGTCAATTATTTCCTTAACTCCGTCCCCATTTTGCTGCACAACAAGTGTTTCTTCCTCTTGAAAGCTTGTTTTGCCATTTCTATTCTTTCTTATTCATTTCTCACTCCCCCAGCTGTCAGTTAGGATGATCCCCAAATATGCAACCTGTTCTATTTGGCCTGTTGTTATCTTCATACTTTTTTTGTCATATACACTCAGCACTTTAGTTTCCTTTCAACCACTTTAGAATGGTCACCATCAGCGTTTAACTCCTGGAATATGAGCACTTGATGGCGATTACACAGCAGAAAATTAGTGAATTCGGGATCATTATTATATTTTCTTCTTTATGAAATACGATAGGTTCCATATTATTTTGGAAACGACGCTCCCGAGTGAATGCAGATGGTAGGTCAGTTCACAGAAGCTCATGTAAGTTATTACCTGAGCCAATCGAACTGCAATTGGAATGATTCTGATCGTTAGATCACGGTGAGAATATTTCTTCTGTAGAAGAAGTAGCTAAAGATTTGCCTGTCTCTGCTAAGTCATTAGCCCAGAGTGTGGCCAGATTCTGAAATAGCACTACTCTAAGTTTTAGGATAGCCGCATAATCCACTGGTGACGCCATACCAGGCAAGAAGAGGACCTTGTTTCATTGCTTTCTTCATTAAAACAGGAAGTGCTATTTAATTATGACGTCGCCAAATATTCTGAACTTCAGAGAACTTTCATTTTTAACACGACTAAACTGTTGACCAAATTTTTGAAATCTTATTAAAGCCATTATTTTTCTTAGTGTAGCGTCAGCGTTGGTTTGTTTCAGAGACTGGTAATTTAAAGGGATGAGCAGCACCGAACGTACGAGTGCCGAGGCTTGTTTATGCATTTCGTGGGGCTACAGGCTGATTGGTTGAACGCTGGAGGGAAAGCAAGTTTAGATTGAGCAGAAGGTCTACGCTCTTCGTCCGATGATGGAGAGCATAGCAGGAATTCACTAATGAAGCGCTAAAAACGCTCCAGGATATATAAATTTTCCCATTCGCCAGTCTCATCGTCTTGTATGCAAAACACATCGTAAAGTCGCACGAAAGCCGTAGGGTCGAAGAAACTGGATTCAAGAAACAAATACTTTCTGGAGAGGAATCTGGGTGAAAATGAGAAGCTGCGAGGTAGTTAATGCACTGTTTTCACTCCTCATTTATTTAACTCGTTCTCTATTAAGATGCTATCATTATTTTCTGTTTTTGTCCCGTCCAATGCCATCTCACAATTCTTTCTTTCTTTCTTTCTTTCTTTCTTTCTTTCTTTCTTTCTTAATCCGTTTACCCTCCAGTGTTGGCTTTTCCCTCGGACTCAGCGAGGGATCCCACCCCTACCGCCTCAAGGGCAGTGTTCTGGAGAGTGAGACTTTTGGGTCGGAGGATACAACTGAGGAAGAGGACAGTACCTCGTTCAGGCGGCCTCACCTGCTATGATCAACAGGGGCCTTGTGGGGGAATGGGAAGAGCGGAAGGGATAGACCATGAACAGGGAAGGAAGCAGCCGTGGCCTTAAGTTAGGTACCATCCCGGCATTTGCCTGGAGAAGAAGTGAGAAACCACGGAAAACCACTTCGAGGATGGCGGAGGTGGGAATCGAACCCCCGCTCTATTGAGTTGACCTCCCGGGGCTGAGTGGACACCATTCCAACCCTCGTACCACTTTTCAAATTTCATGACTGAGCCGGAAATCGAACCCGAGCCTCCGGCGTGGACACCTAATTACACTAACAAATACACCACAAAATGCCATCTCATATTTTATGTAATTACACACGTTGTCCCTTTGTTCTCTCTTGTTTGCTTTTTCAAGAATATTATTATGTGTTCTTTTATCACAGTCTGAAGATGATCTAGATAAATTGCTGAATAGTCTAGACACATTCTTGGAGCAGGCGTACAAGACGAAATGAAATAAATCCCAAAGTAATGGAATATAGTCGAATAAATTCAGCTGAAGTAGGAAATGTTAAATTAGGAAATTTACGTCGAAAAGGTAGTAAAGTAATATTGTCACTTAGTTTGTAGAATAACGAAGGCCGCTTCCTTCCCAGTTCTAGCCTTTTCCTATTCCATCGTCGCCATAAGACCTATCTGTGTCGATGCGACGTAAACAAATAGCAAAAAAAAAGGATGATAATAATAATAATAATAATAATAATAATAATAATAATAATAATAATAATAATTTCGTGTGGCTATTTCTAGCCGGGTGCAGACTTTGTAAGGCAGACCCTCCGATGTGGGTGGGAGGCATCTGCAATGTGTTGGTAACTGCGTGTTATTGTGGTGGAGGATAGTGTTATGTGTGGTGTGTGAGTTGCAGGGATGTTGAAGGCAGCACAAATACCCAGCCCCCGAGCCAATGGAATTAACTAATGAATGTTAAAATTCCCGATTCGGCCGGGAATCGAACCCGGGACCCTCTAAACCGAAGGCCAGTACGCTGACCATTCAGCCAACGAGTCGGACAAAGAATGACTAACGATGGCACAAGCAAGGAGGGTCTTTCTTAAAAAGACACGTTTGCTCACATCAAACATACAGTATATATGCACGTTAGAAAGATGTTTATTAAGACTTTCGTACGGAGCGTCGCTCTGTATGCAAGTGAAACATAAACAGTACCTTTCACAAAGGAAAGGAGCACCGAGGGTGTTGAAATGTGGTGTTGCAGAAGAATGTGAGATGGGTAGATCGCATCACAAATGAAGAGACGCTAAATCGAGTTCATGAGAGGAGAACGCTTTGGTGACATTTCGTCAGAAGAAGAGATAGATTGATAGCGCACATATTAATACAAGAAGGACTTCTTTAGTTATTTTTTGAGAGAAGTGTAGGCGGTAAGAACAACAGGGCTTGACCAAGGCACGAATATGATCAAGAGATTACAATAGATGTAGGGTATACAAGTTACATTGAAATATAACAATTAGCAGATAATAGGATGGCATGGAAGCTACATCAAACATAATAATAATAATAATAATAATAATAATAATAATAATAATAATAATAATAATAATAATAATAATAATAATAATAATAATAATAATAATTGTACCGGGGTACACCTCCATCCTGTTAAACTGCGCGCCTTCTATAAGGCCATCTATGTTATGGAACTTTAACTAATATAATGCAAGATACTTGGACTTTCAACCATAAGATATCCCTACCATCGGCCTTAGTGCCCCCTCTGGCGGGATTAAGGATAAATAATTCTTAAGGGAAAGTTCATTTTTACGGGTGTGTTAGGGTTGTCAGCACTTCTGACCTCCTCTATTTTGTGTACCTAGCAACCAATAAAAAATTATGTGTATATTTTCTCTATCAATTAAAATTGGGTATGTGTACAGGCATCCAGCCTATCTGTAAAGAGTTCTGGAAACTTCCCCTCGGAGATGCTATAAAAGCTGGGCGCTTTAGGGCCGTATTGTCATTTTCATCGCTCCAGGTGATCGTGTGCGGCGTGTTATTCGGAGGCAAGGACCGTACATCGGCGTTAGGAAGGCCCAGCAAACAGGGTAATAGCAGAATTTTCTTAATATGTGATAGCTCCAGCAGATAGCTTGAAGGGAAGGTTTCATACTTCTTTTATTTTATGTAAAATCCTAATTTAGGGTTTAGATGTAGATTTTTGGCAAGTCTGAGGACTCTGTTCTAATCCCCGCTGAGAAACATGTAAACTAAGGGAACAAAGAGTGATTACTCTCTGTTGATTCCCATTCAACCTGGTATGGGGTGACTAAAATTTTCTAAACCTCAAAATTCTTTACACACCTTTGGGATTTAATATTTCTCGTTTAGTCACCCCTCTGTAGTATAGGCTTAGCCTCTGCAACTTACGGCCATAAGCCCACTTAGGGTTTTAGGAGTTTTCTAAAAATGAGTGCAAGTGTTTCATGTCCTAGCCTTTTGTTCATGGCCATTCATATTAAACCTTTTCTTGTTTTTACATTAAGGCCATCTAGAATGGGCACTCATTGTCCCTGTTTATTTGTAATGGTTTCTAGATACTAGTGTGTAACAAACTGTTGAGCAGATGTGACTGCACGTATATTACTTAGAGTTTGTCAAGCATAACCTTGTAAGAAGCTTGTGAATGAATGAAGAAGCTTGTGCTTCTGAGAGACTGGACTACAGTAACTTTTCGAACTCAGTCTCCTAGGATGTAAATTAGTGGAGCAAACGTGTTCTTATGTAAGTGTACTGTGTAGAGCTATATTGCTCATCCCTTGTAGATTATCGTGTGGATAATTTTCTCTTGTTCTTGTACCTGAATTTTAAACTTATAGTCCGCTGTTGTTATCAGAGCTGACGAGGTCACTTGTTTATTCAGATTTTCTATCTATCAAATTTTAAACTAAAAAAAAAAAAAGAGGAAAGAAATAAAATTTCAAAATTTAATGCTTTAACATGCTCTGGTCATTTCCTTGTTTGGCCATTCACCCCAGCACCTTCTTACACCTCTGTGATCCACGATATTCCCGTAACAATAATAATAATAATAATAATAATAATAATAACAATAATAATAATTTTGTTATTTATACTGAGCTACAAAGCCAGATATACTTCTTCGTTATTTCGTATTTAAACGATTCTTTCTTTTCTTACAGGTGGGTAACAAATATCCTACTGGCTTGTTCGTGTAACAGTAAGTACTTCTGAGCCAATTTTTACGTTAACTAATATACAGTAGATTCCTATGTATTTTACCAGTAAGCAGTTTCACCTTCAGCAGATACCTAGGATGATCCTGATGACGATGTCTGTGTTGAAAGTATGGGCATGTGATAGCTGAGTGACTGGTTTCTCATTAAGATGTCCTTGGTTCGATTCCCGGCCAATGAAAGAGGTTTTTTTTAAATTGAAAATTCACTTCCCAGTACTTCACAAAGACCTGGAGGTACCCTGGCTATGGTCACGATTTGAACAGTAAAAGTAAAATCCTTTCCTGTATTAAACATGCCTTCACCTGTTACCCTCCCCATAGGTAGGAGCATCAATTATATCAACGGTACCCCATGTTCGTAGTAAGAGGAGACTGAAAGGTTACCACGAAAGGGATGTCTATTTGGGATCACAGAGAATTCGGCTGCTTGGCTGAATGTTCAACGTTGTAGCTTTCTGTTCAGAGGGTCCCAGGTTCAAATGCGAGCACAACCGGATATTTTATCTGCGTCTGCTTAATTCCTCTAGCTGGCGTACTGAGTGTTCAAGTTTGTCACAGTACATATCTTCATTTGCATACAGTGATCAGACCTCAGACCGCCACAGGATACATCTCTCCACATCTGGCTAGAAAAGGGCTTAATCCACTTATAATACTGACCACAAGTAAATAAAGGGGAAGGAAGAAGAACAAAAATCAGGGTTGCCACAGGCGAAAGAACAAAGTATTAATTTTTTGCCAGAAACGTACTTGATTCAGAAAAAGAAAGTAGGCTACTTCTAAATAATACCTTAGTGTTGTTCCTATTTTAATTAGTGAATTATTAATAACAGGCCAAAACTCATTAAATATGTTTGGTGTGGTATTTGCCTTTTCAACTACATACCAGACCTCGTGCCGAACTTAAACCTTGAATCGCAGTTTATTGTTACTTTTAAATATGATGGCTTTTAATTCCAAAAGTAATACATTATTATCAGAAACATATGTAAAAAGTTATTTGTCAAAATAAATATTTTTATTTATTTGGATCAGTCAAAATGTTTTGAACGTTTTAACGCACCGATATATGCAAAGCTGTACGATTGCTGTAGCTACATCTACACTTCAGTCTTAGGGATGTCTTTGCTCACGAATTCTCTGAGGTAAATTATTTATTGTCCGCCTCTGTGGTGTAGTGGTTAGTGTGGTTAGCTGCCACCCCCGGAGGCCCGGGTTCGATTCCCGGCTCTGACACGAAATTTGAAAAGTGGTACGAGGGCTGGAATTGGGTCCACTCAGCCTCGGGAGGTCAAATGAGTAAAGGTGGGTTCGATGCCCATCTGTCATCCTGGAAGTGGTTTTCCGTGATTTCCCACTTCTCCTCCAGGCAAGTACCGGGATGGTACCTAACTTAAGGCCACGGCCGCTTCCTTCCCTATCCCTCCCAATCTTACCATCCCCCGCAAGGCCCCTGTTCAGCATAGCAGATGAGGCCGTCTGGGCGAGGTACTGGTCATCCTCCCCAGTTGTATCCCCCGACCCAAAGTCTGAAGCTCCAGGACATTGCCCTTGAAGCGGTAGAGGTGGGATCCCTCTCTGAGTCCGAGGGAAAAACCGAACCTGGAGGATAAACAGATAAGAATAATAAGAAAACAAGATTTTATTCGCTTTACCTTAAAAGTTTACACTTTCCTCCAGCTGATAAGCAATAAAAATCATAAAATAAGAAATTGTTCGTATTTTAATACACTAGCGGCCCCTAGCGAGTTCGTCTTTACTTGTAAAATTCCAAAGCAGATATAACGAGCCAGTAAATTCGGCTCTGCACATATTCAATGCTGTTCATTTAAGGGTTAAAATTCTGGGACCCCGGGGACGGCGCAGCGTTGATAGACATAACCGTTACTCTACACGAGTGAACGCTTGTTAGATTTGAAGCTCGTCATAAAATTATGTACGTTTAACTTAGTCTCCTTTCTTTAGGAAACCGTTGTAATTCTTTATCATTAATGCTGACAGGAACAGATAAACTTGTACAAGTAGAAGTTATACGCAAGCGATTACTGAAATATTCACTGGCAATATGGCCATTCTCAGTGTACAAGTGAAGCAAGTACTTGGCTTTCTGTTCAGTATTTAGTTCTATTTTATTTCGGGTATAATTTTATGTTTATAAATAAGTGTTCATTAGTTCAAAAAAATAGTGTGATTTTTCATTTGGTTGTTTCTAAAACAATGACTCTAACAGTTAGTGTGGACTTAGTATTCTGAGTGCCTGATATTTCAAAGCATTGTTGTATGTAGTACTCCTAGAAAGTGATGTTATGATTAAATATTATAACGAAATAAATTATCGGTACAATGGCATATTGAAAATAGATATACAGTTAAGAACATAAGAATTAGACTTAAAATACTCTTATCCTCCGTATATTTTCCTACTGTGACGTAGTACTAATTGATGTCACGAGAGAACAACTAAAGCGATTACAACGTGCAATGAACCCTTACATTGGATTTATCGTCTCCTCACGCTATGATGTTCATATTACCCCTTATTATTATCATCAAATTTCCATTCTAAAATTTGAACAATATAGAAATCTCCACGTGGCAGTACTAATCTTTCGAACATTAAACGAGAATATCTCCTACTACCTATCTTCACAACTGAATTTCCCATCCTTTTTTTACCATTATAACACACGCTCCGATACCACCCTTGCTATCCCTCTCAGCAGGCCAGCAGCATATAGCCGTTCCTTTGTTGCGAATGGAGCTAGAATATGGAACTCCCCCCCACCCCCACCCTCTCGCAACATTAGAGCCATAAAAGGCTTAAATTCATTCAAGTTGTCCAGCTGTGAGCATCTCCTCTAGGCGTGTCGCCAGGATGAATTAATCTTGGAGTGACTGTACATTTATTGTGTGTATGTTATTTTGTGTCAAGTTACTTCTGTAGTTTGTAACCGTAAGTTCCTAAGATAAGATTAGGAATATGTTCAGCATATGTTCACTGTTAAAGAAGTGTGGTTAAGTGGAAGAGAGGACCATGAGTCCTGACTTCGTCACCATGAATTAAGGCAAATATTATTATAATTTTGTCGGCTTCTGTGGTGTAGTGGTTAGTGTGATTAGCTGCCAAGCCCGGAAGCCTGGGTTCGATTCCCGGCTCTGCCACGAAATTTGAAAAGTGGTAAGAGGGCTGGAATGGGGTCCACTCAGCCTCGGGAGGTCAACTGAATAGAGGGGTCGATTTCCACCTCAGCCATCCTCAAAGTGGTTTTCCGTGGTTTCCCACTTCTCCTCCAAGCAAATGCCGGCATGGTACCTAACTTAAGGTCAGGACCGCTTCCTTCCCTCTTCCTTGTCTACCACGTCCTATCTTCCCATTCCCACCGCAAGGCCCATGTTCAGCATAGCAGGTTAGGTTGCCTGGGCGAGGTACTGGTCCTTCTTCTCAGTTGTATCCCCTGCCCAAACTCTCATGCTTCAGCACACTGCCCTTGAGGCGGTAGAGGGGGGATCCCTCGCTGAGTCCGAGGGAAAAGCTAACCCTGGACGACAAACGGATTAAGAAATAATAATAACTATTTTATTGGTTTTTAGGTCCCACTAACTACTTTTACCCTATTAATACTGAGGTAATGATAATTGTACTAATGGAGATATTTATTTCAATAATCTAGGCCAGAAGTATTAAAGGGGCAATTTTTGGTCAGGTTATTGAAATTAAACAGTTCTTTAAACCTGGGCTCAGAAGACCAGCGCTCTACCATCCAAGATACTCAGCCCGGTATAAAAGCAACACCGCCATTGTAAAAAAATGAATAAAAGGTGAGTTGATGGAGGCTTGAACTTGTGCGTCTTACGTTACGGAACCAGCACCTTGACTACTATGCTACGTGAACGATTCTCTGATTGCTGGCTTTTGGCTGGTGGTTTGAAAGTTCAAATGGTAAAATCTCGAAACTGAAAACTTATTCGAGAGAATTTCTACATAGGTGTTGCCGGGCTAAGTAGCTCAGACGGTAGAGAACTGTCAACTTGGCAGGTTCGAACCTGGTTCAGTCCGGTGGTATTTGAAGATGCTCGAATACGTCAGCCTCGTGTCGATTGATTTACCGGTACGCAAAAGAACTCCTGTGGGAAAAAATTCCGCCACCTCGGCGTCTCCGAAAACCGACAAAGTAGTTAGTGGGACGCAAATACAATAACATTATTCTAAATAGGTATTGATTTTGTACCCATGTAGAGTAACTTCGGGGGCCGATGACCTCAGATGTTAGGCCCCTTTAAACAACAAGCATCATCATCATCATCATCATCATCAGAGTAACCTCGTGAATGCTCCACAAAATCGGTGTCCACCACATTACTGACTGCTTCCTTTCAGTTGTACTTGTCAGGGTGAGAATGTTGGACTATGATCTTACAAAGGGGGGGAGGGGGTCTGACATGTGCCTCACCGATGTCGATAAAATTTTGCAGGGACGTTCTATATTGAAAGTAGAGAGACATGCGTTTCGGCGTTTTGCTAGACACTCCCTAGTTTTTGAAGAATTTGAGGTCAAAGTTGATGATGGAAAATCGTATTTTTCAATGCTATGCATCGAAATATCGTTTAAAATCATGTTTTATTTGTATAATATGGGACAGCAAAGGGTATGATCTACGAATTATAGGCTACGGTATGCCACATCGCCTGCGAAGAAACAAAGGGAAGGACGTTTAATTATTGCTTCACTTGCCAGTAGTTTCAACCTCATGGAATACAGGTATACGAATACACACTGGCGGAAAAAATATCCAAACACCATGAAATAAGGAATGTGGAACACTGAAATTTAGGCAATATATTTGTCGAGGTAACATAATTTATTAAAGTTATAAGGCTACGGGTTAATATCCACGCGAGAAAATCCATCACAAATGTGCCATGCTGGTCCATTAATAACCGGTGTAATCGCCTGACTGCTGATTGCAGGCATGCAAACGTGCATGCATTGTGTCTTACAGGTGCCGGATGTCAGCTTGTGGGATGGAGTTCCATGCCTGTTGCACTTGGTTGGTCAATACAGGGACGGTTAATGCCGGTTGTGAATGGCGCTAGAGTTATCGTCCAATGATGCCCCATACGTGCTCGCTTGGGGACAGATCGGGGAATCGAGCAGGCCAAGGCAACATGTCGACACTCTGTAGAGCACGTTGGGTTACAACAGCGGCATAGCGGCGCGCATTATATTGTTGGAAAACACCTCCGGAAATGCTGTTCAAGAATGGGAGCACAACAGGTCAAATCACCAGATGGACGCACCCATCTGCGGTCAGGGTGCTTGGAATAACCACGAGAGTGCTCCTGCTATCGTAGAAAACTGTTCCTTAGACCAGAACTCCCAGTGTAGGTCCACTGTGTCGACGCCGCAGACAGTTGGAATGCAGGCGTTCACCTGGCCTCCTAACCAACACACGGCCATCAATGGCATCCATGCAGAACCTGCTTTCATCGGAAAACACAACACACCTCCATTCCATCCTCCAGTGAGCTCTCGCTTGACACCACTGAAGTCGCAGACGGCGGTGGTTTGGGGTGAGTGGATTGCACGCCTCAGGGCGTCTGGCTCGGAGCTGTCCTTCAGGTAACCAATTTCGAACACTTCGTTGCGTCACTCTGGTGCCACCTGCCGCTCGAATTGAGGCTGCAGACGCAGTCCGCTGAGCCACAGCCATACGCCGAAAACGGCGGTCCTCCCTCTCGGTGGTGCCACGGATCAGTCCGGAGCCAGGTCTTCTTGCGAGCGTACCGTCTCGTGACCACTGCTGCCAGCACGCATGCACAGCGGAAACATTCCTGCCAAGTCGTTCTGCAACAGCGCGGAAGGGAAATCCACCTTCATGTAGCACTATTATACGGCCTCGTTCAACCGCAGTGAGCTGTTGATACTGGCCTCTTCATCGTCGTAAAGGCATTTTTGACCCAGCCACAATCACTCCGTCCAATCTCACAGGTAACTAACTCTCATGCACAGTACAGCACGCATTTAAAGCAAACCTGATGTGCAACGTCATGGGGCCGCCACTAGCGTCGCGCTAATGCGACTTGCGGGAAATTTGAATCAACGTCGTCTTTTAGATGTATAAACCCGCCTACCAACGATCGTTAACCTACCACAACCCCTTCTTGGTGTTTGGATTTTTTTTTCGCCAGTGTACATGGATTGTACAGTTTCGATCAAATAGTCTCATGATGGGCTCCACAAGAGGTATGTCGCAAAAATATTGAACATTACATGAAGATTGTTAATCGAATAATAATAATTGTATTGGCTTTACGTCCTACTAACTACTTTTACGGTTTTTGGAGACGCCGAGATGCCGGAATTTAGTCTCGAAGGAGTTCTTTTAAGTGCCAGTAAGTCTACCGACACGAGGCTGACGTATTTTAGCACCTTCAAATACCACCGGACTGAGTCAGATCGAACCTGCCAAGTTGAGGTCAGAAGGCCAGCGCCTCAACCGTTTAAGCCCCTCGGCCCGGCAGATTGTTAATCACAGCTCCCGATATTTTACTTCGAAGAAAGACAAAGAAAACTATTCTGATTATCAGAATATTATCAGATTCACCCAAAAAATTGAATGAAAACAAAAACGCCACCCACAAGAAACGAATACGGACGAGCAGTTTTGTAGTCTAACGCCGACCTCACTCTGCTACAGCATGGAAACACAAAAATGTTAATAACTCTAATTGTATTAACTTTGGACCTAATATTTATATAAATAAAATACGTTTTTAGATGACATTTCGATGTATAGCATTGAAAATACGATTTTCCGTCATCAATTTTGACCTCAATTTTTCAAAAGCTAGGGAGTGTCTAGCAAAACGCCAAAAACACATGCCGCTTTATTTTCAATAAAGAACATCCCTGCAATATTTTATCAAAATCGGTGAGGCACATGTCACACCCTCCCCTCGTTAGATGAGTATGCATGGTGCTATATTCCAAATTTTCCATTAGGCACTTCTGCGGCCATCCACATAGTCTCGGCAATCTTTCCTCATTACATTTCTGCTCTGTACATGCTATTCGTGACGTGTTATACAGAGAGCAATAAATAATTTTATAACGCATGACGTAATTTAGTAGTCACTTAACTTAAATGAAAGTGTCGGTCTGCTGTTTATTTCCATTGTTCTGAATTCAACACGTGAAACGCAGACAAACGAAAGTGTTGGCATCCATGTGTATTTGTTTATATTACACAAAAGCGAACTAGGAATAATGAATTGAGTGAAAGCGTATTCTGTACCAGATCTTGATCGCCCGCCAACTGCACTTAACGAAGGTTAACTTGAGGTCACGGCTAATTTCATAGACCATCGTCACTTGCGAAATAAATCTCAAACACTTAAAAGGCGAGCAAATTTGTCTCCCGTAATAGACGTAGCCTACATTTGATGATTACGATTGCCAGGTGTAAATAGATTGTTATCTTTTAACCCATTTCGCAATATAGGTAGGAGTTCTACACCAGAACACAGCATTCTTAAATACTGAAGCCGTTTAGGGGTGATAATGGTGTAATGGCATCATAGATCTACTGGTTGTAGCCAACAGGAGTTGAAAATATAAGTGACCTCGGAACGATTCTTCTTTTTCTTCTTCTGCTCTACCGATCACCACCACTTCCCACATCCAGCTAGGGTAGCGGGTGCAAACTCTGTCGCACAAGTGAACTTGCCTGTATTTAGGTCTGGATGACCTTCCTGACACCAACCCTATATGGAAGGATGTATGTGGTAAGTAGATGGATGTGTTGCGTATACCGTCCCTGTGTCTGAGGTATTAACCAGATGCGATTAAATTCCCCCCATCCAGTCCGACTCCATGGCTAAATGGTTAGTGTGCTAGCCTTTCGTCACAGGGGTCCCGGGTTCGATTCCCGGCAGGGTCGATAAATTTAACCATAATTGGTTAATTCCCCTGGCACGGGGGGCTCAGTGTATGTATCGTCATCATCATTTCATCCTTATCACGACGCGCAGGTCGCCTATGGGTGTCAAATCAAAAGACCTGCATCTGGTGAGCCAAACTGTCCTCGGACACTCCCGGCACTAAAAGCCATACGCCATTTAATTTTCCCGACTCAGCCAGGAACAGAAGACCTCGATACTGACCATTCAGCCAAGTAGCCGGTCTAACAACAACTTTCGGAACTAGAAAGCAAATAATTCTGCTCTCAGTTGACTGGTTCGATCCCTGCTCAGTCCCGCGGTATTTGAAGCCAGCCTCGTGTGCGTCGATTTACTGCTGAAAACCTTCGATATGTTACTGCAACGCTAAACAGCTAACAAAATTATATAAATATTACTATAGCAATTGAAGCTTTCACGGCCGGAATTACAAATCATGTCAGTGTTCTCCGGCATTTACCGAGCTCGATAGCTGCAGTCGCTTAAGTGCGGTCAGTATCCAGTATTCGGGAGATAGTGGGTTCGAACCCCAGTATCGGCAGCCCTGAAGATGATTTTCCGTGGTTTCCCATTTTCACACCAAGCAAATGTTGGGGATGTACCTTAATTAAGGCCACGGCTGCTTCCTTCCCACTACTAGCCCTTTCCTGTCCTATCGTTGCCATAAGACCCATCTGTGTCGGTGCGACGTAAAGCAACTCGTTGCTGTTTTCCGGCCTTGTAGGCCGTGGTCCAGGGGCAGCTGCTATCGAACTCAGTCGTAACCCTTCATAATGCCGAACGTAGTCTTCGGTGAAACGTCAGGACCATTGCATGCTCCTGGACTACGGCCTGCAAGGCCGGAAAACCCTGACATTATAAATATCACTCTCACTATGTTCAGTTGACCTAGGTTCGGCACTGGCTATGGCTTCTAGTGTTAGGAAATGTTTCATTCAACATTTATTTCATTTTCATTAGCTCCTCGAATGAGGTTGGCGTCAGGGAGAGCATCTGGTCTAAAACTTCTTCTTCTTCTTCTTCTTCTTCTTCTTCTTCTTCTTCTTCTTCTTCTTCTTTATCTGTTTACCCTCCAGGGCCGGTTTTCCCTCGGACTCAGCGAGGGATCCCACCTCTACCCCCTCAAGGGCAGTGTCCTGGAGCTTCAGACTCTGGGTCGGGGGATACAATTGGGAGGACGACCAGTACCTCGCCCAGGTGGCCTCACCTGCTGTGCTGAACAGGGGCCTTGCGGGGCGGGGGGGGGGATTGGAAGGGATAGACAAGGAAGAGGGAAGGAAGCGGCCGTGGCCTTAAGTTAGGTACCTTCCCGGTACTTGCCTGGAGGAGAAGTGGGAAACCACGGAAAACTACGTTCAGGATAGCTGAGGTGGGAATCGAACCAACCTCTACTCAGTTGATCTCCCGAGGCTGAGTGGACCCCGTTCCAGCCCTCGTACCACCTTTCAAATTACGTAGCAGAGCCGGGAATCGACCCCGGGCCTCCGGGGGTGACAGCTAATCACACTAACCACTACATCACAGAAGCGGACGCCGTAAAAATATGTCATATAATTTCATCGCCTACACCGTATCGGAAAACGAGACTAGGGTGTAGACATACACAACGTCAGACAGCGAAACACGTATTTATTTGAGTACTATTCGATTTAAATAGTTCAATAATCTACCTTCCCACCAAGTAGCTAGACTCAGAAACGGAAGATTACTTTGAAGACATTCCCAGTGGTTTAAGTACATGTAATGCAAGTTTTTGCACCGAAAATTGCTTTTACTTTTTTTACACGCTTAAGAATGAATAAACGATTAGACAAAAGTACAACCTGTGACAGTAAAGTTTGGTGAATAGTCCTGTACTATCAACGTAGATGAACAATGCACGACAGTGACCTTACTGTCCTTCGAAATAGTCCCCTCCCGGAACTATGCACTGCTGAGATCGGCGGTACATGTCCTGGAATTTTGCAAGAAGGCTTCCTTTGGGACGGTGTTCAAAAGCCTCATCACGTTTCGTTGGATGTCAGGAATATCATCAAATCTCTTTCCTTTCAAAGCGAGTTTGAGTCGTGTGAATAGGAAGAAGTCTGGAGGATTGAGGTCTGGCGAGTATAGGGGAAGTTCAAGTTGCACCACCCCCTTCTTTGCCATGAACTGTTTGACTATATTGGCTGTGTGTGGGCGAGCGTTGTCATGGACAACAAACCATGAACCGTGTTGTGCGTACTGGGGTCGTACCCTGCGTAGACGTTTCATGAAACGGGTCAAAATTTCAATGTACCATGCAGCATTCAACGTCGTTCCCTTAGGTAGAAATTCCTTGTGGATAATGCCTTGACTATCGATTCACGGTTAATCTGCAGTTCATCCGCTATCATGCGCACAGTTAATCGCCGATCGTTCGTGATTAATGTCCTCACCTTCTCAATGTTTTGGTCACTGACGACGGTCGCCGGTCTTCCGCTACGGGAGTTGTCAGAATCACTTTCCCGGCCTCCTCGAAAACGGGCGAACCACTCGTACACACACTTAAAGGACAGTGCTTGATCTTCATAAACACGTACCAGCATCGCATGCGTTTCTTTCGATGTCTTGCCAAGCTTAAAACAAAACTGTACATTGATCGTTTCCGTTTCATGTTCCCGTTCGAAATTCAGAACCAACGCACTAAACACGCACTGTGTCAAACAGGTCTTGCACGGCACACACACGATGCTCAACTGAACAACGTTGGAAGCAGGTGGTCAAAACCTGCTGCTACGCAGGTTCAGCATTGCGTGTCGTCAGTGTTGCCGGATCGACCGTCCTGCCTTCATTCACCGAACTTTATTGTCATAGGTTGTATATACGAATGCAAAAAGGAACTTCATTAATAATAATAATAATAATAATAATAATAATAATAATAATAATAAATTAAATTATCAACGTCTGGCTCCTTTTCAGAATGACCAGTTTGGTGGCCTTCGGTTCAGAGGGTCCTGGATTAGATTCCCGGGTAGGTCAAAGAATTTTACTGCGCCTGGTTAATTTCTCTAGCTAAAGGGCTTCGATTTTGTGTTCATCTTAATACACATCTTCATTTACATACAACATATCACACTACTAACCACCATGGAGGCATGCAATAGTAAATACATCATCTACGTGGCACCGGCTTCGGAAAGGGCTCTGGCAGTAAAACTAAAACTTTAGAAAAACAAGAAAGGAAAATCCTCAGGAAGATCTTTGCATAGGAGGAGTGTGGATGAAAAGGTAGTCTCCTGAATTGTACCAGCATTCTGAGAAAATATCACATAAAGTGCTGGCTCCAAATGACAGGGAAAATTCCAGGAAGAAGGAAAATAAGATCGCATTTAAATGGTAAACAAATTCACTTGACCTTAAAACATGACAAGGTGCACAGTAACGACTATCTTCATAGGAAATACTGTAGTTTTGAAAGTACCGGGCGAGTTGGCCGTGCGCGTAGAGGCGCGCGGCTGTGAGCTTGCATCCGGAAGATAGTAGGTTCGAATCCCACTATCGGCAGCCCTGAAGATGGTTTTCCGTGGTTTCCCATTTTCACACCAGGCAAATGCTGGGGCTGTACCTTAATTAAGGCCACGGCCGCTTCCTTCCAACTCCTAGGCCATTCCTATCCCATCGTCGCCATAAGACCTATCTGTGTCGGTGCGACGTAAAACCCCTAGCAAAAAAAAAAAGTTTTGAAAGTTAACAATAGTGAACTGTCGGAAATTTGTGTGTATACTGACAGCCAGGAGAACAATAGTGGTGTTAATGGAGTTCCAATACGCACAACGTGAGAAACAAAACGGTAATGGTAGTGAATTATTGGGAAAGTCATATGAACTTATGAAGACAGTTAACCCGCTAAGCCCATCTCCTATAATCATAAATCGCACGCTGCCTGTCCTACAACATCAGAATCGCTGGAAATAAAATAACCAAATATACTGGTAATCAACTTTAGAGGGCTCAACACTCGTAATTCCAGGAATCAGTCGCACATACATGTCCTGAGTTTGTCTTCAAGGAGTTAGTTAACGTGATCTTTTGTCTTTTACCACATCTTGAGATCTTCGCCAAAGTTCAAGGTGAGTTAGACAATGGCGGCTTCCTTTACTTATCGGAGAACTTTCAAGGTTGCGCAATAAGCTCTCAAGAGGAGGTCTTCATGCAGATGTGAATTCGATACTTCACTAACCGACGAAGGGAAAGACAAAGAGTTAGGAGACAAAGTTTTTAACCCGAGGAATACAGTCTTCATAGTTTCATATCTTACACACTATAACAATACTTCTCGGTACAGTAGAAAGTCTTGAAGCCACTGATGCTGAGGTCATAATCTTGATACGTACGTACCCTTAAACACGCCGTTCCCATATCATACTGCTAAGATCGACGTGTAAGATGATACGTGACCTTCTTCTTCTTTTCTTCCTTCCCTCAGTCATGAATGAGAGAGTGTCGAAATTTGGAATTGCCGAAGAGAAATAAGGAAATGTCAACTAGAAGAATGTACTTATTGGTCAGAATGTAAAATGTTTCCAGTCGATCTAACTCGGTATCTCACGTTCTCAATGTTAATTAGTCGGCATTGAAAATCTTGGCTTCCGACCTTTTGGATTTTGTCATCTGCATCTAATTTTTTCGACTTAAGACCACTTTCAGGAACGAGTTTCCAGAATTGAAGATTTCAACAGTAGTATAAAACTAAACTGTTCCACTTCTTACTATAATAATAATTGCGTACGGCCTCCGGAGAGGCCTGGTGTAGGTCTTTTTCTCGTAGACGGCCTATTAGGAGACCTGCATATCTGTGAAGATGAGAACCCTACCTAGGATGATTTCTAATGTTGAATACGCCACACACACCCAGCCCCCAAGCCATTGGAATTAAGGTTAAAATCCCCCGACCCGGCCTGGAATCGAACCCGGGACCCTATGAACCGAAGGCCAGTACGCTGACCATTCAGCCAACGAGTCGGACAACTTCTTACTACGAAACCCTGATTAACGAAAGACGTTACATTGAAAGAACAAGAAATTAGGTGAAACTCAAAAATAGGGAATATTAAATTCTCGTTTATCTCCTAAATCAGTTATGAAAGACGTTTTAACTGATCTTGCGGTTTGTAAAGACATTTATTTCGGTGCTTTTATGCAGTTGCATTGAAGAATATTACGTTGATATAATGGTGCCGTGCTTTTAAAGTGACCCTCAATTTTGAAAAATAAATAGTGCAAATTTATGGAAAACTGCGTGTCAAAATAAATATTGTCAACAAGTGAGTAGTAAATTAATATTTAATTTCAAATTACGCCTATTTTATTAGTGTGATCAGCATTCATGCTTCTAATGTATACTTAGAAGTGTATTATGACTGTGGGTCAGATGTTGCAGAAATATATGAAACCATCAGGAAAATCTTATATTTAGCCATTCGAAGAAGAATTTTCACTTCCGGGAATGTCTGATTATTCATAAAGCAAAAGTACCAAAATTAAGTAACAGCAGAGGTCAGTTTGTTTTCATTTCTTAGGAAATTTTATTCCAAGGTGTTAGACATTCAGCAGAAAATGATGATATGCAAGTAAATGATGAAAAATTGATAAATAATTTTAAATGTACATTTAATATTATTGATATTTTCTTCCCACACTCAGAACTTCACATGTGGAATATTTTCAAAGATTCCCTTCAGCTATAAAAATTAAGTAACGTTTAAACCTCAAGAGACTTCCTACTCAGTTTAAATAAAATGCAACGGTCTCCTTGAATAGTTATAGAACAGAGATTTTAGTTTTTCTGTATCCATATGTAAAAGAATTGGTCAATTTAGTCATACCCAAAACAGAAGATTTTCTTTTATTTTCTTGGTTTCTGGTAAAGATTGAAATCTGAAATTTTGTGACTAATAGCGTTAGGGAATCGGAAGTGCTTAACAAAAATTGTAAAACTACAGGTTCGTTAACAAGTTGCTGTACAAGTTATTTTAGGTCACACCGTCACAACGATGTGATAGGGAAGGGCTAGGAATGGGAAGGAAGCGGCCATGGCCTTATTTAAGGTAAACCCTGCATTTGCTTGGTGTGAAAATGAGAAACGACGGAAAACCATCTTCAAGGCTCCCGACAGTGGGATTAGAACCCACTATCTCCCGAATCGCAAATTCACAGCCGCGCGCCTCTATCCGCACGGCCAGTTCGCTCGGTGGCTTTCGTTAACTTTTGGAATAAAAATGTTGGGCATATTCCGGTTCAGTGCATCTTTTAATTTGCTCTGTGTCAGTGCGTACGTTATGCATTACGAATGGAATGTGCAAAGAAAAACAGCATGCAGTCAGCTATGCAAAGACAGCAGAAAAGCAACAAAACACGAAGTTGGAAATGAAATGGCGTATGGCTCTTAGTGCCAGGAATGTCCGAGGAAATGTTCGACTCGCCAGGTGCAGGTCTTTCCAATCGACTCCCGTAGGCGACCTGCGCTTCGTGATGAGGATGAAATGATGATGAAGACGACACATACGCCCAGGCCCCGTGTCAGCGGAATTAACCAATGATGGTTAAAATTTCTGACACTGCCGGGAATCGAACCCGGGACCCCTGTGACCAAAGACCATTTAGCCATGGAGCTGGACACGAAGTTGGAAATAACGAGATTTCGAACAAAATGTTATTGTTCATTGTGTGGCAGATCAGTATCACGTATAGCCACCTCGGATCCAGGGGCAAGCTTGAACATGTCGAGGTAATAATCTAACTTGTTTGGAAGCAGAGTATCCCACTCTTGAATAGCAGCATGATTCAGTAGCTGAATGTCAGCAGGATAATTAGGACGGTGGGCTCACGCCACGCATGTTCAACACAGTTCATATTCGAAGAATATGCCGACCACACCATTCGCTGTATACCAGGCGTCTGAAGGAACTGGTTGATTGACTACTCTGACTCGATGGATACGAGCATTGCCGTGCTATAGTGTAAAGCCCTCATCCACAGTGGCAGCCAATCCTGTAGCTGCTGGCTAAACGATGTCTCCGTATTCTAAACCAGTCATGTTAACCTGTATAGGAATTAGAGGCGTACCTTGACCAAATATGATCCCACCTCCCCCTAAAGGCGCTACAGGATGAAGGGCTTGTTATGTCTCTCACCGAATCGTCTCTAGATAAATGCACCTGTTGTACGGGTGCAACCTTCTTCTGACCTCATCAGAAAAGGGCCTACGCTTCCACTGCTCCTGGTGTCAGTGGCTACACTTCACACGAGCTGTCCTATGGAGTGGTTTAAGGGGCCAGAACTCCTTGATATCAATCCTCCGCCATGCAGCCTATTTCGCACTGTCTGATCCACTGATCTCTATACCTGGATGGCTGGTAGCTTGGGTAGCAGTAAGCCGAATAGAAGATGACTGGCGCAGTAAGATGGCAGTGAGCGCACGGTGCAGTAAACCACGAGGAGCGCGCTTGCTTTGTTTATGCTTAGTTCAGTGACGCCAGGCCTCTTGATTGTAGTTCCACGAGTGTTCTGTGCTTTGTTATTGCAAAGTAAATAGTAGTGTATTTTACGAATTTAGGTTCGTTGCCTTGTAGTATACTTGTGGATTACAAGATTCAATTTAAATATGTATGTGTTTATCTGAGTCCGCCTCTGTGGTGTAGTGGTTAGCGTGATTAGCTGCCACCCCCGGAGGCTCGGGTTCGATTCCCGGCTCTGCCACGAAATTTGAAAAGTGGTATGAGGGCTGGAACGGGGTCCACTCAGCCTCGGGAGGTCAACTGAGTAGAGGTGGGTTCGATTCCCACCTCAGCCATCCTGGAAGTGGTTTTCCGTGGTTTCCCACTTCTCCTCCAGGCGAATGCCTGGATGGTACCTAACATAAGGCCACGGCCGCTTCCTTCCCTCTTCCTTGCCTATCCCTTCCAATCTTTCCATCCCTTCACAAGGCCCCTGTTCAGCATAGCAGGTGAGGCCGCCTGGGCGAGGTACTGGTCATTCTCTCCAGTTGTATCCCCGATCAAGAGTCTGAAGCTCCAGGACACTGCCCTTGAGGCGGTAGAGGTGGGACCCTCGCTGTGTCCGAGGGAAAAAGCCGACAGACAAACAGAGCCGATCAGTAGAAGGAGAAATCATTTCATCGGGGAGTTTTATACTGTACATAAGAATCTTCCTAGGGTAGTGTTTTGAGTTTTAGGTTTATTGTATCTTATTTCGCATATTCCGGGAGCAAAATGGCAATTAATTTTTGTAGGTTTCCTTTCTCGAGACCCGAACATCTAAGATCATCGATTAGGAGTATCAGGCGGGAGAAATGGGAGCCTTCTAAAACAGCTGTTCTCTGCTCGGATCACTTAGAGGAAGACTGTTTTGATAGAAATGAACAAACTGTACACCTTAGAAGTGATGTACAGCCAACTGTTTTCAGTTTTATTGAACATTAACTGCAAGTAAAAATTTACTTATATTTTTTTTATTTCTCGTAATTAAACTGACGGTTTCGATGAAATAATTGACGTGACCTTATAACAGTCTTAGAAAATGAAGTCTGGGTGAATTCTAGACCTTATTTACATCAGTAATAATTATGGGTGGGAGAAGGGAAAATGTGGTGGGTGTTTGGGGCTATCCCATTATATAATTCGTGGTATTTGGGACTCTTTTAACTGGTGTTACATATATCTGATGATGACTATCAATATCGCTTTGCTAGCTGAATTTAATTAAAGAGGTCTGTAATAGTAAATTAAACTGCAGGTAATGTGATATATTGACAAGTTTTGAATATTTGCTGGTTTTATAAATGTGTACATTTGCTTCACTGATATTTTAATTTGATAATATGCGCATTATTTCATGGAAACAGGAAACAGAAATTCGTTATCAAGCACCGATTACGATATGTCGAATCTAGGCCTGTATAGTGAGCTACGTTTATAGGTACATCATTTTAAGAATGCATAATTTCGTGGCATACATGTATACAATTTACAGCAATGTTTCCAGAAACTGGTTTTCACTCGTATTGTGTTACCGATCGCTAATTTCATGTATTCAGCACCTAAGTTAATATTTGTCGGCCGTTATTATACACTCATGTTTATTGCTATCCCGGAGATTTAGTGACCTCGGAATGACGTGTCAGTGATCCCAATGTCCTTATGCTTTGAGTGAACATGTCTCTATATTTTTAATTATTCCAATGCGCCATTAATTGCGACTTAAAATTGACTATATTATCATTGCTTCCCCATAAGGAGAGCTCTAGGTTGGGTACGCCAACATGGCGAGCCGCGCACTCAACTTGGCGTACTTTCTCCTGCAGCGGAGACCTGTCATCAGCGATCCATGTATAGAGATCAGTGGTCTGATCTGACACATTCACTCCGGTGGTCATCCAAGGATCCTGGCGGAACGAGTTGACAATAGAAATGGGCCTACGACGTGCTGAAAGCAACAAATACTGTCCCGTTGACTATCAAAAACCGTTTGTCTCTCCCTGTACTTTCCAAACTCTGGCTCACTCCAGCACGAGTGTCGACATCCACTTCTTACCATTAGTGACGCGGTCACTAGCATAAAGGGGTACTCCACCATGTTCGCCTCAGTCTAACATGTGCTGTCTATACACTACAGACCTTAAAGGTGATGATGTTAAACTGGCCGACACGACAAATGCCGAACCTGATCTGCATGTAGAGTCACTTTGTATCTCAGACACTGGCGTACAATAAACAGATTCGAGGTACTGTGACATATACTGCGTAAAGTCGTAGTAGGTAAACCTCTCTTCTGAACACTATCTAAGCATCTGAAACAAGCTCAAATGTGTCACATTCAGAACTGTGGAGTACGCTCCAAACGTCACCTTCCACACAGCGATTACTTATCTAACCACATGAGTCGAATGAGTACTGCCCGAGCGAGCTGGCCGTGCGATTAGCATCGCATAGTTGTCAGCTTGCATTCGGGAGATGGTGGGTTCGAATCCCATCGGTCGGCAGCACTGAAGATGTTTCTTTATAGTTTCCCATTTTCACGCCAGGAAAATCCTGGGGCTGTATTTTAATTAAGGCCACGGCCGCTACATTCCCAGCCCTAGCCCTTTCCGATCCTTGCTAGTGTGACTGTAAACCACTAGCAAAAACATAAAAAATAATATGGCAGGCATTGACATTTGACATGAGATGATGCTGCCCGGAACACCTGAGAGAAAGGGATAGAAGTAGACTACACAGATGACTGTATCTGCTGGAAGATTTTGAGTATCTAAACGGAAATGTAACTGCAGTGACTGCCGCAGATTTTTCACTTGATATGTGTAAAAGGAATTATTATGTTCCATTTGTGACAAATTTTATAGTGATATTTGGGTGATACCAATTCGCACTATACCCGGAACTGGCCACCCTATCGCAAGTAAACTACGGTTCAGGATGCCATGTCCGTGAACTCTGGCCTAGTTGAGGGCAATATGCTCTGTACTCTGACCGGCCTACCGAGCAGAGGAGAGGTGGTCACGGCTCTACCGTGGCTGTACGCCTCTGCATTCGGGAGACGGGCCTGGGGCACAGTGCTGCATTTCTCGCCTGGCCTCGTCCGTCGGCTGTCCTGAGAATGGTTTTCCGTGGTTTTCCATTCTCCTGCACTAAGGCGAATGCCGGGACAGTTCGTAGTATAGGTCACGGCCGCCTACCCCCTCCCCTTCTCCGAGCATCTCCTTCACCGTCACAAATCTCCCGGCCTGAGCGACGGCATCACCGTCTAAGAGGCCCGCCTCCCCCTTCAGGGGAGGAATGAAAACGTTTAGTAGTAGTAGTAGTAGTAGTAGTAGTAGTAGTAGTAGTAGTAGTAGTAGTAGTAGTAGTAGTAGTAGAGGGCAATGACTATGTTATGTCCCCTTTGATGTGTTTTTGTCCATTTCTGTTTAATTTTCGCTTTATTTCCAGATTTGTTCGTTGAATACTTTTTTTTTCATTTAGTTTGTTTTGAGAGGATTGTTGCCAAGTTGTACTACCACCATCACTACCACCACCACCACCATCATCATCATCATCATCATCGCGTTTGTGCCAATGCACGGGATCCACGGTCCTGAACCCTCTTCCACAGAGCTCTGTCGTAGACGTCTTCGGGTTTGGTATCTGCATCTTGTATGCCATCTTTGATGTTATCCATCCTCTGCTTCAGTGGACTATCCTGGGGTCTACGCCCTCCAGCGTCGAATTGGAGTGCTTATTCGGTCACGGAATTTTCTGCTCTTCTCGTGACCCAGCCATTACCACTGGAGTCGGGCCTCCTTCACTGTCTCCACAATTGGATCCACACCAAGTCTGTGACGTACACTGTCATTCGTCGCATGGTAATGGCGCGACAAACCAAGGACCACTGCAGCATTTTCATCTCCATATTCTACAGGGCCTATCCCTGCTTCCTTGTCAAAGGTTACATTCTATCCCATTGACAGATGCTGGGCACACCAGTGTTTTACAAATTTTTAACTTCAGCTGTTCAGACATCTTCTTGTCACAGAAAATATCAGTGACTTGTCTCCCTTTGAGCCATACCGCATTGACTGGCATCCGGATATCCAGGGTGGTACTAGTATATCACCAGTCATCGAAGATATTTGAACTCTGTGACTTTCTTAGAGTTCCGGCCTTCAGTGCTAATGGTACCACTGATCTGAGGACCAGCTGCCGGATATTCTGTCTTTTAAAGATTGAGATGCATCCCACTTTTTGCCAGTCTGTCTTTCCATTTTTACGTCTGATTTTGGAGCGCAAGGCGGATCGGTCTCCTGCAAAAGCAAAGCATTATGTGTATAATATAGAGCGTCCAGGAATGTAGGGTCTCTATATCCACCATTATACCCATGTTAAGGCTGAACAGTGGGCTCACCAACACCATCTGTAATTTTAAGAGGTGGAGAGATCCCGGATGGACTCTAAATACCCTTAAAACAGTTTGACAAGCTCAATCCAGCTCACATACATTTCTGGTACTCCGTGGGGCCGAAGAGCTCGTCATATTAGATCATGCGCGACGCTGTCAGAGGCTTTTTCTAGGTCCAAAAATGTCATGTGCGTAGTCTTCCTTTTCTTCCTGTGGGTTTCTCTGTTATCAAACGTGTGGCGTGGATCGCGTTATTATTATTATTATTATTATTATTATTATTATTATTATTATTATTATTATTATTATTATTATTATTATTATTATTATTATCCACCTCTGTGGTGTAGTGGCTAGATGATTAGCTGCCACCCACGGAGGCTCAGGTTTGATTCCCGGCTCTGCTACGAAATTTGGAAAGTGGTACGAGGGCTGGAACGGGGTCCATTCAGCCTCGGGAGGTCAGCTGAGTAGAGGGGGTTCGATCCCCACCTCAAACATCTTCGAAGTGGTTTTCCGTGGTTCCCCACATCTCCTTCAGGCAAATGGTGGGATGGTGCCTAACTTTAGGCCACGGCTACTGCCTTCCCTCTTCCTTGTCTATACCTTCCAATCTTCCCATACCCCCTCCCCCCCCTGTTCAGCATAGCAGGTGATGCCACCTTGGCGAGGTACTGGTAATCCTCCCAACTTGTATCCCCGACCGAATATCTCACAATCCAGGACACTGCCCTTGGGGCGGTAGAGGTGGGACCCCTCGCTGCGTCGGAGGTGAAAACCAATCCTGGAGGGAAAACTAAGACCGGGCGAGTTGTCATTGCGTTTAGGGGCGTACAGTTGTGAGTTTGCATCTGGGAATAGTGAGTTCGAATCCCCAATGTCGGCAGCCCTGTAGGTGGTTTTCCGTGGTTTCTCATTTTCACATCAGGCAAATGCTGGCCACTTCCTTCCCACTCCTAGGCCTTTCCTATACCATCGTTGCCATAAGACCTATATGTGTCGGTGCGACGTATAGCAAATTGTAAAAAAATGGGAAATAAAGAAGAAAGAAAGAAAGAAAATATTTTTTTTTTTTTCTAGGGGCTTTACGTCGCACCGACACAGATAGGTCTTATGGCGACGATGGGAGAGGAAAGGCTTAGGAGTTGGAAGGAAGCGGCCGTGGCCTTAATTAAGGTACAGCCCCAGCATTTGCCTGGTGTGAAAATGGGAAACCACGGAAAACCATTTTCAGGGCTGTCGATAGTGGGATTCGAACCTACTATCTCCCGGATGCAAGCTCACAGCCGCGCGCCTCTACGCGCACGGCCAACTCGCCCGGTGGAATTATTATTATTATTATTATTATTATTATTATTATTATTATTATTATTATTATTATTATTATTATTATTATTATTATTATTATTATTATACAAGAGGAGGTAAGTAAATGTTAAGTCAGACAGCGCTGTCGTTACTAAGAAACATGGTCTCTTAACAGTGTAAATACATTACCCTAGTGGATCCATTAGACCTATCCCACTCGATGGCTTACTTGAGATTTAAAGAATTCAACATTAAAATGCTGGGTCTCGCAGGGCTCGCTCGATAACAGCCACTTACGTCCACTCAAAGAAATAGGTATTTACTCGCCACACTGACCGCCGCTCTTGTAGGAGCAACGACCTGCCCTAACACAAACATGACCGAGCTTTTGGCAGCGAACGTGTGGTCCCACTGACAAGCTTTAGAACACTGCTGCCACAATCAGCTCATCACTAGGTCAGTGGCAGCATGTGCAAACAGAACTGTGTGTATCTTCCAACGTGTTAGCCTTGACCTACTAGGATACTTGAGCGAGTTATGGCGCTACCTACCTGCAATTTTGCTCGATAGCTGCAGTCGCTTAAGTGCAGCCTGTATCCAGTATTCGGGAGATAGTGGGTTCGAACCCCACTGTCGGCAGCCCTGAAGATATTTTTCCGTGGTTTCCCATTTTCACACCAGGCAAATGCTGGGGCTGTACCTTAATTAAGGCCACGGCGGCTTCCTTCCCAGTCCTAGCCCTTTCCTGTCGGTGCGACGTAAAGCCAATAACAAAAAAATCGGACTGTATGATATGGATTCAAATATGCCATTGGCATTTCATGATACGTTTTCCATTTCTTTGTCAGAGAAAATGATGATGAGGTACCTTTCTTATAAAGCACGATCACGAGCACGATATAAAGTTTCAGATGACTATGTTTAAACCCCGAGATCTTCGGTTCTGTTACAAAGATTACAGCAGTGATATTTGTGTGTATACCGGGCGAGTTGGCCGTGCGTGTAGAGGCGCACGGCTGTGAGCTAGCATCCGGGAGATAGTAGGTTCGAATCCCACTATCGGCAGCCCTGAAAATAGTTTTCCGTGGTTTCCCATTTTCACACCAGGCAAATGCTGGGGCTGTACCTTAATTAAGGCCACGGCCGCTTCCTTCCAACTCCTAGGACTTTCCTATCCCATCGTCGCCATAAGACCTATCTGTGTCGGTGCGACGTAAAGCCCATAGCAAAAAAAAAAAAAAAAAGATATTTGTGTGTGTATTTGAAATACAAGAAAATGAAGCCTGTATGTTCGCTGTAAGTTTTTTTCCGCCCTTCAAAAATCCGACTACCTCTGCCGGGTTTGAACCCGCTATCTTGGGATCCGGTGGCTGACACTCTACCTCTGATCCACAGAGAGACCTATGTGATGATGATGATGATGATGATGATGCTGGTGGTAGATAAATACTGACCCGCAACACATACATCATTAAAAACGAACATTCATTGAAATAACTCTGATAATATTGAACCTTAGTTGACAAAATCTCACCGGCCAAAGTTCTAAATTGAAATATACCACATTGCACAACGATGATATCCACTTCTTGATTGCCCGAGAGTTGGGATAAAAAATTACTTCCCTATTGCTAGGGTAAATGGCTCAGACGATGAGAGCGTTTACTGAGTCCAAGTTGGTGGGTTCGATCCTGGCTCAGTTCGGTGGTATTTGAAGGTGCTCAAATACGTCAGCCTCGTGTCGCTAGATTTAATGGCACGTAAAAGAACTCTTGCTGGACTAAATTCCGGCGCATTGGCGTCTCTGAAAACCGTAAAAGTAGTTTGGGACAAAAAACAAATAACATTGATTAATCGAAACAGACTTTCAACGTATTAGGTCGTGTTACGTACATGTAGTACGTGTTGAAGAGATGTTAAGTACAGAACAAAAATGGCCAGCCGGACACCAGTGGGATCCGAACCCACAACCTCCCGATTTTGCGTCGGTTGCTCTACTGTCAGCAGTGCCAGACCTGTAGCTCAGATCCTTTCAAACAGAACAAAGATGGCCTAGGCCACCATAGCTCAATTGGTAGAGCAACCGGCGCGAAATCGGGAGGTTGTGGGTTCGGATCCCACTGGTGTCCGGCTGGCCATTTTTGTTCTGTACTTAACATCTCTTCAACACGTACTACACGTACGTAACACGACCTAATACGTTGAAAGTCTGTTTCGATTACAATGCGGTCGTGAAAATTCAATATTCATTAACATTGATTAAGTTCACCATTTGAATATATTCGTGACAGAGTTGAATATGCCTTTATCCCCTCCCTGTTGTAAGAGGAAATTTTGCGTTTGTATTTTGGTACTTTTTCGTCTATTTTTTCGTGTACTACCAGTGGAACAATGACCCACAAGAACGCTGGACACGTATTACCGGTGATATACACACGATCTGCCTTCTTTTTTCCCCGTCATTGATTCATCGAATAATAGTTCAGCTCACTTTGGTACCATTAATTCATCTAGTAATAAGTAACACAGTTGGTAATACTGTAGAGATTTGTAGACTCCTCAAGTTTTCCTGCAATTAATGATGGTTTGGGAGTTACTTTCGTCGTTGTACGTCTCATATCATTGCCGTCAGGCGTGACCAATAGTCGCTCCATACGCCAACGACTCCTCCCTTCCTGGAGCCGTATGACAAGAATAATTAAATTCCCTGATAAATCTTCTCTGAGAAGACAGAGATTATTATGAAAGCATGTGCCACCAGTGGTACACGACGGCCTCCGAGAACGACGTGTGTATGCTGTCGATGGTATACGCCATCGCGAAGACAGGTCCTTGATTAACCGGGGTTGGAACACTTGCACGGAGTGACAGTTGCACGGAGTGACACTTGCACGGAGCCTTTCACTCTACCTGATGAGTCAGGAATAGGATGGTCATACTAACATAAATTTTGGATACCTAATCTAATTTGATAGGTACTTTGACGAAGATGCACAAAAATACTGGCCTCTACTGGAAATCCAATATCACACGCGTAAATGCTTCAACATGTAAGAAAATTGCTCAAAAAGTATAAAATAGTCTTCGGCTCGCCAGGAGCAGGTCTTTTTGATTTGACACCGTAGGCGACCTGCGGGTCGTACACCTAGCCCCTGTGCCAGCGGAATGAACCCAGAACCCATTATGGTTAAACTTCCCGACCCTGCCGGGAATCGAACCCGGGACCTCTGTGACCAGAGGCCAGCATGCTAACCATTTAGCCATGGAGCCGGACAATAAATTCCATAAAATGACCACATAATGACTTACAACTTTATAAAATGACCTAATAATACAAAATGGAAAAAAATGACATACTTCAACATGTAAGAAAATGACTCAAACAGTACAAAATAGTCTTCGGCTCGCCAGGTGCAGGTCTTTTTGATTTGACTCCCGTAGGCGACCTGCGGGTCGTACACCCAGCCCCCGTGCCAGCGGAATGAACCCAGGACCCATTATGGTTAAACTTCCCAACCCTGCCGGGAATCGAACCCGAGACCCCTGTGACTAGAGGCCAGCACGCTAACCATTTAGCCATGGAGCCGGACAATAAATTCGTACGTAGCACTAACACATCGAAGGTTTTCGGCGACGGAAGGGTGGGAGATTGGGAAGGTAGCGGCCGTGGCCTTCATTAAGATACATCCGCAGCATTTGCTTGGTGTGAAAATGGGAAACCACGGAAAACCATCTTCAGGGCTGCCGACAGTGGGGTTCGAACCCACTATCTCCCAAATGCAAGCTCACAGCTGCGCGACCCTAACCGCACGGCCACTTGCTCGGTAATTAGCATTTTTACAATGTGGGAACTATGATAAGTTAGCTATGTCTATTTAGAACCAGTTAAAAGATGACATGCCATAAAAAAACCTAGCTCTGGTAATCACGGCAGTGAATTTAGATGCACAGTTCCGATCTCGAGGAGAATTAAGACCAGAGCCGTTAGTGCACTTGTACGGAGTTGTACACTCCTCTGCGCCGTGAGCTACTCTTCCACATGTACCACACAGACTGATTCGAACGAGGTAACTGTGAATTTTATAATTGCCGGCCCCATGGTGTAGGAGTAGCGTGCCAGCCTCTTGCCCGGAAGCCCCGGGTTCGATTACCGGCCAGATCAGGGATTTTTACCAGAATCTGAGGGTTGGTTCGAGGTGATTAGATTAAAATTGAGGAGCTATCTGATAGCGAGATAGCGGCGCTGGTGTAGAGACAAGAATAACTACCGTGAGGATTCGTCGTGCTGATCACACATCACCTCGTAATCTGCAGGCCTTCGGGCTGAGCAGCGGTCACTTGGTAGACCAAGGCACTTCATGGGCTGTTGCGCCATGGGGTTTGTTTTTCTGGTCAATTTTATATATCGTAAGAGACATTTAGCCGACTTAGCGCCGTTTCCAGGGAACACCACGGGGAGGTAGTCTCTTTGCGTTCCTCATAGATATACTTTTTTCACTTTATGCAAGTTCGTTAAGTTTTGAATTTTTTAAATGCTGATTCAACATATTTGCATGATTATCCAGTGATATTCCATTGTTATATTTTTCTTTATTCATTATGATTCAGAATATTTATATATATTTACAATATTTAGGCTCTACATGATTTACAAATCCTGTAATATTCCAGGGTAGTTTCACTGCAGTTTCTGAGCGTAAGCAACACAAACTAGGAATGGTCTTAGTTTCAAACTAGGAATGGTCTTAGTTTGCCATCAACTTCAAGTCTTTTTACGGGCATTGAAATCCCCTCCCCTGTTTCTGCATTCCAACCCTCCTTGGGCCTCCGTGCAAGTGTCACTGTTTGAAATAGCCATGCTTAGTAATTTCCGGGAATTTTTGGCTTTCCGTGCAAGTGTCAACACATTCCATCTCCGTGCAAGTGTCACAACTTCGATTAACCTGAGGGTATCCAAGTCAATCCCTTAATATTGACTTTGAGAAAAGGTGCCGGTTTAAGCGAGTCATAAATAATCTTCACGCTCTGTGCACGTCTGTTCTTTCCTCTCGTTACGAGCATGATGAGGTGGCAGAGGATTTTCTTCAGACACTTGCTCAAATGAGGTGCGCAATTAAATCGAATGACTTGGTCTCATCTGAACCGGTTGGAAGTTGATTTGCATGAGATTATTCCAAGATTGGAGGGAAATGAGACGGAAGTGTATTGCGGTATACAGACTTGAGCTAAACCTGGAAACAGACTCATATAGCACTTTCTAATAACGTTTACCAAGAGGAACTCTGTCCACTGTAGACAGACTCACCAATTTCCTTGCTAAATGTAAAGAGTAAGCAATAGAGTTGCTTGCCAGTCTCACCGCAAGTAAATGTAGCAGGCAAGGGCAGCAATAAGAACGATGAACACATTACGAACTATGGCCGCTTGTGGTTCTTTTATAGTTGAATAGTGTGTTCTGTTTTCCTCACCTTCAACACTTTCAATTAACAAAAGGTTTCTAAAAATTGAAAACAGTCACATACATCGAAGTGGAGGATAATTACAAACGGTGAGATGCTGCGCAACAGTATACTCAGCACTGAAAATACAAGATGACGAGACTTCAGTATGTCAAATTGCTACCACAAAGATCTGAGTGGCACAGCAGGGAAGTAGTCGTCCTTCTATTCTCAAATCAAGGGGTTGTACCTCAACTGAGGTCGATGAAATTAGACGGTGTAAATTCGACATCTCCGTGTCGTGGGTAGCTAGCACGTTAAATAATTTCTGCAGGAAAAGACGCTGCCGTCTCTTAAAATCGCAGTATTTAATATTAACGTTAAAGAAGAAGAACAACAACAACGTCTTCTCTGGCATTGTACCAATTAGGGTAAGCAGTGAATTGTTGCGTAAGCCTAGTCTTACGGCCGGTCGCAAATCTATGTGGAGAGATGTATTCACTATTGCGTGTTTCAGTGGTGCTTGGTAGTATGATGTATTTTATGCAAACATTTTTTATTAATGTAGCATTTAATCGTTCAGCATAAGTACATACTATATCAGATTACTGTTGACAAGAGATAAAAAACAAACAAACAACAAACAAAAATCTTAGTATAAGGCAAAAACAATCACTTACTAATGACGTGGTTTGAAGTCGACCTCCTGTAGGCCCTTCTGTAACTATACAAGTGAGCAATTTGTATTGTACAATCTTCCTGCAACAGCTGCAGATTGCCCAAAGACAAAGAGTACCTTAAAAAAGTACTGGAAAAGTTACACATATACACACATTAAAAAAACCAATTGTTCACAAACACAAAGTGATTTTCCAGGTCCCCGTTTCTAGTTAACTTTTTTTTTCTGTGGTACTTGTTATACTGAATACTTCATTGAGAATTAAATTGGCAGTTGGGCCGATGACCTCGATGTTAGGCCCCTTTAAACTACAAGCATCATCATCATCATCATCATCAAATTGGCAGTTGATTAAAAGAAGCACTGAGTAATAGCACACGAGTGGAAATTTGTAATTTTTTTTATACACAAACACTCACTGATTATATGCAAATAAAGATGTGTTTTAAGACTAAGAAAAACACCCAGACCCCCCCCCCCCCGAGCTATAATCCTTGGAATAGAACCCAGGGGCCCAGTGAATCGAAGGTCATTGCGTTACCATTCAAACAGCCAGCCAGACGGTTGAAAGGACGTTAAATAGTTAATATTATTAATTCTTCTTTATGTTCGATGTGAGATAAGAAAGAGACGACAGAGATGACGTTAGTTGTCACGCTGCTGGTAGCAAAGGTTATATCTATAAGTACATCGAAAGTAATATAATAATGTGATTGATTTTACGTTCCATTATCTACTATTACGTTTTTCGGAGACGCCAAGGTGCCGGAATTTTGTCCCGCAGGAGTTATTTAATATGTCGGTAAATATATGCACACGAGGCTGGCGTATTTGAGCATCTTCACATACCACCGGACTGAGCCAGGATCGAACCTGCCAGGCTGGGGTCAGAAGGCTAACGCCTCAATCGTCTGAGCCACTCAGCCCAGATCGAAAGTAAGACCACGTACATGCTGATGTCAAGATCCGAACAAGATCAGGCCCCATTATCTGTAGACGGATTGGACTTCTAATCTGTGGATAAATTCTAGTACTAGGAGGGGGTATCGCTCACCAAACGTAACGAAGTGGACTTATATGAAAAAGACATAATATACGAGGTAGGGAACAGTCGTTTCTTTAATCTACGAAATACACTTGGATCCAAAAGCCTTTAATGCTGAACAATGGTCAAGACGTACATCATCATTCTCTCGATTGTACTGTATGACTGTGAAACATGGACAGTTAGGAAGACTGACGGAGACATGTCTGAGGCCCTCAAGAGGTTCCGGGAAACCCTCTCTTGACATGTTAATATCCATACAGTTCTTACACAGTGTACATTTCCTCGGAATTTACTGGGAGTTGGGGACTGAAATGTTTACAGGTTTCAGATGAATGACCTAGCCATAAAATAAAAGGATTTTATTCGACTGAAGCAATGACGAATAGAACTTGGACAAATACAAACCAGAATCTCCGACGTTTTATCAACTCTATGGCAATTCATGGATACCACTATAAACTCTCCAAAACTAGGATCTTTCATGAACCTGACGATAGTTGTGTGTGTGCACTGTGTGATTTGACTTGTCCTCATTACCATGTTGTTGAATGCTCTAAGAGAAATAGGCCTATACTAGACTTATGCTTAAATTACATGTAATCACTTTATATACACAAATTGTGTGCTCTATTAAATTAATTTAATATCTCTTCGTTATGTGAAAATTATATTTCTTTTTTGACCATTTTTGCAATTTTTCTGAAACTTTTCCTATGCAGTTTCAGTCATAATTATTATTTAAAAAATCAGCCGTGTTAAAGTAAACAGTGGATGTCAGTAAATATAACTTAAAATTTTATTTTAAAAATCCATTGGGTAGTTTCTACGAGAAATTATTCTATAACAGAAAGGAAGTTTCCGTAAATCAAAGGACAAAGATTCAGATTACTTTACATTCCAGCTGCCTATGATGGATTATCTTCATCTTCTGCGAACTCCCCTTCTAGGTTTCTCTTTGTACTTCTCTGTTTTTCCAACATTTCTATGCTTCTAATTACCCTATCAGTAACCCTTGTTTCTTGTCCATCGCTATCATCGACCAAACTATATTAAGTCCAGCATTTAGCCCTGTCCTTTTGAACACTTCATAGTTTGCTTTGTTACCATTATTGAAGGTTACAAGGGAACCATATACACCGAAGTACAATGTTTCTATGCCTACAAGAATAGTTTTTGTAATCTTAGATCAGATGCACTATTTACACTCTCGATCAGATTTTTGCGCATGGAGACATTCCGTGACTAATCAGGTACTGCCAAGTCCCATAAAAAATGGTTTAATCACCTCTGCAATCGCAAAATAGTGTGGGGATGTTCCTAAATAGTAATACTACAAGCAATGGCATTTTGACGCTTCCTCAAGGGGCAACGCCTTAACAGTTGCAAAGTTGCTTTTTTTTTTTTTTTTTTGCTTTACGTCGCACTGACACAGATAGGTCTTATGGCGACGATCTGACAGGAAAGGCCTAGGAATGGGAAGGAAGCGGGCCGACATTGGGGATTCGAACCCACTATCTCTCGGATGCGAGCTCACAGCTGCGCGCCCCTAACCACACGGCCAACTCGCCCGGTCCTAAAAGGTGTAACGTACTTAAAACTGTATTGAAAAGTACAGCACCAGGCGAGTTGGCCGTGCGGTTAGAGGCGCGCGGCTGTGAGCTTGCATCCGGGAGATAGTGGGTTCGAATCCCACTGTCGGCAGCCCTGAAGATGGTTTTCGTCGTTTCCCCATTTTCACGCCAGGCAAATGCTGGGGCTGTACCTACCTTAATTAAGGCCACGGCCGTTTCTTTTCCAACTTCTAAGCCTTTCCGATCCCATAAGACCTATCTGTGTCGGTGCGACGTAAAGCCATGAAAAAAAAAGTGCAGCACTTACAAAGTAGAAGACGGTAAGTATTATATATCACCGGAAAGGAAATATTTTATACACTTATGACATGCAGAAAAGCGAAATATGAACATTTTTCTCTTTCCGGAGCCCTTTTCGGCGTATTTAATTATACCTAAGCAGATTTAGCGAATATTGTGTCGTCTCGTCGCTCATGCTCGGCAGTTGCGGTCGGCTGGATGATTGTGGTAGCAGGTGCTTGTTTCACTTGGCTCCTTTCTGACAGCTCTCGCCAATATTTGTACGCCAACAGTAGCCAACTATAAATCAGTTCGGCCGTGCTGTGCTTGCCAAATGATGTTGCCTTTGAATTCGCGCCCACTGGCTGCTGGACCATTTCTCCGCCTGACGGTCATTGTCCCACGTTCGAAAACTGATAACTGACTGACATGTGGCTGCGGAGTTCAACAACCGACGATAGTGACAGTGGATTGTTCCAGTGTTCTGAAAATTATTGTTCGGGCTACAGCACAGCTGCCTTGCCTGTGACATAGGAGCTCGCTTGCTGACAAGCTGGGGAGAGGAAGTTGGCGGCGTGGCATAGGTCGTGTAGCAGTAAACATATATTCGGGAAATGATGAGTTTGGACTCCACCGCTGGCAAGCCTGAAGACAGTTTCCCGTGCGGATTCTTATGTTTACGCGACAGTGTAGTTCTTAATTCAGGTCATTAGCGCTTCCTTCCCAGTCGTATCCCTTTTCTCAGGATCGCCAAAACCCTGTGTTAGAGCTGAGTTTAGTAATTGAAGAGGGCATTCCAAAACGCACTAAGTCAAAAAATAGTATTTTTCAGGAGAATCATTTTTATATGTAGGTCGAGTCATAGGTCATGGCAACATTTTTTTCTTTCTCGCGAACAGGAGACAACACGGAAAATCTAAGATATGCATTTGGAAACATACGGTATGTACTTGCGTATGATGCCACTAGATAGTGTATGTAAACAACAATGTGGGTCTAAGCATGCCCCCCAACTTCAGTGTGTGAGTGAGAGCGTCACAAAATGGAAGTCAACAAGCAGGAGCAACGATCGTATATTAAAATAGCAGTTTTCCCATGTACCTATGATCTAACCCCAAAGTCAAGAATCCATTACGTGGACAATGGTTTGCTAACAAAGAGGACATCGTAACAGCATTTCGGAGAGAGGTGTCACACATTAGCGATACACATGCAGCGAATGGTATTCAGCGCCTGCCCCACCGCTGGCAACGCACAATGGAAACCTTGGGTGATTATTTCGAAGGTCTGTAACCAGTGGAGACCTGTCCTTTGTACGTAGTCTTATGTATTTGCTGTCTATACCATAATAAAACAATGTTTACCAATGGCCTGTGTTCTGTAATTTTCCTACGAGAATCTCCTGAAGTCAGAGTTTGTCTTCAGGCACTATGCATAATTACATGCCCTATATTTCCAAATGCATATCTTAGATTTTCCGTGTTGTCTCCTGTTCGCGAGAAGAAAAATAGTTACCATGACTTATGACTCGACCCTCGTGTATTTAGGTATTATTCATAAGGTTTGTACCACGGCCTCTTAAAGGTAGAATTATTATTATTTTTATAATACAAACGCCCATTGCCGGAAAAGTACTGGATTTTAATGCTGTTTTTTCCAAAATGTACTAAGTCTGACTTACAAAGTATAAACTTACAAAGCTGACTTAGTACATTTTGGAAAAAAGTATGAGTGGTTAAGTACATAGATTATTTAAAAAAAAACATTCCTGAGTGCTACCTTCATTGGAACATAACTAAAGTAATATTACAGCTTGGCATCAGGGTTATATTACAGAAAAGTTTCTTCGTCATTCCGGTGAATATCGTCATTGTCCTTAGCTAGTGATGTGCAGTGGCCCAGAGCTTGATCATAAAAGGCTTTGTCCTTTGGATTAAGCTGCACAAATGTTAATAGTTTCTCCACATCCTTCTTCCTTCACTCACTTTTCTCCGATTTCTGAGTGGGGCTCGTAGCAGGATCTTCAGAAAGAGCCTGATGTATGTGGCAAGAAAATTGTCTTGCTCAGGTTTGGTTTTTAAAACATACAACTTACTGTGAAAATAAACTATGTCTTCTTTATTTAAATCCCCTGCCATGCATAGCTTCGTTATGTAATTTATTGCAGTCTTTGCTACGAACACCACGGGCACTACTGCTTTTCCGAGCATACTTGCGTTTGTTTTTGTCCCAATTTCCTGGATTCAGTTTTCTCTTCCTACTCTTCTCATTTTCCTGTGCATTAACTAAACACTCTAAATCCAGATCACACATTGTTCCACAGTTACACAAGAAATATCACTACTAAGTGTTCTACTGCTGATGCGCAATATAGCAGACTGTGACTAAGAACATTATGGAATATTACATCAACTGCCTTAGCACAGTTTGGAAAAAAATCTCCATTTTTCCAACTGATTATCTTCGTGACTAAGAACCACTTGGCAAATATTCTTTTCTCAAATGATACATTTATGCCTTCTAAAAAAAAAACAACGCAAAATGCAAAATAACATAAAACTGGCTTAATGTGTTGTGGAATTCACCTCTTCAGTTAGGAGAGAGAAAACAGATGTATTTTTTTTTCTTTTCTGGTGATAGATATCGCATTGCAAATAATACATAGGTCGGTGGTACATGAAAGCGTTTAAGCGCGACAACTCTTTACCATTAGATTTTACTACATTAAAACTGAGCAAGTTGGCCATGTCGTTTGGGTCGCATAGATGTGTGTTTGCATTCGGGAGGTGGTGGGTGGAGGTAGAATCCCACATCGGCCGCCCTGAAGTTGGTTTCCTGTGGTTTTCCATTTTCACACCAGAAAAGTGCTGATACTGTACCTTAATTAAGGCCACGGCCACTACCATCCCAATCCTATCCTCGCGTCACCGGAAGCCTTCATTGTATTAGTGCGGCGTTAAACCACTAGCAAAAGAAAAATACTACATTAAAGAACGACCATTTTTTTCCACGGAATGGATTTTCGCCAACCAAGCGATCATTACTCAGGCCTCAAGATTACGAAGTGACGTGAGGTCAGCGCATCAAATCCTCTCGGCCGTTGATCTTGGCTGTCTAGATCGAGGCCGCTATCTCTTCGTCAGAGAACTCCTGAATTGTCCTCATGTAGGCAGAGTGGACCTCGAAACAGTCCTCTCACACTCAGGTAAAAAAATCTGTCCTATCCGGGAATCGAACCCAGCGCCTTCCGAGAAGAGGCAGGCTTGCTACTTCTAGGCCGCGGGACCAGCAACAAGAAAAGAAAAGGAAATTAAACTAAAACAACAAAAACTATATAATAGATTGTACAAAAAATTGCAGTTTAAATTTAATTTTGCATATAACTTGAACAACTGGGAAAGATATGATTCAGATCTGTTATTGACGTTCCACCGCAAGCACAATAATAATATGGACTAAATGACTCAGACAGCCCCTAGTTGAGTGAACTAGATCCCATCTCAGTCTGGCAGTATTTGAAAATACTCAAATACGCAAGCCTCTTGTCGTTAGATTTGCCTCTGAAAATGGTAAAATAGTAAGTGGCGTAAAATTATTATTATTATTATTATTATTATTATTATTATTATTATTATTATTATTATTATTATTATTATTATATAAGCTGATTACGAGATGTAGTGAAGAGATTTTTCTACAAAGTAACTGTAATGCAAAAGAAGAATGCTTTTATGTTCGAGGAGGCGGCGCTACAGAAATGGTCTGATGAGCCACTGATATGGACCGACTAACGCGTCGGGAACGCGAAGGTTCATGCGAGACAGTTCCAGTTCCGTGCCGGAGGTAATTTGGAGTCATTCAAGGTGAACCCTTGTTTAAATATCTGGTACTATTGCTATGTTCGCGCACCTGCTCTGGATACTGATTCTCGTGATTCCGTTGCCTCACATGTGTCGTCAGATTGTCGTTCAACGACCTTTCCCTTGTGCTCGCCATATAACGGTACCTGTAGTACTACACTCGCCATTAGTCCTTTCCTTTGTCTGTGGATTTGCCAATCTTTGTTCACTTCAGAGGTCAGAGACGACGAACCTGGCAATTTAACCCCATGTACTTCAATGTACAGATGTTCTTTTGTATTGTGGATTATTGTCAGTTAAAATAAATCCCAATTACTTCGAGAGAGTGATTAAATCTATGTAAATAAAATAATAACTTTGTTTGTACACGTTAAGACATCTCCTCATACTTCGTTTTTATCTCGGGTTAGATTTAAAAGGTCATTATCATGGTGTAGAAATTGCGTGCCCGCCTCTTATCCGAAGGCCCCGGGTTTGATTCCCGGCCAGAAAATCATTCTCAGGACAGCCGACGATAGTGCGGGCTGGATAAAGTTTGTTACTTTCATTGTCCTGTTTCAGTCTCACCCTGTGCTTTGACAATTTGAAAGTGAGTGAAGTATGAGCGATGCTAGCAACGCCATTTCTTTTTTTTTTCTTTTTTTTTTTTTTCAGTCAGTCCCAGCTATTAATAATGTGAAACTGTTGCTCATAGGATCAGTTATTGTGTGCATTTCAATGGGTACAGGAGTACAATAGCAGTTTGGGGTTATGTGAGGAAAGCAATCGGGAACTGCCTCACTCCTCATTTCCTGGTGCCGGGCGAGTTGGCCATGCGGTTAGGAGCGCGCAGCTGTGAGCTCGCATCCGGGAGATAGTGGGTTCGAACCCCACTGTCGGTAGCCCTGAAGATGGTTTTCCGTGGTTTCCCCTTTTCATACCAGGAAAATGCTGGGGCTGTACCTTAATTAAGACCACGGCCGCTTCCTTCCCATTCCTAGGCCTTTCCTGCCCCATCGTCGCCATAAGACCTATCTGTATCGATGCGACGTAAAGCAAATTAAAAAAAAAAAGCATTTCCTGGTACACCTCTTAATTTGTTTTCATTTGTGTCAGAATTCTTTCCTTCATCCGACATTCTCTTGTCAACATTATAAGGTTTGAGAGGCTTAGTGATTAGTTTCTTATATCGAATTTCCTGGTCCTTCTCTTTCTTAAATTTCTCTAGTTTAGATTTAGTAAAGTTCCAAATTTTAGAAATCCTAGTAAATACCTGTTCATATTAGTTACTTGTACGGCTCCATGGCTAAATGGTTAGCGTGTTAGCCTTTGGTCGCAGGGGTCCCGGGTTCGATTCCCGGCAAGGTCGGGAATTTTAACCTTAATTGGTTAAATTCGCTGGCACGGGGGTTGGGTGCATGTCTCGTCTTCATCATCATTTCATCCTCATCACGACGCGCAGGTCGCCTACGGGAATCAAAGCAAAAGACCTGCATCTGGCGAGCCGAACTTGTCCTCGCACACTCCCGCCACTAAGAGTCACACGCCATTTCATTTTTTCATTAGTTATTTGAAACTACGAGTATACGAAATTTGCACTATAAATACTATACTTTAGACTAATTAACAACATACTCTAGAATATCTGATGTTGCTCCAGAATGTATTTCTTTCATTAATTGTTACTTTTCATATCAGTTTTTACAATTATTGCACTACAAATTATTATTTGTAAGTTAAATTACTCGTGTCAAAGAAAAAAGTTTAAAACATGTTGTTCTTATAAATAAAATACACTACGATGCTAAATGGCATACATATATCTTCACTGGGTTTTAAATTTTAATAAAAACCATGTTTTAACATATTTTTCTATTTTTACAAGTTGCTCTACGTCGCACCGACACAGATGAGTCTTGATGGCGGCGATGAGATAGGAAAGGCCTAGGAGTGGGAAGGAATCGGCCGTGGCCTTAATTAAGGTACAGCCTGGTGTGAAAATGGGAAAAACCACGGAAAACCATCTTCAGGGCTGCCGGTGGTGGGGTTCGAACCCACTATCTCCCGAATGCAAGCTCACAGCTGCGCGCCCCTAACCGCACGGCTAACTCGCTCGGTAAAAGGAAAAAATAGGGAAAATTAGCAAAATAAATGACAGAGTAGGACGTAGCAAGTGATATGTGGACGTCTACAAATATACCTTTCGAAGTAGAGAAGATAATTAAGTTCTTCTTTTCCCCCTACCAGATATTTTTTTTACAATTTGCTTTACGTCGCAATGACACAGATAGGTCTTATGGCGACGATGGGACAGGAAAGGGCTAGGCGTGGGAAGGAAGCGGCCGTGGCCTTAATTAAGGCACAGCCCCAGCATTTGCGTGATGTGAAAATGGGAAACCACGGAAAACCATCTTCAGGGCTGCGACTGTGGGATTCGAACCCACTGTATTCCGGATGCAAGCTCACAGCTGCGCACCCCTAACCGCACGGCCAACTGACGCGGTAAAATAAAGTCTTGAAAAATAAAGTAGTTGAAGACATTTCTTTCAGCACAATATCAGCTTCCTCTGATCAACAATCTTCATTATATATGTTCAATTTTTTTTTGGGGGGGGGGCGCAGTTAACCTTTTACAGACAATTTATGGACATATTATTTAAGATAGGACCTTCATTTCTTTACAATTGTAAAGGCAATAGTATAAAGAATGCAACAATAACCGTCTCAGGTATTAAGTTATAATACATTTTATTGAAATGTTCTGGAAATATATATGTTAATAAGACAGACTTCCTTACATTAAAAATATATTTTAAAAATCATTACACTCTTAAAAATAAAATGAGGATTGCGTCTACGAAACTTCAGGAGTATTCCTGTAATAGTACGGAAATTAATTTATTTGTTGACTTCTCGAAACTCGCGCCTAACTTTATGCATCCCTCCATGAACTCTGCACTTTGATTAGGTCCGTGCTTATTTGGAAACTCAATCTCATATTATTATTATTATTATTATTATTATTATTATTATTATTATTATTATTATTATTATTATTATTATTATTATTGGCCACATTGAACCACTTGAGTCTTCCACGTACACTTTTTTTGTAGGTTGTACTGTTTGTTTGTTTGGTTTTTTGCTATTGGCTTTACGTCGCACCGACACAGATAGGTCTTATGGCGACGATGGGACAGGAAAGCGCTAGGACTGGAAAGGAAGCGGCCGTGGCTTTATTTAAGGTACAGCCCCAGCATTTGCCTGGTGTGAAAATGGGAAACCACGGGAAACCATCTTCAGGGCTGCCGACAGTGGGGTGCGAACCCACTATCTCCCGAATACTGGATACTGGCCGGCTTAAGCGGCTGCAGTTATCGAGCTCGGTGTTTGATTCTTCTTATCTGCCCAGTACTTCTTCATTCGTTCTAATCACAGTGTTCTTAATTCGCCTGAAATCTCTACAGGCCTTCTGTGCATCGTTTCAGTTGAAAATTTGTGATTCTTAAGAAGGATGGTAATTTTATTCTTGTTCTCTGCACGTGTAATTTCATGTCCAGCTGTTTCCAGATCCTCTTGAATTCTTTGATCCAATTCCCTCTTGCCTTCTTTCTCAGATTTCTCATCACTAGTTGTAAAATTCTGTTTTCTGGTAATCGTAAGGTGTCAAATAAATAAGAGATTATTTTCTTCTTCATCGTGCTGGTAACTGGGTCAATCTCTCGACAAACAGTTTAATTAGGGAGGAGTCTCCAGACTACTTCAACCTGGTACTTTTTTATGCAAGTTCTGATAATTCTTCTTTCAGTTTTGAGGAGCTGATCAGTTCTTCTTTCATTTCTAATTTGTAACAAGGTTTCTCAAGCGTAAGTGGCTTCGGGCAAAGTTACAGTTTTGTAGAGTTGGATCTTAGTGTCTATTGACAGGCATTTTTTGTTATAAGTTGACCAGGTTAGAAATTGTGCTTTTTTTCACTTTGTTGGATCTATTTATGTTGCTTTCTCGCTTAAGTTGTGCATAATGATTTCTCCAAGGTATTTAAATTGTAGGACTATATTAATGTTTTGATCATTCATGATGACTTCGTTTATGGCAAGGGGTTTCATTGGCATGACCTCATTTTTCTAATAATAATAATAATAATAATAATAATAATAATAATAATATTAACTTTGCGTCCCATTAAACTACTTTTTTTAAGGTTTTCGGGGACGCACAGGTGCCGGAATTTAATCCCGCAAGAGTTCTTTTACGTGCCAGTAAATCTACTGGCACGACGCTGATGTATTTGAGCACCTGGAAAGAGCACCGCACTGATCCAGGATCGAACCTGCCAAGTTGCCAAGTTGGGGTCAGAAGGCCAACACCTCAACCTTCTGAGCCACTCAGCCCGACAAGCTCAATCTCAGCATAGTGTCATTCATGGCCCTACACATTAGATAACGCAGATCTATTCACCGCCGAAACTAAAAGTATTTATGTGTTCAGTCAGATTTTTTTCGTTTTGAATAAAAATACTATTTACATTGTAGAGACATCTCAGTAAAATAATGAACAAGCCACATGATTTACTTATCATTAGGCCTGTATGTGAGAAAATAAAACCTCGTTCAATGTCTGTCTCTGAAATATGGAAGTCACAAAAATTAATATTATACGATAATTTTTAACGATTTAGGGAAATATAATTTTACATCGTCCTTTTTGAAGCCTTTCTGTATCTATTTTAAAATGTTCGTAATTAAATAACAAGTTTATTGTTTCAGATCCATGTGTCATTTGAAGTGGAATGTCCCAATAGCATTGTGTATATTCCTGTTCCTTCGATGCCCACATTATATGTGTTATCAGCCATAAAGGTGACAGTACAGTCCTCTGCCTTAGTGCAGTTCCAATCACAAACCATGAGAGGAGAGAGGATTTTTAGAGCAGCTGGAGGCAGTAAATGGGATGATTAAACAATAGGTAATGAGAATCAATGAGGGCGTAGAAGCAAGACAATGCTGCTGACAAATAAATAAAACAGCTACAAGAGCCAAGGAGGAAGATCTGGGAATAGTGTAGAATGAGTAGGGTAATCATATTAGAAATAGAATAATTTTTTCTTGCTAGTGGCTTTACGTCGCACTGACACAGATAGGTCTTATGGCGACGATGGGATAGGAAAGGCCTAGGAGTTGGAAGGAAGCGGCCGTGGCCTTAATTAAGGTACAGCGCCAGCATTTTTCTGGTGTTAAAATGGGAAACCACGGAAAACTATCTTCAGTGCTGCCGACAGTGGGATTCGAACCCACTATCTCCCGGATGCAAGCTCACAGCCGCGCGCCTCTAACCGCTCGACCAACTCGCCCGGTAGAAATAGAATCATGATAATCTCGTTCAATTGTGAACTCGTTCAGAGCAATTTACTAGGATCTACTGTGAACGTATGATAAGATTTTAACTCGAAGATAATATGGTTAGAACGTTTTCGTTAGTATCTCACTTTCAGAGATTCGGGGCTAGGTAAGGTCAGTTTGAGTGCTTGATTGCTTACTGTCGTGTAGGTAAATTGAGTCTCAGTATACATGACAAAAATATGAGGATATATTTGGTTTATTATGTGGTTATAGTTTTCGAAAAAATGTTTAAAATTTTTGTTTTTATTTACAATGCGACATTTACAACCTTGTCTATGTCTTTCTGTAGTCGCCCACAATGCTGTAATTTACGTACTACTCTGTACAGTATAACATAATCCGCACGTAGCCTTATCTGTGATCCCAGTTCTTTATTCATATCATTTAAATAAATACATAAGAAAAATTAAAGGTCCAATAATAGTGCCCTGTGGGATCCCCTCTTATTCATTACAGGATCAGGTAACACTTCACCTACTCTAATTCTCTTAGTTCTGTTTTTAAAAAATTTGGACACCTATTTAACCACTCTTTGGTCTAGTCCAATAGCCCTCATTTTCGTCAGTAACCTCTCATGATCTACCCTATCAGAGGCCTTGAGTACGTCAATTGCGGTACAGTCCATTTGACCTCCTAAATCTAAAATACCTGCTACATCTTGCTGGAATCCTACAAATTGAGCCTCACTGGAATAACCTTTCCAAACCCGAACTGCCTTCTATCAAACCTGTCAGTAATTTCGCAAACGTGTCTCATATGATCTGAAGTAATGTTTTCCCAGAGCTTACAAACAACATGTCAAGCTGACTGGGGCTACTATTTTTTTTTTTTTTTTTTTTTTGCTATGGGCTTTACGTCGCACCGACACAGATAGGTCTTATGGCGACGATGGGGCTACTATTACAACTCTCCGTTCATTTGGTCTTCTTCCTTAATGCAAACAGTCAACAAATAAGTATTTCAGATATGTAATTGTATCCCAAACCCATTGCTGTTCAAAAGGGTGAGGAGAGGAAAAGGGAGAATACAAAATGATACAAATGATTAGAGTGGTCAAAGTGTAGGAAAACAGGACAAACAGAAAAGGAGAAAAGGAAGCCTGTGACTTAATATAAGTAATGAAAAGAAACAACAAATGCCAAATAAAGTATTTCGTAGAAAAATGTTTCTCGTCTTATTCAATGGGTGGCTTACCGACTTAATGCGGCTTGGAGGTTAGTCACCCATGTTCTACAATAGTTACAAGAATAATAGGGCCTATATATCCTCAAAATTCTTAAGATCTTTCTTTCATAAGGCAGATAACTATGTCCAGTCTCAGACAGCACGTTGTATTTTCAGTGCTGTTTAAAACAGTTTTGATAATGAGACGTACTATCCATGCTTTGTGAACACTTCCTGGCACAAAATCAATATGTATGAATCAGCGTCAAACTTTGTTGTGCCTCACCGCAGTTTCTATGGCCTTTCGTAATAAAGTCATGGACTATATAGAGAGGTAGGAACACATAATATAATAAGTACTGAGATGAGTCAACATCAGAAGAGGGAGCAATAAGAAAGGATACTAGGACAAATACGGAAAAAGGGCAATGGCACTCTTCATCTTCATACACTGCTGTCTTCAAATAGAAGGACTATTTCCTCATCAATTCCAGTTCTTTTGTATCCATTCCTTCTCGGCCCATGACAAGATCGTTCCTGCTTCCCAGCTTTTTCAGGAGGACGATTTATACCAGTCGTTAAAGGGTATCTTGACAGATCTTCAATCTTGGTGTGGGATGTGTAGGGTAACAAAAAAGGTGGACAAATAGAGGGAAAGGGGCAAAACAAATGGATAAAAATTATTACTGGATGTCAAAGACTAGAACACAGGACAAACAGAAAATGGGGAAAGAAACCGCGTGATTCAATATAAGTAATGAAAAGCAACCAACAAGTCTCAAATCAAGGCTTTCCTTGATAAAAGTTAAAAAATCGTTTCTTGTCTTACTCTTTAGTATAGCCTGCATTATTTTGTCCAATACACACTATGTCATTAAACTTATGCAGCATCGAGTAAGATGATCGTTCCGTTCTGTTCCGTATTCTCTCCTTGATCAATCCCTTTGTACACAGTGGAAAAAAATCACCCTGTATGCAATACCTTACTCTAATTCTTTGAGAGACTTCGAATACCCATTAACCATCTAAACATCTAGTTACTTTCCTATATGTACATCTTTCTTTCTTTCTTTCATATTGTCATCATTTTCCTAGACCAACTTACTCGATGCTGCATAAGTTTAATGACAAAGTGTGTATTGGACAAAATAATGCAGGCTATACTAAAGAGTAAGACAAAAAAACGATTTTTTAACTTTTATTAAGGAAAGCCTTGGTTTGACATTTGTTGGTTGCTTTTTATGACTTATATTGAGTCACGACGTTTCTTTTCCTATTTTCTGTTTGTCCTGTGTTAAGAAAAGATACTGAGTAATTTTTAATTTAATTTCGTGTGGCTATTTCTAGCCGAGTGCAGCCCTTGTAAGGCAGACCCTCTGATGAGGGTGGGTGGCATCTGCCATGTGTAGGCAACTGCGTGTTGTTGTGGTGGAGGATAGTGTTATGTGTGGTGTGTGAGTTGCAGGGATGTTGGGGACAGCACAAACACCCAGCCCCCGGGCCATTGGAATTAACCAATGAAGGTTAAAATCGCCGACCCAGCCGGGAATCGAACCCGGAACCCCCTGAACCGAAGGCCAGTACACTGGCCATTCAGCCAACGAGTCGGACAGATACTGAGTAAAAAGATAACTACCGGGAGAGTTGGCAGTGCGGTTAGGGGCGCGCGGCTGCGAGCTAGCATCCCGGAGATAGTGGGTTCGAATCCCACTGTCAGCAGCCCTGAAGATGGTTTTCCGTAGTTTCCCCATTTCCACACCAGGCAAATGTTGGGGCTGTACCTTAAGGTCACGGCCACTTCCTTCCAACTCCTAGGCCTTTCCTATCCCACCGTCACCATAAGACCTATCTGTGTGGGTGCAATATAAAGCCACTAGCAAAAAAAAAAAAAAAAAAAAAAGAAAGGTAGCTGCAAGAGTGAGAGATTTTGAGATGCATGTATCTGTCAGAATGTTAGGTCGAAAGAACATAACTAAAAGTCGGTGAAATCAGCAAAATGATGACAATATAAAAGAACGAAAGATGTATATATAGGAAAGTAATTAGTTGTTTAGGTGGTTAATGGGTATTCGAAATCTCTCAAAGTAGAATTATGGTAAGGTATTGCATACAGGGTGATTTTTTTCCACCGTGAAGAGAGAATACGGAACAGAAAAGGTCTAATGAACGTATGTCCGGAAATGTATAGCTTGTTTGTTAGGGACCATTTGTTCAGTCATCCTTTGTTACAGAGACGGCAGTCTAATACGCGCTGTACCATGCAGCCATAGTTACAGTATGTGCTGAAAATGGTTTCCATGTGCCTCCACGCATGCGTGTACGCGCCGTAGCATGTTCTGTCTCACACGTTCACATCGGCCAGGCTGCATCCAAACAATGTCAAAGGCAGCTGAATACGCTGCTTCAGTGTCTCCTCATCTGGAATGGGCTCTGCATACACGATACTTTTGAGATGGCCCCATAACCAGCAATCGCACGGGTTGAGATCTGGTGAACGAGCAGGCCATGCAACTGGACCTCCTCGTCCGATCCATTGACACGATTGAGATGCGACCGGACGTTCACGGCGAAGTGGTCTGGAGGCGACACGGATAGGTCTTATGGCGACGATGGGATAGGAAATGGCTATGTCTGTCTGTCTGTCTGTCTGTCTGTCTGTCTGTCTGTCTGTATGCAGGCAGGTAGGTAGGACTATTACGAAAGACAGATGTCCGTTGAACTTCAGTCGTCGTTTCCTTATTGACTCCATGTCCGGCTCCATGGCTAAATGGTTAGCGTGCTGGCCTTTGGTCCGGAGGGTCCCGGGTTCGATTGCCGGTCATGTCGGGGATTTCAAACGTAATTGGTTAATTCCAATGAATCGGGAGCTGGGTGTATGTGCCGTTTTCAGCATTAGAATACATCATATGTAGGGCTGCATTCTCAAGACGCGCAGGTCGCCTATACGGCGTCAAATTGAAAGACCTGTAGCAGGCCTCTTCGGAGCCCACACGCCATTAAATTATTGACTCTATCAGCCGTTCATTATCCCTTTGTTGCTTTTCTCTTCCTCAGAGTCTATCTGTCCATCTGTTATCTTAGGGCCCATTATTTTGCGAAGGATCTTGCGCTCATAAGTCTTCGATTCTCCCAGTCCAGGCTTTCCTGTCTTTCTGATGCGTTCACTTGCGTACAGACACTGGGATTTGATGACTGTGTTATAGTGCCTGAGTTTAGCTTATCAGACATTATTATCAAAATAAAAATTAACTCTTATGCGTGTACAAACCCTGTGGATACCTACAACAAACACTGTATCTACAGGGTGGTCTGAAACAATGTGAACCGGGTATATAAACGTTAGAAGGTTGGTCATACTGATAAATAATTTACAAAAAATAATGCGATATCTCGCGCCGTTGCCATATCAGCTGTTGAAGTTAGTCCATCAGATCGCTTCGCGGGCTTTGCGCGGCGATGTGATTCAGCAGCTGATAGAATTACAACACCGCGAGATATCGACTTATTTATTTTAAATTACGTATCAGTATGATCAACCTTCTAACGCTCATATACCCGGTTCACATTGTTTTCGACCACCCTGCATAGGTTCAGTTCTTTCTGAGAAAAAGGTACCTGCGTGGAACTTGCATTATACCACGCGCTCCTTCTCTTTATGTTTATTTCTACCTGTCAAAGTGCTTATTCTGTTAAATGTTCGTTTCCATGGTTTTACAATCTGTTTACGTCGCACCGACACGGATAGGTCTTATGGCGACGATGGGATAGGAAAGGGCTATGAGTGGGCAGTAAGCGGCCATGGTCTTAAGGTACAGTCCCAGCATTTGCCTGGTGTGGAAATGGGAAAATACGGAAAACCATCCTTAGGGCTGCCGACAGTGGGGCTCGAACCCACTATCTCCCGGATGCAAGCTCACAGCTGCGCGCCCCTAACCGCACAGCCGACTCACCCGGTCGTTTTATGTTCCTATATGTATGATTATTATGAAAGACCGTAACAACTGGGAGGAGCTTGCGTGGTGAGACTATGGAAGAGGTAGGTGTATGCATAAGTCTTTTCCGGTTTCACTAATAGATGGCACCAGCGAACAGCGCGCAGCGTATGAATTGAACACATACGCCAGTTCGTTCGTCTGGCATTAACCTACCAACACGCTTAAGTTGAGTCCGCCAAACAGTAGCGTCTGTGTTGTATCGTTCAGTAATGATGTCGACGTTTGTGCCTGAAAAAGAACATTTGCGCACGCATTGTATTGCTAATTTATTCAAAAGAAAAAGACTGTGAAAAGTCATCGTTTGCTGGTAGAAACACGTGGTGAACATCCTGCATCGATTAGAATGTTTGAGACATGTTGTAATCGGCAAGAAGATCATGCTTTGTGTTTGGTGGAACCAGACTCCAGCGAAACCGTTAATGCACAACAATATCGCCAACAAATGATTGATTTAAATCACGCATTGATCGAAAGACAACCATAATGGGCCAGAAGACATGGTAAAGTGATTTTGTTACACGACAATGCGCCGTGTCGCACACCAAAACTAGTGAAAGACAACTTGAAATCGCTTGCATGGGACATCCTTCCGTACCCGCCCTACTTTCCCGACTTGGCGCCATCTATCACCTCTTCGCATCAATGGGACACGCGCTCGCAGAGCAGCACTTCAGCAATTTCGAGGAAGTTGGAAAATAGCACGACGAATGGTTTGCCGCAAAGGACAAGCAGTTTTTCTGGCATGGTATTCATAACTTACTTGAAAGATGGGCGAAGTGTGTAGAAGCCGATGGCCAATATTTTAAATAAAGAAAAAACGAAGTTCCCTTGAAAATTACGTGTTCTCTTTACCACAAAAACCGGAAAAAATGTATGCATACACCTGGTAACAGTCTATAGGGAGACAGAATCACTTAAAATCAAATATCTTGTTAGTGAATGTAAGGTTAAAACAGAAAGAAAGTAAGAATTCCATGTAGTTGTCAAATTGTTAGACAGAGAGTGAATAATACCAGAAAAGACAACCAAATTATATTATTATTACAAAAGTACGTGGCGAATGAAAATTAAAAAGTCAAAGTCAGCACTAATGTAAATAACGCAGTGTAAGATACATGTTTTTTCTATATTATATAACTAGCAAGATACCCGTGCTTCGCTACGGTATTATACTGAAATTTATAATTGAATGCTAATTGTTTTAGATATATAATCCGCCGAAATTCGCGATCTGACTCGTTTTCTGCGAGAATCCGCCAAAATTCGCGATCTGACTCGTTTTCTAATAGATTACGGTATGTTTCCTCACATTTTTCAATCTTTCTTTCCAGCAATCGATTTCGTACTTCCCGGGCTAGGTCCAGATATTCCACCCCGTCAGTTGGGTCCATAAATCTTTGACATCTTTTCCTATAAGCGTTTTTAATATGGATCAAATCCTTCAGGAGAACCGGCGTGGTGTCGTCTTAGGTGCCTTGGCGGTACTGAACCCGCGGCCGGACTGCATTCTTAGTCATTACCCGTCCAGGACCAATTTCCAGGGGGGTCCGCACATTTGACAACGGTCCAGAACATTATTATTATTATTATTATTATTATTATTATTATTATTATTATTATTATTATTATTATTATTATTATTATTATTATTAAAAGATGTTCTGAACCCCACAGCAAGCTGCAAGATCGCTACTTGGCGGTAAATTACATCTGCTGCCAGTGTCATTGTTACAATGTGACCAGCACCATCGTCGCGCGTAGGCAAGTGTGCGGGATTTCTGGCGATACCAATGACATACTTCCGTGCATTGTTGACCTTATTATAGAGGTGAACAATTTGACGGTCCATCTCATTCCTATCGTTTATTTCAAATGTGTTTAAATTTTTATTTACATGCCAGGAGGATCTACTGTAATCTAAGAACGTTCTCCGAAGGAAAAGATGGCTGTTGAAAACCAGCCCAGGAAAGATTAAAAATGATCGGTTTATGATCAGAATAAGTACATAGAAACTATATAGCCTGTTTCCAGTCATTCGACAGGGTCAGGAATGGAATGAATAAAGTCCCATCTAGCAGCGACAATAGGAATTGTGCCGGCTGCCGAAGCACACCTCTGGGGCAATGATCGTTGAATGAAAAATGAAATGAAATATTGGACAGTGTTGCTGGAATGAATGATGAGAGAGAAAATCGAAGTATCCGGAGAAAAACCTGTCCCGCCTCCGTTTTGTCCAGCACGAATGTCACATGGAGTGACCGGGATTTGAACTACGGAACCCAGCTGCGAGAGGCCGGCGCGCTACCGCCTGAGCAACGGAGGCTCCTTACGTACATTATGAACAGTAAATGAAATGAAATATCGTATGGCTTTCAGTGCCGGGATATCCCAGGACGGGTTCGGCTCGCCAGGTGCAGGTCTTTCTATTTGACACCCGTAGGTGACCTGCGCGTCGTGATGAGGATGAAATGATGATGAAGACAACACATACACCCAGCCCCCGTGCTGTAGGAATTAACCAATTAAGGTTAAAATCCCCGACCCGGCCGGGAATCGAACCCGGGACCCTCTGAACCGAAGGCCAGTACGCTGACCGTTCAGCCAACGAGTCGGACATTATGAACAGTAAAATCAATTGATCTCACCTCCTTCTACACCCCACCGCCGTTAAGTTTATTTACACACCCCCCCCCCCCAAAAAAAATAGAAGACGTGTTTCTTTATGTTTCAAAGATATTCCAAACACCAATGTTCACATCTGTTACATTCAGTTTTGAGATATAAGTATCCCCATAAAAATAATTCACTTTATTTTCACTTCCTTTCACACTCCCCTCCCCCCCCACCCCGTAAGTGAATTTTCCGGCAAAATATACTTGTTTCCTTAATAGTAAAGGATCTTCTAAATAGTAATTATAACGACTCTAACTTCTTCAGTTTTTGATTTATGTGTCTTCATGAAAGGAATTCAACTCCTTTTCACTCCCGCCCCGCCCCCAACGCGTTTTTCTTTGTTTAAGGAGATTCAAATACCAATTTTCACGTCCGTAACAACTTTAGTTTCTATTAGATGTATGTATTCTCATACAATTAATTCAATTAATTTTTCAATTCTTTCACCCCTCCACCCCCCCTTCATTGGATTTTCCGAGAATACGTGTTTCCTTACTTTTAAAGCAGATTCCAAAGCAGATTTCACGTCTGTAATATCTTCATTTTTGAGATATCAGTAGCCTAATTAAAAGAATTCAACACCATTTTCAGTCACTTTTACCCCCCCCTTCCACCCAAGTGGTATTTCCGAAAGCTGAAAATACACGTTTCTTTATTTTTAATAGAGATAAAAATACCATTTTTCACTTCTGTAACATGTTAAGTTTTTGAGATATACTGTAGAAATTCGCTTTTTAAAATTTCACCCCTTTTTATTTCCCCTTACGTGGAGTTTCCGAAAACAAATCACCTATCTTTCTTTACATTTACAGGAGATTCCAAATACCCACTTTTTACGTCTATAACATTTTACGTTTCTCAGATATTCTGTAGATATAGTCTTTCAAAAAATTCACCCCAGTTTGTCACTCCTGTTTAACCCCCATTAATTGGATTTTCCAAAAACAAAAAAATACGTGTTTCCTTATTTTTAAAGGAGCTCCCATATACAAATTTTCAGTTCCGTAATATTTTCAGTTTCTGAGATATATGTATCCTCATTAAAGGCATTCATCCCATTATTCACCCATTTACACCCCTCCTATTGGGATTTAAAGAAAGCAAAAAATACGTGTTCTTGTATTTTTAAAGAAGATTCTAAATACCATTTTTTACATCTGTAAACTTTTAAAGTTTTAAGATGTAGACACACTCATTTTAAAAATTCACCCCCCTTTTCACCCTCCATTATTTGGATTTTCCAAAATAAAAAAATACCTGTTTCTTTATTTTTAAAGTAAATCCCAAATACCAATTTTCAGCTCTGTAATATCTTCAGGTTCTGAAATATAAGTAGCCTCATTAAAGGCATTCAACCGCTTTTTCACCCTTTTCCACCCTTCCAATTGGGATTTTCCGAAAACAAAAAAATACGTGTTTCTTTATTTTTAAAGGAGATTCTAAATGCCAATTTTTACATCTTTAAACTTTAAAAGTTTTGAGATATAGATAGACTCATTTTAAAAATTCACCCCCTTTTCACACCCCCCATTAATTGGATTTTCCAAAAACAAAAAATATGTATTTCTTTATTTTTAAAGGACATCCTAAACACCAATTTTCAGGTCTGTAATATCTTCAGTTTCTGAGATATAAGTATCCTCATGAAAGTCATTCAACCACGTTTTCACCCCTTTTCACCCCTCCTATTGGGATTTTCAGAAAACAAAAAAATACGTGTTTCTTTGTTTTTAATGAAGATTCTAAGTACCAATTTTTACATCTGTAAACTTTAAGAGTTTTGAGATATAGATGCACCCATTTTAAAAATTCACCCCCTTTTCACCCTCCCATTAATTGGATTTCCCCCAAACAAAAAAATACGTGTTTCTTTATTTTTAAAAGAGATCAAAAGTACCAATTTTCATGTCTGTAATATCTTCAGTTTCTGAGATATAAATACCGGTATCCCGATTAAAGGCATTCAACCCCTTTTTCACCCTTTTCTGCCCCTCCTATTGGGATTGTCTCAAAACAAAAAAATACGTGTTTCCTTATTTTTAAAGAAGATTCTAAATACCAATTTTCACATCTGTAAACTTTTAAAGTTTTGAGATATAGACACACTCATTTTAAAATTTCACCCCCCTTTTCACCCCCTTAGCGACGGAATATCCAAAAATCCTCTCTTAGCGAGCACCTACATCTTAATATGAATATATCCCCAAAATTTCATTTCTTTATGTCCAGTAGTTTTGGCTCGGCGATGATGAATCAGTCAGTCAGTCAGTCAGTCAGTCAGGACAAGCTACTTTATATATATAGATAGTTTAACATCTAGGACGTATAAAACTGATAATGCGGTATAAAACACTTCTTATGACGTTTAATGTATTACTGCGAGAGCCAAATGTAACAGTTGTATGCAAAGAATACAACAATCTAATACTCTCTCCTTAGTTTCTGGTGAACCGTAACTAAAGCAAGGGAGTATTCTGTCCTATAGAGGTGAAGCAAGAAACTCTCAAATGATGTCCTAGAATAGGGAGAAAAATCTCTTCCCTGTAAGTATTGTTTGGTTTTATTCTTTTACCTTCTTGTCCGTGTTGACAATTAAAGTGTAATCATTACGTATTAAATACAAGAACAAGTTCTTCCTGGAATTGTAGATCTAGATAAAGGTAACAGTACCGAGACCGTGCCTGTCTCCATTAGTCGTTCTAACATCACGGCAAGTAGTGTGCGACACGCATGTCGTGAGAAACCCCAGCTTACTGACATGTAAGTTCATCGTGTACGAGTTCCGTTCACAGATCATACAGTACGTGCACATTGATGATGAGATGATCTGTGGAGAGTCGCGCTGAATGGAAGGACTCTTTCTCTTATTATTCTTGGTCATTTCCAAATAGGCTACTTGATTGGGATCGGCACTAGATGTCGATTTCACCCTAATCCAGATGCCCTTCCTAATAATATTTCCTTGTGCTGTTGATTTTACATCATACGAACTATGTACACGGTTTTAGGAGACGCTGAGGTGCCGGAATGTTTTCCCGTAGACGTTGTTTTACGTGCCGAGGATGGCGTATTGAGCCCCTTCAGATACCAGCGGACAGAGCCAGAATTGCACCCACCAACGTTATCTGTGACATCTACAGTGTTTTCTCAATCAGTATTATTCAGCATTCTTCTTCTTCTTGGCCTTTTCCCCAATAAATTTTGACCGGCGATGCATGTAAATTTGGTCCAATTTAAGTCCGGATGCTCTTTCTGACGCCAACCGTATGTAAAACGATGCATTGCTATTGCATTTCTGTGCTGCTTGATTGTGTGGTGTGTATTATGTATTCATTTTTTACTTGTGGTTTAACGTTGCACTGACACATTGAAGGATTTCGCCGACGCAAGGATGGGACAGGGCTAGGATTGAGAAGGTAACGGCCGTAGTTTCAATTAAGGTACAGTCCCAGCATTTGCCTGGTGTGAAAATTGGAAATCACAGAAAACCATCTTCAGGGCTGCTGACGATGAGATTCGAACCCACCATCTCCCGAATGCAAGCTCACAGCTACGCGTACGGCCAACTCGCTCGGTGTGTAATATGCAAATGAAGATCTGTAGACGAACACCACCCTCTGAACTAGAGAATAGTACACTGACTATTCAAGCAGTAACATTCTATAATTTATCATACCATAGAGGTTTTCAGCGAAACTCGCCAGCTACTTTTTACACCATGACGCTAGGTGGGGCTGGCTCCATTACATTATTGTATTAGATTGCATAGATTCTATTTACTCCATAATTCGTTTAGCATTCATTCTTCATTCATTTGTCCGGCTCTATGGCTAAATGGTTAGCGTACTGGCCTTTGGTCACAGGGGTCCCGAGTTCGATTTCCGGTAGGGTAGGGAATTTTAACCATCATTGGTTAATTTCTCTGACACGGGGACTGGGTATATGTGCCGTCTTCATCATCATTTCATCCTATTCACGACGCGCAGGTCACATAAGGGCGTCAAATTAAAAGACCTGCACCCGGCGAGCCGCACATGTCCTCGGACACTCCCGGCACTGAAAGCCGTACGGCTGTGAGCTTGCATCCGGGAGATAGTAGGTTCGAATCCCACTATCGGCAGCCCTGAAAATGGGTTTCCGTGGTTTCCCATTTTCACACCAGGCAAATGCTGGGGCTGTACCTTAATTAAGGCCACGGCCGCTTCCTTCCAACTCCTAGGCCTTTCCTATCCCATCGTCGCCATAAGACCTATCTGTGTCGGTGCGACGTAAAGCCCCTAACAAAAAAAAGCCGTACGCAATTTCATATCATTTCATTAATTTGTTTAGTATTTCATACCACCTCAGTTTTTTTGCCGAACTGAGTGGCTCAAACGGTTGAGGCGCTGGCCTTCTGACCCCAGTTTGGCAGGTTCAGTCCGGTGGTGTTTGAAGGTGCTCAAATACGTCAGCCTCGTGTCGGTGGATTTACTGCCCCACATAAAAGAACTGCGGGAATGATTATTAGTGTACCGGCTGGTACACCTATACGCCGCACATTTGAATTTTCCGCCTTTAAGTACTCCTCTACAGGAGAAACTCTGAACTTTAACAACTGTATCAACTTATAAGTTTTCTCAGAAGATGTCACTACCGTAAATTTTGTGATTACAGAGTTGTCAATACGGTGTGGATTTCAACTTGTTTTGTTTTCCATTGATCAAGAAGTGTGGACATTCTCTTATAGACGTCTCTATTAAAAAACTATGATCATGCACCCTGGTGCGAAGTGAAGGAACTTTTCTTGAAGATATTTTGTACTCATAAGTTTTCCTATAACTAAATTTCGTTCTTTCATTTGTGGGTTGGCAATATTAAGATTTTCTTTCCGCCAGTTTTGAAGTTAGCCAATCAAATTTTTCTGTAAATAATTTTTGACCAATCGTGTCTTTCTTCTTCAATTTTGATGTGTAACTTTTAGCTAGCCAATAAAAGCCTGTGGGTGTGACTGTTTTATTCATGAAAGGTCTCGAATCTTCCCCGAGAGTATAAAAACTGCTGATTTTCTTGTCTCTCGGCCACTTCTTCTACATCTAGCTTGGTGTATGGATGTGTAGCAGGGGGCGGGTAGCGCCTCTTCCTTCGGGCAGCAGATCTTCAACAAGGTAATGGCCGTTTAACATCTTTTTTTTCTTGCTAGCTCAGCAGTTTAACCCGCGGGGAAGGTCCGAAACCTTTTTATTATATAACCTAAAATTTTTATAAAACTTCACAGATCTTTAACTGTAAATCGGGAACAGAGAGTGCTTTACCCTCTCGAGCTCCCCTTCCTTTTGATTCGAGGTGACTACGTTTTCGTAACTGTTTTTCTACTCTTCCTTAATTCTGTATACGAGTCACCTTCATAGTTTGGGATTAGCCCCTGTTTCTTCGGCCTAGTGCCTCTTAGGTTTTAAAAAGGTTTCATGCAGGAGTGCAAGTACACCCCTCCATTCTGTTTTGCATTTTGGGCCATTTACTTAATCTATTCTTTTTCAACGAAGGCCCAGTAGGTTGGGTACAAGATACCCCTGTTTCTTTGTAAGTGCGTCTTGAGGGCAGTTGATAGTAATGTTTGTTGTTGCCTTTGATAGGCTCAGAAATTTGAGAGCGGGTCAGCTCTTTCTTGTGTTTGAAAAGTGCCTCTGGGAGGCTTGAGGTTAAAAGTTGGGAGCAAGTGCTCCTTGAAAGAAGGGGTTTTCTGCCCTTTGAACAAATGTATGCCTGGGTAAAGTTGGGCTAGTAGCCCAAGGATTGTAAACTGGGGCTCGAAGCCCAGAACTTGTTAAGACCCCGAAACTTGTGCTTTCGTTTGTAAAAAGTATATCTTGTACCTGATTATTGGATAGCTGTTGACTTGTTGTACTTGTTCAGTTTTCAAATTCTATGAAAAAATGGTTAAACTTTGCTATGTCCAAAAATATAACCTTTATTGAAATTTTAATTCATCCTTCGGCCTTATAGTTAGACCCATTCCAGCCCGCACCTTCTTTCACCTCTGCCTTCCACGGGTAACTCCGTAACAATTATTATTATTATTATTATTATTATTATTATTATTATTATTATTATTATTATTATCATCATCATCATCATCTCAGTTTAATATTATCCATTGTACTACATAGTATTTTACCGAAAATTATTTCCGAAAGTCTTTATTTCTTACAGCATATCTCCCTCTCCAACAAAGTTGGAATTCAAGAGGACAAATTAGGGAAATAATTTGTTTATAGTAAGAAAGGGATTGGAATAATTTACCAAGGGAGATTTTCGATAAGTTTCTAACTTCTTTGAAATAATTTAAGAAGAGAATAGGTAAACGATTGATAGGGAATCTGCCGTTTGGGCGACAGTCCTTGATTCAGATTATTTATTTATTTATTTATTTATTTATAGGAATGTTCTGCATTCGATTTTCGTTCTCCTCTGACAGTACCAGTTCTCATTCACATACGTCGTTATACGTGTGTATTAATTATACACTATTGTGCCTTTCTGTGGTGGTTTTTATTGTGGTGTGTGTATGTGTTTGTGTATAATACGAACACAACCACTCAGTCCCCGAGCCAGAAACATAAACCAAGCATGGCTAAAATCCCCGGACCGATCAGAAATCGATCCCGGAACCCCTCTGAGCCGAAGGTCACTACGCTGATTATTCAGACAAGGAACCGTACATACGTAAGGATGGAAATTATTAAAGAACAACTGGCCACCTTACTCAGCATAAACTCCAATCCGATTATAGCTACAATCATATCCTTCGATACTACAATAATACAGACTAACAATTTCCTTACTCGTCCAAGTATACGAGCTGGTGACCGAATATCCCCCTGGAATCTTGGCTGAATCGACAAGAAGGGCTCGTTTGCAAAGAACTGACAGATGACTTTTTATCCGTCAATACTTGACGCTAGAATACAATTCATCCCTAATCTCACGAGGACCACAGGGCTCATCTCACTGTCCAAGCAGAGCATTTTCCGTCACTCTTACAGAACATCTCTATCTCTAATTATAAGCGTGAAAGTGTTTGGTTTGTACCTTCAGTTTTTTTTTCTTTCTTTCTGTTGTTTGTTTATTTGTCTGCCCGAAGGTACGGAGAGCGTTGTCCCCGATGTGATGACTCCGCCTCTTCTGGTGCGCTGCACAATGATGAGTTTCTCCTCTCTTACATGACGCATCAATTATTAGGCCCTGTAAGAATGTCTCATTTGGCACATTACATTTCGTTCACTTAAGTTTAAAATATTTATACTCATGATCTTTATTTCATTATCTTGTTGTAACACCTCTTAAAAGTTATATACAGAATGGTCCATCAGTTCCTCGAATAAATGTGTTAAACAGAAATATTCTGTTGTATGAATACCTTGCCAATAAAAGCAGGAAGTGGAAGAAACAATCCACGGCTTCATTAGCGATACCGAAGCGGTGGAAATTGCATGAAATTGTTATGTTGCATAGACAGCGGATATGCTCAGACTGAGGGTAATACAAGTAGGCTACTGTCTACAGAGGATTTTTAATTTTTTATTTTTACAATTTGTTTTACGTCGCACCGACACAGACAGGTCTTATGGCGACGAGGGGATAGAAAAGGGCTATGAGTGGGAAGGAAGCGACCATGACCTTAATTAAGGTGTGAATATGGGAAACACGGAAAACCATCTTCAGGGCTACTACCGACAGTGGGGTTTGAGCCCACCATCTCCCGAATGCAAGCTGACAGCTACGTGATCCAAACCGCATAGCTACTTGCTCGTTACTGTCTAAAGAGGTCGCACTAAATCCGTTAATGTTGGCAACATTTTAAAAATACTTAATATGGCCAAAATATGGTTCCAATTTAATTTGTAGAATATATCTAATTTTGCACCTAACACGGGTGGTAGCACATTTATCACACCTTCGTGAACCGTTTATCACAACTCCTTCAGATTTATGCATATTTAATGGTTATTCGATATTCATTATTTCATAAGTTAGATGTAAAAACTTGAAAGTTCTTCATTTTGTATATTGTCGGTTAATATTGTGAAAGTGCTAGGAATACATTTATATTCTGGAACTCTGTAATTCCAACAATTTCGGAAGTTTGTATGAGTTACCTATGTGCGTTAGGTACGGGTACGTTAAAACTGCAGTCTATTCTATCTGGCTGGTTGTAGTACTACTGTACACTAGTTGTTGATAATTTGCAACATCTATTATTCGTCTATGACCCGGTTCTAATGTGGGATACTCTGGCGCCCCTTTTCGGAAGTGGGTAGCGGGTTTGGACATTCACATATAGTTAGATGTACATCACTCGCACTCAACGTGTGTATGTGAACTGTCAGAGTTGATAGGTAGATATTGATGTAAATATATTGTTTTCTTATTGTTCTTTCAAACTTTGTTAATTGCTTTGACTGTATAGATATGATAATTTGTATTTACTTTGTAGTTATCTTTCACTGGGTGTGTAAATAGTTTATAGGTTGTCATTATTCATCATACGCCAAATAAATAAATATTATTATTACAACTAGAATCAGTAAAGTATAAATTAACACCCAACTGTGAGGCAATTGTTGTAACTATAAGGTTACATGCGGAGTAAGTTGAATCATTGCAAAATAGTATACGTATTAACAGTAGAGGAACATGGAACAATTAATTACGTCGTTCAACACGAGTTGGATTGTTCATACATTATTTCATTTATAGTATAATCGCAAAATAGAGGAATGGCTGTTATGTAGCCTATACAAAGTGTCTCATCTAACTCTCCAACCTAAAATGTGTTCGAAATGAAACAAAAATATGAAAAATCTAGTTGAATAGGAATGTGTCCTTGTCAGGAGTTGACATGAAGTTGAAATTTTGTCTTCACATTAGCACAATGATAACTTCTTTTGACTAACTCCCTACGTATGGTTGAGAAAACACCATCGCCTTCAGTTAAAAACAAAGCAAAAGAAAAAGTGAGTTTATAATCCACCCAACCGTGAGATTCGAAACTGATGCGACACAGCTAGTAGAAGTCGACAAAGAGGTAACGAATTGATACAACCAATGTACCCTTTATGTTAAAACATATTATCTCAAGAACTTTGAAGTCGTGGGACTTGAACTAGATGCACGATTATGTCTTTCTTTGTTGACTTGTGCAACAGAATCAGAATGAACAAAGATGCATTCTAGCCGTTCTCCTCATATTAAAGCGCTCACACGTTTCTTCTTATTATTTTCTTCACTTTTTGGTATGTATATTTCATTCGTAATCGATTTAGGCTATTATTTTATACATTTCTAGATCCTATGGTCACATGTAATTTCAGGCAAGTTAAGAGAACTTAGAGACGGCCTGTTGAATTTCTATTTGCTTGTTTGTTAGATACATCTTAATGGAAGTCTATCGATTGATATGTCAACTGTATGAACCTAACTTATTCAAGTTTCATCCTTCCTAGCGCGATAGTGATAACAAGTCACTCGAGAATCGTAGTTCCCGAATGTGTTCAGTTTGTATACAATATGTGGAACTAATACCAATATAAATGGTCCGTTATTGGACATTATAAATTTTCCAGCTAACTCATTCCTGGTTGCCAGCGTTTCGCCCCCGTGTGCTACGCTGGGCTCATCAGTTTGTACCTAGCACACCTACCAAGACGCTGGCTAGTGCATACCGTGGAGGCCACTGCGTAGGCTACTTAGAGCCACCGGCAGTGTCAATGCACTGTGAGAAACTTTGTCTCATTACGAAAAATTGATGCCTGCTTGGTCATCAGATGATAGAGATGTTGATTCCCATAGGGAATCCGAAATATTGTACCGAATGAGTAAATTTATAATACCAATATAAATGGTCCGTTATTGGACATTATAAATTTTCCAGCTAACTCATTCCTGGTTGCCAGCGTTTCGCCCCCGTGTGCTAGTTTGGAGTCATCAGTTGGTACCTAGCCCACCTACCAAGACGCTGGCTATGGGAATCAACATCTATATATCTGGAACTAGTTAGGCATTGTAGTTCGAGCGATTTCAATCAAGCGTTCCTTCTCAGCAGATCCGAGTGCTGTGTCAATTATACAATCAAACACCTTAGTTTTCTATTTATGTTTGCTAAATTTGGCTGGATTTGTCAAAGTTATTAGTTTTAAATGCGCTGAGATGAATGGCTGAGCAGTCGAGCGCTGGCTTTGTGAGCCCGGAGTTGGTGGGTTCGATACTGACTCAGTCTGGTGCTGTTTGAAGGTTCTCAAATGCATCAGCCTCCTGTCGGTGGTACCATTACTGGCGGGGCATAATTCCAGTACTTCGACGTCTATGAACGTACCGAGAGAGTGTAGAGTTTTTACCAGTTTTACACTGTTCTTTCTTTACATAAAAGCCTAAATGTAATTTATTCCAGTTCAGAGTCTATAAGAAATTGATAAGCCAGCATATTCAGTAGTTGGGACACCGACCATTTGAAAGTTATTATTAGGCTAAAAATACGACCTCTTAACTTCACAGCCGGATAAGTAGACTAAGTTTTACAGTTAGTAACACAGTTCTCTTCTTATGCAGACCAGCTGTCTCGTCGGGGACTGCGGGTGGATTTCGTGCTCTGGGGAAGATAAATAAACGTTTAGCTATCATTGTCTACATCTCTACTTTCCTTTGTTACTAGCAGTACGATAAGCATCGCTCCACCGACGCATACTGGACGAAGTAAACAAAAAGTTCAGCACTTTCTACTTTCTTCCCTCCACAGATTAAGTAGCCTAGTGGAAGCTACTATTCATATGCTGTACTTTCCCAACAGATAATAAAATGCACTTTGCAAGTTAATATTCTCCGTAGCTTTTCTTCTTGTGCTCCATATTCTCCACGCAAAAGTTTTCATTTCAACAGGTGGCGGCTGTCGGCAGGAACATATGCTTCTTGCAATATGAATCAGCACAGAAATGAACTCTAATTAACCTAATATCAGCCAGGTGTTGCGTTGGAGGTTGAAAACATAAGCAACAACGATGTAGATCTGCTCAGTGCGAATGCTTGCAGAGTTCGACGTGACAGATTGTCAGTGAAACGAATCCTCTCTGCCATCGTTCTTGGCTTTCTAGACTGGGGTCAGTAACTATCCTCATCAGATGGTCTCAAGTAGACTGAGTGGCAACTCGAACCAACCCTCAGATTCAGGTAAAATTCCCTGACCTGGAATCGAACCCGGGGCTTCTGGACAAAAGGCGTGCTCGATACCCCTAGACCACGGAATGGTATAAAATACAGAATATTCTATTTTTATTCCCGACACCGAAAGTAACTGAAAAATTCAAAATTTTTCTGAGAATGGTGTGGCGAAAACCAAGCAAGAATCGTTTCAAGATTGGTCATTCATTTTATTCGAAACAAATGCCTGGTGAGTTCACGAGTACTCGTCTTTATGGCACTCTTTTCCATACGTTAAACTTAATAATAATAATAATAATAATAATAATAATAATAATAATAATAATAATAATAATAATAATAATAATAATAATAATAATAATAATCTTTATTTCTTAATCTCTTTACTCTCCAAGATGTTTTTCTTTCTTGGACTCAGTGATAGATCCCACCTCAAGCGCCTCAAGGGCAGTGTCCTGGAGCGTGTGACTTTGGGTTGGGGATACAACTGGGGAGGAGGAACAGTATCTCGCCCAGTCGGCCTCACCTGCTATGCTCAACAGGACACATGTGAGGGGATGGGAATTTTGGAAGGGACAGACAAGAAAGAGGGAAGTAAGCGGCCGTGGCCTTAAGTTAGGTACCATTCCGGCATTTGCCTGGAGGAGAAGTGGGAAGCCATGGAAAACCATTTCGAGGATGACTGAGAAGAGAATCGAATCCCGCTCTGCTCAGTCGACCTCCCGAGGCTGAGTGGACCCCGTTCCAGCCCTCGTACTACTTTTCAAATTTCGTGGCAGAGCCGGGAAGCGAACCTGGGCGTCCGGGGGTGACAGCTAATCACATTAACCACTACACCACAGAGACAGACTGTGTAATAATAATAATAATAATAATAATAATAATAATAATAATAATAATAATAATAATAATAATAATAATAATAATCGTGTGGTCTCAGTGGCAAGCGTATGCAGGCATTTAAATTTTACGCCATTTAGGCTGCCTACGTGTCAATATTCCATGTTACTCTACCAGATGTGACAGAGAAACAAGAACTCTGTTGTGTGACCAAGTTCTGAGTTTTAATTGTTTTTGTCGGATGTTCATCTGAGATGTTCTACATGACGACATCATAGGATATGGAGCAAGAATAGACGTCCTTCTGCCTTTCAGAATTCTGACCACCTCTGCTAGATTTGAACTCGCGATCTTAGGAACCGAAGGCCACAATCTGCCGCTAACCACCAGCCGGATGATGGTATCGTCAGGATAAGTAGACATTTGAGTAGATATTGTTTACATGATGGCACATATCGGGTATAGTCTATTCTACAGTAGATAATACCGACATGATGGCACACATTGGGTTCAAACTATACTACAAATACAAAGTCACCTCCGTACATGCCATGAAGGCCCTTGGAGGAGTGGAAGATAAAGGCTTCCACCATTGTTAACCGCGGCACGTGATGGCGTAGAGTGGTTAGCTCTACGCCCGGCCGCCTTTGCCCCCAGGAATTAACCTGGCACTCATTTTTGGTGTAGGCTGAGTGAACCTCAGGGCCATATGCACCTCCAGGAGTGGAAATCTCGTTTCTTAAATTTTACGATTGCTGACGGGGATTCGAACCCACGTCCTTCTGGGCGAACCGAGCACGCCTTTACCGCCTCGGCTAGGCAGCCCCTTCAATCTATAGTACAGTAGATAACACCAACATGATGGCACTTAGTGGGTAGAAGCGATACTATAGTAGATTATACCAACATGATGGCACTTATGTCCGCCTCTGTGGTGTAGTGGTTAGCGTGATTAGCTGCCACCCCCGGAGGTCCGGGTTCGATTCCCGGCTCTGCCACGAAATTTGAAAAGTGGTACGAGGGCTGGAACGGGGTGCACTCAGCCTCGGGAGGTCAACTGAGTAGAGGTGGGTTCGATTCACACCTCAGCCATCCTGGAAGTGGTTTTCCGTGGTTTCCCTAACTGAATGCCACGGCCGCTTCCTTCCCTCTTCCTTGCCTGTCCCATCCAATCTTCCCATCCCTCCATAAGGCCCCTGTTGAGCATAGCATGTGAGGCCGCCTGGGTGAGGTACTGGTCATTCTCCCCAGTTGTATCCCCGACCCAAAGTCTGAAGCTCCAGGACACTGCCCTTGAGGCGGTAGAGGTGGGATCCCCTGAGTCCGAGGGAAAACCGACCCTGGATTAAGAAGAAGTCCGAGGGAAAAACCGACCCTGGATTAAGAAGAAGAAAAAGATGGCACTTATTGGGTAGAAGCGATACTATAGTAGATAATACCAGCATGATGGCACTTATTGGGTAGAATCGATACTATAGTAGATAATACCAACATGATGGCACATATTGGGTAGAATCGATACTACAGTAGATAATACCAACACGATGGCACATATTGGGTAGAATCGATATTACAGTAGACAATACCAAAATTATTGCACAAATTGGGTAAAATCGGTCCTACAGCAGGTAATACCAACAGGATTACATGGTAGATAGAATCGACAGTAGAGTAGATAATACCAACACGATGGCACATATTGGGTAGCATCGATACTACAGTAGATAATACCAACAGGATTACATGGTGGATAGAATCGACACTAGAGGGGATAATACCAACACGATGGCACATATTGGGTAGCATCGATAGTACAGTAGATAATACCAACAGGATTACATGGTGGATAGAATCGACACTAGAGTAGATAATACCAACACGATGGCACATATTGGGTAGCATCGATACTACAGTAGATAATACCAATAATACCAATCTTCAGGGCTGCTGACAGTGGGATTGGAATCCACTGTCTCCCGAATACAAAGTGATAGCTGCGTGACCCTAACCGCGCGACTACTTGCTCGGTTATTCTGTAGTAAGGTCTTTGATAATACCAACTTGATGGCGCAGATAGGATAGAATCGACACTCGAATAGATAATACCAAAAATATGTATACAGATAGAATAGGAAAGAGTTGATAGATAAGATAAAAAGTTGTACTGGACGCACCCATTCTACTTCTACATTATGTACTTCCATCGAATGCATCCAACGTAGGTTTTCAGGTATGTATCCGAAAGGACCCAAAGCAGTATGAACCTAATTTAGGGGAAAATGTAAACAAACTTACGGAAATAAACGCAAAGTCTAGAAACCGTAATGTACCCAGATCCTAACTCACCAGGGTATGGGCAGAAATATTTGAAAGAACGAACTGAACAGTTTGATGTTCCAACCACAGTACGAAGAGCCAAGGCACGGGATAATTTATGGAGTCTAAAATTATTTTTAAAGCATATAAAAACAAGATGTGCGACGTGTTGCCACAACAGTGTCAGCCCCAACTACTTTCTCTGAGTGCACGCCAAGAACACTGCTGCACTCTACAGACCGCAACTCAACATTTGTCAGTACAAAGACACCCGCTCCAAATGTGCCCACTTCAATTACACGGTCAGACTGTTGTACATTCTTTACAAGGTCGGTTTTATTTTTCTAAGCCTTCCTTAACATACGGTGGTTTAATTACAACTACATTATTTCTCCCAGCATTCATTAGCCCACTGCCGCACCGTGGGGTTTCTACATTCCACCCAGCGAATTCGCTATGTAATATGTGTTGCTGTAAGTTTGCATTCGTAATATACTGGGTTTGAACCTCATTGTCACCAGCCCTATATGAACACGTCATTTTCGTTAAGGACTTTTGAAGAAAAGTAAAACATAATTTAAAAAAAGTAGACCGACGCGTTCTCTTAAAAATTTAGTCGCCGGGCTGAGTGGCTCAGACGGTTAAGGCGCTGGCCTTCTAACCCCAACTTGGCAGGTTCGATCCTGGCTCAGTCCGGTGGTATTTGAAGGTGCTCAAATACGGCAGCCTCGTGTCGGTAGATTTACTGGGACGTAAAAGAACTCCTGCGGGACTAAATTCCGGCACCTCGGCGTCTCCGAAGACCGTAAAAAGAAGTTAGTGGGACGTAAAGCAGATAACATTATTTTATTATTATTAAAAATTTAGTCAAGGAATCGAAAAGAACAATACGATATTTTCATAGATCTGGATTGGTTACATGGTTGTGCAAATATTAATAAACTGTATTGTTGGCCGTGTGTTCCATTTTCCTCAGAAAAGGATGCTTGGAATAAAGACGGTGTGGATAATTTATATAGTTCGAGTTTTAAACAGACGCCATGTGATGTCTCAAGCACACATCGTCGCTGTTGGCGATATGATTCAGTTCGGAAGCTCCAGAATAGAGTACAGCTCACAGAAAGAAAATTAACGAGCATAATGAGCTAGTAAAAATAACAGATATATTATCAGCACTTTAATAGATACTGCGTGTTTTCTTTCAAAGCAAGGATTACCTTTTAGTGGTCATCGAGAAACTGAAGAATCTGATAACAGAGGTAATTACAGAGTGTTCCTTCTTTCTTTCTTTCTTTCTTTCTTAATATGTTTACCCTCCAGTATTAGTTTTTCATTCGGACTCAGCGAGGGATCCCACCTCTACCGCCTCAAGGGCAGTGTCCTGCAGTTCAGACATCGGGTTGGGATAAAAACGAGGAGGAGGACCATTACCTCGCCCAGGAGGCCTCGCCTGCTATGCTGAACAGGGGCCTTGTGGGGGGGGGGGATGGGAAGATTGAAAGGGATAGACAAGGAAGAGGGAATGAAGCGGCAATGGCCTTAAGTTAGGTACCATCCCGGCATTTGCCTGGAGGAGAAGTCGGAAATCACGGAAATCCACTTCGAGGATGGCTGTGGTAGGAATAAAAACCCCTCTACTCAGTTGACCTCCCGAGGCTGAGTGGACCCCGTTCCAGCCCTCGTACCACTTTTCAAATTTCGTAGCAGAGCCGGGAATCGAACCTGGGCGTCCGGGGGTGGCAGCTAATCACGCTAATCAATACACCACAAAGGCGGACTACATGGAGTAACTAACCTTAATTCCTAAGAAAGATGACATTTCGGCACCACTTAGAAACACCTGCAGTTTTCTCAGGACATTCATCTGACATTCAAAATGATATTATTGACGCCATAGCTACTTTAATGACCAGCGAAATTACAGACGAGTTTAAGAAAGCAAACTTTATTTCCGTTATTTTGGATGAAAGTACAGGCGTTTCTAACAAAGAATATCCCTCGACTGTATTTAGATATGTTAGTCCCGAAGGTGAAATTCAATAAATTTTTGAGATTCGGTGCTGTAAGCGGTGATCGTTCTGCTATTTCTCTCTCTAAACATATCTTTGGGACGTTACAAGAATTTCAATGTGGTGAAATGTTAGTAGCAGATACATTTGACGGCGCAACAGTGACTCGTGATACATAGATCTGGATTGGTTATGTGGTTGTGCAAAAATGAATAAATTGTACTGTTGGACATGTATTCTATTTTCCTCAGAAAATAATGCTTGGAATAAAGACGGTGTGGACGATTTAGATATACTCTCAGAAAGTGTATGATAATACATTTTATTTGCTAGTGGCTTTACGTCGCACCGACACAGATAGGTCTTACGGCGACGATGGGATAGGAAAGGCCTAGGAGTTAGAAGGAAGTGGCCGTGGCCTTAATTAAGTTACAGCTCCAGCATTTTCCTGGTGTGAAAATGGGAAACCATGGAAAACCATCTTCAGGGCTGCCGACAGTGGGATTCGAACCCACTATCTCCCGGATACAAACTCACAGCCACGCACCTCTAACTGCACGGCCAACTCGCCCGGCAATAACACCTTTCAAAACGTCACGCGTCATCACTGATAAAATACACTAGTGTCCAAAAGTTAAGCATAATCACTAAACGAGGTCATACCACCTGACAGGAATGTCAGGAACAAACGGAAGCTGACTCACACACCATATGTCACACAACTTGTCCAGAAAACAGTGTCAGAAAGGTTCTGATAGCTAAGGTACACCTTTGACAACAATTAACAAAACTTGGCAATATCTTCCACAACAAAATATGCTGTTAATAGGGTGTATGGTTACCCCTAACGGCCACACATGCTTCGCAGCGACGTGGCATGTTCTCTATCAGATGGTCCAAGAGCTCTTGTGGCAGTCGATCCCATGCGAAGATCTTAGAGGGTCCTTAGTGGAGGCTGACGGTATGCAGTTCGCCTTCCCAATGCATCCCAGGCATGTTCTATAGGTTTCAGATCCGCAGACCTCGCTGCCCAGTCCATGCGATGAATGTCTTCTCCAGCCAGAAATTCATCCACCAGAGCAGCGCAGTGCAGTCAGGCATTATCGTCCATTAAGAGGAAGTCCGGACCAATCGCACCTCTGAAGAGTTGAACATGTGGTCTCAGTACCTCATCCCTATATCTCCGAGTGTTAACAGAGTTCCTCGGACCACCCATGAAGATGTACAGGTCCGTACGGCCATTCAACATGATGCCGCTCCACACCATGACGCCGCCACCACCATACTGGTCCCGTTCCACAATGTTCCTGTGGTTGTATCTGCTACCCGGTTCTCTCCAGATTAATGTGCGACGGGAATCGTTCTGCAAACTGAAGCGGAATTCATCTGTGAAGAGCACATGCCTCCATTCATTCATGGTCCAGTTTCGATGTTGACGGCTCCACAGTAAACGGGCCCGTCTCTGTGCTGTAGTGAGCGGGACGCACACCGCTGGACGTCGGGCAAACAGCTCTGCTGTTCTGAGCCTCCGGTCACAGTTTGCCAGGAAACGGCAACTCCTGAAACGGCTGCAAGCTCCGCCGACAATTGTCTTGCAGGTGCACTTCGGTTTTGTCGGACGGTTAAGGCGAGATGTCGGTCCTGCTGTGGGATGGTTACCCTTGGTCGACCTGGTACTGGCCTACGACTAACATCTCCTGTGTCTCGAAATCGTCTCCAAAGCCTGGAGATGACACTTTGTGGCACATTCAAGGATACGGCGACTTCGGTGGGTGTCTGCCTTGCTTCCACGCGGCCGAGTTTTCTACCTTGCAAAATGGGCTCCAAATGGCGTCTTGTGCCATTATGTTGTCACGTTCACCACGAGGCTACACTCCGCACACTATAACAGGGCAAACACGACTGAGGGAATATATGGCGCAGGCACTGGCTGTGTTTAGCTTGCGGTTACGCCGCTAGTCAAAGCAGGGAACACTACTTTCCTATACAGAGCGAACACGTAAGGTTGGTAGGTGCATATGTCGTGCGATTTGCTGTCTATTTTCGGTTGCCCTGCTTACTCGTAACTTATGCTTAACTTTTGGACACTAGTGTATTAACTGTGAGGAAGATACAGTACCATGCGCTCATTCTTTTTCTGAGAGACTACACAGTGTGGATGATTGATGCTGCTGAACTTGTCACTTATCGCTTGGAGGGGCACTGCCCATCTCATTAACGGTGATACAAGCCACATGTTGGCTTCTTGCACCCAGCAGATAGCCTGCACCATGTGCTTTATTGGACCCGCATCGTTAGGAAGATTCCCGCGGGGTGTGTGGACGAAGACACCAAGAGGGAGTCAGGTAATATTGAGGAAGCATCAACATCTTAGGGATCAGCACTTGGCGGGGATTTGGCTCAGTTTCACGGCAGGATCCCCTTCCTGATGTGGAGAGATGGATTAATATTATTGTGAGAGTCTCTGTAGTCGTGGTGTACGGTGAATAGATAAAGAGAAACGTATTAAAACGAACGCAAAAAAAACCAGTCCCCGAACAAAAGCAATTAACCAGACGCAGTTAATATCGCGACCTCACCAGGAATTGAGCTTGGGGCCCCCTGAATTAAAAGCCACTACGCTGACATTTCAGCCATGAAGCTGGACAATCAGAAGCTACTGTCATCCCATATAATTATTAAGTAGTCTCACTATCACAAATACCATCCCATGAACAAAATTTGAAAACGTGCATATTTTTAAGAAATGTAAATACTAAAGTAGGCATCTGGCTAGCACTTGCCAAATCAGATAACAACCTAATACTTAACACGTTTCTCACTAGATCATAACAAGATAACCCATGCTTCATCTATACCATTTCAAGGGACGTTAAACACTATTATTATTATTATTATTATTATTATTATTATTATTATTATTATTATTATTATTATTATTAACACATAAAAGTTCAACGTTACTCAGCATTTAGTGACAGACTGGCACGACTATGGTGTTACGAGCGAGAAGCACACTGAGAAATTGTATCGCTTAGAGAAAAGAGTTCTTCGAATGACTGCGTTGACAGCTGCTGATGTAAGCTTTATCCCTCTCCTCCCCATACACTTCAGTTAAATGCTAGGATAATACCTTGTTAGTTCAGGGGTTCCTCATATTAATTACAATGACAAAGAATCCACATAAACGCAAACTATGACAGATGAATTATCGACGTTGGTATTACGTAGACTATTCAGAATACTATCGCACCTGGGTAAGGCGGCACTAGTGTTTGTTTATCGTAGGTGAAAGATGACAGCGGGGTGAGCAGCGGCCACGTCAGTACAGTCATCACATGAATCTCGCATTATCGACAAAACAAGGTGGATTTTGGAGAAGAATGTTTGAATACTACAAATGCAAAACAATGGGGCGAACTGAGAATAGAATTTGTGTTTATCGTTCAGGAGCTGGCGACGTTTTGAAGAACATTAGAACCAAAGGAGTCCTCCTGTCACCAAGGACTGACTGACTGATTGAACCGTCATAACTTTACCGCAATTCTGTGCGTACCTCGTGACAGAGTCCGATGAAAGAGCACCGGATATAAACAAGTAGTAGTTCCCCGTATGGCCGAGTGCAGTCTTATTTTGAACACGAAATATACATTATACATCTACAGAATGGATAAAGATAGGTGGGCTTACCCCGCAACAATATGGGATCCTAGGATAGGAAAAAGAAACAAAGGACAGAGATGTTCTCAAGAATTCAGGAAAGTAGCTGGTGTTCAGAGGTCAAGGACAGCAAGAGACAGTGAAGTGGAAAGAATCATTATGTTTTAAAGTAATTGGAATAGGGACGAGTGGAAATTTAGGAACATGAAATAAGTAGTCAGAACTTTCTTAGAGTTGAGATTATTGGAAAAAAGGATAATTAGTGATCATTAATATGTGTTGATTGCTTGGATCCTACCACAATAGAGGGCTAGCTCCAGTGAGTTTAATTGAGCTACCCCTACCGAATGTCAGGAGGCCTCTGCCTTAAAGGGATGTAACGCGCTTTGTAAATTGTAAATATAGCCTACATTATAAAAACCAAACCCCATGGCGCAACAGCCCTGAAGGGCATTGGCCTACCAAGCGACCGCTGCTCAACCCGAAGGTCTGCAGGTTACCAGATGTCGTGTGGTCAGCACGACGAATCCTCTCGGCCGTTATTATTGGCTTTCTAGACCGGGGCCGCCATCTCACCGTCAGATAGCTCCTCAATTGTAATTACAAAGGCTAAGTTGACCTCGAACCAGCCCTCAGATACAGGTAAGAATCCCTGACCTGGTCGGGAATCGAACCCGGGGCCTCCAGGTAAGAGGCAAGCACGCTGCCGGCAAATATACATTATGGAGGGCCGCATTCAACACTTATGCCACCCCGGGTAATTAAGTACGAAAATGCCGGTGTATGTGAAAATAATCCAAAGGAAGACAACGAAATGAATAATAAGAATACATATTTTAAACATTAAGGAGAAATATATATATCACTTTAGTAGTCAGTAAAGCTGTGATTGTTTTCACTTACCAATGAGCTCACTGCTGAAGAAGGTTTTTTCGAACTTCTGTTGGACAGTGACATTGATTACATCATCTGAGTCTATGGATTTTAAGAGTTCGCTCTCGGTGCACAAGTCCTGTGAGCTTTCCTTACAAAGAGACAACGAATATTTGTTTTTATTTGTTGCAATGACAAAAATGGAGGTTTGGCTGACTAGTTGGGTACAGGGTTCTTAGGCAAAGGCACGTCTGTATATGGATATACATTTTCCAGCCCTTTTGCCGAATCAGAATGTGTAAAACAGGGTTTGTTTAACTTTGATTTACGCCATAACAATAAGGAAGTTACAAGCGTAAATTCTGTGGTGCACGTGACGTGACAAGATAGCCTGGTCTAACATCAAACATTGGTATTGAGTCGATGCATACGTTCGTGCGGTATTCTTTTGGATCGGCAACAATGCGGCGTGAAGGGATTGCTTATCGTCATTCCGTTGTTTTAACTGAGTTTGGAGTTTGTGTGTTGTGAAACACAAGTTCTCTTGGTTGTGAATGTATTATATGTGTATATTTCAGACAAACGGATAGGGAATGTCAAGTTGAGAAAGGTGAGCATTTCCGACACATTTTTGAGTTTAACCGAGGATCCAGTGCAGCAGGATCTGCGAGAACAATTTGTGAAGTATGCGGGAATGAAGCAATTGCTAAAAGAACACCACAAACATGGTTTTCCCGTTTTCGAGCAGGACGGTTTGACTTGCTCTGAAAGACCTTGAGGTTTTGACGAAAATAGCTTGAATGAGTTGCTTCATGAGAATCCTCGTCAGACGACGCGGGATATGGCGCAAGTTTTTTAATGTGATCAATCAACTATTGTACGCCATTTACATTCGATAGGTAAGGTACAGAAATTGGGCATATGGGTGCCACATGTGCTAAGTGACAGTAACAAAAATCAACGAGTAAACTCTGTTCGTCGTTGCTTACCCGGCACCGGTTGGCTTGTGATAGGGACGAAGCATTCCTTTCGAACATTGTCACCGGTGACAAGAAATAGTGCCTGTATGTGAACATGATGCCTTTGCTGGCGAGATATAGTGTTTACGGTGCACTATGTCTTCTGGTATGGGCTATATCAAATTTGTTACTTTCATTGACCTGTCTCAGTCTCATCCTTGGCTTTGACAATATGAAAGTGACTGAGATATGAGTGATGCTAGTAATACAATTGCTTATGCAGGCAGTCCCTGTTATGAATGGTGTGAAAATATCGCTCATAGGGTCGGTTGGTGCATGCATTTCAGTGGGCTTGGCAGACTGATATGTAATAGCAACGGAGTGAGGAAAGCAACGGGAAACTACCTCACTCCTCATTTCCCTAGTACGCCTCTTCAGTGACGCCTAGGTTATTTATGACAGCTGTTCGCGGAGCTGCAGAGGATCAAACCAGCCTTCGGCCTGAATACCCAACATACACAACATACATGTGAACATGAAGAAGAGGAAAGAGTGACTCTGCCCATCAAAAAAAAACAACTCTCCGTGCCAAGGATAGTGCCCATCCACAGAAAATCATGTTGTGTGTTTGGTGGAACAAAGATGGCATTCTTCATCATGAACTTCTTCCGAGAAACGTAACGATTACCTCTGCTGTGTATAGTGACCAGCTAAGACGGCTTGCCGTTGCTATTGACAACAGAAGACAAAGACAACAACCAGTCTTATTGTTCCATGATAACGCTCGACCGCATACAGCACAATTTACCAAAGGTATGATTGCTGAACTTGGCTGGGAACCTCTTCCTCATCCTCCGTATTACCCTGACCTTGCCCCCTCAGATTTCCATATTTTCTGCTCTCTTTCTAACCACATTCAGGGGCAAGTGTTTCCTGACGAAGCTTCTCTTGACCAATGGCTAACAGATTTCTTCCAGTCAAAACCAAAACAGTTCTACAGGCGAGGCATTCAGCTGCTATCTGAACGTTAGCAGGTCATAGAGAGTAGGTGTGAATTCATCACTGAGTGACTGTGATTGTGAGTTACAGTGCGTGACGGTGACAGTAAAATAAAATTATATAAAACATAAGAACTTATGCATCGAACCCAATACATATTTTAAGCTAACATGTTGTGTAATTAACTGACCATTCTTTGAAACATGCTCTAATAAGATCTTGCCATGAGCGCGAACACTGCATTTCTTATTTATGGAATAATAAGCCTTCATTTGGAAAAGAATTGCCTGGCGCCCCAGACAAATACGCAGGCCTTAATGGGGCCTTGCATTATATTTTAATCACCAAATGTAACAACAAGATCAGCTTTATGCAGAGAAGGAATCTCGCAATTTGGAGACTACTACTACTATTACTACTACTACTACTAGTCCGCCTCTGTGGTGTAGTGGTTAGTGTGATTAGCTGCCACCCCCGGAGGCCCGGGTTCGACTCCCGGCTCTGCCACGAAATTTGAAAAGTGGTATGAGGGCTGGAACGGGGTCCACTCAGCCTCGGGAGGTCAACTGAGTAGAGTTGGGTTCGATTCCCAGCTCAGCCATCCTGAAAGTGGTTTTCCGTGGTTTCCCACTTCTCTTCCAGGCAAATGCCGGGATGGTGCCTAACTTAAGGCCACGGCCGCTTCCTTCCCTCTTCCTTGTCTATCCGTTCCTATCATCCCATCCCCTTACAAAGCCCCTGTTCAGCATAGCAGGTGAGGCCGCCTGGGCGAGGTACTGGTCATCCTCCCCAGTTGTATCCCCCGACCCAGAGTCTGAAGCTCCAGGACACTGCCCTTGAGGCGGTAGAGGTGGGATCCCTCGCTGATTCCGAGGGAAAAGCCAACCCTGGAGGGTAAGCAGATTAAGAAGAAGAAGAAGATAATAATAATAATAATAATAATAATAATAATAATAATAATAATAATAATAATAATAATAATAATAATAATAGGGACTTTCTAAATTACAAAAAGCCTATAGAATCACAGTTAACAGGTACAAATTAAAACATTATAACACTGTAGTTAAGCCTGAAACATTATACGCTTCAGAAAGGTAAGTCAAGGAAAAGTCGGCAGTAGGTTGGATAGGCTACAGAGAATGGCATGCATAGCCATAACTGCTGCTATGAGAACTACGCCGACAGAAGCCTTGAATACTTTACTAGACCTCCCATCACTATGCAATTTCGTAAAAGGACAGGCTAGAATGAGTTCATATAGACTGGCACAATCAGAGTGCTGGAATGCAAAAAGGACCCAATCTAGGACACTGTAGAATTAACAGAGTAATAACAGAGGAAGTTCTACACATGCCTTCTGAGCATATGATACCAAAGTACAACACTGAAAAACCGTTTGAGACCCAGATAATAAAAAATAAGACTGGGATATCAACAAATGGAATACTGGAAAAGAAGATATAGTGTGGTGGACTGATGGCTCAAAGACTGGGGATGACACATGAGGAGGGATCAACGGGAGAAGACCTGAGAGATCAATCCAGATGAGCCTGGGCAGACACACTACAGTCTTTCAGCGGAAGTGATAGCTATCACAATATGTCTTGAAGAAAATCTGAAAATGAACTATAAGAATAAGGACATTTTCATTTTTACGGACAGCCAAGCGGCCATTAAGGCACTAGAGGCAGTCCGCATAATATCCAGAATTGTCTGATATTACCGCTCACTTCTGAAGCTCTCAAAGTACAACACTGTCAAAATAATATGGGTACCAGGGCATGCAGGTATAGAAGGAAATGAAAAGGCAGATAAACTGGCCAGGAAAGGGGCAGAAACACATTTTGTAGGCCCATAACCTGTATGCGGGATTTCCTATTGACAAGCCCGATACTACATAAGAAAATGGGTACAAAAGAAACAAATGGAAAACTGGAAAAACTCCAGGATGCAGGCTTGCCAAGGAAGTGATAACAGGACCAAACAAGGAGCATAGTAAAGAACTGTTGAAACTCAACAGAGAAATATAAGATGGGTAGTAGGACTGGAATAAGAAGAGACAATACATGTAGCAAATGTAATGTAATGAAACAGAGGAATCAGCCGAACACATTCTTTTCGAATGTGAAGCGCTGGGTAGAATCAGAGTCTCCACTCTAGGACTACCAGGTGAAGAGAGAGAAAAAATCCAAGAAGACCCAATAAGAACAACTTGCAGCTCTGTGAAGGGAGCAGGTAAATCTAGGTGGGAATGAAGGAAAAACATGGTAGCAAAAGATCTTAGAGGTCGACGCTAATTAGGAACTAATATTTAGAGGCCCCATGGAGAAAAGCAGAAGAAGAAGATACGCATCAGAAACCTTGATATTTGGAGGCAGATCACTAACTAAAACATTAGAAAAGCAAGAAAGGAAAATATTTCGCCCAGTATACATAGAAGGAGTGTAGATGCAAAGCAGGTCTCCTGAATTATACCAGCATTCTGAGAAAATATCAGACACTATTAGAAAAAGACGCCTGAAATGTTATGGCCATATTAAAAGAAAGGACAATGAAAGACGTCTTACTAAACAGATATTTAACTATGCCTCCTCACCAAAAGTCAAGAATAATTGGATAATCGAAATTGAGAAAGACCTTCAAGAAATCAGCATAAGAGGTGACAGGCCTAACGTTGGTGAGCAAACATCATTTTGCTGAAGACCCCGAAATGACAAACACTGCTGCATGGACGAAAAAGGGAAGAAAAAACACAGCGAGAGGATGAAGAGTTTCTGGGAATATATAACGCAAATTCATCTGCTAAATAAGTTCAATCGCGCTCTTTGATTGAGCACAGCATTGTGGAATATATATATTTTATGTCACTTTTACGGTTTTCAGAGGTGCCGGAATTTTGTCCCACATGAGTTATTTTACGTGCTGATAAATCTGCCGACAAGCGGCTGGCGTATCTTATCTTCAAATACCACCGGACTGAGCCAGATTTGGTTCAGAAAGTCAGCGCCTTAACCATCTGAGTCACCCAGACTGGCGTTGTAACATAGACGTTATTGGGTTAACTTGTGCGTGTTTCCAGAAAGTCCATTCATAAATTAGCCAGTTGTAGGAGTCTAGATGAGATCACACTCTCGCTTGCCGGCGCTAATTGGCGCACGATGTGTGTCTGGTCACTGGCTCATGTCGAACTCTTCCGAGAAGTTCAGACCTGACGTAAGCACATGTTAATTAGCAATCATTATGTCACATTCTCAGCCTCCTTCCAACATTAAGCTCGCACTAACAGCATGGAGGCGAAGAAAAGCATTAAATACACTTCAATAATGATATCTAATTAGATGTAGAGATACTTCCAGACCCTGGAAGTTCTTGATTAGTACCTCCACACTTGGATAAGAGATCACCGAAAGATTATTAGTGAACGATATCGATTCTTTCTACAGTCCTTAAACTAACTAACTACTACTTCCTGGCCTTTTATTTGTTACCTTAGTTCATTAGACCACTGTTACGGTCGGATACCTTTTCTGACGCTAACCGTATGTGTTTGTTGCGTGTTTCTGCGGTGGTTTGTAGTGTAATGTGTTGTACTGTATGTAAATGTGTTTTAAGACAACCACAATCACCCATCCCCTGAGCTAGAGGCATTAAGGAGACGCGGCTAAAATCCCACGCCCGGGAGGGAATCAAACTCGGACACTCTGAACCGAAGACCAGTACGCTGACCACTCAGCAAAGGAAACGGATGGACCTTGAACTTATTCTTCTACCGCTTTTCTCACACCTGTTAGGTCGTTGGTGCGAATATTGGAGTTGGCCCCGTTTTACGGCCGATGGCCGTTGTGACGACAAACCTATATGGAGGGATGTGTTGCATGTTTCTGTGGTGGTTAGTAGTGTAGTGTGGTGTGCTGTCTCACTATGAAGAGGATAGTGTTGGGACAAACACAAAGAGCGAGTCCCCGGGCAAGAAGAATTAACCGGACACGATTAAAATCCCCGACCTGACCGGGAATCGAACCCGAGACCCTCTGAACCGAAGGCTTCGACGCTGAGTATTCATCCAATGGGTCCTACGGTCCTTGAACTTCATCTTTTCCAAAAATACATGTGTAGAATGTTGGTGACGAAAATTAAGAGTTTTGTGCTAGACCCTTATAAAGGCGTCTGCTTAGTACATACGATGCGTGCACGTTTACCATGTTCAAAATCTGAGAAGAGAAATATACAAAAGAGTAAATAAATCATATCCTTAAAATGATAGGATTTGCTGTACAGATTTCGGAAGAACTCCGGAAGAAGTCCCTACAGATGTATCATTTTCTCCATCGTCGTTCATCATCCACGTTCAGTCGATTCCCCGAAACTTATGACTGTGTCTTAGAGCTGGATACACCAAATCTAGACTACAGTTGAATGGGGGATGGAGTAGGGGCATTAAATTGGCCCTTCGTCCAGGCGTCCATGCCCGCTAGATAGAACAGCTGCTTTTTGGAGGATCTGATATGAATAAGCTGGGCTTTGGAAATAGGCAGCCAATGCCTTAACTTAGGTATCATCCGTCATAAACCTGAAGTCTAACTGGGAAAATCACGAGGATGGTCTAGGTTTGGCATTTCAGCCCACCTTTACTAAACTGCTCTCATGAGCCCTCACTCCGAATTTAAAGGTGATCTCTCTTAGGACTCAGTGTACTCGATAGGGAGAGGGACTGAGGTTAAACTGATTTGATCAAGATAGTCCGCTTGTATAGAAATCAGTCTTTCAGATATTGCTAGGGAGATCTGTCTGCAGGTATTTCTTAATAGGTTATGTATTTTTTTTCATCTGTCTCTTGATGTAACCAATTTAGACCCCTCGCTCTCCTTCCTCCACTCAATTGTAGCTGAAATATGAGTGTTCAGCTCAGAGAGACAGCCTGGCAGTAGCCATGAGATTGAGATACTCAGAAGTCCGAGGGGTTCAGCCGAACTTGGATAGTAAACGAGACAATGAAAAAGATGAATTCTAGCACTACTTCCAGGGTTCTTTGAAACTACGTAGAACAAACGAAGAGGCGTTAAATAGGCTTCACCATCATGATGATTATCATCATCATCTCCCTATCATTTTATATATTTCCCGTCAATCAATCAATCAATCAATACTGATCTGCATTTAGGGCAGTCGCCCAGGTGGCAGATTCCCTATTTGTTGTTTTCCTAGCCTTTTCCTAAATGATTTCAAAGAAATTGGAAATTTATTGAACATCTCTCTTGGTAAGTTATTCCAATCCCTAACTCCCCTTCCTATAAATGAATATTTGCCCCAGTTTGTCCTCTTGAATTCCAACTTTATCTTCATATTGTGATCTTTCCTACTTTTATAAACGCCATTCAAACTTATTCGTCTACTAATGTCATTCCACGCCATCTCTCCGCTGACAGCCCGTAACATACCACTTAGTCGAGCAGCTCTTCTTCTTTCTCTCAATTCTTCCCAACCCAAACATTGCAACATTTTTGTAACGCTACTCTTTTGTCGGAAATCGCCCAGAACAAATCGAGCTGCTTTTCTTTGGATTTTTTCCAGTTCTTGAATCAGGTAATCCTGGTGAGGGTCCCATACACTGGAACCATACTCTAGTTGGGGTCTTACCAGAGACTTATATGCCCTCTCCTTTACATCCTTACTACAACCCCTAAACACCCTCATAACCATGTGCAGAGATCTGTACCCTTTATTTACAATCCCATTTATGTGATTACCCCAATGAAGATCTTTCCTTATATTAACACCTAGATACTTACAATGATCCCCAAAAGGAACTTTCACCCCATCAACGCAGTAATTAAAACTGAGAGGACTTTTCCTACTTGTAAAACTCACAACCTGACTTTTAACCCCGTTTATCAACATACCATTGCCTGCTGTCCATCTCACAACATTTTCGAGGTCACGTTGCAGTTGCTCACAATCTTGTAACTTATTTATCACTCTATAGAGAATAACATCATCCGCAAAAAGCCTTACCTCCGATTCCACTCCTTTACTCATATCATTTATATATATAAGAAAACATAAAGGTCCGATAATACTGCCTTGAGGAATTCCCCTCTTAATTATTACAGGGTCAGATAAAGCTTCACCTACTCTAATTCTCTGAGATCTATTTTCTAGAAATATAGCAACCCATTCAGTCACTCTTTTGTCTAGTCCAATTGCACTCATTTTTGCCAGTAGTCTCCCATGATCCACCCTATCAAATGCTTTAGACAGGTCAATCGCGATACAGTCCATTTGACCTCCTGAATCCAAGATATCTGCTATATCTTGCTGGAATCCTACAAGTTGAGCTTCAGTGGAATAACCTTTCCTAAAACCGAATTGCCTTCTATCGAACCAGTTATTAATTTCACAAACATGTCTAATATAATCAGAAAGAATGCCTTCCCAAAGCTTACATACAATGCATGTCAAACTTACTGGCCTGTAATTGTCAGCTTTATGTCTATCACCCTTTCCTTGATACACAGGGGCAACTATAGCAACTCTCCATTCATCTGGTATAGCTCCTCTGATCAAACAATAATCAAATAAGTACTTCTTCTCTGATTAAGAAGGAAACCTCCGTGACTCAGACGGCAGCGCGTCGACCTCTCACCGCTGGGTTCCGTGGTTCAAATCCCAGTCACTCCATGTCAGATTTGTGCTGGACAAAGCGGGGGCGGGACAGGTTTTTTTTCTCCGGCTACTCCGGTTTTTCCTGTCGTCTTTCATTCTAGCAACGCTCTCCACTATCATTTCATTTCATCTGTCAGTCATTAATCATTGCGACAGGCTTCGGTAACCGGCACAATTCTTATCCTCGCCGCAAGATTGGAGCTTCATTCATTCCATCCCTGACCCTGTCATTGACTGGAAATCAGGTTGTCGGTTTTCATTTCATTCTGCATAGCCTGTTTAGGGTCCTGCACAGAACTCGTACGAGAGTGATAAGTTTAAGAGCCCTTAAAAGAATCGACATCCTCCATCAGCCTTTTGGTGACTTCTTATCCGAGTTGGGAGGCACTAAACAATGTACACACTCTAAGTATTTATTTCTGTTACAAGTGGCTTGCGACCGGTGGCAGCATACAATGTACAATACAAAAAATTACACAATAAAATGAAATGAATGAACTACACTATACTGATTCTGGATGTCAAGTGATGATAAAAGTAATAATGGTGATGAACCCTTTTATGAAATAGATATCAAAGATGTTTCCAATAATACTTTTGCTAACGATAAATATGAGACAAAATTAATAAAAACCTATTAAAGTAAATTCAGAATTAAATTAAACCGCTGTATTTTCGTAATAATAATAATAATAATAATAATAATAATAATAATAATAATAATAATAATAATAATAATGATGATAATAATAATAAGTTGATATCAATAAAATAACAATACTACTGTTAATTAAGTTGAGATAAAACTGTATTCATTCAATCAAATTGTCGGTGGCTGCATGGAAGCTGCAGATGTATAAGTCGAGCTGAGTAATGACATTCAAAGTTCGATTAGTGTCTCTGGATGGTCTGAAAGGTGCTACTCGCAAGGTCAGTGGTGCTGCAGTAGCATTGTATGGTTCAGCTGGGAAAGTAATGGCTATCTTCTTCATTCCTCGCCCTGCGGCTCTTGCTGTTTCTGTAGAGCTCATGTGCTTCAGTGGCTCTATTTCAGAATTTAAGTAGCCTCCGCGCTGATGACTTAACTGGCAGAAAGAAACTACCTACAGTATTGATAAAGTGCACATTTTCCTGACAACTCGACTTGATAAACTTAGGAATTTAAGAATATATCATGGGGTATGTTGCCATTGTTTCGCCTTTTCGAACGGGTTCATAGCAACAGACGACCATGCTTACATATTTGAGACAGAGAGAGAGTCATTACTTTAAGTGGCTTGTCTTGTGGCTGGCCATAAACTGCTGTAGCTACCGGAATGTAAGAATTGCATCTGACAGGACAGACTGCTAAACGAAGCGATGAACCCATCCTATGAACAGTTTGTTACTGAAATAACACTGTAAACTTTCTTTAATATGTTTTCTACTAAATCGAGTCTCTGTATACAGGAAGTTGGGAACACGCTCAAGAAAAAGCAACAACTACAAGCGCACGGTTTCTGGTCCTAGTTTCTAATTCGTCCTCACAAGACTTGATTTTTTAACATGGTGCCGTTTCAATTAAACTGTTGGTACTATGGCACTAATGTAAGAGAGGTCCTAATTGAGTTAGAGTTTCAGAGCAATCTATTCTCGCGTGACTTCAGAACTTTACAAGTAACCTTCGCTAATGCCATGTTTTATCACCTTCTGTTTTAAATGTGTTGTTATAGCTAAGACTTGGTGACTAGAATTCCAGCATGTCATTCGAAGGGTTAAGTAAGATAACAGGTAAAAAATGGGATTCCTCATACTGGCGGTGTCTTCCATATCTAAATATACTTGCTTGAGGGTCATCTGTGTTCACGAAGATCACTTCCCTAAATTCAGTGAACTAACGTGATTTAAAAAAGAAAAGCTGTCGCCGCATTGATTGTGAACACGGACAATAAAAAATGTCTAATTGCTACAGAACCCTGAAAATTATATCAGATATGCAGTATCTGAAGGCATAAGTCGGGCTGTCTAGTTGAATGGCCAGCGTCGCGGCCTTTCGTTCGGAGGGTCCTAGGTTCACTCGACTGGGTCCGGGATTTTAGTCGCGACTGGTTAATCCCTTTGGCTTGGCAACGGAGTGTTTTTTCACAGTACACACACCAACCACCACGTAGTAGTAAATACCCGATGTGAGACAGATTTTTTTTTTTTTTTTTTTTTTTTTTACAAATGGCTTCGCGACGACACAGATTGGTCTTATGGCGACGATGGGATAGGAAAAGGCTATGAGTGGGAAGGAAGCGGTCGTAGTCTTAATTAAAGTACAGCACCAGCATTTGCCTGGTGTGAAAATGGAACCCCAAGGGGTCGAAACTTGTCTACATTTTAGACAATTACAGTATGTATTAATTTTGAATTTTGAATTTTTGTGTGTTGAACAAGGTGTATGAAATCCTATTTTAACCAGAAAATGAGAAACCACGGAAAACCATCTTCAGGGCTGCCGACAGTGGAGTTCGAACCCACCATGTGTGCCCCTAACCGCACGGCCAAATTGCTCGACGACACAGTTTGAACCGATATCACCACTAGGGTATGGGAACATGTGGCAGAAGAAGACTAAGACATAGTTGGGATTTATAGTATTGCTTTTGAGTAAGAGGCGTGATTAGCTCAGTGGCTTAGCTGTTGGATTCCCACCCGCAAGGCGGAGGCTCGAATCCCGATCGATCCTGAGTCGAGATTTTCATCTCCAGAGTCATGTGGCGTCAGGAAGGGCATCCGGTCTTAAACCCAGGCCAAAACCAAAATGAGCCTGGGTGGCTCAGCGACCCCAGAAATGATTGGGACCAGCTTAAGGAAGTTAGTGTTTATGTGGAGTCTTCAGTCCGAAGACTGGCTGGATCCCAAACAGTTTAACCACTAGTTATCATAGAAAACCCAGACGTTACTGGAAGGGCGTACTAGGGAAATGAGCACTGAGGTAGTTTCCCGTTGCTTTCTTTACCGATCCAGCCTGTCTTATTACTAGGATTTAGTCATAAATGCCAGTTTTTATCCTCAGCTCAGTCGATTTGTGAAGGAAATACATGGGCCTCATAGGGCCATGCCTATTTCATGCATTAATACCTTTTTAAAGATATTTAGCATGTTAAGTGTCTAAAACGACAAATATTCTTCTTCTTTATCTGTTTACCCTCCAGGGCCGGTTTTTCTCTCGGACTCAGCGAGGGATCCCACCTCTACCACCTCAAGGGCAGTATCCTGGAGTTTCAGACTTTGGGTCTGAGGATACAACTGGGGAGAATGACCAGTACCTCGCCTAGGCGGCCTCACCTGCTATGCTGAAGAGGGGCCTTGTCAGGGGATGGGAAGATTGGAAGGGATAGACAAGGAAGGAAGCGCCCATGGCCTTAAGTTATGTACCATCCCGGCATTTGCCTAGAGGAGAGGTGGGAAACCACGGAAATCCACTTCCAGGATGGCTGAGGTGGGAATCGAACCCACCTACCTCAGTTGACCTCCCGAGGCTGAGTGGACCCCGTTCCAGCCCTCCTACCACATTTCAAATTTCGTGGCAGAGCCGGGAATAGAGCCCGGGCCTCCGGGGGTGGCAGCTAAACACACTACACCACAGAGGTGGACTACGACAAATATTAAGTTTTTAAATCGTATTTTTCCACCATCTCTACTTTGTTAGTTTTCTTTACCAGATAGCCGGTGAAGGAATGCATGCTTTACAGATAGCTACCAAAGACCTTAAATGTGATTAAAGGACAACAGCGTTCTTTCTGTCCTCTGATTCTGTTTGGAGCTAGCTGGCCTTGAATTTGCACTCTGCACTGGCCAACCCCAAGATTTTAAGCGGTAGTTTGAACAGCTACCTTCCAAAATAAAGCAGCTGGAAGAGAGAGAATTACCTCTTGTCAAGGCTAAAGGGATTGTTTGTGAGGTGGAAGCAACCATTGCTAACCTCCATGGAGCGATAGTATCATGCAGGGGAATCCCGGCTGGAAGGATGCTTTGGCCATTGCTGCTGTTCCCGAACCGGTAGCACAATCACCAAGTTTCACCCCAGAGCTAGCTGCTCTTACATACTGTCCCCTGATCTCATGTGATGTGGAAAGGTCAATTTCTCAATTTGAAAGTAGGTATATTAGCTGACAGCAGGTCAAGTTTTACTGTTCAAAATTAGGAACAATATCTGGTTGCCCATTGTAACGTGCTATCTAAAGTTTCCTTGAATCTTAATTTTAATTAATATAATTAATTATTACCTTTTCCTGATTTCGTGACCACTTGTTCCTTGGCGTAAAACCTTTAGCTGAGAATGAAGTGGCATGATCCGCATATGCTGAGTAATTTTAAATGCTAAAGAGGTGATATATTCGGGTTGGTTTTAGTGCCTAATTTTGCCATTTTAGTGCCTATTTTGCGATTTCAAGTACATATTTGCCTGCCTATTTTGAGTATTTTAATGCCTCGTCCTAGTTATTACGTACCAGTCTGCAAACCCGCTGAAATGTTTAATGACCAGGTGTAATTCACTTTGGCTTATGCTGTGGACTCGATTGCATTGGCAAATGGTAATTTGAAACTTCAAGCGAGTATATTGAAGTCCAGAGTCATCGCCATGCGGCAGATCAAACGTCTTTTAATCGAGTTAACAGCGTTATTACACAGGAAGCATTTGAGAAGGGTTTCGCTTACATCTTTAGAAGGCTACCTCGGTCTAACACAACCGTCGTATTCAGCAGGATATCGCGGGGTTCTCAAATGTACGTCATCAGGTCAAGTACGTCTTTCGACTGTCGAATTGGAAGTCGCGGAAACGTGCACTTCAACAAAAATTTAGAATAGTCCCTAATTCAACATGCCCTAATTATGCTCTTGATTCAGTGTACCATTGAACCTCAATAGCAGACAATGTTTACAAGTGAAGTGCTTCGTGTTCGTATCCTAGCACCGTGGCCTTACCTGTCCTGTCATGGCACGCAGGTAGAAGCAGAGGCGGATTGATAATTTAGGTCCATTAGGCACATACCTAGGGGAGACGGCATTAGGGGTCGGCAAATATTGGCTAATATTATTTTTATTGAGCCTCCGTGGCTCAGGCGGCAGCGCGCAGGTCTCTCACCGCTGGGTTCCGTGGTTCAAATCCCGGTCACTCCATGTGCGATTTGTGCTGGACAAAGCGGAGGTGGGACAGGTTCTCCTCCGGATACTCCGGTTTTCCCTGTTATATTTCATTCCAGCAACACTCTCCAATATCATTTCATTTCATCTGTCATTCATTAATCATTGTCACAGAGGAGTGCGACAGGGTTCGGCAGCCGGCACAATTCCTATCATCGCCGCTAGATGGGGCTTCATTCATTCCATTCCTGACCCGGTCGAATGTCTGGAAACAGGCTGTGGATTGTCATTATTTTTATTGCACGTAGCTACAATAATTTTGGTATGGTTTGAATAATTAGAATTATTGTAATTTTTCACTATTTATTTATTAGAACAACACAACACAACACAACACCACCCCTATTTGGCCTTACTTTTCTAACAGCCAAGAAATATACGTGCATATGCGCTGTGTCTCGCAATGTAAGCCGTTAACAAGGTTGACACCCCGGGAAGATGTGCTGATAAAGAATGGATTTTTTCTACCGCTAAGGTAGGATACTTTCCGAAAAAATTGTGGAACACGTTTAAAAAGTAGCTTACTAGACCGATGATTTACAATATCCATCATTTTTGCACAACGAAGCTATTTGTAATTAAATATAACTGTTCGTTCATTATTTTTGTCCTACGAAATAATCTCCTCCACCCCCCAAAATTACGGATTAAGGTTACAGTACTTTATTGTTATTATTATTATTATTATTAATATTATTATTATTATTATTATTATTATTATTATTATTAGTATTATTATCATTATTATTAATATGGCGTGTGGCCTCCGAAGAGGCTTGGTGCCAGTCTTTCGAGTTGACTCCGTGTAGGCGATCTGCGCGTCTGTAAGGATGGGGCTCTAACTATGATGATTCTAATGACGAATACGACACACACACACAGCCCCAGAGCCACTGGAATTAACCAATGAAGTCTAAAATCACCGACCCGGCCGAAAATCGAACCCGGGACTCTCTGGGCCAAAGGCCAATACGCTAACCATTTAGCCATGGAGCCGGACGATTTTTTCACTACCGTCAAAGTGAGATGGGCGGGTTGACTTTCATCTGAAAGAGGTTCTAATTACTCTGCCTTTGAGCAATTTTAAATATTACTTTTACATTCTGTACCTAACTATTGCTTGTTTGGAAGGGGCAGGCGTATGCTGCGATTCTCCTTAGGGGTGCAGAAATGTTAAATCCGTCACTGGGTAGAAGCAGGCGCATCAGGCGTTGTCAGTTCTGCCCTATATAAACATTCCACTTATACCAAACCAAAACGCATGGTGCTACAGCCCTGATAGGCCTTCGCCTATCAAGCGACCTCTGCTCAGCCTGAAGGCCTGCAGATTACGAGGTAACGCATGGTCAGTGTACGAAGCCTCTCAGCCGTTATTCTTGACTCTCTAGACCGGGGTTGCCATCTCACCGTCAGATAGCTCCTCAATTGTAGTCACGTAGGCTGAGTGGACCTCGAAACAGCTCTCAGATCCTGGCCTGGCTGGGAATCGAACCCGGGGCCTCCGGGTGAGAGGTAGGCACGCTGCCCCTAGACCGCGGGTTTGGCTTGCACATATACGAAGATAAGAGATATTTATTCACTATTATATGTTTCTGTGGATGTTGGCAGTGTGGTGTGTTTTGTGTGAATTAACAAATGTGTATACAAATACAAACACGCCGTCCATGAGCCAGAGGCGTTAACCAGACGCTGTTAAAATCCACGACCCAGCCGGTAGTCGAACCCAGGGTTCACTGAACCTAAGGTCGCGCCAAGGAGCTGGATAAATTGTTTCACACCAATTGTTTAATTTAAATAGAGTTTTAATGTTATTGTTGGTACCTCCCACTACGGTAACTATTTTTGAAGGTTTTCGGAGATACCGAGGTGCCGGAATTTTGCCCCATAGGATATTTTTTACGTGTCAGTAAATCTACCGACACGAGGCTGACGTATTTGAGTACCTTCAAATACCACCGGACTGAGCCAGGATCGAACTTGCTAAGTTGGAGTCAGAAGGCCAGCGCCTCAACCGTCTGAGCCACTCAGTCCGGCAAATACAGTTTTAATGATAGATACGTTAGTTACAGCTAAAGGGACCTTTAGTCCTACTTGTAATGAACTTTCAACGAATACATTTCAGGTAACGGAGATGTTGGTAGCCAGATTGATTGCCGAAACAGCAAATAAAAAGTCGTTACAATGGCAGGAGTGTTCGTAATCATAGGCTATCGCCGCTATGTAAGGAATGAACACATTCGACGAAGTGTTATTTATGAATCGCCTACGATCGAGGAGTTGTAAGAGGCGATTAGAGGAAGACTTTCACGAGGAGATTAACGAAAGAGAGCGTAAAAAGGAGGAGAAGCAGAAAAATACGAGGTGGAGAGACTGTTTATAACGATCTCAGGGTACGAGGCGACGAGGTGGAAACAAGAACATTGCTAGCTGCGAATAGAGGCGTTTGATCATTCGCAAAATACCCTGTACATGGGGAGGGAATTCATTCATGGCACTACCTGTCTGACGACTAAAATGGATGACTCCCCCAGTAGTGACCAACGTAGGGAGAGTGGGTTAGCGATTACGGGAACCTTAGCTCTATCTGGTATTACTTTCAGTTACTTTTCACTTTCATCTTCCTGTCCTTGCTCTCTGCCGACTCCGACGGCATTAAGCCCAAGTTTGCGAGGCGTATAGAGTCTTTCACTTTAGCGCCCTCCACCACGCTTCCCGTCCTTTTGCTCAAGGTCAGGCCTCTTCCACGTTTTCTCCTGATTACAATAAAGAGGAGATGATTGTTTACCTAAACACAAATCTTCTTAAAACATCTGCACCAGGACAACCGGCCATTCCCATTGACTCAGAGACCAAGACGATGAGACGTAAACAGTCTAACACAGTGGGTTCCACGTTTCTTCTACTCACGAACCCCTTATTAATATACTTAGTTTAATATTTAATCAAATTAAATAAACCTAAAGTTACTATCGTTATACACCTGTCTTAAGTAAATGACGCGACGTTTCACAATATTGAAATTACACGAGTTCAAATCATTAATAGATTATTTTACACTTAAAACATTAAAACCGAAGTTAAACAGGTAAGTTAAATACAATAGCACATTTTCCATACTACATAGTCACAAAGTTGGAGTTCACACATTTTAATTTAAACATACACTGAGAATTATTTTATTCGCATTACAGAAGTGTTTTATCTAAGGAAGGAAATCATGCGTGCTTAAGTTGTAGGGTAGTTTCGATATTTTAAATTTCCTTAAAGTTGTCAATTATTGATTAATTAATTTGAAATATGATGAGAAAGATTCTTTTGCTTTGGATGGCACAACCCAAGTCTTCTCCTTATAACGGACTGTGTGTCTGTTAGGTCATCAGCCCAGAGGCTGGTTGGATCCTCAAATAGCATCACCAAAGGCTATGCAGTTATAGGGAAACCACAAAAACCAATGGCAATACCAAAATGAGGCGTACTAGGCAAGATGAGGAGTGAGGTAGTTTGCCATTGCTTTCCTCACTGGGCCACACAGTGCTATTGTAGCACAACTAACCCTATGAACAACACCTTTCATGACACTCAGACACACTGGTTGTGCTCTGAATGTCATTAATCAGCACCACCCATACCCCAGCAGCTTCCATATTGTCACAGCCATGGATGAGACTGGGACTTCAGTGGAAGCTACACTTTGCTCTGGCCTGTGCCAAGAGATGGATGCAAAAGTACTGCAACCATCAAGAAATGACAGCAGGCAGTATAACGGACTATGGAAGCTAAATACTAAACTAAATACTAAGCTGATGCTAAATATCTAAACAGACGCTTCATTACAAAGAACTGAAAACTGTACGGTCTAATCCATTTGCAATCAAAGTTACTACACTTCTGTATTACAGGTGTATCTTGTAATAGTACCATAACAGTAAAAGCGAAAGACCTCTAAGTACACCTTAGAGGCAAAGAAATATTGGCGAACCTTTTGCACAGGTTGTTATAAAATGTACTGTATATGATAGTGTAATGCTTAAGGACACGTTGCACGTTTCTATGGGAATATATTCTCTGTATCATTTACACTCTGACCTGGGTTACCACTTGGTTTCCTCGCTTCGCCACCCAGCGCTTGCAAAATAAACGTGATCCCTGTGATAAATTATTGTGAAATTTATTATCGTGGCTCCATGAATAGCACTCCTGAAATAAATGTGACATAAGAGCTCTCCGATGTCATTAGCAAGTTGTGCGATAAGTATTTTGGGTGCGAGTGTATAAATACTTCATTTTGCATGTAAAGTCGGTAATCTATAGCACCGCCCCACATGCTATTTCTGCGTCTCCAGATGTGGGCCGACCCTACGAGCTGCATGGAGTGTTGCGCAATGCTCTTTGAGCAGTTGAACACTCGGTTAAAATTAGGGTGCGAATGATACAGGACTGATATTGAGTTGCAACAATGGTCGGAGGAATTTAGAAGGACACTCCATCCGTTGGCCCTGAAAATTATTTAATTACACCGACGATCAACTTTGCGGTAATAATAGGGTACACCAGAAAAGCGGAGATTGTTTATTCAAAGTATACTGTATTTACATTATTCCCATTCTTGGTCTGACACGAAACAGTAGCCCCTCTCCACGTCGGCACAGTCCCTTCGAGAGGTACTTTGCTATGCACCCCTGATGTGTTAGACAAACAGGTTTTACACCAGCCAGGACGTGCACAGAATCTGTAAATTACATGGGACCTTGGAAGAGACCATTGTTGTTTTTATTACTTAGCAAGTAAAATACAGAGTTTTAAAAGACGATTGCACGTATGGCTATCGGTAAAATTCAGACACCCCTGAAACTGACCACTCGTGTAACTCAATAACATTTTTTTTTCGCTATCGAATTAGACACGTCTTATGGTGAAGATGGGATAGGACAGGGCTAGGACAGGCTAGGGCGGGGAAAGAAGCGTCCATGGTCTTAAGGTATATCCCCAGAATTTGCCTGGTGTGAAAATGGGAAACCACGGAAAACCACCTTCAGGGCTGCTGACAGTGAGATTCGAACCAACTACCTCCCGAATACAAGCTCACAGATACGTGACCCAAATCGCGTAGATATCTCGCTCGGTAAATCAATAACCGCTTGATAAGGTAGGGTACGGTGTCCTAAAAATGAGGCGGCCAAAACTTTCGAAAAATGATACAGCCTGGTTCTTTTTTTACAAGTAAATGTGAAAATCCCTGGCTCGACCAGGAATTGAAGCTGCGGCACTCAGAACCAAAGCCCACTGCACTAACTGATGGCCAAGGAGCCGGAAAATTCGTAGTCCGTCTATTTATTCGGTATAATCCCGACAATTACACGTTATTTTGTTGTTGTTGTTGTTGTTGTTTTGTTTTTGTTTTCTTTACGTCGCGCTGACACAGATAGGTCTTATGGAGACGATGGGACTGGAAAGACCTAGGAGTGCGAAGGAAGCGGCCATGGCCTTAATTAAGGTACAGCCCCACGATTTTCCTGGTGTGAAAATGGGAAACCACGGAAAACCATCTTCAGGGCTGTTGACAGTGGGGTTCGAACCCACTATCTACCAGATTCAAGCTCACAGCTGCGCGGCCCTTACCGCACCAATTACACGTTGAGAAGAGTCAGATTAATTGACTGAATGGTCAGCGTTGAGGCCTTCAGTTCAGAGAGTCGCGGGTTCGATTCGCAGCAGATTCGGGGATTTCAATCGCATGTGATTAATTCTTCTCGCTCAGGGGGCCCAGGGGCTGTTTGTTTGTGTTCCCAACAATCTCCTCTTAATATTCACACAGGACACCGCACGCAATAGTGATTACATCCCTCCACATAGGGATGGCGTCAGGAAGGGCATCCGGCTGTAAAACAGGTCAAAATACACTTTTGCTACTCAGTTTACACCCGCGACCGTACAAGGTGTGGAAAAAGCGGTAGAAGAAAAAATAATCACACGTTTAGAAGTGGAAAACCAGGGAAAAAGCACTTCTGTGATGACAGAGATTACGATTTTCACCCAGTATTTTTCTCACAAGGGAACTGTTTGGTTGGAGAAGACAGATTTCAATGAAATTTGGGTGAATGGCCAAATAACGTAATATCCTAAATTTAATTTTAATAATAATTTTATGTTAAAATCAACGGTAATATTATAATTAATGGGTGAAAAAGAGCTGGGTATTTCGAAGCAATTAGCGTATGCAATGTAGTAGAGATAGCCTACAGAGCTCGATAGCTGCAGTCGCTTAAGAGAGACCAGTATCCAGTAATCGGGAGATAGTGGGTTCGAGTCCCACTGTCGGCAGCCCTGAAGATGGTTTTCCATGGTTTCCCATTTTCACACCAGACAAATGCCGGGGCTGTACCTTAATTAAGGCCACGGCCAATTCCTTCCACTTCCTAGGCCTTTCCTATCCCATCGTCGCCATAAGACGTATCTCTGTCGGTGCGACATAAAGCAAATAGCAAAAAAAAAAAAAAAAAAAAAGAGATAGACTGATAGTTTCATTTTAAAGTTACATAAAACACTTTGTAGCAAACATGAATTTTTGACAAAATAAATAGAATTTCACGCTCTAGTAATGTATTTTACTAACACGTACATTATATGAATAGGAGATGCCGGGCCTGGGCGATAAGGGCATATTCTGTTCATCCGAACGGACATGGGTTCGATTCCACGCCAGGAAGTCAAAAATTAAAAAACAATTCCACTTCCGGAGGTGCACATGGCCCTGAGATTCACTCAGCCTAGATCAAAAATCAGTACCAGATTAATTCCTGGCGGCAAAGGTGGCCGGGCGTAGAGATAACCACTCTACCCCACCAAGTGCAGAGGTTACCTTCCACCACTCCAAGGACTACAAAGCTGCTTTTACAGTACGGTGTATGAATACTGCATACCAAAATATTAGGGCTTTAATACTTCAATATTGTTTATAAGGAAATCTAATATATTGTGCAGTATGTTCTCTGTTCTTTGCATATTTGGCAAAAGCAAGAAACTGGTGTTTCGTTCTTCAAAATCACTCGTTTTGTCAGGCTGTGCACAGCCTTTGTAACAACAGCAGCGGTGCAGCGTAGTTCAGATGTATTGATTGTTAATTTCAGTCAGTGCTTTTGATACATTTACCAGTAGCACCAAATTACTATGTTTCAAGTACATATTATTTTATGACAGAATGACTATTCCCTTTACGTTTATTGTGTATACTTTTGTTATTAAGAAGCAATCCATTCTTTTTCAGCGTCGACTCGGTCAATACAGCTTACAGTTTTTCAGCCTGTCATAATTGTTCTCTTTTTTCTCTCTGCTAGTGGTTTAACGTCGCACTAACACATCGAATGTTTTCGACGACGCAAGGATAGGAAAGAAGATAGAATCCTATCATTTGCCTGGTGTGAAAATTAGGAAACCATAAAAAAATCTTCAGGACTGCCAACGGTGAGATAAGAACCCACCCTCTACCGAACGCAAACTCACAGCTAAGTGACCCTAACCGCATGGCCAACTCGCTCGGGTTTGTTCACTTTTACATTGTTACATTTCGTGTTTCAACAGACCGAAAAACTGTTAAGTTATTTTAATATTCCTACCAAGTTTCGTTGGCCTAATCCAACCCTAACAGTTTCCTTCTCTGGTATGTTCTGTGGGCTAAGCTCACCTCATGCAAGAACCTCAAGCCAGTATTAAATTTTGCGACAGAGCCGAAAGTCGACCAGGCCATACACGCTGTAAGTTATTATTCTTAACAAATGACGACAGCAATAAAGTACCAAGTAGTTTCTTAACTGTTGGCTGTATTAAGAGACGTAAATATGGTGTTTTGTGGGTTTTTTGGTCTTTAATATCGACCAATTCTACCAGGATTTGACCTCCTCAAACTTGGGTGTACCTGGTCGATAATAGTCATTTCCAGTATGGCTGGGTATGGAGGGCAATACTGGTTTGAAGATGGTCTGGGTGAAAACCTGTTAACTTCTCCCTCACTCAGTGTAATAATAGTAATAATAGGGCCTCAACTACTGTATAGGTGCATTTGAATTACGACGTTCCGATTTGCTCACTAGATGGCAGGCAAATCGGAACATCTCTTGGCGATGGTTTCAAAGTGAAGCGAAGGCCCTTGGAGGAGTGAAAGGTAAAGGCTTCCACTATCTATAACCTCGGATCTTAAGTGGGATACAGTGGCCAACTCCATGCCTAGCCATATTTACCCCCTAGTAATTACGCTAGTACTTATTTTAGTGTAAGCTAAGTGAATATCAGGGCGAGGTACCTCTCTAGAAATAAAATTTTCGTTTCTATTTTTCCTACTTCCTGAGTGGGAATAGAACCCACGTCCTCCCGGGTCAACCGAGTACATCTCTACTGCCTCCATTAACAGTTTATTTTTTTCGGACAAATACGTGTATATTTTATCTGCTGCCCGCATCGTAGATTGATAGGACTTTTCTCCACCATTAAAATATCTGACTTCCTCTGTCCGGTTTCAACCTTCGATCTGGAGATCTATAATCCACCAATCTACCAGTGATCGACAGATGGAGTCAATCCAGTTCATACGTTTTAAATGTTAGCAGTTTGACGTCGCACTTATTTAGGTAGATGTTTGTTGACGATGGATAGGAAAGGAAGGGAAGGAAGCGGCCGTGGCTTAATTAAGGCGCATCCATAGCATTTGCCTTGTGTGAAAATAGGAAATCACGGAACACTATCTTCAAGGCTGCCGATAGTTGGTGCCGAGCGCGCTTTCTCCTGAATGCAAGCTCATAGTAACGTGGACCGCACCGCTATCGGTCCAATACAAACTCCACACACGGTATTTTGACATATTTTTCCTGGTTTATGACGACGGTCTTAGACATCAAAGCACTCCTTACGTACAAACGGTAATCAGTCTAACCTAGTCAGCGATCGGGAACAGACTTGCTGAGTTGAGGTGCCGGTAGAGCCGGTGTGGAGTGTGACCAGTGAGTGGAAAAGTAAGACGGGAGGGAAGAGGAAGACGATAGGCGTGGATCAATATCGTGCAGCTATTGGAAGATGGCAGGGGAGATGGGGAAGGAAACAGCCATAAATAAAGGAGGTAAAGTGGAAACAAGAAAGATGGGCGAGGTGATACTGGTGGCAGCGGTGATAATGGTATTGCTAGCTATAGGAGGTGTGGAGGTAAACCCCGGCCCGACTTCCAGTGGCAACATGAATTGGGAAGACGTGGAGGTCATAAGAAGAGTGGTTAAAGAAGTTGTGGAAGAAGTATGTCCGTTTGAGCAGATTAAAAATATGATGAAGGAACAAATGAAGGAATTTGAACATATAAGGCGTTGGATACAGGGAAAAACAGACGAAACAATGAACAAAGTAGAAATTAGCGAGAGAGAAATTATATCACTCAAGGCAAAAATAAAGGAGATGGAGGAAGAGGTGGTGAAGCTGAAAGCAGATATTGAAGACAGTAGCCGAGAACGTAGGAAGAAATGCTTATTTATATATGGAGTGCCGGAAGACATAGGGGAAGACAAAGTGCTGACAACCTACAAAGTTATGGAAGTTATCCAGAAAATGATGAGAATTTAGTGAAGTTGATATTGATGATGTGGAAAGGATAGGTAAAAAACGGGATGATAGGCCGATAAAACTGAAGTTGTTCTCCACCCTGATGGCGGAAGTAGTGATAAGAGGCGCAGACAATATACGTAACACAAAAATTTGCATTAAAAGAGACGTGGGAAGAGAAGGGGTAAAGAATATAAACACACTGAAGAAACATTTGGTCAGGGCCAAAATACAAAGGTTAAGAGCCCACATTAAGGGTCAACATTTAGTAGTAACCAATGGACTATGGACCAGAGTGTGGACAGCGAAGAAATTACGGGAAATAGACGAGAATAGTAAAGACGAAGTGATAGTGGGGAAGAGAGTGGAAGAAAGGCAAGTCAGAGACAGTAAAGTGGGTGAAGAAGGACATGGAGACAAAGAAAGAACCAAAGAAAGTAAGGCACTGGATCTAAGCTCGCAGCAAGAAGAAATTAACTTGACAGAAGAAGACGTGAATGCTATTTTCAAATCGATCGAAGAAGGAGCCAGGGAGGTAGCAACTGAGATGAGGAGGGAGATAAGGAAGGAGACCAGGGAGATCAGGGCATTAATTAAGGAGCTGAGGACGGAGGACTGTGTGAGAGAAGAAAGGAAGATACAGGAAGCGCTTGTGGGGGCGAAAACACAAGATGTGACAAGAGCACACAAACGAAGTGAAAATACGGCTGGGAGGCAGGAAGAAGAAGCAAGAGGTGCCCTGGCGAAAGGGAGAAGTTTGAGCCTAAGAGAGATATGGGGTAAGAAGAATAAATTGGACGAAGGCATAGTGACAAGAAGCAAAAAAGACAATCTGCAGTAGAAAGTAAATTGGTGTACACGTGAGAATAGCGGAGTGTGTGTGTTATTCGTAACTATGACAAGAGTGATTAAATAGTCATTTAGTAGGCGGTAATGTGTGTAGTGAATGAGGAAGAGAGTGATTGCAAATTGGATAGGTGTTAAAGATAAAGGTAATATGTGGAGATGGATGGTATATGAACTGAGGGCTCAAGTGAATATGGTTTCATTTAATGTGGTGAGTTGTCTGGATTCTAAAGATAATAAATATGGTGAGACAATAGAGTTAAATAGTGGTCAACAGTAACAAAACGTAAGGTGAAAAATTGCACACCGGCACTACAGTGGAGGAAATACGAAGCCAGGTTTGCAACTTAAGTAGAAAAACAGAGAGGTCAGTGTTAAGAAAGAATGCGCTGAGTGCGAGCCCGGCCGGAAGTGATATACTCTTTGTTTCAAGTGCAGATGCAGTCAGACACACCATTATACTCTACACAGTAATATGTTACCAGTTTAGTTTCTTATTGTCATACAGCCATACTGCCTTATACTAAGGCCAACAGACCATTCTGCCTCATTGCCATTCGATTATTATTATTTACATTAATATTGCCCTTTTCCTTTGTTTTGGTTTTAGTTACGTTTATTTTACGAGAATTATTATATGTGTATGTCAGATTAAGCTGCCTAGGTTGGGCATTATTCTTCTTCTCCTTTAATAGTTCAATAAGGTTTCAATGCTGTAGGTCTGGAGGAAAATAAAGACATCTATCTATCTATCTATCTATCTATCTATCTACCTATCTACAAACGGTAACATGAAATGAAAAGGGAGACTTGGGTGAAGTAAGGATATGGGATGCTTTCCTGGAATTAAAAATCTCTCATATTCTCATAGACTCTTTACTTCGCGTAAGCCATCCCGTGAGGTGGGTCCGTGGCCACAAGAAACTGAACAATGGGGAATGCACGACAATGGATAGCTATACACGAGACTGTCTAGCATTGCTTCATTAAAGACTATCATGAACCGTACCCGCGTTTGGAAATATTCGACATCCAACAGTTGCTGTAATGGGCACACCAGTACCAGTATGTGACTAGATTTGCATGATATGAAGTACTGTACTGTTATTATTTTTCTGAAATATCAAATTGCTGACGACATGTAGCCAATCAGTATGGATCTGGTTTCATTGTTTGTTACAGGATTTAAAGTTTCCCGGGTTTTCAACCCCTAATTCTACACCCGCGTTAGTAAAATATTCTCAATTATTGGTACTCACTTCCAGTAGGTTAAGTTGAATGAACGGCAGAACGAGGAGGGTTGTGGGGGTCGCATCCCTTGGAGAATATAAGTTGAATTGAGTCGCTGTTAATATTAATGAGCCTGTGTCGTAGTACTACTTCGTGGTTAAAGCTGTTAAGTTCTTTTCTCAACATTATTCTCATATGTCATTCGGAGGAGTGACAGGCCAAATACCTTCCAGTAAGTAGAGAACGATGAAGGGAATCGCGAAGGTTTGAAAATCTTTCCAGGCGTTGCAACTGGAATCAGTAGTCTTGTGCCACCTTCAGGTTGTCTGTAGCATTTCTTCAATTTCCTTAAGGAGAAAATTCTTCCTTTGTGTATTGGTAATTGAAACATAACTTTGGGAACTAGCCAATCTTTGCTGTGATTAAAGCTTCCTCATGGTCGAGCTTCTAATAAAACCGAGAAAAATTGAAGTTGTATGGGATTATTAACCTTAATCAATTAGCCACAGAAATCTACAGCTTGAAGGAGAACCCGAACCACAGGGAAGTGATCTTCCATCTATTGGGATTCGAACCACGGCCATCTTTGTACGAAGCTAGTGGCAGTATAGGGAAGGAAGTGGCCGTCGTCTGAATATTACGAACCATCCCATCCTTCGTCTGGAGTTGACGTGGATAAACTACAGGATGGCTAAGAGTGGAAATTTAACCCGTTCTCGGTTGTTAGCGAGGTTTAGAGCACCATTCCTACATTCGTGAGAGAGTCGGGAATCAAACGGGAAGCTACTAACCCTTTGTCAACGACCGTGGACCTGAAATCATTAAAACCTTCATAAAGATCACAAATGCATCACTACTGTATATGAAAATCAGTCCTTAGTCGAGTTCTGAACATCGTGTGACGAGAGCATGTCTTCACCTTGGACCATAGAGGTTATAAGTGCAGCAGCTACGAGAGGTTCATACTTACTGTATTTCAAGCATCACGGCGTCGTTTGCTACTCTCCTTCCTCGGAAAGAGCACCTTATTCTTTAACTCTTGCACGGATTATTGTTTTAGAAACATTGTATCCAGCATTGTTCCGCTTGTCTACGTATTATTATGATTATCGTATAACCTATTCCAATTTCTGTGTTATGATGGAATCATCAATAATACATCGTGGATGTTTTCTTTATCTTAATGTTTTCCCCTGTTTCTTTCTATTAAAGTTTGCATGATCATTTACTCTTCCTAGAACTGCAGTTTGTTCTTGACTTTCGCACAAACTTCAAAAATACAAAATATATTTTTAACATCTATGTAAAGTTGATGTGGATGTATTCAAACATTTTTTCATGTGCTAAACACATGGTATTTGTTATGTTTGATTCTACTTATTTGTGTGAGCAGCTGTTTTCACATATGAATTATACAAATTGTGTCTGACTGACAAGTTGGTACAGCTGAAATAGCTTAAACTGAATTAAACCCAGATTTTAGTGAAATAATACTATAAATGTTTACGAAATATAATTAAAAGTGTGATATTCTAATTTATTATTCGTTTACTTCAATCTTAAAGTACATACAGATCGTCAACAGTATTTGCTTAAAAATCAGGAAACGCTACAGCGCTCATTGTCCGTTCTTGTCTCCGTTTGTGTTTGCTGGATTTGCGGGTTGCTTGTCAAGTGGTTCAGGGTTTCCTTATACATGTATTAAAGTACTGAAATCCTACCTCCTACGAAACAATGTGGATTTTCTTTACTACCACCAGTATAGGGGGTTACGAAGTTGAAATAGTAAATGCGGTTTGAAACTTCATCAGGTAATATGTTCACCGCGGATGGTTTACCTCACCGAAAGAGTTCTTTTCTGATTTAGATGAAGTGAAATTTTGTGATCAGTGCCGTGATTCGTTCTTCACGCTGCTCTTGGTTTTTGATCATTTTGTGAATTCTACTTCATCCAGTATAGTTTCTGTCCCCTACAGATCTTCCTATACAGAATCAGATGCTTTTCACACCACCGAAAGAAATTTTCCATCGTTCTCACGTTTTCCAATGAAAACCAATATTGTGCGTGTCGTGTAGCTCTTTCGAATATGTAAACAATATTTTGCTTCCTCGTCCTCAAAGTGGGATGGGTTCCTTGTTAGTTTTAAGGCAATAATAATAATAATAATAATAATAATAATAATAATAATAATAATAATAATAATAATAATAATAATAATAATAATTTTAAAAATGTTTACGACTTAGTCCCGCTTCTCGATATGGGGTCGGTATGATGCGAAGTGAATTTATATGGTACGATTTTACGGACGGATGCCCTTCCTCACGCCAAAATCTGGTGAGGAGCTTATGAAAATGAAATTAATTATTGTGAGGAGGTGGAAAGAATCGAATGTGGACTATGAATAGGAACTGCTCCGGTATTTGCCTTAAGTGAAAATGGAAAACCACAGAAAACAGTACAGAGGACAGCCGATTATGGGGTTCGAAACCACTCGCCACCCGAATGCAAAGTGCAGAGCTTGGCTCCACATTTCTGGGAAGGAGAATAATAGACAGGAAAATAAGTTGCCTGGAGGAAACAAGAAGAGACCTGAATGAATTGAACATCAGGGAAGACATCATGAAAAGTCTTCATGACCTCAGTAAATAAACATATTTGTGGTGAAAACTAGCAGCAGGAATGGTACAAAGTGGTCCGAAGAACGGAAGAGGCAACACAGTGAGTTTAGGACGAGCTTTTGGAAGAATAGAAAGGCGAAAGTCATCAAGCCAATGAACAAGTTCCAACGTGCTCTATGAATGGGCATAACGAAAAAAGAAGAAGAATGTGACTTCAGCTACCTAGTTTCAGACTTTCTGAAGTGGTGCTATTTGGGCAGTATACCAACCAATTTCGACATTCCACTGCTGTCTAGCAACGAAAGCGGGATTCTACCGGAACAGATCCTATGGTGGGTGTTTCTTTTATTTTTATTTTACAATTGGCTTTTCGTCGCACCGACATAGCTAGGTCTTATGGCAACGATGGAATAGGAAAGGTCAAGAAGTGGAAAGGAAGCGACCGTGGCCTTAATTAAGGTACATCCTCAGCATTTGCCCCGTGTGAAAATGAAAAACCACGGTGAACCATTTTCAGGGGTGCTGACAGTGGGGTTCGAACCCACTACCTCTCTAATTCAAGCTGATAGCTACGTGACCCAAGACCTGCGGCCAATTGCTCGGTATGTTAATTTTAATTTCATCGTGTGATACAGGTCTTTAACATGCCAGCATCTACAACAGAGTGAAAAAACTTAACCACCATTCAAAAACCGACTACAGTCGGAATCGAACCCGTGAACTTAGAATCATGGGTCAGACGCGCTACCACTCATCCACCGAGGGAGTTAGTGTTCAGGTTAAAGTATATTGAAATATTTATCTACTACTCTTCCTTCATTGCTTTTAGTACCTGTACAGATACGAATTTTTGTACATAACAGATGTAGACTACAGGAGATTACTCCAAGTAAAATAGTAGGCATGTTCTCTGTATACATTTTACTCAATCGTGTGAGCTCTCTGTGTTGGAAGGTGTAATAATTGTGAATTATTTCTGGATCGAGACTCTCCCATTTACTGCCATGATATGGCAGTCATCACACTCATCACAAAGCCCGAATTTACAGACGCCGGTCTGAGTGGCTCAGATGGCAGAGTGTTAGTTAGCTGTCTGATTTTAAGTTGTTATTATTATTATTATTATTATTATTATTATTATTATTATTTTCTTTCTTTCTTTCTTTCTTTCTTTCTTTCTTTCTTTCTTTCTTAATCGGTTTACCCTCCAGGTTTGGTTTTTCCCTCGGACTCAGCGAGGGATACCACATCTACCGCCTCAAGGGCAGTGTCCTGGAGTGTGAGACATTGGGTCGCGGGATACAACTGGGGAGGATGACCAGTACCTCGCCCAGGCGGTCCCACCTGCTATGCTCAACAGGGCCTTGCAAGGAGATGGGAAGATTGGAAGGGATAGACAAAGAAGAGGGAAGGAAGTGGCCGTGGCCTTAAGTTAGGTACAATCCCGGCATTTGCCTGGAGGAGAAGTGGGAAACGACGGAAAACCACTTCCAGGATGGCTGACGTGGGAATCGAACCCACCTCTACTCAGTTGACCTCCCGAGGCTGAGTGAACCCCGTTCCAGCCCTTGCACCACTTTTTCAAATTTCGTGGCAGAGCCGGGAATCGAACCCGGGCCTCCGGGGGTGGCAGCTAATCACACTAACCACTACACCACAGAGGCGGACTATTATTATTATTATTATTATTATTATTATTATTATTATTATTATTATTATTATTATTATCCCTTCATTATGCCCATTCAAAGAACGCGTTTGAACTTATTCGTTGGCCCGATGATTTTCGGCTTCTTATCGTCCTAAAATCTCTTTATGAATGCACTGTGTTGCATCCTGCGTTCTGTGGACCACTTCCTACCAGTTTACTTTTTTTCCGCTACTATTGTATTAAAGACTCCACGATTTTCTATGATGCCATCCCGTGATATTCATTTCTAGGACGTCTGCCTTAGTTTCTTCTAGACAGTTTACTTTAACCCTTCTTTCAGTTGACTACTTTAAATAATCTTTTGATGAGTGTGTTGCTGTCCATTATATAGATGTGGCCATATAATTTCAGGCGTCTCTTGCGTACAGCATCATTGAACCTGTCAGTTAAAGAGTAGAGGTCCGCTATTCTCGTCTTAATCCACTTTCCATTTTTTCCCGTGGGACCATACATTTTTCGGAGAATTTTCCTTTCTTGCTTTTCAATTTCTATATTTTTACAGTGACCTCCAAAGGATATGGTTTCTGAGGCGTATAATTTTTCACTACGCGATATGACTCTTTTGTTGTAGTAATTTCCACCTCTAGTGGAGTATTTTTTTCTATCTTGATGTAGATTTTACATGTACTATTTTTTCGTACGATATCTGGAGGCCTGCCTTTTGATGCTATATTGTGTAATCTCTGTACGGCGTGTCTGGTTTCATCTCTGGTCTTTGGTAATGATTGCTAGATCATCAGCAAAGACTAAACATTTCACCTTGACTTTGCTTCCCATAGGCCTGGTCCAGGTATTTCGAGTTGACGCCTACTCATGGGGTCCTACTCATGGGGTCCTACTCATGATGAATTTTAATGCTGAAAACGGCAACGACACCCAGAAACCGAGCCAGAGAAATCAATCAATAAACGTTAAAATCCCAGACCGAGACGGGAATCGAACCCTGCACCTCTTGGACCAAAGACCAGCACGCTGACCATTTAGCAATGGAGCCAGGCATTAATAATCATAACAAGAAGAATTGACGATGCAGATACCATAAAAACACACCGGCACTCTACTCCGGACTGGGACTGCATTGTTCTCTTGAACGGAATACCAAAGACAACTATTCACCGCCAACTCTAAGGGTATGTGATATAATAATGTTATTGGCTTTACGTCCTACTAACTACTTTTACGGTTTTCGGAGTCTCCCAAGTACCAGAATTTAGTCCCACAAGGGGTTCTTTTATGTGTCTGTAAATCTACCGATACGAGGCTGTGACGTATCTGAGTACCTTCAAATACCACCGGACTGAGTCAGGGTCGAACCTGCAAGTTGGGGTCAGAAAGCCACCGCCTCAACTATATGAGCCACTCAACCCGGCAGGATATGTACGGATCGATGGTCAAACGTATGGTAGAATCTTGGTTTTAGAAAATCTTTGAAGCTCATTTACTCGAAGAGAGAGAGAGAGAGAGAGAGAGAGAGAGAGAGAGAGAGAGAGAGAGACGATCTATGTTCAAAGAAATGAAGTGACAGCCTTAGAGGTAATCTATAAGCCGGGAGAACGGAACGAAGGTATTGTAATACACAGTACAAACAGCGAAGCACGAACCCCTACTTGGTAGGCAAGCTGCGTATCAATGCTGTTGATTGGACAGACTAACTACTACGGCGCTTTGCTAATGTTCGAATATGGTGACGCCAAGTCCCTTGCTTATTTAATTAACGGATTGGAGGATTCATAATCGCTATAAGTATTTCAACCTGTGATTTATATGGAGCTATAGGCATGCTTTTTTGCATGATTTTATGAGGATTTCGCAAATACAAACTTCTGGTGTAATTTCGCGAAATAGACCTTGCCCTATCGCTTGAATTTCGCTTTAATAATTTTCTAAAATTACTCATAACTTTCTCTTTTGTGCTACAGAAGATCACAAAAGGTTACTGCTCGTACTGGGCTGTAAAAAGTGTACCAATAATAATCCCTCCACCCCCCCCCCCCCTGTAATGCGCTTGACTTTATGTCTTGTGCTGGCAGGTATATAGCGGAGTACTAGTGAAATAAAACTGAACTGTAGTGATTTCTTAATTCAGTTTCGTATCACATTTTGGCGATACAGTACAAATGGCTTCTAAACTTAAGACGCTTACGCTGGAGGAGAAAATTAAAGTGATTGAAGGACACGAGGACGTGAAGGAGGTCACACAGCGTTCCCTCGTGAGAAAGTTGCAACAGTACACTTTGAAAGACATGTGCGGGCAGATAAACTAAGAGAGACTGCAATCGTGCAAATTGATTCAGAGAATAAAATTAATTAATTTTTCTTTTTACACTAATACAGTGTTAAAACACAACCCTTTGCAATCCAGAAACCTCCGTTAACGGAAGGAAACGGACAAATTCCGGTTTAGGCATGTTTTACTGATATTATTATTATTATTATTATTATTATTATTATTATTATTATTATTATTATTATTATTATTATTATTATTATCATCGAAACAGACTTTCAACGTATTAGGTCGTGTTACGTACATGTAGTACGTGTTGAAGAGATGGGTCCCACTGGTGTCCGGCTGGCCATTTTTGTTCTGTACTTAACATCTCTTCAACACGTAGTACATGTACGTAACACGACCTAATACATTGAAAGTCTGTTTCGATTACAATGCGGTCGTGAAAATTCAATATTCATTATTATTATTATTATTAATATTATTATTATTATTATTATTATTATTATTATTATTATTATTATTATTATTATTATTATTATTATTCAAAATGGACATAGGAGTCAACGCATATGGTTTAGCTTTACTTTCTTGTTCTGGATATAGCGCGCTCAACAGGTATATATTCTTGCTGTATATGAAACTGATACGATAATAATCTGCTTCTTAGTATGTTTCTTAGTGTGTGTATGTTTAATTGAAGCTAGTAATTACAAAAGGAATGGCTATGGTGTATGCGGATGGAAGCACGCAATATATGGCTCTTACAAACAGAATTCATGGAAACAGTATGAAGAATGTCAGGCTGGCTACTTAGCTGAACGGTCATAGTTGAAGACTTCAGTTCAAGGGTTCCCGGGTTCGATTCCTGATTGAGTTGAGTATTTTAATCGCAATATGATTAATCCCTGCGACTTGGGGTCTGTGTGTTTCTCTTTGACCCAACACTCTCCTCTTCATAAACACAACCACCACAGTAACACGCGGTAGTGAATACGACCCTCAATATAGTGTTGGCGTCAAGAAGGGCGTCCGGGCGTAAAACAGTGCCAAGTCCACATGTTTGACAAAATTCGCACCAACGATCTCACCAGGGTGTAGAAAAGGCAGAAGAATGAAAGATATTTATCGGTGCGATTAACGTTCATCTATACAATTAAAATAATGTTACCGAGCTCGATAGCTGCAGTCGCTTAAGTGCGGCCAGTATCCAGTATTCGGGAGATAGTAGGTTCGAACCCCACTGTCGGCAGCCCTGAAAATGGTTTTCCGTGGTTTCCCATTTTCACACCAGGCAAATGCTGGGGCTGTACCTTAATTAAGGCCACGGCCGCTTCCTTCCCACTCCTAGCCCTTTCCTGTCCCATCGTCACCATAAGACCTATGTGTGTCGGTGCGACGTAAAGCAAAATAGCAACAACAACAAAATTCGACCCTTGGCCGAGTCGGTGATTTTAAGATTCATTCCTGAAGTTTGGGACCTGTTCGTCTTAATACATATCTTCACTTACACACATCGTACTATCAACCATCACAGAAACTCACATAAGGTTGGCATCAGGAAAGACATCCGTCGTAAAACTAGGCTTATCCACTCGGAGTGCCGATCAGAAGTAATTGGGAAAAGGTCTAGAAGAAGAAGAAGAAGAACAAGAAGAATTCGCAGTTCCATCAACGGAGATAGTCACCAACATATTATTCAAACGTCGTGGTAGCGAGCTGCATGGTGGTTGTTGTTGTGCTGATTGCTTTTATAAACTGATTAACTACTCACTCAAAATCTTGTACTAAACGAGCTTAACAGGAATGGTATTTAGTTAACTTTTGTTCACACTATGGTCGGAGTGTGGTTTGGCGACCATGGGGCCCTGAAATGAAATGCCGTATGGGTTTTAGTGCCGGGATTGTCCGCAGACAAATTCGGCTCGCCAGGTGCAGGTCTTTTCATTTGACTCCCGTGGGCGACTTGCCCGTCGTGATGAGGATGAAATTATGACGAAGACGACACATACACCCAGCCCCCGTGCTAGCGAAATTAACCAATTATGGTTAAAATTCCCGACCCTGCCAGGAGTCGAACCCGAGACCCCTGTTACCAAAGGCCAGCACGCTAACCATTTAGCCATCGAGCCGGACAATGGAATTGATATGATACAGCTGAAAAAATTTGTTTCTGGACTGATCACACCATACTTTGTCAATGTTATTATTGAGCAGTTCATTCCTAAACAGAATGGCGGAAAAAAAGTCGATGGATTCACTGATAAATGCATGAGTGTTATAGGAGAATGCAGAGTAAACAAATTTTTCACTATGAAGAGTGTGGGTTCGATTTCCCATTACAACTGAAAAATTTAGAAATGATATTCCCACTTCTAAAGCAGCTCATTCACTCAGCCCACAATGAAATTGAGTACCAGGTTAATTCCTAGAGAAAAAGATGGCCAAGTATTACAGTCGACTGAGCTCTACTGCCGAGGTTATGAATAGTGAAAGCCTTTACTTTCTACTCCTGTAATGGTCTTTGTGGCCAGTATGGAAATGACACGGCTTTGCTTCAGCGCTCTTTTCAAGAAAAAAGATGGGTAAATTTAATAGCACTAGTGCTGGAAGAGAACAAGGGTCAGATAGGAAAGATACATGAGAGAAGCTTAGTAAGCAACAATATACACCTGAGGGTAACACGGAAGCTTCTTATTCTTATTCTTATTCTTATTCTTATTCTTCTTTTTCTACGAGGCGTGTTTTTTAAGTAAGGGCCGTTTGAAAACAATCACACAATGAAAGACGACTTTCAAACACCACATTTACTTGCAGGCTCCACATATTTTACTCTATTTTTCAACACAGACGCCAATCTCGTTTAAACACCCATCACACCCCACAACCAAGTTATGAACACCATGGGGCCCTTAGCTGAGCTCTAGCATTGCTTACACTTTCTTGTGAAAGGCTCCTCACTTTCATCTACTATATCCGACCTCCCTTTGTCATTTCTTGTTCTTTTCCGACCCTGACGGTATTGGAGCATTTGAGGCGTAGAAAGTCTTTCATTTTCACGCCCTTCGTAACCCTCGTCTTTCTTTGACTGATACCTTCATATTTCGAAGTGTCGGATCCCTTCCATTTTTCCCTCTGATTAGTGTTAATAGAAGATGGTTGCCCAGTTGCACTTCCTCTTATAACAATAATCACCACCACTGTGACTGTCAGTGGTTCAGTATACCGATGAGTGGCTGCGTGGTTTGAGTCATGTAGCTGTTACCTTGCATTCGGGAGAAACTTGGTTCTAACCCTACTATCGGCAGCCCTGAAGATAGTTTTCCGTGGTTTCCCATTTTCACACCGGGATATACGTTAATTAAGGCCACAGTCGCTTCCTTCTCACTCTTATCCCTTTCCTATCTCATCGTTACCATAAGACATCTGTGTCAGTGAAACGTAAAGCAAATTGAAAAAAATAGTTCAATAATACGTCAGCGTCTGGTAGTACAGCTGGTCTCCTAAATCCATTAAGTGTAGCCACTATGATCTGTGTTTTATGAAACAACATATTTGCCAGTATGGAAAATGTACATGCTTATTATCGAAGGAGTTGTTACTGGAAAATCTGATCTATCCCCTGCGGTAGAATTAGCAGATCGATAGAGAGCAGCGATTAGTGAGTGGGACGGCAGGTCGCTGACCCTGTGGGTCAAGGATATGGCCGTGACCAATATAGCCCTGTCTTAAGAAGCGCGTGTTACGGTTAAATGGCAACGCATAATGCTTTCTCTACACCTGACTTCTGTGAATAGAGCAGTCCCAGCTTCACCCGGGAGAAGTGTCTAGTTTTACTGCCCAAGTGAACCCTAGGGATGTGAAGAACGCTATATGCAGATTGCAGCAGTAGCGTAGCCAGGATCGACCGATGGAGTGATGATAGGACATAATGAAGGGCGTGTGTGAAGCGCGCATGCATGAACACTTTGTCTGGCTCCTTGGCTGAATGGTCAGCATGGCCTTCGGTTTGGGATTCTCGCGTTCGATTTCCGGCCGGGTTGGAGATTTTAACCTTTTCTGGTTAATTTCTCTGGCTCAGGGACTGGGTATTGTGTTCGTCTCAAATGTTGTAAAAGCTTATTTCAACAAGTCAATGAATAATAAGACGAGTACAAAATTGCAAGTGGCTGCATGGTCGATAAGCCACTGATACATGTGAATTATGTCGATATTCAGATTGCAGTACCGGCACCCTACAAAATATTACATTAAAATACAGAACAAGGGCAATATGATCAAAGTTAACAATTTTACAGCGAATAGCATGTTCAGATTACAATCTAAAATTCAGTTTTAGAGGCTTCTTAGAAAATAGATTCAAGAGATCTGTTGGTTTTACAATTATGTCTGTGAATGTTCAAGACAGCCAACACATTGAGTCGACTTTCACTTTTTTATGATCGGTTTCTGTTTATTTTCTCTTGTAACAATTCTATTGGGGGGGGGGGCTATTTGAACCCTCCAGTAATCCCCCCGCTCGATACGCCCCTAGAGTGCAGTCATTGCAGTGAGAAGTCATAGACGATGACCCCGTCTGAAAATGATGTACTACTACTACTACTACTACTACTACTACTACTACTACTCCTACTACAAAAATGTTCGGGTTTTTTCTTAATGAAATGTTATTTTCTTATCTAAATCTAAGTTAAGCACAAGTTTAATTCCGTAAATCAGTATAATTCCGCCTCTGTGGTGTAGTGGTTAGTGTGATTAACTTCCACGCCCGGACGCCCGGGTTCGATTCAAAGTTCTGCTACGAAATTTGAAAAGTTGCACGGGGACTGGAACTGGGTCCACTCAGCCTCGGGAGGCAAACTGAGTAGAGGGGTTTCGATTCCAACCTCAGCTATCTTCGAAATGATTTTCCATGGTTTCCCACTTCTCCTCCAGGCAAATGCCAGGATGGTACCCAACTTAAGGCCACGGCCTTTTCCTTCCCTCTTCCTTGTCTGTCCCTTCAGATTTTACCTCCCCCCTCACAAGGCCCTTGTTCAGCATAGTAAGTGAGGCCGCCTGGGAGAGGCACTGGTCCTCCTCCCTAGTTGTATCCCCCGACCAAAATTCTAATGCCCCAGGACACTGCCCTTGAGGCGGTAGAGGTGAGATCCCTCGCTGAGTCTGACGGAAAGCCAACCCTTGAGGGCGGACGGATTAAGAAAGAAAGAAAGAAAGAAAGAAAGAAAGAAATCAGTATAATATTGTATTACCTCTAACGTAATTGCAATATTTTGACGATGTGAATTGTATTAAAACGTATGGTTGTGGATCGGAAGTATCACTTGAATATTTCAGTGTGGCATTGGCTACTCTAAATCATCAATAAATCATCTACAAATAATAATAGTAACAACAATTATTATTAGTATTATTATTATTATTATTATTATTATTACTTTGGTCTTCTGTACCTTATGTGAAATAAGTACTATTTCACTGTATTGTGAATTATAGTAACTCCTATAGGCTACCGCAAACCTCTCCGGTATGTTGCCTCCACTGATAGCGTGATGTTGCTTTAAAGTTGTTAACTACTGGATTTATCAATTTCATTACATATAAATAAAGATTTTGAGCCTCCGCGGCTGAGGCGGCAGATCGCCGGCCTCTCACGGCTGGGTTCCGTGGTTGAAATCCCTTTCACTCCTGTGAGATTTGTGCTGGACAAAGCGAAGGCGTGACAGGTTTTTCTCTGGGTACTCTGGTTTTCCCTGTCATCTTTTATTCTAGCAACACTCTCTAATATCGTTTCGTTTCATCCATCATTAATCACTGTCCCAGAGTGTGACAGGCTTCGGCAACCGGCAAAATACTTATCCTCTCCGCTAGATGGACCTTCATTCATTTCATTACTGACCCCATTGAATGATTGGAAACAAGCTGAGGATTTTCATAAATAAATATTTCTGAAAAACTTACTTGTGACATGGCTTTAGATAGGTGGCTGCTACAACGAAGATCAAATCTTACACGTAGCTCGTCACATAGTTATAGGCCAGGGAACAAAAAGGGCACCTAAGTTAACTATATCCTAGGTGTTCAGTCTCAGTGAATGAATTATTTTAAATATATTTAGGTCGTACAATTTCTTTCTGTTCGAGTACGAACTAAAGGGATATTTCTCTGTTGCAGGAACCGGTACTTTCGGCCGGGTTTGTCTATGTCGAGAGAAAAGTACCAACAAATATGGGGCCATGAAGATCCTCGCTATTGGTGACGTCATAAGGCTGAAGCAAGTGGAACACGTGAAGAACGAGAAGAACATTCTTCAGGAGGCCAGACATCCCTTCATCGTCAACCTGTACGTAACTTACTTCCTTACTCTATGTTTAAGAGGGTCGTTCAAAAATGAATGCTTTTACTGATATCAGGCATACAAGGATGCTATATTATTCTGGAGTACAGTCCAATGTCGAGGAGTCTATGTCTTGGACTTACCGAAAAATGGGGGAGAGAGGGTGGAATTGTGGTGTATCTTCCCTGTTGTTCAACGCTAGCAAAGCGTTAAGTCATATTGTGATGGCAAATCTTAGTGGTGGGATCAAAAATGAAACCCGCCCGGGCCCCTTTGTTGGCATCACCGAGCTGGTATTCCAAATGATGAGCCAGCCGCCGAACTGGGGCGAAACGCTGGTTATTTTACGATTTGGTATTAATACTGTTTCAGAATCAGAATGGCATTGTCAGATTCATGAGTATGTCAGAAGTAACAGGAGTATCGCTCGTCGAGGGAGCCTCGCCGGAGGAGAGGACCGCGCGGGGCCGTCCGACTCCTCCTTCTCGAAATGTTTTTTGATAAAACAATTTCGGTAATGATCCTTCCGCAGGTTCACCTACGGAAACCTTGTTACGACTTTTACTTCCTCGAAATAATCAAGTTTGGTCATCTTTCCAGACACATCGGAAACTGCGCAAAGCAGATCCCGCACACCGGTCCGAAGACCTCACTAAATCATTCAATCGGTAGTAGCGACGGGCGGTGTGTACAAAGGGCAGGGACGTAATCAACGCGAGCTTATGACTCGTGCTAACTGGGAATTCTTCGTTCATGCGGAACAATTGCAAGCCCCAATCCCTAGCACGAAGGAGGTTCAACGGGTTGCCCGATCCCTTCTGAATAGGAGGACACGCTGATTCCTTCAGTGTAGCGCGCGTGCGGCCCAGAACATCTAAAGGCATCACATACCCGTTATTGCAATTAATGCATTTGTTACAGTTTGCCAGTGAGGACAATGAGATCATTTATATAGCGCCTACATTGGATGCTTCTGTATATATGATGATTTCAAAACAAATTGAAAGAGAACCTTACAACTGAAAACTAAATATACACTTAACGTGATACAAAAGCATATCGTATTTAATTAACCCTGAGAAATCTAAATTCGAACATGAAATGGTATATTTCGAGATGAGAAAAGGTATATAAACTAAACATCGGATAATTTACAGGTGATGAATCTCAGGTATTACAATGATAAAACTGAACTCGAACTTTTAATGGGTAACTTGTTGCTAATGAACGAGGAGAAGGTAGTGTTTCAATTTGTGCAAGAAGTGAGAAATCAATTTTCAAGAAGTAACTACAGAGACAGAGATAGAGAGAGAGAGAGAGAATAGAGATATTGTTTTAGAATGGAGTGTTACTGGTAGAAAGTTATGTTACACTCTACGTATGCCGTGTTCTCACATTCATCTCTTCTCTCAGTTATGAAAGTATAAAAGAGACTCATTTCGAACTAGAAAACTATGGATGAAATTTTTTTGAATGGTTTGCGCTTATTTCTGACGTATTTATTTGCACTTGGCATGAACAACAGCAAATACTTTGCAGCACCACAGTACCTCCCAGTAGCCGGACGGCTGATTTCTCCTCACTGCAAAGACCATATGGTTTCTTTTTCAGATAGTTTATAAATTGATTTATTAAAAATTAGTTTTCGCAGACTGAATAACCTAACAGCTATAAAAAAAACAAAGAAAAATTATCTCTAAGACATCTTTTCAGACTATGGTTGTATTTTCTAAAACATACTATCCTTTCTTCAGGCGATGGCACTACCGTGATGCATCCTGCCTCTACATGTTGTTTGACTACGTCTGCGGTGGGGAACTGTTCTCCTACCTGCGAAATGCTGGAAGGTTTAACACCAGCACGGGTAAGTTTGAATGCTCTCTTCTGTAATTGTATTGCATGCTGTGACCTTCTACATTGAGATGAGATTCTTTACCTTTTGTATTTCCCGAAGCTATGTACTTTAGACAGTAGAGCGCTGGATTTCTGAGCTCGACCTGGCGAGTTTGCATCCGGCGCGATCTGGTGATACTTGGAAGTGCTCACATACGCCATTATTATGTCGTTAGATTCACTAACACATAAAGGAACTCATCCGGAACAACATTTCTGACATTTAGGTTCGTCCAAAAGCCGTAAAAGAAGTCAATGGTACGTAAAATACTTATTACTATTCGTTTACCCAACTTTCTGAAGCTTGGAATGGGATCTCACTAAGCAATGATATTCAAGAATATTTTACGTCCACTCAGTTTGTGACGTCATAAAATATTTACGTGCTCAGTGCCTTGGGGTGAGAAACAAATTGACTGTCATATAGGAATCGAATCACTGCTGTTACACACCTATGAGCCATTACATTTTCACCGCCTTCCTAATACGGTGTAGTACTACCTCTATCCAGCAGAATCGCGACTACTGTATGAGGCAGCGATTCACCGAGGAGACGGAAGGTATCTTGGAACATCTCATACAACTAGCGCGGCACCAGGTCTTCAGGTTGATGTATAATGCGGAGCGGTGTTGATGTAGCACGAACCTGCTTCTTTCAGTCGAACCACAAATGTTCAACTGAGTTCATATCCGGGTTATTTGAGGGCCACGACATTAAAGCAAATTCACTGTCATGTTTCTCGAACCTGCCCTTTACAATTCTGGCAGAGTGGTATGGTGCATTGCTCTGTTGGAAACGACTGTCACAAGTAGGAAACATCGTTGACATGAACGGATGAACTTTCTTCTTCATAACGGCCAGATAACAGAAAGCTGTCAGAGATTGGTGTACCGGAATAATGGGCTCCAGGCTGTCCTATGAAGACATCGCCCAGACCATCATACCAACTCTACCGGCCTGTCTCCGCCCAATACGATAACCAATTGTTATTGGCTCCGATGATGGCGTACACGCGCTTGACCGTCAAAGATGAACCAAATATCTGGGTTTATCGGACCAAGCGACCTTCTCCTAATGATTCCTCCACAGCCTAGTGTCGATTTCGTGCCCACGTTACGCACTACTGTCAGTGCAGATCGATCATAATTGGGATACGACTGGGCCTTCGACTCTACAGTCCCATGCGCAGCAGTATTCGTTGAATGGTGTGCTGCGAAATATTTCCCTGGTCCTTAATGTTGTACTTCTGGCCGATTTCTCGAACTGTGGCCCTACAGTCACTCCGAACAATACACGACAGCCTTTGCTGCATCAACGAGATCATCACAGTTTGACCTCAATCAAATTCGCAAAGATCGCCTGCTTTTCCCATTCTGACGCCGGAGATAAAACTAACACTGAGCCTGTAGTCTTGTCCCATATAAGTATACCATGCTGCCAGCGTGTGACGTGTACGTCATTTCAGTAAATGAAAATTAGGATAAAGGGCAGTTCTTGGCGATCCCAAAAGGATGCAAGTTACCAGTGCCGAATGGATCATCAGGGAAAGGAGGAAATTTCACACGGTAGATTGCAACTACTATCAGTATTTTAACTTTCTCCATTTACACATCGTATTCGCGTTAGAAAAATAATTTGCGGCCGCGTACTGACACAGTCTACACTATTTATATTTTGTGGGCAGAGCTGTGTGGGTTTGAATCGTGTTTTCCCACACAGTGTCACCAGTGGGATTGATTGATAAGTCCGATGTTGATGGTCTATCGATCAACGTATCTGGTTACTGGACATCCTGTCCGCTCCATACACAGACACAATCCATCGGTGAATATCTGAAGACTCCATGTTGGTTTCTACCCCTACAAATGTGACTGCGTGCACCTCTTCATTTGATTCAATATCTTCAACTAAACTTCCTGTATAGTGAGTCCTCTCCCAAAACCGCAAAACATTATTATTGTACCTGGGCCTAAGATGGACAGGCGTAATAGTAAACCGTTCTACCTTATTTACAAAGGGAGACACCGTTATGGGTTCATTAATTTCGTTCAAACTTTGGGAAGTTGATTTTCGTCAAAAATAAACAGACACCTGTCCAAATGTGCCGGCCCTGTAGTGTAGGGGTAGCGTGCTTGCCTCTTACCCGGAGGCCCCGGGTTCGATTCCCGGTCAGGTCAGGGATTTTTACCTAGACTTGAGGGCTGGTTCGAGGTTCACTCAGCCTACGTGATTAGAATTGAGGAGCCATCTGACGGTGAGATCGCGGCCCCGGTCTAGAAAGCCAAGAATAACGGCCGAGAGGATTAGTCGTGTTGACCACACGACACCTCGTAATCTGCAGGCCTTCGGGCTGAGCAGCAGTCGCTTGGTAGACCAAGGCCCTTCAAGGGCTATAGTGCCATGGGGTGGGAGTCCAAATGTGACGTCCAAAACTTCTGTGATATCTGATGGTGGAATTGTTAAATATTCGACTAGCCATCGAAGTGATTCCCAGTACTATTAGGTTATTGTGTGAATTCATTTAGTCGGTGATATCAGAGCTTTGACTTGTTTTATTCTATTAATTCCACCAGCACGCTGATACTACTTAATTGAGATTCACTCCGAAAGCTGTTGATCAGGTTGGTAAACGTGGTAACACAAGTTAATTTTAGCCAGAAAACACCGGAAAATGAAATTCTAAACAAACGTGGCCAGTTCCAGAAAAGGATAACCTCGATATTTATGATGTTGGATACCAACAAGTAATAAGGCCTAATAGGGCATGATATCACAGTGATTTTGTTCATGATTTTCCAGTCGAATAGCTGAGGTTGGAATACTGGTCAACCGCTTAATGGAATTTTCACCTGAAATATTGCGTGAGATCTGATAAGCTGAATATACTATTATTATTATTATTATTATTATTATTATTATTATTATTATTATTATTATTATTATTATTATTATTATTCATCAGTTACAATTGTGTGAAGAGGGACATTTTTAAAGACAGTTTTGAAATAATGAGATGTTAAACAATTCGAATTGCTTCCAGCGGCTATTAAAACTACAGGAATCTCGGATTGTAACTATATCTGCAGAGGATGGTCATCTAGTTGTACTTCCTCTTGAAACAATAATCACCACCACCACTTAACTGTATCTGCAGCATTATTAAAGTAGCCTACGCACTGTTTAAGCTGATTAAGGATTTAGATGGTTGAAAATAATTTGCATTTTGAAATACCTTTCCTTAGAAACACCATTGTAAGATACAGCTCTATTCTCTTCACAAATTTGCCGTTACTCTTCCACTAACTGAATTGGTTTACTTATACCTACTGCTTCATATGAAATTATTCCATAATAACGAGGGCAATTTTATCTTTTTCAGCTAACTTCTACACAGCAGAAATAATCTTGGCACTTGAGTACCTGCACGGACAGTCCGTGGTTTATCGAGATCTGAAACCAGAAAATTTGCTATTGGACAGAGACGGTCATCTCAAGATAACAGACTTTGGATTCGCAAAGAAACTTACTGACAGGTAAAGTATTAAAAGGGTAATACTAAGATGTTAATGTAGAAAATAAACCACAGTCATACAGGTTGAGCGGATTATCTATGAAACGTCTGCACGGTAATGAGTTCATGGGACGCAGGGCGTATGCTCCTGGCCGGCAAGCAACAAGATTTTACGGTTAAACTTTCTATCCCACAAGCAGGGCTACTCTCCACTCGACTTGACGGCTAAAGCCAAGTTACTCCCCCACTGGAGTTCCGCACACATTCTACAGATAATCTGCTCAACCAGAACATTTCTCTAGGCACCTTTCCTCGGTTCCTTTCAGGAATCGCACTCGGATTTTGTTACAGAAAGAGTTCTTCTGTGACTTGATAACACGGATATACACCCTCATGACGCTAGAGCACTGATGGACCTTGGTCTATCAAGCGACCGCTGCTCAATCCAAAAGCCTACAGATTACGAGATGACGCTTGATCAGCGCGGACGAATCTTCTGAGCCGTTATTCTTGATTGTCTGTACCCAGGCCACTATCTCATCCTCAGTTGTTCTCGCGTAGGCTGAGTAGACTTCGAACCAGTCCTCACAACCAGGTAAAAATCCATTATCTGGCCGAGAATCGAACCCGGGACCACCATGATTACACAGATATGGGATAGAAAATGTTGCAGCATGGAAATAGTACTCCGGTCAGCAAGGCAGGAAGTAATAATATTTTTAAAATGTTATTTGCTTTACGTCCCACTAACTGCTTTTACGGTTTTCGGAGACGCCGAGCTGCCGGAATTTTGTCCCTCACGAGCTCTTTTACGTGCCATTGAATCTACCGACAGGAAGTTGGCGTATTTGAGCACCTTGAAATACCACCGGTCTAAGCCAGGATCGAACCTACCAAGTAGGGGCCAGAATGCCAGCGCCTCAACCTGCCCGGGAAGGCAGGAAGTAAATATGCTGTCCTCTAGATTATGATGTGAAAGGAACCTATAATTAAATCATAAAAGCTAATCAACTTCGAGTTTATACACAGGGTCATCCAATTAACTCAGAACCGCAGGTGAAGCAATGCTGATGCTGGCAAGTTACCGCTTCCCGCCGGTCGGGCAATACGAGAGCAAGCTGAAGTGACTGCCTGATAAATTATTTTGCACCTTAAAAGCACTCATCCCTAATTTCTCGTCATGGAAATGCTCCTCATGGAGCAGATCAGGCTTCTCGGTACTCCATTATCGGTCGTTTGACGAACCAACGTAAGTGAAATCACGCTTCTTCTAAGAAAAAATGAGATTGGAATCTATTCTCCGTCATACGCTTTATTCAAAATCCATTCACTAAATCCAGTCCTATACATAGGATAACCCGGTTTTGAGTTCTTGCACCACAGTACATTTATTAGGTTTTAACATAAGTAACTTCGTAGCCCTTTGTACGGAACTGTAGGAAATTCCCTTTTGCTGAGAAAGACGGCTAAGATACTTCTTAGGAGATTTTTCAGGCGTTGTCAAATGTCTTCAAATTTTCTTCTGTTAGCACCGTGCATCGCCTTCTTCGCTTCTTATAATTCATATTTACCGTTTGAAAAGATGTATTAACCAGTCTATGAACCAACCCACGGACTTTCAACTCAAACACCTGGTCATTTCTCTTGAAATAATCTGACAACACGAGCGTATTCTGTATAGTAAATAAACACTATGTGGAATAGAGTAATTAGACCTATTGTTACCGGGCGAGTTAGCCGTGCGGTTAGGAGCACGCGGCTGTGAACTTGCATCCGGGAGATATTGGGTTCGAATCCCACTGTCGTCAGCCCTGAGAATGGTTTTCCGTAGTTTCCCATTTTCACACCAGGCAAATGCTGGGGCTGTACGTTAACTAAGGCCACGGCCGCTTTCTTCCAACTCCTAGCCCTTTCCTATCCCATCCCATCGTCGGTGCGACGTAAAGCAACTAGCAAAAAATATAGACCTATTGTTATTATTTTCCATTTATTCTTGCTTCACTTTGCACACATGTTTCACTCTCACTGAAACAGGAAACAAATTGCGTTGAGGCAAACCCTCTGCCTTTCTGACTAATCACTGTATCTCCGAAACACCCTAATAGAATATTCAGATGTCGCAAAATGGTTGCCCTTACATATTAGGTGCTCGTTAAGAAAGGATTTGGAAATATTCCAACCATAACGGGATGAAATGGGACTTAAACTGCAAAAAATAAAAAAAAATATCCATTAGGCCTACTCCGACACCGTTCACCGTACAAAGTTGGCATTTCACATAAAGCTTGCTTTTACATCCTAAATGTTAAATGAGGCAAGGAACGAGTTAAATATCCCATCGTTAAGTGGTTTAAATTAAGGTTACCTCAGAAAAAATACATTCCTTCGTAACGGTTTGGCGTAGGCTACTGTGTAAGGTTAAAATTTCACATGATGGCTGCTCCTGTATATCTTAAAGTGATGTAACTTGAAACATTTTGTTCCTCAAGTGTTTGACTGAGTGTTAGAACTCATACCTGAAATATTCATTTTTCCGAAACAGTTTGACGTGCGATGTTAAAATTCTATGTCCCAGATCTTACACCAGACAAGATTTTAAAAACTTTCACCCTTCAGGGCGGTTAAGGCCCGAACACAAACTATTTATTCCTTCAAAACCGCCTGATGTACGAAGTTCGAATTTCACATGATGGTTGTTCTACGGGGTTGAAAGAAGTGTTAGTTCCGATTTTTTTCCAAAACCGTTAAACATACGAACCGAGGGTATATTACTCCGGCAATGGAATATCCAGAATTTTAAACTCTGAAAGAGAACCTCAAAACGGTACCCCAGCACTGGTATTTATTTTGCTATTTGTTTTACGTCACACCGACACAGACAGGTATAGGAAATGTCTAAGACTGGGAAGGAGTGATCGGGACATCGCCTGTTGCCAAAAATGTCGTCCGGCTCCATGCCTAAATGGTTAGCGTGCTGTTCTTTGGTTCAAGAGGTCCCGGACTCGATTCCCGGCCGGGTCGGGGATTTTAACCTAATTTGGTTATTTCCACTGGCTCGGGGACTGGGTGTGTGTGTGTTGTCCTTAAATAGTAAATAAAGGAAAAATAATGAGAAAATCATCAGTAATTAAAACAGTACCGGTAGTTTAAAAATTGAAAGAATTAGAAACCACGGAAAACCATCTTCAGGGCAGCTGACTGTAGAGTTGGAATCCACCGCTTCCCGAATATAAGAGCATAGCTACGTGATCCAAACCTCGATGCCAGCTCGCTCGGTCGGTCAAAGCATGGGTATCTTGCTAATCTTCTATATATATAAAGTAACTTGTCCTGACTGACTGACTGACTGACTGACTGACTGACTGACTGACTGACTGACTGACTGACTGACTGACTGATTCATCATCGCCGAGCCAAAACTACTGGACACAAAGAAATGAAATTTTGAGGATACACTTATATTACAATGTACGTGCTCGCTAAGGGAGGATTTTTGGATATTCCGTCGCCAAGGGGGTGAAAAGGGGGGTGAATTTTTGAAATGAGTGTATCTATATCTCAAAACCTTAAAAGTTTATAGATCTAAAAATTGGTATTTAGAATCTATTCTAAAAATTAAGAAATGCGTGTTTTTTTTTTGCTTTCGGAAAATCCCAATAGGAGGGGTGAAAAAGGGTAAAAAACGGGTTGAATGCCTTTAATGAGGATACTTATATCTCAGAATCTGAAGACATTACAGACCTGAAAATTTGTATTTGGGATCTCCTTTAAAAATAAAATAACACGTATTTTTTTGTTTTCGGAAAATCCTATTAATGGGGGTGAAAAGGGGAGTGAATATTTAAAATGAGTGTATCTATATCTCAAAACTTTAAATGTTTACAGATGTAAAAATTGGTATTTAGAATCTCCTTTAAAAATAAAGAAACACGTATTTTTTTGTTTTCGGAAAACCAATAGGAGGGGGTGGAAAGGGTAAAAAAGGGGTTGAATGCCTTTAATCAGGATACTTATATCTCAGAATCTGAAGATATTACATTGGTATTTGGAATCTTTTTTAAAAGTAAAAACACGTATTCTCGGAAAATCCAAGGTAATTGAATTAATTGTATGTGGATATGTACATCTAATAAAAACTGAAGATATTACAGACGTGAAAAGTGGTTTTTGTATCTCCTTTAAAAACAAAGAAAACGCGTTTTTGGGGAGAAATGTACTTATTCTGATTATAAACTGATCATTTTTAATCTTTCCTGGGTTCGTTTCAAAGAGCCATCTTCTCCTGTGGAGAACTTAAAGTTAGATTACAGTAGATTCTCCTAGCATATAAATAAAAATTTAAACACATATGAAATAAACGATAGGAATTATATTGACCGTGCAATTGTTCACATTTATAATAAGCTCAATAATGCACGAAAGTATATCGTTCGTATCGCCAGAAATCCCGCACACTTACCTACGCGCGACAATGGTGCTGGTCACATTGTCCGTAATGACAATGGCAGCAGATGTGATTTACCGCCAAGTAGCGGTCTTGCATCTTGCTGTGGGGTCCAGAACATCAATAATAATAATAATAATAATAATAATAATAATAATAATAATAATAATAATAATAATGTTCTGGACCGTCGTCAAAATGTACGGAACCTGCAGTCCGGCCGCGGGTTCAGTACCGCCAAGGCACCCAAGACGACACCACTCCGGATCTCCTCAAGGATTTGATCCATATTAAAAATGCTTACAGGAAAAGATGGCAAAGATTTAGGGACCCAACTGACCGGGCGGAATACCTAGACCTAGCCCGGAAAGTACGAAATCGATTGCTGGAAAGAAAGATTGAAAAATGGGAGGAACTTTGCCGTAATCTCTCGGAAAACGAGTCAAATCGCGAATTTCAGCGGATTTTATATAAAACGTTAAGCATTTAATTATAAATTTCAGTATAATACCGTAGCGAAGCACGGTTATCTTGCTAGTCTATATATATAAAATAACTTGTCCTGACTGACTGACTGACTGACTGACTGACTGACTGACTGACTGACTGACTGACTGACTGACTGACTGACTGACTGACTGATTCATCATCACCGAGCCTAAACTACTGGATATAAAGAAATGAAATTTTGAACATAGATTCATTTTAAGATGTAGGCAATCGCTAAGAGAGGATTTTTGGATATTCCTTCGCTAAGGGGGTGAAAAGGGGGTTGAAATTTTAAAATGAGTATCAATATCTCAAAACTTTAAAAGTTTTGAGATGTAAAAATTGGTATTTAGAATCTTCTTTAAAAATAAGGAAACACGTGTTTTTTTGTTTTCAGAAAATCCCAATAGGAGGGGAGAAAAACAGTGAAAAAGGGGTTGAATGCCTTTAATCAGGATACCGGTACCTATAACTCAGAAACTGAAGATATTACAGACCTGGAAATTGGTACTTTTGATCTCTTTTAAAAATAAAGAAACACGTATTTTTTGTTTTTGGGAAATCCAATTAATGGGAGGGTGAAAATGGGGGTGAATTTTTAAAATGAGTGTGCCTCCATCTTAAAACTTTAAAAGTATACAGATGTAAAAATTGGTATTTAGAATCTCCTTTAAAAATCGAGAAACACGTATTTTTTTGTTTTCAGAAAATCCCAATTGGAGGGGTGAAAAGGGGTGAAAAATGGGTTGAATGCCTTTAATGAGGATACTTATATCTCAGAAACTGAAGAGATTACAGATCTGAAAATTGGTGTTTGGGATCTCCTTTAAAAATAAAAAACGCGTATTTTTTTGTTTTTGGAAAATCCAATTAATGGGAGGGTGAAAAGGGGGTGAATGTTTAAAATGAGTGCATCTATATCTCAAAACTTTTAAAGTTTACAGATGCAAAAATTGGTGTTTAGAATCATCTTTAAAAATAAAGAAACACGTATTTTTTTGTTTTCGGAAAATCCCAATAGGAGGGGTGAAAAGGGGTGAAAAAATGGGTTGAATGCCTTTAATGAGGATACTTATATCTCAGAAACTGAAGAGAATACAGACCTGAAAATTGGTGTTTGGGATCTCCTTTAAAAATAAAGAAACGCGTATTTTTGTTTTTGGAAAATCCAATTAATGGGGGGTGAAAAGGGGTGAATTTTTAAAATGAGTGTATCTATATCCCAAAACTTTTAAAGTTTATAAATGTAAAAATTGGTATTATAATCTCCTTTAAAAATAAAGAAACACGTATTTTTTTGTTTTCGGAAAAATCCCAATAGGAAGGGTGGAAAAGGGTGAAAAAGGGGTTGAATGCCTTTAATGAGGCTACTTATATTTCAGAATCTGAAGATATTACAGACCTGAAAATTGGTGTTTGGGATCTCCTTTAAAAATAAAGAAACATTTTTGTTTTTGGAAAATCCAATTCATGGGGGGTGAAAAGGAGGTGAACTTTTAAAATGAGTGTGTCTACATCTTAAAACATTAAAAGTATACAGATGTAAAAATTGGTATTTAGAATCTCCTTTAAAAATAAAGGAACAGGTATTTTTTGCTTTCTGTAAAATAGGAGGGGTGTAAAAGGGTGAATAATGGGTTGAGTGCCTTTAATGAGGATACATATATCTCAGAAACTGAAGATATTACAGAACTGAAAATTTTGTATATGGCATCTCCTTTAACAATAAAGAAACACGTATTTTTTGTTTTTGGAAAATCCAATGAACGGCGGTTAAACAGGAGTGACAAATTGGGGTGAATTTTTCGAAAGACTATATCTACAGAATATCTGAGAAACGTAAAATGTTACAGACGTAAAAAGTGGGTATTTGGAATTTCCTGTAAATGTAAAGAAACAGGTTTTTTTTCGAAACTCCCCTTAAAGGGAAAAAGGGGTGAAATTTTAAAATGAGAATTTCTACGGTATATCTCAAAAACTTAACATGTTACAAAAGTGAAAAATGGTATTTTTTACCTGTATTAAAAATAAAGAAACGTGTATTTTTAGTTTTCGGAAATACCACTTGGGTGGAGGGGGGTAAAAGTGACCGAAAATGGTGTTGTTTTCTTTTAATTAGGCTACTGATATCTCAAAAATGAAGGTTACAGACGTGAAATTTGATATTTGGAATCTGCTTTAAAAGTAAAAAAAACAAAACACGTATTCTCGGAAAATACAATGAAAGGGGGGGGGGGGAGAATAGAAAACTTAATTGACTTAAATGTATGAGAATACATATATCTAATAAAAATAAAGTTGTTACAGACGTGAAAATTGGTATTTGGATTTCCTTTAAAAACAAAGAAAAACGCGTTTTTTGGGAGGGGGGTGACCATCTTGCAGGGCGGGAGTGGAAAGGAGTTGAATTCCTTACACGAGGACACATACATCCAAAACTAAAGAAGTTAGAGTCGTGATAATTGGTATTTAGAAGATCCTCTACTATTAAAGAAACAAGTAATTTTTCCCCGGAAAATTCACTTGGGGGGGAGGGGGAGGAGTGTGAAAGGAAATGAAAAAAGTGAATAATTGTTATGGGGATACTTATATCTCACAACTCAAGGTAATAGACGTGAACATTTGTGTTTGGAATCTCCTTTAAACATAAAGAAACACGCCTTCTTTTAATTTGTTCTTTTGGGGGGGGGGGTAAATAAACTTAACGGCGGTGGGGTGTAAAAGGAGGTGAGACCAATTGATTTTACTGTTCATAATATACTTATAAGGAGCCTTCGTTGCTCAGGCGGCAGCGCGCCGGCCTCTCACAGCTGGGTTCCGTGGTTCAAATCCCGGTCACTCCATGTGACATTCGTGCTGGACAAAACGGAGGCGGGACAGGTTTTTCTCCGGTTACTCCGGTTTTCCCTATCATCATTAATTCCAGCAACACTGTCCAATATTTCATTTCATTTGTCATTCATCGATCATTGCCCCAGAGGAGTGCTTCGGCAGCCGGCACAATTTCTATTGTTGCCGCTAGATGGGGCTTTATTCATTCCATTCCTGACCCTTTCGAATGACGAAACAGGCTGTAGATTTTCGATGTACTTATTCTGATCATAAACCGATAATTTTTAATCTTTCCTGGGTTCGATTTCAACAGCCATCTTTTCCTTCGGATAACGTTCTTGGATTACAGTAGACTCTCCTGGCAGTTAAATGAAAATTTAAACACATTTGAAATGCACGGAAGTATGTCATTCGTATCGCCAGAAATCCCGCACACTTGCCTACGCGCGACAATGGTGCTGGTCACATTGTCAACAATGACAATGGCAGCAGATGTAATTTACCGCCAAGTAGTAGTCTTGCATCTTGCTGTGGGGTCCAGAACATATAATAATAATAATAATAATAATAATAATAATAATAATAATAATAATAATAATAATGTTCTGGCCCGTCGTCCAATTGTGCGGACCGCGCTGGAAACGGGTCCTGGCCTGGTAATATCTACGAATACAGTCCGGCCGCGGGTTCAGTACCGCCAAGGCACCTAAGACGACACCACGCCGGATCTCCTTCAGGATTTGATCCATACTAAAAATGCTTATAGGAAAAGATGGCAAAGATTTAGGGACCCAACTGACCGCATGGAATACCTGGACCTAGCCCGGGAAGTATGAAATCGATTGCTGGAAAGAAAGATTGAAAAATGTGAGGAACTATGCCGTAATCTCTCAGAAAACGAATCAGATCGCGAATTTTGGCGGATTCTCTCAGAAAACGATTCAAATCGCGAATTTCGGAGGATTATATATAAAACGTTAAGCATTCAATTATAAATTTCAGTATAATACCGTAGCGAAGCACGGGTATCTTGCTAGTACTGTAATACAGCATGATTCAAAACAACACGACAATATGTAGTGTGTTATTTGGGAAGGCAAACTGATTATATTTCAATCGAGGACTGATACCCAGAAATACACGGTTTGGGTGCTGTGGGGCGTCAAAATTTGACAACACTTCGGATAAGATGGTGGTCGTGCATTCCATATTTTGTGAAGAAACCTCTATCAATTGGTCAAGGGTATCACATCGTGCGTTGAAGTACAAAAGGAGTTCGAACTGTCGATTTCGAACTTGATTCCGGAATTACTGAATGGACAGGCTTGACACAAATAGAAAGGGCCGACACAAACAGACTCGGCCGGAGAATTTATACACTGTTGTACTATACAATGCTGCTTCACCTTTGGAAGTTTGCCGATAGAGCAGGGCGTCACACTACTTCATTTAACCTATGGTCTTCATACTCTGTCTTGCAGGGCTCTAGGTCAGATGAAATAACTCTTTACTCGTCTTTTTATAAAGTTTAATAAACGAAATTATATTAGAGCTAAAACTCTCCACTAGTAGGCCAAAGTAACCTTTGTATTATAATACTGATTTTAGTAGCTCAAAAATAACCTTACAGATATAATTATTTCTGAATTTGCTAGGTTATTACAATTACTTACACTGTAATAGCGGAAATAAGAAAACTTAACTTTTTGCATTTAAATTTCACAAGAATTATTTAATTTCTGAACGAAAGCAACGTTCTAATGGTGCATACGTTCATTGAAGTCTATGCATATATCGTATTCTTACCGGATAATGGGGCCCTTAATCTTGTACTTATGGTGTTCTGTAATGCTTGTAACATAATTTTAATCGTTCGTCCCTTGAGTATCTGTATACACTATATTCTTCATTATGTGTTAATAGTGTCGTTGTATGTTGCTTTTCTTACCAATGAAGCCTTTCCTACGTATTACGCATTGTACATCTCCGTCCTGCTCCTTGTGTACGAGATCACTTGCCCATTCGGCCCGGCATTTTTACGTAGGACCTCTTCATTGCATGTGTGGTGACTGTGAGATTTACAACCCTCGCTGAACCTGTGTCCGTAGCGACGTGCTCTGCCGCTTATATACTGTCTGATTGACACCACTGCCGTAAATGAAGCCACAGCATGAGTAAATCGCCCATCGGATGGCGACGTAAAGCTTTGAGCAGACCCCTTGTGTTATTCGACAGGAGTAGGCTATGTACCGACGCCGGGTTTCACCCTCTCCTTACCTCATCATCACCACCACCACCACAACCATACCCAGACCGCAGGTCGCCCATAGGCATCAGCTAGAAAGATCTGCACGAGGCCTCTCTGGAAGGCACACATCACATCACAGTGTCTGTCTGTTAGGTCATCAGCCCAGAGGCTGGTTGGATCCTCAAATAGCACCAACAAAGGTTATGCGGTTATAAGGAAACCCCAAAAACCAATGGCAGAACCAAAATGAAGCGTACTAGGCAAGATGCGGAGTGAGGTAGTTTGCCATTGCTTTCCTCACTGGGTCAGAAAGTACTATTGCAGCACGACTGACCCTATGAGCAGCACCTTTCATAACACTCAGATGCTCTAGTCGTGCTCTGAATGTCATTACTCAGCACTACCCATACCCCAGCAGCTTCCATATTGTCACAGCCAATGATGTTGACTGCGACTTCGGTGGAAGCTACACTTTGCTCTTGCCTGTGCCAAGAGATGGATACAAAAGTACTGTATTCTTCAAGAAATGACAGCAGGCAGCACATCACAGTAATACAGTGGAATAATATTTAAAAAAATAATGTAATACTGTAATTTATTGCATGTCTTCTGCGTTTACGCCGTGTGACTCAATACAAACTATTGCAAATATATACTTGCTTCGCTTTATTGGAATAAACCAAGATTATTCCAATAATATTTCCAGTATTTTCCCCTTTCACACAACGTAAACGCAGAAGATTGCTATGTCTATTTTTCTAGACCGTTAACACATAAATCAAATAATCAAGAATACATGTCTGTTCTAGGATATTGCTATGTCTATTTTTCTAGACCGTGAACACATAAATCAAATAATCAAGAATACATGTCTGTTCTAGGACATGGACCTTATGCGGCACACCAGAGTACTTAGCTCCAGAAATAATTCAGTCCAAAGGGCACAACAAGGCAGTGGATTGGTGGGCTCTTGGTGAGTAAATTGAGTTTTACATAATTTTATCGTCTACATAAATATTGTTTGAATACTGTTGTGCTCAATTTTTTGAGTTAACCTTATCTGAGTTCCATATCCCCAACGAAAGAAAAACGTTGTTATAAAACTGGAAACAGAATTACTGTCCTTTACGATTTTAAGTTCTGTGTCAAGTATGAATAAATGTTTAAATATGTTACGTGTATTGTAGTGGACCACAGAAGGATAAGAAGCGTGAGACGTTAAGGGCTAAACAAGCACAAATTAGAGTTCAAGAAAATCAGATAAAATTTGAGAATACTATATTTTCTTTCTTTTCGCCACGAGGTAACAAACAAACAAAAAAACACAGCAAAAATGAGGGAGCAGGAGGCTCCGGCAACAACAACAAAACCCAAGGCTCATTATATATTTAATCCTTTCTTTAGGAAACTGATCCTCAACGGGTGTGTCGTAAGAAACAGTACTGTACACTTTTTATGTTTTTGAATATAAATTGTTCCTTAAAAGAAGCACGAACCCACACACAGCCACCTCGGCAATCGTGGCTAGGTAGCTTTCCATGAGGGAAAAAAAAAATCTTTTCCACAACTCGGCCATCATCACTGGTATGGTATCTTACAAGTATAAAGGAGCTTGATTTATACACGAGAGCTTGGAATCTCAGGTCACCAATAAAGACGTTGCATTTTATGTTACTTGAGCACCGAAGCTCAACCCGATTTCAAAATAACAAAGATAAATTCTGACTCTTACACTTCATTAATTTAGTTCATACAATCAGACAGGGTATTTAAAATACCATTTAAGAAATAAGTCATAGTTTCTGATACAGTTATACCATTAGAAAACAGGTCTTTAACCCAGTAGTCTGTTTTACACTCTGTTTTCAAGGTCTTCGACCCAGGAGGAACATTTATAAAGCAAGGGGTGCGAACGCCGGAATCCATTTAACCAGTGTTATAATCTGCCTATAATTTAGACCACAGATATACCGTATTATTCAGGAAAACAACACTAGTTGCTCTAAAATTAGGTAGTACACTCGTTATTTATTTAAATGTGATCACCGGTCCCAAAATACAGGGACAGGAGGTCCATACTATGTCGCCACAAGAAAATGAAAACATACGAAAGAAGGTTAAATTTACAAGGCCAGAAAACAAGATGAACGGAGGCAAAATTTACGTACTCCAGAGGGTAAGTGCTTACATTGCCTAATTGGGCTTAAGGCCCTATGTAGCAGAGGCTAATCCATATTATATTGTGACTAAGTAAATTTATAAAGACCAAATATTAAGTATTATCCGCACACTTTATCTTGGTGCATTTACACCCTAGTGCTAAATCGGTCGACCTCGGCAATCTTCGAGATTCGTACTGGCAACCTTTGAAACACAAACTATGAATCGCTTAAGCATCGTTGTGCGACATCTGGCGTACACTTTACGTACTAGTACTGTTGTTGTTTACACAACAAAGCCAAAGTATAGAATTCATGCTAGGAACAAGATTCGCATCGAGAAATGTTTTATAATGTTATATAATGTGTATGTGACATAGTTGTTGGCTTAAGATGATAACGATTTAGAAATTTCATATCGATCGATCATATTCTCGATTCAATTCAGATTTCATTTTCATTCAGTTGGCAGCACCAGGCAGCACTATCGATACCGGGACAGCTCCCTCCTTACTCCTCACCCCCGTACACAAATGTACCAAGATAAAGTGTGCGGATAATAGATAGGAAGTTTAACGAGGTTACCACACCCGTGCTTCCTTATATTTGGCAAGTTCTCATTAGGAAATAACCTTCATCACCTGCAGACTCCTTACATTAATCTACGCTTTGAATTTTAAAGCTTTACATGACTTTAGAAAAGAGACAAATGAATAGTTATATACTAACAGAAAACCTAAAATCTTCCCGAATTTCACGCACAAGTTTTATTCACTTAAACACTGTACGTTGCTGCCATACCTGATTAGTATATAATGTCCATGCTGCTTCTCCACCTCCACTCCCCCTTGGGAGACACCCTTAGCTCGCTCTCAGATGCTGCTCACACACAAGTTAAGCCCGAAAACCGTGCTGTTAAATAGAGGCTCAGGGGATGTTTCTGGAAAGATTAGTTACAGTTTTGATTGAACTGCAGGATATTAGATACGAACAAATTGATAGGGTGATCGCTTTGTTTTGATTATATTTGGTAGAAGGGCACTATTGACAACTTTAGAGTTATTAAAAGGAATAACTGACTGTAAACAGGTTGCCCAACTTCTAAACATCAACATTCTTCCAGGTTATATAATATTTGAACACCAGGGAGCAGTCTGAAATCAGTGCTAAGGACATCTAAGTCCCCGACAGTCAAACTACTTACATCTGATAATTCGAGGTATGTACACGGGTACCAGCATAGGAAATGAGAGGCAATTTTAAATAGGTGTAGAGGCCTTACTCCTGGCACAAAATTTAAAAAATTATATATTTTAATACTATAATTTTGGAATAGACAGTTTGGGCATTGGTACGTTCATAAATTCACCGTTAAATCTGGCCCTACGCTCAGAAGGTTCTGAAATACGCCAGCCCCGTGTTGCTAGATTTACCGGCAGGTAAAATAATTTTTGCGGTGTTATTCCGGCACCCTAGCATCTCTGAAAACAATAAAAACTTAGTGAGACGTAAAACCACTAACATTGTTATTGAATCTGTTCTTCGTTTTATATAAGAAAAATGAGGTACCGGTATATGTATTTATTTGAAGCCTTTCCACTTTAAGCATTTATGATTGAAATGGTGCAAGGAAGCGCCTCAATGTAACTCAAATTTGTTGCATTCATAAGGGCTTTTCTCTTTTCTATCATTTCTCAGAAAATAACTCAAATATTGCTGCATATCTGGATTTCAGGATTTGAAAGTTCCAATTGTTTTACTGTCTGAATGTATAAGCTGTATATTTGTCTCTCGTACAGGAATAACTGGCATGATTAATTTCGCAAGACTGCGTGGTAGAGCGTGATTATCTGATGGCACAAAACCTTAGATTCGCACTAAATCTGTTTCGTATGCAGGCGAGTCCATGTGCTGCAGCGTGAGTGAGAGGGCAGAAACGTTCACTTCGCTAGTTGCTACGGAAGTGTTCACATCGGCTCTTTGAGACTACTTCAATGTGATAAGGCTTCATTCCGCTCCCAGAAGCACAGCAGAAGTTATCTGCTCCACTAACTTCCTTCCCCTCCATTCCCCTTCAAGCTCGGGACTTCGCGCAGGTTTGTACAATTAGATAGTGATTTCACTAAATTATGAAGTCATATTTCAGTAGGATACTTATCGCAAGCAAAAGTCTTGAAATGAGAAGTTAAATGATACTTCGTAAGTAGAATATTTTAGTCCTTCATCTACATGAAATGAGTGAAAATCCGCAGCACGTTTCCAGTCATTCGACCGGGTCAGGAATGGAATGAATGAAGCCCCATCTAGCGGCGAGGATAGGAATTGTGCTGGCTGCCGAAACCTGTCGCACTCCTCTGGAGAAATGATTAATGACTGACAGATGAAATGAAATGATATTGGAGAGTGTTGCTGGAATGAAAGATGATAGGGAAAACCGGAGTACCCGAAGAAAAACCTGTCCCACCTCCGCTTTGTCCAGCACAAATCTCACATGGAGTGACCGAAATATGAACCACGGAACCCAATGGTGAGAAGCCGGCGCGCTGCCGCCTGAGCCACGGAGGCTCTAGTCCTTTATCTACATTAAAAACACAAATATGTTTACAAAAGCTGTCAGATATGATCTTTGCCGGCTTGATTGTGTTGCAAGGGAAGTACCGAAAATTTTCCTGCCAAGGTATATCTCTAATATTGACGGTTCATTCCGTGTGTTGTAGGCGGATTGCGGGGGGGGGGGGGGGCGTGTTGCCATGCGAAGAAATGAGCTACCACTTTGACCTGGAATACTGTAACGTCTAGGGCCAAACTACACATATAAATTATGTGACTGCAATTAGCTGGATAGGACTACCCTGGCTGCTGGACGACCGGCTGATGTTTGAGCGCGCACGGAGGAGCGGTGACAGATAAGCCGCAGAGTTAGTTCTATGATATCAGCTTAACAGGAAGTAATATAATGAGGGTTGTTTCAAGTAGAATAATCCCAATGTACTCCTTACAGGGAGAGGTTTTAAATCCTATCCTGAACTTACAAGAACACTTCTGTAAAATTCTTAGCAAGAACCACATCTTAATAAGATAATGTTATTGGTTTTACGTCCCACTAATAATTTTTTTACGGTTTTCGGAGACGCCGAGGTGTTGGAATTTTGTCCCACAGGAGTTCTTTTATGCGTTGGTAAAACTAGTGACACGAAGCTGACAAACAGTATTTGAGCAACTTCAAATATCACCTGAGTCAATATCGAACCTGCCAGTTCGCTTTGAGTGGTTTGTTTTTCCTATACGGGAGAAATACATTCAAAAGAAGAAGAAATGGGTCAGTTTTTAATTGATTTGATTGACATTAATCAGGCGTGCATCGTTTTGTGGAGTTCTCCTTTGATATAAATGAGAATAGCAATGACAGTGACAGCTGCAGTGATTTTGATCGCGAAACACTTTCTCCGACCGCAAGCGATGATGAAGGATCGAGTTCGAAATTGCAACATGAATCCCCGGAATTTAGTGATGCAATAAGTCTGTCTCCGTGGAAGTCATCGAGTTCTAACTTTATTCCTAATCCTGAAAGGAAACCTAAAGGGCCCACTATCATAATGGCCATTATGTTTTTTTTTGGTTGTTTTTTTTATAGATAGTTACGTACGGTTTTCATTAACGTCATTTTACAACTAGGTCTCAGATTGTAGAAGTCAGTCTGTATCCGGCTCCTTGGCTGAGTGGTTATCGTAGCGTTCTTCAGTTCCGAAGACCCTGGGTTCAATTCCCTTCCGGTTCATGGATGTTAACTTCGTCTCATTATTCACTGGCGTATGGCTTTTAGTGCCGGGAGATCCCATAACGCGTTCGGCTCGCCAGGTACAGGTCTTTTGATTTGACGTCCGTAGGCGACCTGCGCGTCGTGATAAGGATGAAAAGATGATGAAGACAACACATACACCCAGCCCCCGTGCCAGAGAAATTAACCAATGATTGTTAAAATTCCCGACCCTGCCGGGATTCGAACCCGGGACCCCTGTGACCAAAGGCCAGCACGCTAACCATTTAACCATGGAGCCGGACTAATTATTTACTCTACCAAGGGGACTGGATGTTTAAGTTCGTCTTAATACACATATTAATTTTCACATAACACATCACAATACAAACCACCACAGAAACATAGTGAATGCAGCCCTCCACATCGCTCAGGAAAGACATCCGGTCGTAAAACTGGGCTAAATCCAAAATAAAATGCCGACACCAGGTAATTAGAAAAGGCCAGGAAGAAAAGGTTAACCTGTCTGACTGCAGAGATTATTTTTATCACCCTGGTGTGATTACAACTGAATTACAGTAATTATCATTAAATTATTTTTAGTTTCATATTTGAGAGACGGTAACCATGAACTTCTTTTCTTCTGGTTTCAGGAGTATTAATATACGAAATGCTGGCTGGGTATCCTCCTTTCTTCGATGACAACCCATTTGGAATCTACGAAAAGATCTTGGCGGGCAAGATTGAGTGGCCGCGACACATTGATCCAGTTGCAAAAGATCTCATCAAGAAGTTGCTAGTCCAAGACAGAACAAAGAGGCTGGGAAATATGAAGGTGAGATATCTCACCGCACACAATTCTTCAGATCATATTACCGCTTAGTACATCGCTAAATTCTCCACCAGTTTTAACTGTGCATCGCATACTTAGTTGCCATGAACTTCTGCTAAACTTAATTTTTCAATCTCATATGAGATGTGTAAATAGATTTTAAAAATAATTGGAAGCTTGGTCTGAACTAACTTACAAGAACACTTCTGTGAAATTCTTAGCAAGAACCACATCTCAGTAAGAAAATGTTATTGGTTTTACGTCCCACTAATTAGTTTTTACGGTTTTCGGAGACGCCGAGGTGCCGGAATTTTGTTCCGCACGAGTTCTTTTATCTGTCTGTAAAACTACTGACACGAAGCTGACAAACAAGTATTTGAGCACCTTAAAATATCCCCTGACTGAGTCAGTATCGAACCTGCCAACTTGAGCTCAGAAGGCTAGCGCTATACCGACTGAGTTACCCAGCCCGGGAACTACATCTTATTAGTAATATAACATTTTAAGTGTTTCGGTCTGCCGATACATTAATTATAACAACTGCAAAATACACATTTTACTACGTATTATTATTATTATTATTATTATTATTATTATTATTATTATTATTATTATTATTATTATTATTATTATTATTATTATATACGCGTCGTTTTACGTAGCACCGACACAGATAGGTCTTATGGCGAGGATGGGACAGAAGAGGGCTAGGAGTAGGAAGGAAGCGGCTGTGTCCTTGATAAGGTACATTTGCCTCATGAGAAAATGGGAAACCACAGGAAACCATCTTCACGGCTACTAACAGTGGGGTTCAAACCCACTACCTCCCAGATACTGGATACTGGCCGCACTTAAGCGACTTCAGCTATCGAGCCCGGTGTATTATTATTATTATTATTATTATTCTTTCGAATGGGCCACCAGAGGACCACGTGCCAATTTCAATTCCTTCTTCTTTGTTCTTTCCTTTTCTTCCAGTACGCTTTCATCTGTTCACTATGTTTCTTCTTTCTGTCTTCAGACCACTTTGAACCAGTCGTTTTTACTTTCCTACCTTGGAATCCTTCTATTTTCAATACTTTTAACCGAAAGCCTTCTCTATTATTTATTTCTTCTGTTGTTATATTGTTTTTTTCTAAATCCTTTCTTACTTCGTTGACCCAGCTTGTCGTTGATTTCTTACTCCACAAATATCTGAAAATCTTACTGGTTAATCTACTATCTTGCATTCGATATAAATGTCCAAAAAACATAAGTCTCCTTTTCCTCATTACATCTGATATATTTTCTATTTTTTGATATATTTCAGCATTACTTCGTAATTTCCAACCTTCTGCTGTGTTTTGTGGGCCTAATATTTTCCTCATGATTCGCCTTTCTAGTATTTCTAGCTTATCTAAATTATAGTTTAATGCCAGACACTCGCTTGCATATAGGCATTCTGGCTTCACTACTGTGTTGTAATGCCTTATTTTTGCATTTTTGGATAGGCATCTTTTATTGTAGATATCTTTGGTGACACCATAAGCTCTCTCCATTTTATGTACCCTCTCCTCTACTGCAGATTTTTCTAAACCATTTTCTTGGATTATTTCCCCTAGATATTTGAATTTTTTTACCCTCTCTATTTGGCCAATATCTGTTTTCAGAAATTTTGGTGCATCCCAAATATTTGTTAAAAATTTTGTTTTTTCTGCAGAAATTCTTAAGCCAGTTCTGCTGGCGATTCTTTCCAAGACATTTACTTGGGTTACAGCAGATGTCACATTTTCAGAAAGTATTGCAAAGTCATCTGCAAATGCAAGACAATTTATTTCAATCCTTTTGTTTCCTCTTCCTAACCTTATCGGTGAAATGTTGAGTTCAATAAGTTTTTCGTTCCAAATTCTCACTATTTTCTCTAGGACACAATTAAAAAGAATTGGGGATAGTCCGTCGCCTTGTCGTACACCAGTTTTTATTTTGAAAGGCTGTGATATCTCTCCCAGAAATTATTATTATTATTATTATTATTATTATTATTATTATTATTATTATTTTACAGGCATGTTATAGTGTTCTAAGTAGTGTATCGACAAACTGAAAAATTTATATTAACTGAGACGACACTGAAAAATAATTACTTCCATCTTAAAATGTTATTAAACCATTCCTTTATTAGCATATTCTCTCTGGTATATTTATTTCCCTTCATAATTCACGTTTTCAGGAAGAATTCAGAAAGCAAACTTCAGCCAGAGTTCGGGTGTCGGGGGAAAGGAGAGAGAGGGAGAGATATATTACTTTTTGTATACTTTCCAATATTTTCCTCAGTAAACACTATCCTTTTTCAAATCCCTGTTAGCTTTCCCAGTCCTAGCCGGACAGTTAAGCTCATTAAACCAGATTTCTGTATAAAACACGTGTAGAATGCATACAGAATAAGAAAGTAAAATAATTTTACCTGTGCCCGAAGATATTTAAGTTGGATCAGTGGTAGAGTGACGGCCTTTGGGTTTCAAGATCGCGGGTACAAACTTGGCAGAAGTAGCCTATTCAGATTTTTTAAGGTAAGAAAACTTCATGTAGTGTGATATCGACATTTGAGAGATCGTAATACATTCGGTCTTTGATCAGTGAGGTCACCCAGCGGTGTTCCGGTTTCTTTGCCGTCTGGAAGAACAAACAAAACGTCGAAATTGTCACGCAGGAAACTTAAATAGCCTGTAGCCCGAGGTCATGCAATTATTTCTGGTATGGCAGAGGACAAAGGTCGACTCGCGATTACACTCGTACTAACTAGAGCGTCCCTCTTTCTCATGCCTGGTAAACCCATCCACAGCGAGTGAGTTCGCCGGACGGTTACAGTGGGTTCGAATCCCACCGTCAGCAGCCTTGAAGTTTGTTGTTTGTGGTTTCCCACTTACACGCCAGAAAACTGCTGGAGTTGTACCTTACTTAAGGCCACGGCTGCTACCTTCCCAAACCTAGCCCTTTCCCATTCTTGCGTCGCTGAAAACTGGCGATGTGTTAGCGTTTCCGCTGATGGGATCCTCAACAGCTCTGCCATCAGCTGTCACAGATGGCCTAGGCATCACTGAAGAGGCGTACTAGGGAAATGAGGAGTGAGGTAGTTTCCCGTTGCTCTGGCAAAAGCAAAACAAAACATCCACTATACTGCCCCTCCTGTTCGGAAGCTGTCTTGCGAGCAGCATGCTGCAAGAGTAATCGACGCCAATAGAATTGTTACCACCGCTGCCACATGACATCACTACCATGAAGATCGCAGGCATAATAAATAACAGTGTAAATAAATAATATAATGTCTTATATCCATGTCACTACCAGTACGTCTTCAACAAATTAATTCTATTTGCTTTACGTCGCACCGACACATATCTTATGGCGACGATGGGATAGGAGAGGCCTAGGAATCGGAAGGAAGCGGTCATGGCCTTAATTAAGGTACAGCCCCAGCATTTTCCTGGTGTGAAAATAGGGAACCACGGAAAACCATCTTCAGGGCTGCCGACAGTGGGGTTCCTACCCACTATCTACCGATTATTGGATACTGGCCGTACTTAAGCGACTGCACAAATTAATTCTGATGCATTCTCTTTTCAGAATGGAGCTGAAGATGTCAAGAGGCATAGATGGTTCAAAGGAATTGACTGGCAAGATGTTTATTACAGGAAACTAAAGGTAAGAGACCACAATTCAAAATACGAACATTGTAAACTTCTTTCTATGATTGTGGACTTGACTAATATAACCTCCGCACATGCACTTGCCTGAAGTTATTACCATGATGGCTTAGCTGGTTGCAGTTCTGATCGCGGAAGTCAGGATGAATAAGGAATGAGATATAATTATTTCAGAGCGAATATGATTGCACGATACAAGCAGGATGTGAAATTATGAGCATTTTCTTCCCATTTTCATCAAGAATTTTAACAACTAATTTGTCTATTTGCATGCTCTTGAATCCTACCTTCATGCTATGCTCTAGCTTAAAGAATCCCATGTGTCCTCAGAAGGTTGCACTCTCTGGTCAGTCGGAACTAGGGTTGCCAGATTTGTTTTGAAAAAAAAGGAATATTTAAAAAATAAGGAAGATTGTATAAAAATAAGGAAGATTTTTAAACATCTGGAAGTTAAATGTGAATGTATTAGTTATGCAATTTTTTTGCAATAGCATGATTAGGCATTATTACCTATGAAAGTATGAACTTGGTTAGATTGTATCACTCATTTTTTAGATGTTTTAGCAGCTGCAAGTAATTTAATGTTGTTTTTGCGTTCCAAGAGAAATTCTCTGTATGGCGCATTAAATTTGAGAAACACTTTTTAAGTTCAGCTTTTTATTGTTTAACATGAACGTGTTTCGGTTTAAGTTAATTCCTAACATATTTTTTTAAAATGTTTCTCGTGTTAAATTGCTTTTCTGTAATTTTAATCGACTCTTCTATTGGTACGTTAGTGTACGTGTTGGTTATGTCAGTGGCTGAATGGTTAGCGTACTGGCCTTCGGTTCATAGGGTCCCGGGTTCTATTCCCGGCCGGGTCGGGGATTTTAATCGTTTCTGATTAATTCGTCTGGCTCGGGGACTGGATGTTTGTGTCCGTCCCAACACTCTCCTCTTCATATTCAGACAACATACCACACTACCAACCACCACAGAAACACGCAATAGTGATTACATCCCTCCTTATAGGGTTGGCGTCGGGAAGGGCATACGGCCGTAAAACCGGGCCAAATCCACGTGTGCGACGCAGTTCGCACCCGCGACACCACAGGTGTGGGAAAAAGCGGTAGGAAAAGAAGAAGAATATAATTATTGTGCCTTGTTATTTTCAGTTTAGTTCTTTCCTTAGTTGTGAAATGTTTTTATCAACCTGTCATTTTTTATAGTTATATTTTCTTTAGCATTTCATTGAGTAATTTATTTACTTTGTTACTTGGCGAGTTTTTAAATTTACTGTTTGTATGATGGGGACATGTGTCTTTGTGTATTTTGGGAAGTCCTTTTAGTGTTGCAATGTTGAGGTTTGTGATGGTAATTTTTTCTTCTTTGGTGAGGATTAAATGTTTGTTTATTGCTTCTCTTATGTCGCTTTGAAATTTGTTCGTTGGGTCGCGATTGATCTGCTGCATTCAGTTGTTCCTGATGAATTCGTTAGTTTCTTGTATGTATTCGTCTTTTCTCATTATTAGCTTCTCCTTATTAGCTGGTTTTTACTATCAGATTATCGCTTTTTATTTTGCTTCTAATGCTTTTTAGTAAAGAGCGGTGAATTTTAAAATTTGGTTAGTTTGATTATTTTTAGAGATCCATTCGTTTCTGTGTGTTTTCATCATGTCTTTATATTGTGTGGTTATGTTGTCGAATACAATTTCAACATCCATGATTAGTTTTGTGTATTGTTATCCGTGGCAATTTCTTGGCAATTAAACTTCAGGTCTCTTTTCTAACAGGATTGTATATTTGTACAGATTTTTTTGAATCTGTTAACAGTTCTTGGGTAGAACTCAGTTTGTTTTCCGAGGTTGTTTTGTAATTGGTCTTAGTTTGATTGTTGAATAGATTACTAATCTTGTTATTAATTACTGCTTGTTTTTCATTGCTTCATTTTTACACAGTTATGCAAATGATCATTGTACTTAGTCAATTGCGCCGGGTCCCAGCAATTATACCAAGGCGTAACATTCTTTTGTTGATTACTTGTTTTTTTATAAGTGTGAATTTTATTTAGCTTTTTATCCACAAATTTTGATGTTGAGGTGTTGAAATTTCACCGGATAATGTATCCGTTTTTTGTTTGAAATGTTACTTAACGCAAAACATATTTTATTAAACTCAACGCATTTGCCAATTTTTATGATTTTGATTTTGAGTGATTTGAATCTTTTGGCTTCGTAATTTTCGTGACTAATTTGTGTAATTTGAAGCTATTTCCTTTCTGTTTTGACTCAGTTAATACATAACTGTTAAGTTCTTCAGGCCGTCGAAACTAATTTATGAATAAATGTACAACTTACTTGAAAAAAGAAACAACTTAACGAAAAATAGAATGATTTGTTCCCTTCTTCAGTCTCTATAAAATCAAACTCTAAATTATTTAGAAACATATTCATATTTACAGACATGATACTGTATATGCTTTTGGGCTTATACCGTGTCAAGAAAATAAGGTGAAATTCGTTACGTTTCGCAGAGAACTATGCTCTGCGTCATCAGAAGAAAGTCTCGACTGTCCACGAGAAAGGCTTCTTAAACAATGACTTTTTTTAAAAATTTAGACGTTATAATAGAAGTGGAAATGGTACGTTCATTCGTCACCAGATGGCTCCCCGGACATTGCACAGCGCTAGCGTTCGAAGCGGAGGCTGACCGAACCATCAGAATTAGTCTAAGAGGGTCACATAACATGTGTACGTAACATATGACATTGACACAAGCCTGGAATGAAACATCCGGCGATGAGGAACGTACGAATTTGGAAAACACCGAAACGAAATAACAATAGTGACGGGACAGGGAAGGGAACTACCTACGTAAATGTGGAATTTTTACGAACAGACGGACGGAGTGGATATGGGAAGTCCACTTTCGTCCGTAGTAGCTAATTTATTTATGGAGCATTTTGGGGAAGAGGCTATTGCTTCGGCGCCCGTCAAACCTATGATATGGTGGAGGTATGATGATGATGATGCATTTGAGGTATGAACAGAAGGTCCTGAGAAACTTCATCTATTTATAAACCACCTAAATCAGCAATATCCTTCAATTAAATTCACTATGGAGATGGAGTCGGACGTCTGTCGTAAGTCTACCCACACAAACCGCTATCTTCATTCAGATTCTCACCACCAGCCAGCACAAAAACAAGGCATTCTCACGACACTCGCCAAGTGGGCGAGACGAATTTGTGAGCCACCAAATATCCAGGTGGAAATGGACACGCTCAAAGTCACGTTCGAGGGTAATGGTTACAG